>NC_135612.1:55950714-56559285 GCF_053574225.1 Canis aureus | reverse complement strand
GATTTTATGAAGTCTACACAATTTAAACTGGTATAAACAGATAACTCTGTTTAAAGAACACTGCTTACATAGTTACTGCAGCTGGACTGAAGTAGCAAAAGGAGGGTCTTGTCTTTAAGACAAACAAGTCCTAAAACTCTAAAACTTTCAGCAAAGCAATGGAATCTGTTAACAGTACAAACCAGAAAGCAATCTTGGGAGCACTGAAGAGCTTTAACAATGTGTTGTCCACTTGGCACATGCATCTTATGTGTTAGCACAATCCTAGAGCATCACTTGTCTACTATTCAGTGGAGCAGAATTCATTCTCAGGATGGCAAGCATGTATCCCCTAGAGTGTTAAGCACCCAGAAAGCACTATCTTTCAGCACTCTGCTATATTCCTAGGGCCAGACACCACTGACCTGCCATGTGATTTAATTCACAAAGCAAAAGAAAAAATACTTTTATCAAACCTCTCATCCTCAACGTGTGAGCAAATTATAAGAACTCCTAGGGCAGGGGTCAGTGACTGGACCTGTACACACTGCTCATGCTCAGCTGGCTTCACCTGCATAGTGACCCACTACTTCTCCTCCCAGTTCCCACACTACTGCCTTTCAGCTACTACACCAGTGGCAACAGTCACCTCACTAATGTCTGCCTTCAGTGCATACTGAATACTTCCACCAGACTCATCTTTCTAACGTGCTGATTACAACACCCCTGCTTTGTTTTGTTCTCCCAGTGGCTCCCTACTCCCTAAGAATAAATGTTAATGATCATCCTCACAATAAAGTGCGTACTTGCCAAGGGCTTCTCGTTATTACCTCATTTAATCCCCACAATCCTGTTAAGTAGGTAAGATCTTCCTTTCAGTCTAGACATTGCATGTCAAAACTCAAAAAGGCGAAGTGACTTGAAAAGGAGTTTGAATTCAGGCTAACTCCAGGGCTGGGGTCCTTAACCTTGACCCTAGTGCCCAGCTGTCACTTAAATGGAGCTTGAACTCAGCCTGTCTACCTCCAGGGCTGGAGCCCTTAACCCTGATCCTGGTGCCCAGTTGTGACTTAATTGGAGTTTGAACCCCAGCTGTCTACCTCCAGGGCTAGAGCCCTTAACCCTGACCTTGGTCTCCAGCTGGCATGAAGGGCTCTCCGAACTATGACCCAGCCAGCCTCTTCACCTTCAGGATGGTAAAGATATCTTCACACACCTGTTCCTATCACCATGCTGTGGCTACCTGAACTAAGAAGGAGTCTGAAGTCAAGAGCAGGAAGAAATGCGATGGTGTAAGAGCAGCTTTTCTGTCAGGAGCACACACATTGTCCATTAGCTATCTCTGCCCTTCCCATGGCCTGTGTCTCCTTCTTCCCTTCTGATGCTATTCCCACTTGGAATGTGTGCCTCACCTTCAAGGATCACCTTTAAAACCAAATATAGCATGAAGATGCCTCTTCTTAACCCATTCCTGCCTTCCCGATCCTCCAGTTCTCCTACCCCTCAGAGTCCAGTTTGCCCCTCATCTTGTGCGGCTTCAACCCCCAATCTCCTCTAGAGCTCCACTGCTGCCCTATTTGTAAGCTCCTATCTTCTGACAAAAGTAGCAAAATAACTGGAGTTTAACAGATGTTCACTAAATACGTGATGAGTTAAATAGAATCACATAACACAGGCTCTGAAGACGTTATGTCAACACTACAGACTTTTTATATTACAAATCCATTCCAAAGATGTTCATTTTAACCAAAACTCAAGTTCTCATTAAGAGAAAAAAAAAAAAATTACACAGGGGCACCTGGGTGGCTCAGTGGTCGAGCATGACTCTCGGTTTCAGCTCAGGTCATGATCTCAGGGTCCTGGGATCAAGCCCTGCAGGGAGTCTGCTTGGATTCTCCCCCTCCCCTTGCTTGCACGCTCACACTCTCTAAAATAAAATAAATGAAATCTTAAAAAATAAATAAATAAACAAAAAGCAATGAAATACACTACACAGAAGAATGCTAAGCACTAGTTAGCCACGTTCATTTCAAGGGCTTTATGGCTGCGTCTCTCGCAGTAAACTTGCAAAGCCATACTCGCTTTCATCAGTCTCACCTGCCCACAGCTTCGCTCCTCCCACACCTGCGGAGACACACCCGCTTCATTACTGAAAGTAAGCCCTTTAAGAAGGACTCTTACAATGGAATATTACTCAGCTATTAGAAATGACAAATACCCACCATTTGCTTCAACGTGGATGGAACTGGAGGGTATTATGCTGAGTGAAGTAAGTCAGTCGGAGAAGCACAAACATTATATGTTCTCATTCATTTGGGGAATATAAATAATACTGAAAGGGAATATAAGGGAAGGGAGAAGAAATGTGTGGGAAATATCATAAAGGGAGACAGAACATAAAGACTCCTAACTCTGGGAAACGAACTAGGGGTGGTGGAAGGGGAGGAGGGCGGAGGGTGGGGGTGAATGGGTGACGGGCACTGGGGGTTATTCTGTATGTTAGTAAATTGAACACCAATAAAAAATAAATTAAAAAAAAACAAAAAAAAACAAAAGCCACCTCATTAACATAACAAAAAAAAAAGGACTCTTACCGTGGTCGACGTGAGCTAACACGCAGATGTTCCTGATGTTAGCAGTGTTTTTCTGCAGGTGAATCATCTTCTCCAAACTATTGAGCACCATGGTCCCTGATTTCCTGTGTATCACAAGAGCACACGCGCTAAAGATCGGGCCTAAACTATTAATTTTCCCCCGTGAACCTATTACTTTTCCCCTGTAACGTGGGGGCCCGACAGGGCTCGCCAGGAAGGAACCCGGGGCCTGTCTGCTCAAGCGCACGCCGCCCGGGTCGCGCCCAGGTCCGGGCCCAGGTGAGCACCCGAGCGGAGGTCACAGCACGCCTGCCCCCGGGGACCCGCCGCACCGCGAGGACCCAGCCGGGACCCCCGGCCGCTCCCTCCCTCCCGCACTCCGGCCCCCGCGCCCCCGCCCCGCCCCCGGCCCGGCCCACGCGCGCCCTCACCGAGCAGGTGCACTGCAGGGCTCCCGGAGCGCAGCCCCCCCCGGGCGCCCTCCCTTCACCTCCCGGGGGCCCCGCGCTCGCCGTCTCACGATCGCGGCCCACAGCCCACGGAGGCGGCGGCCCCGGGTGGACCCGAGGGCTCTGCGCGGCGGCCGCTCCCAGCCGGGGCTCCTCGCGGCCCCCGGCCACGCCCCCGCGCTGCCGCCCGCAGCCCGCGGAGGACGCCGCACTCACCGGCCCGCACTCACCGGCCGCCGCCGCCCCGCCGCCCCGCTCAGCCCGCAGCCCGACACACCGCGCGGACGGGACGCGCCGACTGCCCTGCGGACCCGGACGCGCGCGCCGGGGGCGGGGCTGGCGGGCGCACGACCTCTGACCCGCGCGCGTCGGACGCGCCGGAAGCCGGAAGCCGGAAGCGGGCGCCGCGTCGGTCTCCCGGGCGTCCGCGGTTGCCCTGACGACCGTGGGCGCCGCGGAAGCTGCAGGTGCTGAGAGCCCGCGGGGCGGCCGCTGCGGGCGGAGAGCATGAGGAGCCGGTGTCTGTGTCAGATCTGCACCTGCGGGTAAGGGCGGGCCGGCGGGGCGGCGGCCGGGCGGGGTGGCCGGACCCCGGAGCGGGCGCCCCCGGAGCCCAGGGAGGCGGACGCTCGCCCCGCACCCGCCCGCTACCTGGCTGAATGTGTCGGCTGCCGACCCCGCGGCCCGGTGCGCCCTGAGCGCGGGCCCGCTGGCGGAGGTGGGGGCGCAGGGGCACCGGTCCTCTGGGGCCTGGGGCGTGGCGGGGGAGGGGGAGGGTCGGACCCCCTGGGACTCCACAGGAGTAGGGCGATGCAGGTCCCTGAGCGCTCAACCCTGCCTTGCTTCCTTCCACCTGCAGCTCCGTCCATCCCTGACCCTGTCCCCGTCCCCTCCAGGCAGTGCCCGCGCCCGCTCTCCCTCCATCCCTGACCCTGTCCCGTCCCTCCAGGCAGTGCCCCCACCCGCTCTCCGTCCGTCCCTGACCCTGTCCCCGTCCCCTCCAAACAGTGCCCCCGCTCCCTCTCTGTCCATCCCTGACCCTGTCCCGTCCCTCCAGGCAGTGCCCCCACCCGCTCTCCGTCCGTCCCTGACCCTGTCCCGTCCCTCCAGGCAGTGCCCCCGCCCGCTCTCCGTCCATCCCTGACCCTGTCCCGTCCCTCCAGGCAGTGCCCCCACCCGCTCTCCGTCCGTCCCTGACCCTGTCCCCGTCCCCTCCAGACAGTGCCCCCGCTCCCTCTCCGTCCATCCCTGACCCCGTCCCCTCCAAGCAAGCAGTGCCCACGCCCGCTCTCCGTCCATCCCTGACCCCGTCCCCGTCCCCTCCAGACAGTGCCCCCGCTCCCTCTCCGTTCATCCCTGACCCTGCCCCCGTCCCCTCCAGGCAGTGACCCCTAGGGATCTGCCTGAGAAGGGAGTAGCCTTCACCTAGAAACCAAGGATTGGTCTGGGAGTCCTGCCTAACAACTTCCCAGCTCCTGTAAACACAGTCTTCTCCTTTAGCTTCACTGTTGGCCTAGGAATTAAGTAAGTATTTGCTAAATAAATATTAGAAGCATGTAGATTCCCCACAATGAAAGAATGATCATGTAGCAGTGGGAAGTGAGTATTGGAATGGTATCAATAAAATCTGTCACATTTATGTTAGGATTTGAACTTTTGTAAAATTTAAGTGGATAAATCAAGATGTTAAAAGCTTACTAAAAAGAAAAAATAAAAAGCAGATGTAGCCTCCAAAAAAACTAAAAAGAGATTGTCAGAAAGTTGTTTCTAGAGATTGGAAACATTGGGACAGGAGACTTTTGCTTTCCTTTATAAGCTTTTCAGTATTTCTTAATTGTTTTGTTATAGTATGAATGAATGTTTTTGATGGAAAATAAAACTAAGAACAATGAGAAATTCCAAAGCTTTGACTTGATTCTTGTAACTCCATGCACCCAAATCAGAACCTGCATGTATGACCTATGTACCCTGTCCCTGATTTTTCCAAAAGACCAGATGTGATACTAAATCACTTCAGCACTTTCCCAAAGCCTCCATTGTCAGCGGATAATCCTGAATTTCTTGACTCCTCTCACTTTGAATTTTCCTGAACAGCCTATGACACCACCTCTTCACTCTTCCCTGCACGGCAATTCTTGCTGTCCAGCAGCCTCTAAGCAAAGCTGCTTATCTCTCCTGTGTTCTTCCTGGGGGTTATGATTTCATCTACAGACCATATGCATTTTCTTCAAATCCAACCTTCCTTCCATGGGCTTGGATAATTAGCACTTAGTCCCCAAATGACATAGGACTGAGAAATTGACCTCATATTTCAGCATTGCGGGATTTTACTTTTTTGTGTTTTGCTTGGGTTTTTCTGTTTAAGAGCTTTTATTTTTTTCTGATTATGAAATGAATAAATAGGCATAGTATGCAAATTCAAGGCAAAAAACCTAGAATATAGTGAAAATCCCTCATAATCCTGGTCGCCACAAATACTAAATGTTCTTTAAGGCTTTTTGTACCTTTGTACCATTTTTGTACATTCTTTAAAAGGAAAGAGAGAGAAACCATACCATACATTCTGTTCTACCACAACTTTTTCTCTGCATCTTGCAATGGCTGCACCTCAAGAACAAACCCCTTCTCTTTAACCACTGCATGATATTAGCTTATATGATATATTGGCCAGGGTTCTTCATTACAGACAATATAATCTATTGTGTTCTAGTCTAGAAATAGAAGAATTTAAAAGGAGTATATATAGCTCACAGAACTGTTGAAGAACCGAAGAAACAGTTCTCAAAATAAGATTTTTAGGAAAGATTCCCAGAAATGTCATCTCAGAACTGGGCTGCCAAGGGAGCTGCTGCCTCTACTAACAACCGGGAACCTGCAGCAGCCAAGCTATAGGCCTCAGAAGCACTCCTTACTGCCAACGTCAGGGAGCTGCTGGTCAGGAAGCCCCCTTGCAAGGCTGAATGCTGCCGGATGGCTGCTGGCTCCAACCTCCCTGTCTCTCCCACAATCCTGCAGCAATGGGGCTGTGTCCTGCCTCTCTCCCCAGGTAGCATTCTGAGTCAGAGTCTCATGTGAACATCCAACAGGTTGAAAGCTCAATTGTGTGGAACCTGCCTGCAAGGGACCTGGGAAATGTGCTTGTGGGCTTTTCAGTTTCTCAGTATAAGAAGACCTGCTAAATCTTTGTCAGAGGAAAACCAGAGTTTCCACCTGAAAGGACATACCATAATTTATTCTTGTTTTGGCAAACACCACTACAGAATAAACAGAAGGGTTTTGTGTGTGTGTGTGTGTGTGTGTGTGTTTTAGTAAAGCTGCTTTTAAATTTAGAGATCCTATGCTTATTGAAGGACTGATTAAGATGCAATTATTATAAAATATTTTGGGAAGTCAAAATAATCTTGCAGTGTTTTTATGTTTGCACAGGCGACATCACTGTCCACATGGAACCACGAGAATTTATGAAAATTCTGGCCATTCTTGCCCTACAACTGAATATTTGGAAAAATATCCTACATATGGCAATGTGCTTCCACCTCAGAGTCTTAAACCCAAGCAAGAATTTCGAGCATGCCGTGGCAAAATGGAAGGAATAACAACATTTAAGTAAATATTAAGAAACTATTTGCTTACTTATTTTTTTCCCAACTCTTCCAGTCTTAATAAAGTTTTTTTTAATTCTTTAAATTGAACTATTAAGTTTATCAAAGTTGAACCAAGAAACAAGGAACTAGTTGAGTTGCAACTTGAGAAAATCAGAAAGATGAGAAGTAACTTAGAATGACAAAGTAAGGAAAAGAGGAAATAGAAAGTTTTCTTGATTTTTTTTTTTTTTTAACCACCTAAAATCTCTCATGTCTGTCTGCTTTCCACTGTCACCTCCAACTGGAGGAATACAAGAGCTTCCCGTTTTTTCTGTATCTACTCTAGGTCTGACATCTCTGATCTGTTTCCTATACTTCAGCCTGCAGAGATGATCTTTTCAAAGTGCAGTTCTAATCCTATCACCTCCTTGCTTAAAATACTTAAACTTTCCCATAATAGGGCAGCCCCGGTTACTCAATGGTTTAGCACCGCCTTCGGCCCAGAACGTAGTCCTGGAGACCTGGGATCGAGTCCTGGGTTGGCTCCCTGCATGGAGTCTGTTTCTCCCTCTGCCTGTGTTTTTGTCTCTCTCTCTGTCTCTGTGTCTCTCATTAATAAATAAATAAAATCTTAAAAAAAAAACTTTCCCATAATATTTAATATATATAAAAATCCCTACCAAAATCCCTTCTTGGTTTGGTCCCTAATTGCTTCTCGATTTTATTGTCACTGTGCTCTTTAATGCTCACATCCCATAGGACATTTTTCATCTCTTGAAAATATCAGGATTCTCTTGCCACAGAGCCTTCCAATATACTATTTTACTTACCTGGAATTTTCCCTCACCATGACCCCAGTTAGTGCCTGTGTAGCCTATAGATCTCAAAGTACTCTGATGGCCGCTGGCACTGTACCTGGTTCTCAGGCTGGATAAAATCCCCTATGTAAGCCCCTAAAACATCTTCCTATTATTTATCATTTCAGAGGGCCATGCAAAGAGGGACTCTGTCCCTTCTCATCTTAGCATTTTATTTCCAGAAACCTAGCACAATGTCTGCTAGCATAATAGGCACTCAGTGTTTATTCAGTGGATGATAGATGACAAAAGAAAAAAAGAAAGAAAGAAAAAAAAAAGATCCTAATCCTAAACTCATTTGGACTTAGCTTCTTTTTTATTTTTTAAACATTTTATTTATTCATGAGAGACACAGGAATGCAGAGACATAGGCAGAGGGAGAAGCAGGCTCCCCAAGGGGAGCCCGATATGAGACTTGATCCTGGGATTCCAAGATCACGCCCTGAGCCAAAGGCAGATGCTCAACCACGGAGCCACTCAGGCATCCCGCTGCTTCTTTAAAGAAAAAATATTTTTTATCTTTGTAAATGCATTCTTTTCCTTATTAATGTGCATACCATATTCAAGGCACAATCTTAGGTGTTAAGTATAAGACCAATAAATAGAGGTTCTTGCTTTCAAGGAACACATACATCAGATTTCTGGAATTTGGGGTTTTAAAAATGCTCTGTAACAACTTCAATTTGCAATGTTACCATTTTCATATCATTTTAGATAGAGCTCATTTTACTTGCATGAGCAAAGGTTGAAACTTCCAAACTTTTAGTCCAGTACTTCTACCTTTAACATTTTAGGCAACCCTTGAAGTTAACAGTGCTTTGGTGACTCTCTTTGACTTCTGTAGGTGTGCAGCTCTTCCACAGATTTGAAAATCTTCCATAGCCCTCAGATTGCTTTAGAACCATCCAGAAGGGTTAAAATTGCAGATTCCAGAGTTCCACCTAAAACAGTCAACAGGTGACAGAGTGGATCCCAGGAATCTGCATTTTTAACCAGCATTGCTGGTCGTTCTGTTGCCACAGATTCAGTGAAGTGGGCCGACTACTGCACTGTTCCCTGTGTCTGACGTGGGACGCGAAGGACTGTGCCTTCCTGTTGCTTACAGCCTTGTGGAAGTGCAATTGAGAACCAAAAACTCAAATGAATAAACAAAATATAGATTATAGCAAATAGGATGAAGAAATTGAACAATCGATTGGGACAGAGCAAATGGGAGTGGTTGCTCTTTTTTCTTGCTTTAACATTCTTCCTCAATGCCTTAATGATCCATAATGGAGATTTGAAATAAATTCTACAATAAGCATATTTGTTGAATAAAGATTCTGTGTTTAACTAGTTCTAAGTGTTAAAATAATTAAGTGTAACCTGCCATATCTTTCTTTAAAAAAGCAATTGCTTTTCAATTCTGGGTTTGTCAGGTAACTTGTTCAAGTATCCCTTGATAGTAAAACAAAAAAAAACAAAGCAAAACCCAAAAAACAAACAAAAAGAAAAAGATGTCCCAACTCCCAAAAGGTCCAATATGCCAAGAAAACTAAAATATCCATTTCTTAAATCATCATCTCTACACTTAGTAAAACATTGCATCTTTTCTTTACATTTTGACCAGGGAACTAGCAGTATTTCCAAGAGCCCTATGCTAGAGGTTTGGAACCTTTCCTTAACTCCCTCATGTTGACTGTGTTGACTAAGCAGCAGAAAGCTGATGTATCTGTACCAAGGGAGAACAAAGTATCGTTCTATACTTTTCTATAATAAAGGATGAGACTGGGTAAAGAGCAGAGGTCTAGACAAGATTTTTGATCCTTTATAGCATTACAGTTGCAGTAAAGTGAGTGCCAGAGTTGGCAGGAAGTCTGCCCTGGAATTATGATTATGGACATGTTCTATGTTTGGGGACATATCTGATGTCTAAGAGTGTATTCAGTCATTACTGCTCATAGAAAGTTGCTTTGGGTGAGGAGGTATACTTTCTAACACTTAACTAATCTAACTAGAGAAACTAAGACATCTAAGCCTTCTCTCTGTCTTCTCCCTGATTCTTCCACTCCCTGATTGCATTTTAGCCTATTCCCCTCTAGCTGGTGTTTGGGAAGAGCAAAGAACAACTTAGATGTCTTGAGAATGAGAGGTATGTGACTTCTATTTATCTATTCAATAATACTTAGTAAGCATCTATTTAGTGTCAGGTACCACACTAAGCACCTGGGATACAGCAGTTAGCAGCAACAGTCATGATCTCTGTGCTCACAGGCGCTGCGGTCTAAGGAAGGTAGCAACATATCACTCAGAATAAGTACAAAATCGCACCAGGGAAAAAATCTATGAATAGGCATGAGGTGACTTGAGAGCCAGAATAAAAGTTTTGACTTTATCAGGAAATTGAGAGGAATGAGTGAAATCCTGAAGGATGAAGCAATTAACTGGATGAAGTGGGTAAGGAAATGCATGGCAGACAATGAGCAGCATGCAGGAGGCAGGAGCAGAGAGAGGAGGAAATTCTCAGAAAAGGTCAGCTCGGGCACAGAGGAGGCAGCTAGTGAAGGAGGCCACATGCATTTTTTTCTGTGTCATTGGAGCAGTAAGAGATCATGGGACATCTCTTTTCTTTCTCATTTGTCTGTCTGCTTGTGTGCTTGCTTGTTCTTTGAGGGGGTGTGGAATGGGGTAAGAGTCTAGGCAGATGAGGACCGGCATGACCTGATCAAATTTCCAAGTGAAAGGATCAGTTTGGGTGCAAGGTGAGGAAAGACTTGAGAGAAACCAGAGTGGATGCATATAAATGAGTTTAGGAATTGTTGAACTGACTTGAATGAGCTATTATGAGAGCTTGGAGTGTTGTGGTAATGACCTGGAGAAAAGGGTGGGTGAGATTGGAGAGAGAAAGGAGGCCAAGGTGGCGGGAGCTGGTGATGAAGCAGCCCCAGGAGAGAGCTAAGGGGTGAAGGGTGAGTGCTTGTTGGTCACTGCACAGCTGAAGAGATGGTGATGCCCTTCCCTATGATGGGCCACCAGCCACCAGACCACATCTGTCAGGGGCAAATAGTGCATTGGACTGGGGGCATGTTAAGTTTGGAGATGGCACTGCAAATGCAGGTAGGGAGCTCAGAAGTCTGAGCTGATTTACAGGTTGGTGGGTCATTATTGGTAGTAACTGACGTTGTAAGTGAGAGTAGAGCTGTCTTCAGGGGTGAGCACTGGGGGAGAACAGTACTGTGTGTAGCTAAAGTGTTCAATGGCTGAGGAGCGGGGTCACAGCCACATCAGAGACTGAGGAGAAACCAGCATGAAGGCAGGAGGAAAGAGGCTCCCAGAGACGGAGGGAGTGGGGAAGAATGCCCCACAGGACAGATGAGAAATGGACTCAGTCACAAAGAAGCCACCATGGCCCTTCAGCCATGCTCAGAAAGCCGCTGTGCTGGACAGTGGCCCGGAGCATGTGGACCCAGTTGAACAAGAACCACCAAGTCTAAGAAGGGACATTGTGAATGGGAGGAGGGACTCAGTGAGGCTTCTGCTTTAGGGGGCTTATGGACGTAAATAGGAAATAGTAATATAAGATGGTTCAAACCAACAAAATGAGTGACACAGTAGAGTTCAGAAGGAAAAAAGCAGTTTTGAAGACTTGTAGTCATAATAGTAGGAACTAACATCTTGCTGCTGCCATGTACCAGGCTCTCGTATGCGTGTGTATGTGCATGTGCGTGTTCCAGTCCTTAAAATAACCCTATGAGGTAGATGACATGCTTGTCCTAGTTTATATATAAGAAAACTGGGGCCTCAACAGGTTAACTAAGTTGTCCAAGGTCACGCATCTAGTGAATTTGGACCCAGGCTGTCGGGTCACTCTGGGCCAGTCATCTTCACCCCACCAGTCAGCCCCAGTGTCTGCAGCACCACTTCTGCAAAATGCCTGGGGTGGCTGGACTACACTATGGCTCTCATTCATGGCCAGGGCTTCTCAAGGATCCAGAGATGAGTGAGAATCACATCTATACTATGAATGTGACTTATGACTGAAGGCCAGAGTTTAGACATTGATTATTCATTTAATTGATTATTTAATAATAAGTGGGAAGCAGCATGATTTCAGTAAGAAGCGTGTCCAAATTTAGCTTAGTCTTCAAGTAGGATAAATAAGGATTTTGACAAGTAGACTCAGGATACATTTAAAATTTTTTCTTAGAGTCATTAAATCTTTCACCTAAGATTTCCTTCTAGTTAGAAAAAAAATGCAGTTACTAAAAGATTTTATTTACGTAAGATCCAATCAACTAAAGATCACATAATAATGATGTTTGAAAACTAGGATTTTTGACACACTTATTTCTTAAGCTATTTAGTCAGTGGATAGGACATGAAGGAATTAAAGTATTTCAAGCAGTTTATCAGCTATCACCACCTTAATATCTTCTTAGACTTTCTAAGTGAAAGAAACTTTGAAAACATCAATACTGCATTGAAATAATTAGAAATAAAGGAACCTATGAGGCTATGTTTCAAATTTATATGTTTCAGATCGGATTACCGTCCTTATGAGATAGTCAAACAGCCTCGCCCTGTACCAGAAGAATACAAACCAAAACAGGGGGCGATTGATCTTGGTACTACCTACAAACGGGATTTTAATTCTTATAAGGTACAGCCTGTGGCCATAGTCCGGCCTTTGGAAAGAAAACAAGTGAAACGAGGGAAGGTGGACACTGTCCCAACCTATAAAGGTAACTTGCCATTTCAAAGGTGAAGGAGCCAAAAAGACTAAAGCTCACTTTCACCCAACATCACAGCATAATTTGGTGTGTTGCCAAAATTAGTTCCCACCACTTAGGAAACTTTTTTTTGCTTTGGTCAAAGTAGTATTATATAGTGAAAAAAAAAAAAAAAGACCATTTGCCTGAATGAAAGTTAAAAGACCTGAATTTCTGTCTAAATTTAGCCACTTAATTCATTTTTTATATCTAAAAGCATATACAGTTGACCCACTAGCAATGTGGTTCAAACTGTGTGGATCCAAGTAAATGTAGATTCTTTTTTTATAAATACAGTCCAGTCCTTTAAATGTATTTTTTCTTATGGTTTCCTTAACACTTTCTTTTCTCTAGCTTACTTGATTGTAAAGAATAGAGCATTGTAATACATATACACAATATATGTTGACTGTTTATGCTATTGTTAAAGTTTCTGATCAACAGTATGCCATTGGTAGTTTGAGGAGTTAAAATTATGTGCAGATTTTTAATTGTGCAGGGGCTCAGTGCCCCTAATTCCTGTGTTGTTCAAGGGTCAACCATAAAAACAAAGAATGTCATTGAAAAAGCATTATGTCACACTTACCACATTATGCCACATTTAGTTGGCACTGTTCCTTTCTTTCCATTCCAGAATGAGCTGAAACTCTACTGAGTTTACTTGAGTCTTTCAGAAGGTCAAATAAATAGCAATTCCCTTCACGATTTAGGTTCTGAACCAACTGATAAAGCAGAAGAGTTAGCAAATGGAGAACTATATATTCCCTTTATAGTGATAAAGACCAGCATGAAGGATGAAACAGATGCTTCCCGATACTTAACTCAATAAAATAGGCTTATCCACCCAGTGACAATGTTGGACCACCACTTAGGAGACCAGCTCCTCCAAGACTTCCAGCATGGAAGAAGTGTGAAAATACCTTTTCTCTATTGGCAACTGACTTAGAAGAGTAAGGGGCTGGTTTCTCCCCAAAAATCAACCAGATTTTAAAATATTCTATTGCTTTTAGAGAATGGGGTCTTTTTTTTAGTAAAGTCTATCTTGTTAGTACATATTATTTCTATATTTTTAATAATGTGATTTCATATTTAAGTTTATATCCTTTTCATTCATTATGTGATACAGCTGAATCATATACCTTTATATGAGGTATATCCTCATATAAAACCCATTTATAAAAGTGATGTCACCCACAACAAAAGCAATGGTGTACAGTTTAAATAGGCAATAGCTGAATGCATATGTTTTCTTTAAATATCACCCTTACCGGTTCAATGTGTAAGTGATTGCATGTTATCAGTATGCTATGATCTATGGGGAGGGAGGTCAGGAGCATTGTGCTTTCATCTTTTAGGCTGTGAGCACATAAGATGCTACACAAGGAACAAAATTTTAAGACCATGCACGTGGTGAACAAGTATATTGTTATAATGCAATACAGCATATAGTAATTGCAGTTCTGTATTTACTGGTATGCAGAGGAGGTCATGTATTACCATAACAATTGGACATAAAATAAAATTAGTGAAAACAACTGTGTCTTTTAACAACCATCATAATTTCTTTTCTTTTTTGCCCTACAAGATTTTTTAAAAATATCAGTAATATTGATATTCCCTGTGACTATTACACACACACACACACACACACACATACACACACACGTTCTCTAAGCTCATTACCTGGGTTTCCTGTAGATTTCTATACTTCTCCCCCTATAATCCAATGTTGAGGATTCCTGGGCCTCTGATTTTCTCACTTCTGACCTTTCCTCGTGAGGAAAGGTTATTGTATTTCCAGATGTGGGAGCATGAGACAATAAATACTAAGGGCTAATGCAGTATTCATTCTGTGTGATGATTATACTGCAGGTTTTGTAGGTATTTATGTAAGGATAGGTCTGTAGCTGGCAATAAGTCACAATGAGAAGAGACTCTCTCACTATCCACTGAGAATTGGGAAACAGAGGAAAGACAGAGAGGGAATATGATAATGAGAAAGAAAGAAAAAACCCTGTAGGGCTATGGTGAGAAGGGTAAATCTAGATTCTGGAGATGCAGTTCTATGAGACAAAAATGTATCTGCCCCCAGCACGCTCAGTTTAGAAAGTCATTTATACTGAAATGTGAATGATGAAAATAGGCCAGTATTTGGTTTGATAAATGTTTAAGGATTACTCTGCTCTGTAGGAGGCCCTATAGAGATCTGAATGCAGAGATTTGAATTGAGCATGTTTGTTAACATTTAGATACTTTATGATTGAGGGGAAAAAGCAATAATAGCATAAAAACTAAATAGACATACTAGAAATAAATAATATGTGTTATCATTAGGGAGGAGGAGAATTCACTAGAAAATTAATGGAACAAGTCATGTTCCAAAAATTGAGACTGAGCAAGATAACACTTCAGTCCAGCCTGAGAATGTATTAGAGACCAGTAAGTATTGATCTATAGGAAAGGGAGGGAAATCACAAAAATTAAGATGAAATGAGCAAAAACACATAGAGCCAGAAAAATAAATAAAATAAAAATAAAATGTTGTTCAGTAAACATCTGAGGATTTCAGGAACTGAAGAGATTGGGGTGTACCTCTATAAATGTAGATAGAGATCAGATTGTGAAGTCTTGATTACTAGGCTGGAGAGCTTAGTATTTTTCTTGTAGCTGCTAAAAATGTTTGAATTCTGTTCCCAGATAGGATACAGTAAATGACAGAAAGCCATTATTTCCACTGCAACAGCTAAAAATATGTACAAATTTTTAAAATATAAAAAAATTCTGTTTCATGGCATTAGACAGCTGTGGAAGCAAAGAACTAAAATTGCAGAGATGGAGGAGGCCTTCTTAGGTGACCTAAAATAGCCAACTGTTTACTTCCCTGGGAGCATTTGTCACACCTAAGCCTAGGCTGAAGACTGGGGTGGCATAACAGAGACTCTACTGGGTGAAAGCAAACCAGTGGAGCACCTGATATGTGGACTGGTATGACAAACTGGAATCTATCAGTCCTCCAGATGTATGGCTGATTTTCCCTGTGGGATGTTTGCTGAGTGTTTAGAGGGTATGATGGGCTAGGAGACTAGGCCAGAAAGATCTCACAGAAATATCCTATGGCTGTACTTGGGAGGAAGTGCTTAGGACATAATGTACCACAGAATGAGGACACTACCACAAACACACCACAGTTCCTGTCCTTGTAACTAGAGAAAGATTTTGAAGATTATGTCTAACTAAAAGTGCCTCTGAGCACCAACCTAGCTCAATTCCTAACTCAAGGTGATCTGCCTAACATTGGGAACACCAAGCTTTCTCCTTTTGAAAATAACATTGATTTTAATGTCTGTGGTTTACATATACATGCCATCTAGCATTTGGTAAAATATGAGACCTATGAAAAGTCAAGAAATATCTGGAGAGATGATGGTCAAGAAATTTCCAAAATTGATGCACAAATCAGGTCACAGATTCAAGAAGCTCAATAAAACCCCCAAATAGATAAATACAAAGAATACCACACTTAGGCAACTGTCATCAAACTTCTAAAAGCCAAGTGAAGGTTAATCTTCAAAAGTAGTAAGAAAAACTACACATTATTTATGAAAAGAAAAACTAGACATATGCCTAACTTTTCATCTGAAGTCATGGAAGCCAGAAGATAATGCAATGACATCTTTAAAGTGTTGAAAAACAAAACAAAGACCCTAGAACTTTAAACCCAATGAATCCCAGAATTTTATATCTAGTGAAAATATCCTTCAAAAATAAGGCAAAATAAAAATGTTTTCAGAAACAAACAAAACCCCCAGAGAATTTGTTAGTAACCAACCCATACTATGAAAAGTAGTAAAGGAAGTTCTTCAGGTTCAAAGGAAATGATTCCAGAGGGCAGCATGAAATGCAGGAAGGAATGTAACACACAGAAAGGGTAACTTTGTGGATAAATATAAAAGAATATTGACTTCTTAAAGTCAAAGTTATATTACGTATTTTATATTAATATAAAAGTAAAATGTAATAGCACAAAAGACAGCAGCGTGTAAATGGAATTACACTGTTGAAAGTTTCTTCCACTTCTCCAGAAGTGGTAAAAATATCGGTTTAAGTTCAAGTAGGCCAATAAGGTCCCCTAATACATAAAAATGCATTTTTATTCTAATAGTAGGGCAAGTTCTAATTAAAATGCTAATGGAGGGATCCCTGGGTGGCGCAGCGGTTTGGTGCCTGCCTTTGGCCCAGAGTGCGATCCTGGAGATCTGGGATCGAATCCCACATCGGGCTCCCGGTGCATGGAGCCTGCTTCTCCCTCTGCCTATGTCTCTGCCTCTCTCTCTCTCTCTCTCTCTCTCTCTCTATGTGTGTGACTATCATAAATAAATAAAAATTGAAAAAAATTTAAAAAAAATAAAATGCTAATGGAGAAAACTGAATAATAAAAATACCCTTTATCCAAAGGAAGGCAGAAAATAAGGGGTAAGAGTAAGGAAACAAAGAGCATGTGAGAAGAGTCAAAAGCAAATAGCAATATAGTCAACTTAAATTCAACTACAGCGTTCACTATTACATTAAATGTAAATGAAATTAAAATTTCAATTAAAACTTCAAGATTGATTATTCAGTTGGAGCATACAGAATTTCCATTTACCTCTCAAAATAGAGATATCTAGTAGGAAGGTAAATATGTTGGTTTGATGTTCGAAAGAAAGCCTGGAATGGAGATTCAGCCTGTAGAAGTCATCAGCTTACAGGCAGTATTAAAAGTATGGGAGTTGTTTGATGATATGTAGATTGAGAAAGAAATGCCCATGGTGGAGCTCCTTGGTTTTATAAAGGTTATTTCCAAGTCCGTGGTGCCATAAGATGCCGCAGGGAACAGGTTCCAAAGTACCAAGGAAGAGAACTAGCATATGCAACTTAGGACTTATGTCCTCAAAAAGGAACATAGAACAGGTCACTAATAAGGATGAGGTTGGAGCTCTGCATACAGACATTCATGGTGAGCAAAAGCATGCAGGCACCTCATGGACTTCAAGTGGTTCAGAAGCAAGCAAACTTCCTAACTAAATTTTAGTGGCTAGGACTCAAAAGAATGAGCAGAGGAAACTGAATTGCCCTTATCTAATCAGGACAATACTGCAGTTGCCAAATGACCAGACTGTATTGTTAGATGTGCATGGCGTTATGCTTGCCTTTCTAGAAGTGTCCATAAGATACTAAAATCAGATGATATTAATAAAGACTATGATGTTTTAAAGGTATCATTAGAATGTTATTAATAAATATTCCAGAGTAAACAAATAATCAGTATTCCAGGCATATGAGCATAGGCATATGTATAAAAGGAGAATCAATTTTCTGCAGTTATCTGGAACTGATATTCATGGTAACATGTGCTGTCAAACCTTGTGTCTCAGTTTCCAAATTCTTACTTCCTTTTTGAAAATTGAAGCTAGTGGTTGGTAAGGGAGAAATACTCATTTCTATTTATTTTCTCTCATAAAATTAACATTTTCCTCAGTTGTTTTGGCAGTAAGGTGGAACTCTAGGCCTTCAAAAGCACCCTGTTACTTCCTTTTAGTTTCTGAAAAATTGTGTTATGATTTTATACATTAAAAGGGAAAGAATATATACAATCTTTGTAAAGATTCCAAAGATTAATTTATAAAAGACAGAAGTTATGCAAGATAACGTATTAGAGTCTAGACTAAAGTCCATGTAATGTCTATTGGAAAGGCCAAAACTCAAATGCTTTTTACATGGATACCTACTTTGGAGAGAAAAATTCTTCATTCACAGACATTTCTCCCACAACGGCCAAGTTGTGGACTGAATGATTACTTCTACCCCATCAAGCTACTGATATTTGGATGAGGGTAGATGCTTGGCCCAAGAGACAAGACAAAATAGTCTGGCAAGAAGAGATGAGCTGAGTAAGCCATTCTTCTTCTTGTGAACCCAAATTTGAAAAAATGGAGCTAGATAAAAGTGAGAGATGAATCTAAAAGGATGCCATGAAGTAGAAGCTGTGGTAAGGTGAAGACTTCAAAATCCACCTGTAAAAAAAAATCCACCTGTAGGGTAACAGAACTGATAAACAGGCAGAAGAGCCCAGGTAGTAGAGTAGCAATCAGACCAGATGCGTGCAGAGAAGTTAAGATGCTGTAATAGAAACCATGGGCTCTTGCAGAGAGGGAGGGAGGGAGTAGCTCTTTCTTTCCTCAAGCTTCCTCTGACCCTGACAGCTTTCCAGTACCAGTTCCCTGGAAGCCTTTACTGTGAACTCTCTTTTTCTTGAAGCATCATGAAGGAACCTCTGTTGTTTGTAACCTGAAGTATAAAATAGGTTAGTTGCTGTTTGAAAGCACTCAGTTCAGGCCTCTGGCCTCTAGATGGCCCTTTGTCTTTTAGTGACACCTTGAAGTCCATTTTCTGAGAAGGTAAAGTTGAAGGTAACGATCTTTCTTGGATAGTTCAGGTGATTCTGTATGTTTGCTCAGAGCATCTGGTAGGCTTTCCTATAGTATAATGGAATTGAAATTTTCTCTCCTTTGAGGAGTCCCTCCAAGGCAAAGAATAATGCTCACATCACTTTTGCCCACGTATCTGGGCCTTTGATTTTATGTTAATCTCTAGATTTTATGGTTTACTTTAGCATTTCATGAGTTATGGTGAAAATCCCAACCAGTTCCTGAAAAACACAGCCATAATCTCCTAAACTCTGTCTTTACTCAGAACACAGGCTTTCAAAAACTATCAACAATCCAAGCTCAGATGTTCCATTCCCTTGTGTATTCAGGTAAATCTAGAAGTAGAAAGTTATACGTACTAAAGTGGGGAGATAGGAAGAGAAAAGTGGATATGAAAAAAACATAAATCAGAGGAATCTGAGCAACTTCATACTTGATTAGTGTTTTCTGAAGGAAATGGAATGATGTTTGACAATGAGAGAAGTAAGTCATGATTTTTAGAAGATGGTTGTTTTCTTCAGTATTTTAAAATGCTCTCTTTTTTATTTTCAAGATGATTATAGAGCTTGGGACATTCAGAAAATTGACCTTTATAAACCAGAACAAACTTATCATCCCCCAACTGTGAAATTTGGAAATTCAACTACATTTCAGGATGATTATGTTCCTCAGGAGATAAAGCCTAGGCAAAACTTTAAACCCAGCCCTGGGGCCAAATGCTCTACAGTTCCTTTTAATGGTGATACAAGTCATCGCCTTGATTATGTACCTTATCAGCTAGAATTCAAGTTTGCAAGGCCAAAAGAAGTGTACAAGCCAACCAGCCAACCCTTTGAGGATCTCACAACTCACCGATATGACTTTCAGGGTCTTGTAGGTGAAACTGCAAAAATCTGCAGACCTCCATATACCAGAGTGACCCAAAATGCTCATTTTGAAGGAAGTACTGAATTCCGTGAAAGCTTTCAACCATGGGAAATTCCACCACCTGAAGTCAAGAAACTACAAGAGTATGTCCCACCTACAGGTACCATGCAGTTAAACAGCACGAGCCATCTTGACTATGTTCCCTATCAGATCAAACGTGTTGTTCCCATCAGACCAGTTTCTCAGAGAAGAATTAACAATTTTCCTTTTCAAGGAAAAAGCACCACAAAGGAAGATTTTCCAGCCTGGGAATGCTGTCGTCAAGGTCTTATTAAGCAGCAACAGCAGATTCCCAACCCATCTGGAAAATTTGATGGTTGGAGCACTTTCAGGTCTCACTATGTGCCACATGAGCTGGTTCCAACAGAGAGCTGCAAACCTGCACATGCTTTGTTTAAGAGTTCTGCTCCATTTGATGACACAACCATGTACTCTATAGAGTACACACCAAAGAAACAGGAAATCTGCCCTGCTAGCTATCCTTCTCCTCCAGGGTATATCTTTGAAAATACAAATTCTCGAGGTCATAAATTCTTCCGCAAGATCATGCCCACAGTGGAGGCCTTCTGATCATCAACTCATGTTTGAAAGGAAGCTAACAGATATTGGTTTTCTATGGGCAAAGCCAACTTTTTTAGAGGGGGAGAGCAGAAGAGTGAGAGAGAGAATATTAAGCAGGCTCCACATCCAGCACAGAGCCCAATGCGGAGCTCGATTTCACAACCCTGAAATCACGACCTGAGCTGAAATCAAGAGTTGGACACTTAACCGACTGAGCCACCCAGCCACCCCAAAGCCAATTCTTTTTTTAGTAAAAATTATTTATGGGAGAGCTAAAACAAATCATTTTTAAATTTTGAACAAGAAAATCAGAAAATTAATTATAGGAAATAAGGACATTAAAATCCATTTTTTAAGATCAATCCATTGATATTTTTTACCAAGATTGTTCTTTAATCTGTTACTCTGAAAGTTGAATAATAGACATTCATTCCCATCTGAAGTACTTTAATTCCCAACATACTGTTTGGTAGCTTGTCTCCAATTGATTATCATTTATACCTATGTTTTAAATTATGGCAACTACCTGGTTATTTACGTACCAGTTGCCAAGTATAAAACACGTTAGAACTATATAGGCACACCTCTGAAAATGATGCATGGATTCCCTCATCCAAGACAATGGCCTTCATTTCCTCAGACATCAGAGTATCTATGCGGTGTACTTTGTTTGGTGGTGTTGAGGGTGATTGCACTGTTCTTCACCACGTTCAAGGTCATAAGAGGAACTGTGGTGTGACAAGCAAAGGCTCTGCGGGCTGGGAATCAAGGCTCTGAGCATGGGTTCCAGTGACATCACCCTAGGCCAATGACTCATGTCTTTGAGCCCCAATGTCTTCATTTGTAAAAGGACACCTGCCCTGCTTAGTTCAACATTCTGTTTTGAGCATCAGATCATATGACTCATCGTAAGCTGAAAGTAAAAATGCTGAACAAATCTCAGGAATTCTTAATAAGTCCCTTAATCTCTTTTTGCACTTGTTTTCTCCTTTTTCAAAGTAGGGTAATTACCTACTCAATACTCACTTTCGGGCCCAAGGCAAAGATTGTAAAATGACCAAATTTGCGTTGAACTTCTGAGTAGTTTGGTTCCTGGGAAGAGTCTTGTCCTCCATAGTCATGCAAGTGCCTGCAAGCTTCTTACAGAGAACAGAGAGTTTGGATTAGGAGAAGAACATGGTTTGAAAGATCTCATTTACAAGAAGGAAAAAAGTATTTGTGAGAGTAGTTTTAGGAATGATGGACAGCTCTGAAGGATCCTCAGGGTGACCTTGGGTAAGGATGCATCTAATTGCCATGCCTAGAGTCATTGTTCCGAAGCAGCACCAGGCTTACAATGGGGCATAATCTTGTCCTTCTCCAGTGTGAGCTGAGTACTAAGGTTGGAGGGAAAGCATGATGCCAGTAAGTGAAGGGGGAAGAACATGTTGCATTTATAAATGCTGAAAATTTCCTAATGAATCAAACTCCTGTTTTGTTTTCTTTGATAAATGATTGCATTATGAGAGAGGATGATTTATTTTTTTCACAATGTTTGGTCTTTTATAGCTTTAGAGCTGTTTCAAACTATATGCTAAAATGTTTTTAGTTGTTTGAAAGTAGCTTGTTTTTATTTATGTTTGTATTTATTAGTGAAAATTATGACATGTAGAATTTTATATTTATGCAACATTAATAAAGCATCAATAAAATGAATGAATTTTCATGAAATCATTTCTGTACCAAATTTTCTCTGGAAAAGAGAGCTTTTTAATAATGTCTTATCTAATTTAACCTGTACATAACTAGGTATTCCTACCTTTCCAATAGAAAACATTATTATATACTCAAAATGAAACAGTAGGAAATACGATAACACTCTCAACCTAGCCCATTTTCTGATGCTGGACGTTCAAATCCCCCTGCAATCTAATGGGGGTGGTCTCCTCTTGAGACAAAAGTTACTCATAATAAGATGTATCCTGGCAATACATCCCAAGGCAATGTGACTTGAGCTGAGGACACAAAGATGAATAATGATGTGTCCCCATAATCTAGCACTTACTATAATAGGTGTGACTAAGATTGGAACAGAGTGTACATGGGCCACTTTGCCTGGGGGTTTAGGAAAAACTTCCATAGAGAGAGGACAGCCGAGCTGAATCTTGAACAGTCAGTAGGCACTTGCCAGGTCCAGGAAAGCAGGAAAGGGGGAAATAAGGTGAACACAGGTACAGAGGGATCTATAGCTGCATGCATCACCTGATTCATGGTGTCTTTAGGTCTCCTTGAAATATGTACTGCACAGGCACACACACACACACAGCACTGTAAAAACACTGGAAACCAGTAATATTTAACAGCCTGCCAGATCCTAGAAGCAATTTTTACTAAGCCAAACCAGGATGAATCCAATGAAGAAAGCAGGCACTAGGGAATTTCCACCCCCACCCCATCCTGTGTCCACTGTCTCCCTGCATATCCTTATCATGGAAAATGAGCCTCACAGACTCAGAACGGGCTTGTGGTTTATAAGGCTGAGTGAACCCTGTGGTAAACTAGGGACTTCGGGTGATTCGGATGTGTCGGTGTAGACTCATGGATTGTAACAAACGTACTGCTCTTGTTGGGGCTGTGCATGGCAGGGGAGGGGGTAGGGGGTACAGGGCATCTCGATACCTGCAACTCCATTTTGCTGTGAACCAAAACTGCCCTAAAAAGACTATTTAAAAAACTGCTGGGCAGGAAGAGGAGGGAAGTGTTCACTAGTCAGAGTTTGGGAACCCCATACTCCTGCTTAATAAGATTTACAGATTTGAGGGGCACTGGGGGGCTCAGTGGTTGAGCGTCTGCCTCTGGCTCAGGTCGTGATCCCAGGGTCCTGGGATCGAGTTCCTCATTGGGTTCCCTGCAGGGAGCCTGCTTCTCCCTCTAGCTGTGTCTCTTCCTCTCTCTCCTTGTCTCTCACGAATAAATAAAATCTTTAAAAAAAAAAGATTACAGATTTGATTTTGTATGAACCTACTGCCTAAGGCCCTAAGAACTGCTGTGTGAAGGGAGGCACCTCCTAATACAAAGGCAAGCAGAGCCCCCTTGAACAGCCCTCAGAGAGGGGGAGGGTGAACTTTGTAATCCTAAATTAGCAAGCTTCAAAAAGGCTGTTTAAAAAGAGGGTTGATAATATGTTTCTGAAAGGGTCACCATGTCCAACAGAACACGAGAAGTCTTATATTCTCTCAAGGCTTCAGCTTTTTTCCCCTCTCCACCCAATGCTGTTTTATGTGGATGTGCAGGTTTTACCCTGTGTCATCCGTCCCCAACCTACCCAGGGATATAGCACGTGGTTTGGTAGCTGCTCTCTAGGGCAGCTGGGCCTGTCACCATCACTCCAACATGGCCATCAGCACTTCTTTATTTGTAGTCTGTATGGAACTATCACTGCTCACCAGGACAGGTGGCTGGGAGAGCCTCACCTTCAGCAAGCATTTAAAAATGCTAAGTCTATGCTCTAATCAAATCATGATTAGGAAGTGACATCAGCAGGGATCACTGACGATAATTCCTGGCTGATAGCAGAAGGAAGGAAGGAAGGAAGGAAGGAAGGAAGGAAGGAAAGGAAAGGAAAGGAAAGGAAAGGAAAGGAAAGGAAAGGAAAGGAAAGGAAAGGAAAGAAGGAAAGGAAAGGAAAGGAAAGGAAAGGAAAGGAAAGGAAAGGAAAGGAAAGGAAAGGAAAGGAAAGGAAAGGAAAGGAAAATGGAAGGAAGGAAGGAAGGAAGGAAGGAAGGAAGGAAGGAAGGAAGGAAGGAAGACAGAGGAGGGGGAGGGAAGGGAGGAAGAAAAGAAGGATGGAAGGAAGGGAGGCAGGAAGGGAAAGGGAGGCAAGAAAAGATGCTGAGTCTAGAATAGTAATGGGAACTACATCTTTTTAATTTTTTTAGGATTTTATTTATTCATGAGAGACAGAGAGAGAGAGAGAGAGAGAATGAGGCAGAGACACAGGCAGAGGGAGAAGCAGGATCCCTGTGGGGAGCCCAATGTGGGACTCGATCCCAGGACCCCTGGGATCATGACCTGAGCCGAAGGCGGATGCTCAATCACTGAGCCACCCAGTGCCCCTAATTCTTCTTCCATAGACTAGTATATGTGATCTTGCACAAATTATTTTCCCTCTCTGAACCCGTTTCTTCATATACAAAATAGACTTCAAAGGATGTTTATCCAGAATATTTAACGAATATTTAAAACTCAAGAACAAGAAAAAATAGGTAAAAGATCTAAACAGATACTTGACCAAAGAATAGATAGAGATGGTGTCTTATTTTGCTAAGGCTGCAGTGTCCCAGACATTTACTGTCTCTCAGTCCTGGAGACTGGAACCCCGAGATCAAGGTGTTGACAGAGTTGGCTCCTTCTAGGGCCAGTAGGAAGAATGTGTTCTGTTCCTCTCTTCCAGCTTCTGGAGTTTTGCTGGCAATCTAACATTGCCCGGCTTGTAAATCTCTGCCTTCATCTTCACATGGCACTCTCCCTGTGAGCAAGCATCTTGTCCCATCTCCCCTATTTGTAAGAATGCCAGTCCTACTGGAATTCACAGATATAGGACTCTCCCCAGTGTCACCTACCCCAACGATCTCATCCTAACTTGCTTATCTAAAAATACCCTATTTCCATATAAGGTCATATTCTGGGAGTTAGAAACTATTTGAGGGGAAGACACAATCCAACCCATGAGAAATGGCAAATAAGCATGTGAAAAGGTACTCAATATCATTAGTCATTAGGAAAATTAAAATCAAAACTACAATGAGCTATCACTACACATCTATCAGAATGGCTACAAAAGGTAATACAGGGGATCCCTGGATGGCTCAGTGGTTTCATGCCTGCCTTTGGTCCAGGGCATGGTCCTGGAGACCGGGGATCGAGTCCCACATCGGGCTCCCTGCATGGAGCCTGCTTCTTCCTCTGCCTGTGTCTCTGCCTCTCTCTGTGTGTCTCTCATGAATAAATAAATAAAATATATTTTTAAAAGATAACACACACACAAATCTGACAATCCAGGCATTGTGGAAAATCATTTGACAGTTTATAAAGTTCAACATACACATACACATCACATGGCTAGAGAGAAGCAGGACAAGGGGATTTTAGGGGTTGATGGAAGTGTGTAGGAAATGGCTGGTGAACAACTGTCTGAATTTTTCAAAACTGTTAGAACTGGAAACCGCAGAGTCAATTTTACTGCATGTAAAATTACAAAAACCATCCCCCAGGATGAGAGGAGAACCCAAGAAAGAATGCAGACTGTGACACATGTGTCTAAGGGAACAACAAATGAGTCATGTAACCACACTGAAGAGGGTGCAAGGAAAAGGGATGACCTAAGGAATTTTGGAAGACAGTATTCTTTTCTTTTTCTTTTTCTTTTCTTTTTTTTTTTTTTGGAAGACAGTATTCTGACTGAACACTAGAAAGCTATAGATAAAAAGGATCCCACACGAACACAGTATTCCAGTCAATAAATTGTTTTTCTGTCACCGGGCTATAAACCAAGAAAATGTATTGTAGGTAATGAGAGCTAGGCTTCGTCAGAAAGTGTCAGAGAAAGAAGCTACAAATAAGAAAAAAGTGTCAACTGTAATAATGATCCTGTGGTGCTGGGTTGACATTTGAGATTTCAGCGTGAATTCACAGATGCAGAAATAAATAGATGTGTATGCATAGGTGTGTGTGTGTGTGTGTGTGTGCACGCACCTGTGCATGCATGGGTTAGTATATATGAAATCAACCTAAGAAACCCCATTACCTGTTTCTCGTCCCCCCACCTCTGGTAACCAGTAGTGTCTTCTCTAGAGTTAAGAGTCTGTTTCTAGGCTTGCCTCCCTCTCTCCCTCCCCCCCTTTTTTTTTGTCCTTTGATCATTTGTTTTGTTTCTTAAATTCCACATGAGTGAGGTATTTGTGTTCCTCTGATTGACATTTCACTTAGCATCATACTCTCTGGCTCCATTCATGTTATTGCAAGTGGCAAGACTTCATTCTTGATATAATATTCCATTATATATACACCACATGTTCTTTATCCATTCATCAGTCCATGGACACTTGGGCTGTTTCCATAATTTGGCTATTGTCGGTAATGATGCTGTAAATATTGAGGTTCATGTGCCCCTTTTAAAACAGCATTTCTGTATTCTTTGGGTAAATACCTAGTAGTACATTTGCTGGATCACAGTATAGTTCTAATTTTAACTATCTGAGGAAACTCCATACTGTTTTCCAGAGTGTTTGCACCAGTATGCATTCCCACCAACAGTGCAAGAGGATTCCCCTTTCTCCACATCCTCACCAACATTTGTTTCTGTTGTTGATTTTAGGCATTCTGACAGGTATGACATATCTCACTGTAGTTTTGATATTTCACTTCCCTGATGATGAGTGATGTGGAGCATCTTTTCATGTGTCCGTTGGCCATATGAATGTCTTCTTCAGAGAAATGTCTGTTCATTTCTTCTGATCTTTTTGTAATTGCATTATTCATATTTTGGGTGTTGAGTTCTATAAGTTCGTTATGTATTTTGGGTACCAACCCTTTATCGTATATGTCAAGTGCAAATATCTTCTCCTATTCCATAGATTGTCCTTTAGTTTTGTTGATTATTTCCTTCACTGTGCAGAAGCTTTTTATTTTGCTTAAGTCCCATTAATATATTTTTGCTTTTGTCTTCCTTGCCTCAGGAGACATATATAGAAATAAGTTGCTATGGCCAATGTCAAAGAAGTTATTGCCTGTGTTCTCTTCTAAGATTTTAATTGTTTCAGGTGTCTTATTTAGATCTTTACTCTACTTGGATTTATTTTTGTGTATGGTATAAAGAAAGTGGTCCAGCTTCATTCTTCTGCATGTTGCTATCAAGTTTTTCCAACACCATTTGTTGAAGAGACTGTCTTTTCCCATTGGATATTCTTTCCTGCTTTGTCAATTAGTTGACCATATAGTTATGAGTACATTTCTGGGTTTTCTATTCTGTTTCATTCATCTATGTGTCTATTTTTGTGCCAATACCAATTTCTTAGTTGTGATCACTGTATTATGGTTATGTAAGATGTCAAGGCTAAAGGAATTTAGGTGAAGGGGATACCAGAATTCCCTGCAGTGCTTTTGTAACTCTTAGTCATCTCAGTATAAAAAATTAAAAAAAAATAGTTTGACCTAGTCTGCCTGACTCATTACCTAATGAAGGAAGCCCTCTATCCATCACCTATCAATAAATTTACTTCTAATTTTCGATGTCATTCTACACAACTGACAATATGTTAGATGCTGGTACTGGGAGTAAGCTTCACCTGGCAGAGGCCAGGGTTCAGTAAAGAACTGTGGAATGTTGCCCAAAGCTTGAGAAGGGGAATTAAGGAGCTATGCATGAATACCTGCCCTGTTGGAACCTTCCCTCTCTTTGCACTTGGGAATTAGGGCTTGTTGCAAATTTCACCTATCCTCTGTTTATTTCAAAGAAAAGCCTGGGGATGATCTCTCCTTATATTTTCCTAGAATGACATTTTTCACCTTTTCTCTAGTTGTTGATATGTAAGAAATAGAGTATTTGGGTATTTATTTCATCATGTACATGAGAGGACCCAAGCCTTGCATTAGAGCTCAGACTATAATCTGGATTTTTCAGTATCCTTGTGTAGTTACTGCAGGTCATAAAGTATTTGAGACTACCAAGAAAATAGTAGGGAGTTCCTAGGGAAATTTATCTGAATTGGAAATGACATCCCTCACATTTCCTGTCCCTCCAATCCTTGTAACCCACATAGGCCTTAGTTTGATAGAGAGAGAGAGAGAGAGAGAGAACAAAAGGGAAGAAAAGAAAAGAGAAAGGAAGGAGGGAAAAGAAAGAGAGAGAAGGAAGGAAGGAACAAAGGAAGGAAGGAACGAAGGAAGGAGGAGAAGAAGGGAGGAGGGAAAGAGGAGGGAAGTGAGAAGGAAAGACAAAACTATATTTTTAGACATTTGAGGTGTCCAATTGCTAATCTCCCATGTGGCTCGGCCTCATGAGGTTAAGAGTCTCACAAGTTACTCTACAATGATTGATTTTTCTTCAATGAACGACCTTAGAAACCCCAAGGCTCAAGGCAAATGGCAAGGAATCTCAAATTCAATGACTGTGACTGTAAAGACTCACTGCCAATCTTCAAGCATGAAATGGCTGGAACACAGAGGAAGGGCTTCCTCACCAGCCGCTGCCAAAAAGCCTTTAGGCGCAGACATCTCTCAAGTCCATTCCTAAACTCATAAAGGGCCAAAAATAAAAGGGTATTAGTACCTCCTGCTGTCCTACTACCACCTACTTCTCTGATGTCTCCGGCCATCCACTTGGGACTCAAGCCCTTCTGCCCTTGACATTGTTTGCATTACAGTCCCCAGGGTGCAAACGATTGGGGTAAGGGAGTCAGAGGGAATCTTGTGTGATCTGTCCTGTATCTTGTAACCCACCCTTCCTAGGACAGGCCAGGGCAGCGAGCCCATCAGGTTTGCTCCCGGATTCACAAGCCAAGGTGACGATACTCAAGGCTGCCAGAAATGACACAAATAAGCCACCCACATTTATAAGGATGCCACTGAATAATCAAAGTAAATTTATTTCTGAATTACTTAAGGGTCATGAGAGAAACATTAACTCTTATAGGAACAGTAGTAAAATACAGTACACAGGAATGTCACTTGAATGATAAGACAAAAGTACAATAGCAAGTGAAAAATAGCAACTTTAAATACAAAGACAAAGCAATTTAATCAGAAATTTTGTTAATCAGAAAAAATATATGTCCCATGTCTTTATTACATACTGTACAAAATAAAATATTGCACCTTTAAGTCATATAATAAATATGTACAAAGAGTATTTTACAAATGATCTTTCTTTTAATTTAAAAACCTTCAACAATCAAGTGTGATTGATGATTAGCAACCCATGGGCTGGTGTGTGCCCTTCACATCCCTATCCATCCCGGCCACCAAACCCTCCACATACAGTAGTGCTCATTGCCAGTGTCAGTGAGGCTGAAGTTAGAACACGAGAGCCGGTGCTCAGAATATATGGTAGAGAGACTCAGCAAGCTTGTCCACAGACAAACCCAAAGCCCTCATGTGCTGTTCACTTATTTATGATCAGGGACGAGGTGCAGCACAACCCGCCTTGGGTGACGTGGTGGCCAACTGGCTGTGGGCAGCACAGGTACAGGCAGCAGGGATGCTGAGTAAGGAGGGATGGCCATTTCCTTGGGGTTGTGTGCCATCTAAAGACATAACTGGTAGGATATAAGGGAAAAAAGCCCCAGAACCTAATCAGCTTTAACAATTTCACGCAAGCCCCGGACTACTTCAGCAGAGACAATTCATTCCAAATTGACCCTCCACCCTGACAGTATCACTAACACCAGCACTGGCCCCGGTCTAAACACAACCCGACGCAAGCAATCCAACGCAACCCAACCTGGCCCTCGCCCCAACTGCCAAAGCCAACCAACTCCAGCCCTCCTCTGACAGAACCTCCGTTCTCACCTAAACCAATCCTGACACTTAAAAGGAACCCTAAACTTACTCACCGAATCCTAACTCTGACCCTTAGCCCTAACATAACTTCTAGCCTAACCCAAGTTCACTTTGGATTTACCAACTAATCAGTTCGAATTAAAACTATTGACTATAAACAATCCTTTCCAACCACCTTGTTTCATATTTAGATTACTTTCTTATAATCTTCCTGGGAAATAAAAAAAATCCTTAGGAGTACTATTTTATGCATAAATTAGGTCTAATAAGGCTTTTTGATTTTCTGTTTGTGTGCAAGAGAATCGTGCTTAGAAAAAGTTTCATTCACAGCTCTTAAAAGAAAGCTTTGAACACACTTCAAAATCAGTAGAAAAGGTGAGCCTTCCCTCTCCTTTAATTTCCAAGATGCCTCATTTGGTCACAGATCTCTGGGTTTGTGAAACTGGCAGCGGCACTTACTCTGTGTTTTCTTCCCCGGATTCTATACAAGCAAGGACAAGATGCCACCCCGCCCCACCCCCGCCCGGTCCTTGGGTCAGTCAGTGCTGCAAACTTGTCCAGAGTGACTGCCTCTTATTTGCACGTTAGACGTAAAGACCCACAAAAATGCCACTGGCGCCACTCATGCCACCTTAACAACTACTGGCCAGAGAGCTTCTAAAGTGTGAATGCCTATGAACCTGGTGAGATCCTAAAACCGGAGAGAAGAGGAAGTCAGCAGTTGCTGTGTGTCCCTCACGTCCTCAGGACATCCTGCCCTCTCTGGGTCTACACGTTACAGGAAGCAGCAGCCCGTGACAATGCACTGGGGAGGACACCGGCAGGGCCCCAAGTGCAATGGCACACTTGCTACAGTATTTTTGTTCGTCCCAGAAAACATCATCTCAAAGAGCTGGGATTAAAAACCAGCCGTGGGGAAAATATTAGTATGAAATCCCACCAGTGGTGAGTTGGCATAGACCCCTGAATGCAGAATCTAGAGTTTTTAAAGAAATAACATGTTTCTGAATCAGCTACATGGGGAAAAGAGCTTTTACATTTCTGTTCTATCTTCACAGCAGCATTACGACTCCACCACAGGTTTACCCTTCTTGACATGACCGGCAGCACCTCTGTTTGTAGAGATCCAGCGAACACAAACTGAGATGCTTTACAAACATACAGTAGTGAGTTGTGTCTGAGCAGTCTCCTGCAAAAAAAGGAAAAAAAAAAAGATATCCACTGAACACATAGCTCATTAGAGAAGTAAACACACACACACACACACACACACACACACACACTTTGAGTTAATGACAAGCATATACTGCATGATCAGAGTGAGCTGGAGAAACTGGGCTTGGATTCACAGCCCTGGGAATACAGCCAGTGGCACTGTGACAGTGCCAGGTGGTGACAGCTGGCACCTGGACTTGTGGGGGAGCCCAGCATCATGGAGAGAGCTGTTATATCACTTTGTCTTATACCTGAAACTAATGCAACGTTGTGCATCAGCTAGGCTCAAATACGAAAAACTGAACACAGCCCCACCCCACTAGGCTTGGGTGAGAGCCATGGCCCCACATGACAGCCAGCATACCCGGAGCTTCCGTCTCAGCCAGGCCAAGTGGCTTCACCTGCTCTCCAGGCCTCACGGCCCCTCTGGCCTCAGTTCTTAGAACAGGGGAGCATGGGCCCCTGGGAGAGCTGATAAAAATGATGGACCTGTGTCCTATCAAAATATATTTATGATTAAATTTCATAAAATAACAGTTATATATATAATATAAAAATATATGCATATATGAACATCTATGTCAAATTGTTAAGAATCCTCATCCTAGCAGATGAGACAGTAAAGGAGTGCTTGATGAGCCCCTACGAGCCAAGGCCGCTGACACCCAACTGATCTCCTGTTATCTAAAGAACGCTGAGCACCCAGAGCAAAGCTGCAGACCTCCTCAGGCCCCAGGGTGCCACGTGCATCCTGAGTGGCCCATCAGCCAGAACCTACAAGGTGGGTGCCCCCGGGGGTCTGGCTGGGACAAGGCTGCCGGGTAGGTGGTGGCAGCTGGGAGGAACACCTACTATCACAGGAAGGCCCAAGGCAGTGCCGCCAGGAAGCCGGCCTCTTCTCCTGCACACAGTGTCTCTCGGCCACCGGCCTGCAGCTCCTGGCGCGCACACACTCCACCTTCCGAGACTGGAAGCCCCGGCCGCAGGCAGCGGTGCAGGGTCTCCATGGGCCGGTGCGCCAGCACGTGTCACAAGCCCTGGAAGAGCAGTTCCTCCTCAAGCTGGGTCTGGACGAGGAAACAAAACAGAAAACAAGGGAAAAAACAAAAAGTGGAACATGGAAGAAGTGGGATGTCACTTCCTGCTGGGATCAGGCCGTTTACCAAGTACCATATTTTCAATGCACTAAAGGTTTCCTAATTAGGAACCTATTGGTCTGGTGCATGCTTTGCATGGTGCATGGCTGGTAAAGCAAAGTGCATGATGCATGGCTGGTGGTGCTATTGTGACTACGATGGGCGTGCAAACCACCACTTCTCACACACAGTCAAGACTCAGGCCTCCAGAGATGCGCCCTCCTGATAAGCTGGAGCAGCTCAATTTAAGCAAGGAAGACAGGAGTGGCTCACAATCCGTCACTTAAAGTCTGCTAACAACCTTTCAGTTTTGTTGATCTAAGCCCTTGGGCTAAATTCCGTAGGAGTGTAAGTATGCGTGTGAGCCAAGCTCATCTGCTAGGAGACAGTACTCTGATATGGACAGTTAGGCCACACCATGACTCATAGTCCATTAACAGAGACCATTTGGGGACAGGGACCTAGCTCCAGTTCCTCGCCCTCGCGAACAGAACAGAAAGTTGGTGCCCTCTGATTTTGGAAGATGCTTATTCACCCCAGAAGGGAGAGTCCGCTTAGCGGAGCCACTCTGGGGTCCTGGGAGATATCTCCGCACTACCTGAGAATGTCTCCAACCCCACAGGTGGTGGGAAGAGAGCCCTGGCATGACTGAGCTGGCTTAGGAACTGTTTTCCTTCCAGGAATTTGGATGTTGCTAGAACAAGATCTGTAAACCTGAAGGCTGGGGCAGTGCTAGTCATATTTTGCCACACAGGCCAGAGAAATAGAAAAAAACAGTAATATTCAGAAAAAAAAAAAGAAAGAAGAAAGCAAAACACAGAGAGCTGCAGAGACAAGAGGAGAAAAAAAAAAAAACAGTGACTTCTCATTTCTTTGTCCAAGTCCTTGCATCCTCCCTTTGGATTCTTGAGGCATTTTTGTGTTCCTGTAAAAGGCTCCTTAGCAGTGCACGTGATCTGTAAGGAGTGCAGAAACCCCACTGGAAATGTAGCAGGATGGGGCAAACCTGATGGCTCCTTCAGGGAAGAGTATTACAGAGTTGGAAGCACTACTATGACTAGCCAGTAGAGGGAGACCCCATCCTCCATCAGAAGGTTTACTTGAACAACAGGGTCACACACCAAACTGCAAGATTTTACACGGAAGAGGAGCGTGTCCTGTTAATTCCAGGGCTTTATTTTCCCCACTGGGTATGAATCAGAGGGGCCAGAAGTTTAGTTGCTTTGGACAACCGGGCAGAGACCCAGTACTTCTCAGCCATCCACTGCTCCCCCCATGTAAGAGATCTGCTTTTTTTACTCAAAATTTTTGAAAAAATATTCACAGAATATACAATAAAAAAAGTATTTTAAAAGGATATCAAATTGTTGTGCACAAGTGTTGGTTGGTCCTTTCTTAATAAGAAATCGCCCACCTTTTGTGCATAAATCATACTGAGCTGACTTGTGTTGTTTCCAGCCCAAAGAATCTTCTGCTCCAATGGAAGGCAGGGCCAGTGGGAAGTCAGAAGGAGCTCCAGAGCTTATACACAAGGAGAGGACACAGGAGCTAGAGACCAACATGGAGGCTGAAGCTCAGGAGGCTAGTCATTAAAGACCCAGCGGAAGAAAGAGGTTGGTCCAGCAAGAACATCCCATATTCTCCCAGCCAGGGATAGGACTAGGGATGGGGATGCCCAAGCTAGGGGGACATGGTCTGGGCACCAGCAGTACATACATCTATGCATGGGAGCTCGTGTGCTGTCCTATATCACACATCACACACCCCCTCCTCTTCGGTTATGCCCACACCCCCAGAGGCCCCCCAGGTCCAAAAGAAGAAGCTGTGAGCAGCCTGCTTGCCTTTGATCCTCCACCCCTGGCCACTGATACCATCACTCCAACAGCAGGGCCCGACTCCAGGACTCAAGGTCCCCAACCTGCCCACTGCTCCCTCCCCTAGGGTGCTAAAGGGACAGGGACACCCCCTCTTCCTTCTCCAGCCCATGGTCAGCTCGCCCAGGCAGCAGAACAGGCCTGTAGAGAAAACACAGCAGAGACCACAAGAGGGACGCACAGCAGCTCCCTCACTGAGTCCTTCACCCACAAACCTCCAGGTATTTGGAGGAGACTCCCAGCACAAAAACAAAGCACCAGCATGTAAAAGCAGAAGAGCCAAGCCTGGATGAAGCAGGGGTGATGCAGAAAAATGAAAGCCAACCTGATCCTTCTCCTCACTCAGCCCCGGAAAGTTTTCTTCTATTATTTCTTTTAAATACTTTCACACACACAAAACCACACTTTCACATTTTCAGTTCATCTCCACATCTTTTTCTTTTTTTTTTCTTAAGATTTATTGATTTGAGAATGAGAAAGAAAGAAGAATGAGTGGGGGAAGCGGCAGAGGGGAGAGAGAGAAGCGGACTCCCTGCTGAGCAGGGAACCCGATGGGGTATCGGATCCCAGGACTCCAGGATCACCACCTGAGATAAAGGCAGACGCCTAACTGACTGAGCTGCCCAGGTGCCCCTACATCTCTTTTTCTTTCTTTTTTTTTTCTTTTCTTTTTCTTCTTTTTCTTTTCTTTTCTACATCTCTTTTTCTAAAGCCACATTTGGCCATTTATTGAGCCTTCTTACAGACCCTTCCATGCCTTCTACCTTCTCCAGTATATTTCTGCTTCTTGTTTTTGCTGCCATTGGTTGGAAAGAGTGTGGCACATCCAGTGTGTATCCTGAAAGGAGAACATTGTGGCTGGAGCACCAAGAGTGAGGGGGTGTGAGGTTTGGGATGAGGCTGTAAGGCGAGGGAAGAGGGGCACATGGGTGGCTCAGTCGATTAAGCCTCAAGTACACTTGATTTTGGCTCAGGTTGTGATCTTGGGGTCCTGGGATTGGGCTCTGAGTTGGGCTTTGTGCTCAGCAGGGAGTGTACTCAAGATTTTCTCTCTCTCTCTCTCTTTCTCTGCCCCTCCCCCATGTTCTCTCTCTCTCTCTCTAAAAATAAATAAATATTTATCATTTATGAATAATAAATAGAAGTTAATAATAAATAAATGGAAGCTGGGAGGGCTGTGTTTTTTGTTGTTGCAGCCTGTGCTTTTGGTGTCATATCTAAAAATACCATTTCCATTTTCTTTTAAAAAATAAGTAAAGGGAGGGAAGAGTTGACCATGTGGTGTTTTCTAGACCACATCACAGACTTTGGTCCCCCTTCTTCTTAAGATCAAGTGAGATCTCTAAAGTTATTTCAGTCTGTTGGGGAGGTGTGGTGGTGGTGATGATGCTATCAGATTTGATTTTGGAAAGGGCTGCTCAGGCTGCAGTGTGAGGAGTAGGCTAGTAAGGAGCAACAGGTGGAGGGGGACCAGCAGGATGGCCTGGCTATGGGTACCCACGGTAGAGATGGAAAAAAAGAGTGAATGGGTTTGAGAAAAAGATATAAGGAATCAAAAGGTACATAAAAAGTAATCAGAGGGTGGTTCAGTCTATTGGGCATCTGATTCTTTATCTGGGCTCAGGTCATGACCTTGAGATCATGAGACTGAGCCCCACACTGGGCTCCACACTAAGCGAGGAGCCTGCTTTAGATTCTCTCTCTCCCTCTGCCTCTGCCCTTTCCCCCTTCTCGCGAGCATGTGCATGTGTTCTCTGTCTCTCTCAAAAAAGTAATCAGAAAAGCACAAATTACAAAGGATGTAATTTTTCATCCATCAGGTTGGCAACATTTTTAAAAAGACTGAAACCCGGATAATATTCATAAAAAGGGGGAACCCTCCTACACTCTTGGTAGAGACATTTTGATGGTAACTTAGTAGCATCAGAATTATGCCTGTCAATTCCATTCCATTCCATACCAAAAACTATCCTACAAGCATATAACCCTCAGTGCATAAAGTTGTATGTTCTGGGATACTTCCTGCAGCATTTATCTGCAATAGCAAAAAACGAAACAAAACAAAAACTCCAAAACCAACCTGAAACAATTCAATGCCCATCAACAATGGAATGAGGTAATGTTAAATAGTGAAAAAGAGCAAAGTGAGTCTTACGTACTAAGATGGGGGAAAAGTCTGTAATGTAGTGATTAAGTTTAAAAAGCAAGTTTCGGAAAAATACATCAGGTATGTTAAAAAGAAAGCTCAATCCGCATATGAATCTGTGTTGTAAGCATCTCTGAGAATGCAAAGTGAAACATCTGGGTAATGCACATCAGCCTGTGTGTGGTCTCTATCTTCTCAGCAAAAGACAAAACTAGGTTGTCTGTTGAGAGGAGGGCAGCTGTTCCAAACAACTTCCATTTCAGGAAAATAGTTCTGGCTTGAGCTGTGTTGTGGGGAATAGGAAATGCGGCAGATTCTACACTGCCAAACCTTACTGAAGGCTCAAAATGGAAACTGAGCCAACTGTCAAGGTCATTTCCTTTTCTCTGGCAACACTCAGGGTGGGGAGGAAGGAAGAGGAGCCATATCTCGAGCACCTGCTATGACCCAGGCTGCTTAGGGGCTCCTCGCTAGCCAACTACTCAAAACTTCCCAACCATAATTTTACGTGGATGGTACTATCCCAATTTGCAAATTAGGAGGCTGGGTAGCCCAGGTCACACAACAAAAGAAGGAGAGAATTCAGAATTCCTTCATGCTTGCTGGGGAGTGCTTCCCTGCGATGGTGGAGAGACCAGGCAGAAGGAGCCTGGGTCTCTGGGTGACCTCATGAAACAATGCTCTCTACCCCAAACCATGCACCAGCCTTGACTTCTACACAAGAGAAAAGCAAACTCCTTTCTTGTTTAAGCCCCATCACAAGGCAAAAGCTGATTTCATTCTCTGCTAAACCCCCATGCCAACATCCTAAACAACATAGTTTCTAGACAGAGGAATACCGTGGTTCACTGAACACATTAGGAAGACGTAATCTATAAACTTAAATATTATTAGGCTTGACCAACTTTGTATATAGAGGGAAAAATATCTGTTCTCAGTGCTACTCTTTTTTCTCTTTGGGGTATCCCTCTCTCAAGATGTTTAACATTCAAATAATTTGTACTTATACTTGTACATAGTAGTTAATATTTCAGTATGATGTATACTATCGAGGATGGCACAATCAGAAGTCATCATTGGATAGGAATTGTCAATTGTGAGAGGTGGTAGACAGGAGAAGTCATTCGTTTCATTTTTCAAGCATTCACAGCCACGGACTGATGCAGATGATGATTCATGTCACCCTGGGGCAGGGCCATTACCTCCTTCTGTCATCGCAACGGGGGACAGAGCTGTTGTGGTGTTGACAAACTGCATGATGCTGCTGCATCCTGCCAGGGCGGCCCAGGCAACGTGCAGGACACTAGAACAAAAGCACAAGGCAGCATAAACAACATTGTGAGGTCACGCGTGCTGTGGTACCACAAGGTCACACATCAAACCCCAGCTACAGGGGACCAGTGGTTCCCCAGGGGAGGTCATGGAAGTTGGGAGGGCCAGACAGCCTTCCCTCAGAGCCAGGAAGATTACCTGAGAATCTTCCTCCTCCTCTTCCTCCTCCCCCCACACCCTGCCCAGAAACGTAGACCATCTCTGGGGAGAAGGGAAAAAAAAGATGGGGCCAACCACTAACTGACAGGGCTCAGGTCCAGAAATGATGATGCTTAAAGTCACAAGCGACTACCAAGTTTGGGTTTTCTTGCTCTGAGTGAAAGTGGAGGCTTGTGTGTCAAGGTGAGTTCAAATGTAGAAAAAAAATTTTTCTGACATGAGGTTCTTAAATTTTCCTGTAGTCATAATATTAATTTTCCTTATACTCTGTCTTATGCTTGAAAAGGCCTTTCCCATCACACTGGTCCTATTTCCATTCACCTTCCTGGTCATGTCCTTTATAGCACCAAAGTTTTTAATTTTTACATAGCCCAAAGGCTGTGTTTTTGTTGTTGCAGCCTGTGCTTTTGGTGTCATATCTAAAATTACCATTTCCTAACCCAAGACATGAAGATTTATGTCTACATTTCTTCCAAGAGCTTTATAGTTTTAGCTCTTAAGTTTAGGTGTTTGATCCCACTCTGAGTTAACTTTTTGCATATGGTATAAGCTAGAGATCCAACTTCATTTTTCTCTGTGTGTGGATATACAGGGGTCTGGCACCATTTGTCAGAGAGATTATTCTTTCTCTGTTGAATGGTCTTGTCACCCTTGTAAGAAACCAACTGATATGGATATAGAAATTTATCTCTAGACCTAAAATTCTATTCCAGTGATCTATATCTCTATCCCTTGTTAGCACCACACTGTCTTGATTACTATATAGCTCTAATAAGTTTTGAAACTGACAAATTTGAACCCTCTAACCTTGTTATTTTTTCAGGATTGTTTTGACTATTCTGGGTCCTTCATATTTCCATATAAATTTTTGGATCAGCTTGTCAATTTCTGCAGAGAAGCCAGCTGGGATTTTATAGGGATTGTGTTGAATCTGTAGATTAATTTGGAAAGCCTGGTCAGCTTAACATTAAGTGTTCTGATCTATAAATATGGGATGTCTTTCCATTCATTTAGGCCTTCTCTAATTTCCTTTAAAAACCTCTTGTGGTTTAACACTATTTTTAATTTATTTTTTATAAAGATTTTATTTATTTATTCATGAGAGACACAGAGAGAAAGGCAGGGACATAAGCAGAGGCAGAAGCAGACTCCTTGTGGGGAGCCTGATGTGGGACTCGATCCCAGGACCCTAGGATCACGACCTGAGCCAGAGGAGATGCTCAACCACTGAGCCACCCAGGTGCCCCAACACTATTTTTTTTAAACCATTCTTCCAGTGTGGTTAATTACCTTTGAACTTTAAACCCACTTTAACACGAGTCTGTTCTCTCATTACACTGCATGACTCAGTGTTACTCCTGCAGGAATGCTGCATTATTTTATTTACATCAGATCACACCAAGTAAAGAAGGTCAACCCACCCTTCTAATAAGTTTTCCTAAAAATTTCCTGTGCTCATTTGCTCTCCCTTATGAATGTCAGAATTACCTTAAGTTCCAAAAAAGAATTCTACTGTAGTTTTAGTTGGAATTTTATTATGTATTTCAGTTCATTTAGGGGAATAGATATCTTTATAGTATGGAGAGTACCTTTTATTCATCCTTCTTTTCCTTTATCTGTTTCAATAGTGTACTCTATTTTTCTTCATAGGTTCTATTTTGGTTAATTTTATGTGTCAACTTGGCTGGAATATAGTGTGTCTAGATATCTGGCACTTATTCCAAGTGCTTCTGTGAGGATGTTTTGGAGGAGATTAACATTTAAATAAGTAGTCAAGGGAAAGCAGATTATTCTAAGTGGGTGGGGCACACTCAATCAGTTGATGGGCCAGAAAGAACAAAAAAACTGACCCTACCCCCAAATAATAGGGAATTCCTCCTAATTGTCTTTGATCTGGAATATTGACTTTCTCTTGCTTTTTGACTTGAACTGAAATGCTGCCTCTTACAGGGTCTGTGGCCTGCTGGCCTCTGGGCTGGAATGAATCTCCAGTTTCCTGACTCACTCTGCAACTCTTGGGACTTGGCGACCTCCATAACTGCATTAACTTGTTAACTCATGCATGTATGCACATGCAGGCGCGCGCGCGCACACACACACACACACACACACACACACAACTGGTTCTGTTCCCCTGGAGGATACCTGCTAATACAGATACGTAGATTTTGGTACTGAGAAGTGGGGTGCTACCATAACAAATATCTAAACATGTGGAAGTGGGCTTTTGTACTGGGTGACAGGTAGAGTCTAGAAGAGTTTTGAGGTGCATACTTGAAAAAGCTGGACCGAGTTAGAAATATGAACATTTAAGGGGATTCTGATGAGGTTTCAGATGGAAATAAGGAAGAACTGGAGGAAAGGCAGTCGTCATTTGAAAATGGCAAAAATACAGGGTGCCTGGGTGACTCAGTGGGTTAAGCATCAACTCTTTGTTTAGGCTTAGGTCATGATCTCAGGGTCATGAACTTGAGCTTCTGTGTTCAGCAGGGAGTCTGCTCAAGATTCTCTCTCCCTCTGTTCCTCCCCCTCCCCCACTCATGCACTTGTGCTCTCTCATGCACTCTCTTGTGTATACTTTCTCTGTCTCTCAAATAAATAAATAAATCTTTTCAAAAAACAGCAAAACTTGGCTGAATTGTGGTCCAGTGTTTTGTGGACAATAGAACTTAAAAGGGACAAAATTGGATATTTCACTGGGGAGATTTCTAAGGAAAGTGTTCAGGGTACTTATAGGAGAATGTGAGGGGACAGATAAATTGAAGGAATCATTAAAGTAAAAAGGAACCATAACTCGAGGATTCAGAAAACTCTCAGTCCATCCATATTTCATTCAAAGAATGAGATCGTATGTTCTGGAGGGACCACTGCAGGTGTGGCTGTAACTTCACTCCATGGAGCTCCAAGGAGCTTACCCACGGAGTTAATCAGCCATCCCAGCAGAGGTCAGGAGTAGAGATAGAATTGTACCAGGAGAGATAATGATGGGACCCAATTAAGGAAGGCTTTAGAAACTGTGGATTCAAAAAAAAAAAAAAAAAAAAGAAAGAAACTGTGGATTCTACAGGATGGGATAAGCCATTCAGCTGCAAACATGCTTTATTCTTCAGGAAGAGGGAAGAATGACCCCAGATTCAGAGCTCACCAGGGCTGCCACTCCCACAACAAGCCCAGGGGGGAGGTTGTTTCCTCCTCAATTTCCATGGGCCCCACTGCCCCTGCCTAGTGCTTCAGGAGCAGGACCATTCCAAAGAGCCATGTGGGAGAGACAGGCATGCTGTCTTGGGCCATGGGGGCAATGCCACTGCCCCGGTGGGTCTGGAGGGCAGAGCATCAAGCCAAAGAGGATTATTCTCAAGTGTTAAGATCTAATGGATTAGCCCTGCTAGAGTTTGGACTTGACTGGGACCCACCACCCCTTTCTTCTGATTTCTCTCTTTTGGAAAGGGAACGTCTATCCTCTGCTTGTCCCATCACTGTATTTTGGAAGGATGTAACTTGTCTGCCTCCACAGCTTTGCAGCAGGAGAGGAATTCTGAATCAGGATGGCTTGCTTCTTACCCATACCTAATTTAGGTGACATTTGGTGAGACTTTGGATTTGAATTGAGGAAAGAATGGGACAAAACTTCTAAGGATACTGGGATGAGATGAATGTACTTTGCACATGAGAAGGACATGAATTTGGGAGAGAGGGGCAGAAGGCGGAATGTTATGGACCAAACTGTGTCCCCTCAAAATTTGTATGTGGAAGCCCTAACCCCCAAAGTGATTGTATTTGGAGACAGGCTCTATAAGGAGGAATTAAAGGTGAAATGAAGTCATAAGGGTGGGGCCTTCATCTGCTAGAAATTGTGTCCTTATAAGAAGAGGGAGAGGCACCAGAAATCAATCTCTCTCTCCGTCTGCACAGAGAAGGTGCCCCCTGAGGACACAGTGAGAAGGTGGCTGTCTTGAAGTGGGAAAGAGAGGTCTCATAAAACTAATCCTGATAGAAACTTGATCTTAGACTTCCAGCCTCTGAATTTTGAGAAAATAAATTTCTACTCTTCCAGGCACACCAGTCTGTAGCATTTTGTTATGGCAACCCTAGCAGACTAACTAGCTTCCTAGACATTTCTTTTAAAATTTTTTTCCGGGATGCCTGGGTGGCTCAGTGGTTGGGTGTCTGCCTTTGACTCAGGGCATGATCCTGGAGTCCCAGGATTGAGTCCCACATCGGGCTCCCTGCGAGGAGTCTGCTTCTTCCTCTGCCTATGTCTCGGCCTCTCTATGTCTCTCATGAATAAATAAATAAGATCTTTTAAAAATTGTTTTTAAATTAAAAAAAATAAAAAATTTTTCTCAAATATTTTTTTATTTATAATGTTATTCAGGGTGGTATTTGGGATACGGGCTATGAGACTTTTGTGCACATGTTACTAACATTCTTCTGCTTCTTCTCTTGAAGCCTTCTCTAATTCTGATGGCCCTGGACCAGCCCGTCTTGGAACTTCTGTCACTGAGCTACTATATTCAAAGAATCCAACTCTGATTCACCTTTACATGGGAAGACAGAGATACTAGGATTTCCAAATCTAATCCTTCACGTCAGATACATACATTAACTTTAGAAATCAATCAGATTATCCCCACCACCCAAATTTTTTTTAAAAAGAAACAACAACAAATGTATTAGAAGCAAAGTGATAATCACAGTTCTGTCAAAGCACTAGATTTGTCAGCTTGTACCTGGCCCCCTGGTTCGACGACCCACTGACCACAAGGATGAATGGAACATGGCCGTCTTCCTAGAGGTCTCTCCGTGGGAGCACATGCTCTTGGGGACACCACCTGCACAGTTCCGTTGGCTTTGATACGCTTGCAGGCCACTTGCCGACTGTGGAATCCTTCACCGCAAGACACAGAGCACTCTGACCATGCACCCGTGAGCCACCTGAGAACAAAAACTATGGCAGCTTAGTGAGGACTGCAATGTCAGATCCCAGAGGGAGTGTCTGGAAAAGGAAAAATTGAGCAACAGAATTACCAGGTAGAGACAAGGAACACTGGGGTGGAGTCTGCACGTACATGAGCGCTGGCACTTGTGTGGCCCCAGAGTACAGCTGGGGAAACGTTAGGTGGGAATTTAAAAAAGATGATTTCAACTCACTGAAACTAAGGGGAGAAAATAATTTTAAAGCACATAGGTGCTATTTGCTCTATGAGATATTTACATGTTATTGCTATTCTTGTAGGGAAGACACCAATGTCCAAGAGGGTCAATAACTTGGTTATGGCCACATAACCACATGCCAGCAGAGCTGGGGTTGGTCTAGGCTTACTGACCCTGAAGTTCAGCAGAGCAGGGGTTCCTAACCTGAGCTCTGTGGTGTTCCAAGGGACCACGCACCCGGATAGGCAAAGAATTACCTCTTCATCATCACTGAGCTACAACTGAAACTTAGTATTCCTTTTGTTATAAATATGTCAGTCACAAAATATGGTAGTACTAGCAATATCTGGGATTTTGTTAACCAATGGAAATCATAGATGTTTTTACATGACATAATAACTGTGGGAGGCATCTCAAAATGTCATTTATATTTATCACTTCAAAATTAATGTACTGCTAGGTATTACAGTATTAACAGAGAAACAAATCCATGACTGTACCATCATTTTTTAACATGTTAGTATTGTATTTCAATGTCTTTGGTTTCCTTTTCCTTTTTCCTTTTACAGATTAAAACCGTCATTCCCCAGGCTTCTCCAGACAACCAGAGGTATCCGTGGCACAGAAAGATGAAGGACCCTCTGTGTGGAGAGCCCTAGGGTTACATGACATCTAAGTCATCTCTCGTAGATGTGAAAGTAGACAGCTGCTTATTCTAGAAATCTGCATAGGTTTGAGAATACTTAATAAACACGGTTGCTGGTAATTTTTTTTCCACTTTGTTAAGAGTTGAGAATTGACATAACCAGCTCCCCCAAGTTACTGCCACAGCGGTTCACTGCTTCCCGAGGGACAGATGACTCTGTGCAAGACCTTTCTCCACAGAACAGGACAGGTGTGGAGAGACACGTCAGCCAGGGTGCCTCCGATGGCCACAACCCTTCGAGAACATGCTCCCAGGCATCTGTTTGTTTTCCAGTGTGGCCCTGCTTCCCTCCTCCCTCCAAGACCCAGGTCAGCAGATCTAGTGTGGACCTTTGTATGAGGGCAGTGAGCTCTCCAACATAGTACCTGTCTCATGGCTGTGCTGCATAAATGCTACTGTTATTATATTTTATTTCATTTTATTTTACTGGGGATGCTGGTGCCATTTGGTCAGTTACCTGCCAGGTACTCTGTGATTCAATCAATCATTCATTCACTCCATACATATTTGTGGAAGGTGCACAATGGGGCAGACATTGTGCTAAGTGCTGGGAATAAGATGTTCTGCAAACAGCTGTGGATTTACCTCCTGGGACAGGACTGTCTAGCAGGAGAACAAGATAGATCATGGTAAGATGAAGATGAATGGCTATGAAGATGAATGATAAAAAAAAAAAAAAGAAACTCCTATAGTACAGGGGCCTGGCTGAGCTTGGAGGGGAAGGTCAGGGACAGTTTCCCTAAGAGACATGAACAGAAAGAACTAAGTGCAAACAGTGTTCTAGGCAGAGGGAGCAGCATGTGCAAAGGCCCTGAGTTAGGAGGAAGGCACGCCTAAGAGACAAAAAGACAGCATGGAGTGATCACATAACCAGGCTGGGACAGACAATGACAGAGTATAATGGCAGCCCGAGGTATAAGCACAGAGGGACTTTTGTTCTTCCACTCCTGTATTCAGCCGGGCAGCAAATTTTACTAGTGTGTGTGAGGCACTGGTGTAGACTCCAGGGTGAAAAAACTGAGCAAGACAGACATACCCACAATGCTAGGGATTAGGGCCATTGTCCTAAGAACCACAAGAAGTTTTTGAAGTGTTTTAAACAAAGAGGCATCACGGAGAATTCATGTTTTATTTTTAATTTATTTTTTAAAGGTTTTATTTATTTATTCATGAGAGGCGCAGAGAGAGAGGCAGAGACATAGGCAGAGAGAGAAGCAGGCTCCCTGCGGGGAGCCTGATGCGGCACTTGATCTCGGGACTCCCAAATCATGATCTGAGCCAAAGGCAGATGCTCAACCCCTGAGCCACCCAGGTGTCCCCAAATTCATGTTTTAAAGACTATTCTGCTTACGTAGGGGAAAAGCACTCTGGGGAGGGAGCCAAGAATCAGGAGGATTCTGTAGCAGTCCCCATGAGGGACGCTGATGGCATAAGCTCCTGCAGGAATGGTGGAACTGGACAAGAACAGTTGGAAGTGAGAGAAGCAGGGAGGTCTGGGATGCAGTCACTGGATCTGGAAGCCTGGGGCGGGGGGCAGATTAGGTTTGGTGGAGATCGTGCATTTGATTCTGGACATTTTTAAATTCTTGATTTCTATCATCTCTTACATTAGAAAGGTTATTAAGGGTTTTTATCCAGGGTGGAATCTAGGGAATGGCACTTTGGACAGGACCTCTGATGACTCTGGCCTGCTGCATTGTCTCCGAGGCAAACTCACAGGCCCGGCACCACTAAAGACCAGATAATACTGTGAGCACAGAAAGAAGATTTGGGGAGCGGTCAGGAGCCAAGGCTCTGAGCGCAGATCATCTTGATTTGAATTTGGCCTTTATAACAGTGCGGCCTTGGGGTCCTTGTAAAATAAGAAACCCACATCTACCTCCAAGGTAATGGTGCGGTGGTCCCCGTGAAGCACTTAGCAGAATGCCTGGTGCCAAGTACAACTTACCAGGCCTTCTAACACAAGCAAATACCTGGTACAGATGAGAAGAGTGACTACACATACCTCGGGGGGCAGTCCCGGATGTTACAGGGCTGAAACCCGGCCAGCGGCTTCTGGAGGTGTTGGCAAAAGGCCTCACTTACTTCCTGCCCGGTGGCCAGCACACACCGGGGCCTCTGAACTCGGGTTCCCAAGTGGCCACAGGTGGCAGAACAATGTGTCCAGTTACCGAGCTCCCAAAAAGGCTCTGTGGAAAGGAAATGAAATGTCATGACAGCCCTAAATGAGGTATGATGATGGGCCTGGAGCGGACATGGCTAAAGACCATCAGGAGCTGTGTCTTGGTTAGCCGAGGAGCACAGAGAGCAAACCATCCCCTAGTGCAAGGGCTCCTTTAAATTTCATGTTTCCTCCACTGACTTATTGTAATAACTGGGGAATGGTGGCCAGCATGGGGCCCTTGGACCACAGCCTGGAGAGGCGCTATTGGAGGCCAGCTGGACTTGCCAGAAAAATCCCAGAAAGAGGGAGGAGGTGCTCTGTGCAGTGGGCTGGCTCCTCGGCATTCTCCGAGCAGAGCCAAGAGGACGAGAGAGAAGGGTATCTCCAGGGGATGCTCTGACCGGTTCTAGTTCTCCAATGTGGACCAGGCGGAGAAATGAAAGACTGTTTAACAGGGACTGGGGATTAAGCACTAAGGTTAAAAATGCATTTCATTCCATTCTTACTTTTCCATTAATTCTTATCTAAACTTCAGCTTACTGCTGAAACTGCATAAATAATTTGTCATGGAGACATCTGGAAAGGTAAGAATGGGAGTTTCCTTTAGCGAAGTTGAAGCTGACCACCTCCAATAATTATGGCTTTTTAATTTTAGTCCTCATTCCAAACAGCCTTTCCCTTCCTCTTTGACACTTGGTAAAAAAGATGAGATACAATACGATGATGACAGATTTGTGTGTGACCACAGAAGGTGCCAGATTTTCCTGTCACAATCACAAGTAATTGATGGCTACCAGCTGTGTCCACAGACTCCCTCACAGAGCAGAGCCATTTCTTTAACTTGTTGTTTTCCAGATTTTCCTTCTGATTTTTGAATTTTTGTCTTAAGTTGCATATGGCATCATTTGCAAAGCAGAACTGTATATATTTTTAGTTGGGCCCCCAGGATTACAGTTTATTTAAACAATTTTTAAAAATAGCTGGGTTTATGGAGAACCTCATAGGTGAGGTGTACTGAATTAGACACTTGGTCATCAATTTTTCACTTAATCCTTATGGCCATCTTGTGAATTCGATCCATTTTATTTGCAGAAGTGTGAAAAAGCTAAGTGACTTGCTCAAGTCCCTTCACCCAGAACCCAAGTGTGTCTGACTTTACATTGAACTTTACTATGCCATATTTCACAAAGACACCTTGACACTTCATGACAGGACAAACATGCATTTCTTTAAAAACATGTGGTTTTTTTGTTTCTGTTTTTTAATTGAGGTGTAATTCACACACAATAAAATGCTCAGCAATCTGGTGTGCAGGTTTATGAGTTTTCACAATTGTATGTGTTCTTGTAACCATAATCCAAAGCAAGATATAAAACACTTCATCATCCAAAAAGTTTCCTCTGAATTTGATCAATTTTAATCATTAATTGAATTATTTTAATCAATTATTTTAATCCAAATTATTTTAATCAATTCCCCTAACCCTCCTTCCCAGGCAATTACTTGTTCATTTCCATAAGTATTCGTTATTAGTGTCATCTGCTCCTGGACTTCATTCATGTACTCTTTTGCATTTGGTTTCTTTTACTTCACATAAGATTTTTGAGATTAACTTGTATTGTTGTACATAGCCCATTCTCTATTGTTGCTGAATAATATTCCATCATATGAATATACTATACTTTGTTTATCTATTCTCCTTTTGGTGGCCAAAAGGAGAATATGAAGTGAAGGCTGCTATATACATTCTTGTACACATTTTTTTGTGAACATGTTTTCATTTTTCATTTACCCAGATATGGGCAAATATCTGTGAGCAGAATTGCTGTGTCAAAGGTAGGTGTATGCTTAGCTTTGTTAGAAACTAACACACAGTTTTCCAGAGTGGTTGTATTAGATTACACACCTACCACCCATACGTACAAAGAGTTTCAGTAGTTTCACATCCTTACTGAAATCTGGCATTGTCAGTCTTTTCATTTTCACTGTTCTAGTAAGTGTAAAATGGTATCTCTTTGTGGTTTTAACTGTCATTTCCCTGATGCCATCTGTAGATCTTTTGTGAACTATCTGTACAAGTTTTTGCCCATTGTTTTGGAGGGGAGGAGAGAGTTCACTGTTTTGTAGGAATTCTTTATATATTCTAGATATAAGTTCCTCATCAGACATATGTTGGGCCAATCTTTCTCCTAGCCTATGGCTTATCTACTTATATTCTTCATGGTGTGCTTGAACAGATTTTAATAATTGTGATGAGGTTCAATTTGATAATTTTTTGTTAATGGTTAGTGATTTTGGATACAAGAGCATTTGAAAAGTAGATCATATTTACTCCCATAAAAGACTTATCATTGCTTCATATGTGTTAGGACTATACTCTAGTCTTTTTTTAAATTGAAGTATAATTAACATAGAGTTGTATTAATTTCAGGTGTATAATACAGTGATTCGATAATTCTATACATTATTCAGTGCTCATCGTGATTAGTGTGCTCTTATCTCCTCACCAATTTCACCTATTCCCCATCCACCTCCCCTCTGGTAATAATCCATTTGCTCTCTGTGTTTTTTTTTTAATTTTTATTTATTTGTGATAGTCACAGAGAGAGAGAGACAGAGGGGCAGAGACACAGGCAGAGGGAGAAGCAGGCTCCACGCACCAGAAGCCCGACGTGGGATTCGATCCCGGGTCTCCAGGGTCGCGCCTTGGGCCAAAGGCAGGCGCTAAACCGCTGCGCCACCCAGGGATCCCTGTGTTTTTTTTTTTTTAATATCTTTTTGTTTCCTTGTTCATTTGTTTATTAGATTCCATACATGAGTGAGATTATATGGTATTTGTCTTTCTCTATCTCACTTATTTCACTTAGCTTTATACCCTCCAGGTCTATCCATGTTGTTACAAATGGAGAGATTTAATTCTTTTTATGGCTGAATAATATTCCATCGTATATATAAACATATCACATCTTCTTTATCCATTCATCTATTGATGAGCATTTGGGCTGCTTCCATATCTTGGCTATTGTAAATAATGCTGCTAAAAATATACGGGTGCATATACTTTTCAAATTAGTATTTTTATTTTCTTTGGATAGATACCTGAGTAGAATTACTAGACCATATGGCAGTTCTATTTTTAAGTGTTTGAGGCACCTGCATAGTGTTTTCCATAGTGGCTGTACCAATTTACTAATATTAGTATCAATAGTACACAAAAATTCCTTTTCCTCCACATCCTCGCCCATACTTGCCATTTCTTGTCTTTTTGATTCTAGTCTTTCTGATAGGTGTGTGATGATACCTCATTGTAGTTTTGATTTCCATTTTCCTAATTATGAGTGATGTTGAGCATCTTTTCATGTGTCTGTTGGCCATCTGAATGTCTTCTCTGGAAATATGTCTGTTTAGGTCTTCTGCCCATTTTTAATCAGATTATTTGTTATCTTGCTGTAGAGTTGTATAAGTTCTTTATATATTTTGCATATTAACCCCAGATGTATCATTCACAAATATCTTCTTCCATTCAGTAGGTTGTCTTTTTGTTTTGTTGATTGTTTCCTTCACTGTGCAGAAGCTTTTTATTTTGATGTAGTCCTAATAGTTTATTTTTGCTTTTGCTTCCCTTGCCCGAGGTTACATATCTAGAAAAATGTCTCTACAGACAATGTCAGAGAGATGACTGCCTGTGCTCTCTTCTAGGATTTTTATGGTTTCAGGTTTCACAATTAGATCTTTAGTACATTTTGAGTTTATTTTCATGTATAGTGTAAGAAAGTGGTCCAGTTTCATTCTTTGCATTGTATGATACTGGAATAAAAACAGACACCTAGATCAATAGAACAGAATAGAAAGCACAGAAATAAACCCTTGCTTATATGGCCAATTATTCTATAACAAAGTAGGTCAGAATATACAATGGGGAAAAGACAGTCTCTTCAACAAATGGTCCTGGAAGAATAGGAATAAACTCTAATCTTTACCTTGACCTTCAAAGGTCCTCAGCAACCTTCTAACTTCATTTCATATCTCCTCCCTCTCCTCCACTGTGCCCCCATCACATGAATTTTCTTTGTGTTTCTTGACCACATTAAGCTTGTTGCCACTTTATGGTTCTTGCACTCACTATTCCCTCTGCCAGAAATGCTCCTTCCTCATTCTTGTGTATGGAGGGTCCTATCTTTATTGTTTAGTCTGGGCTCAAGTATCACATCCTTGGAAGGCTGGTCCTGACTTTCTTCTCCAAGGTGGCAAGCACTGTGTTATCACCCTATTTTGTTTCCTTCAAAGCACTTACCACAGGGAAATATATGTTTCCTTGTTTATTGTCCATCTTTCCTACTGGGATGCCAAGTCCATGACAGTGGGGAGCTCTTCTGTCCTGTCCACTGCCAGACAGTGCATGTTATATATTAGGTACTCAAGCAGTATTTGTTAAATTAATAAACGAGTCTCTTTGAAATGTTAAGGTAAGGATCCATTGAAGGGCTGGCATATTCCAGAATGTATACATGTGTATGTGTGTGTATGTATGTGTGTAGGAGGTGGTCAAACAAGGTAGGTAGTATTAATAAACCAAATGTTTAAATATTCCAAAGATTTCAACTTTCCAGCACTTTCAGCCTCATAAATACCTAATTTTTAAATTAATTGATTTGAAGGAGTTCCTTGATCTCATGTTCCCTTCCACATGGAATTCCTATCTGCCTTTGCACATCTGTCTCTGCCTGGAATGTTGTTCTTCCTCATCCCAGAACAAACATCATGGCCTGTGCAAAAACTTGGTTGTCTTCTCCAGAGTTAGGGCCCCTTTCTCAGTGCTGCCAGTGTAGTTGGTCATCTTTCTATTACAGCACTTGTCAAAATACCTATTTACATGCCTGCCTGTCTCTCTAGACTATGAGTGTTCCAAGGGCCAGGTCATCTCTGTACCCCAGCCTGGCAAAAGTAAGTGCCAGGCAAACACTTGTGTCTATCCAAAATTCAGATGTCAAATCCCAACATCCAACAAAATGGTCCTAGGACGTGGGGCCTTCAGGAGGTAATAAGGTCATGAGGGTGGAGCCCCCATGAATGGGATTAGTGCCCTTACAAGAGAGAACCCAGGGATCTTCTTCACTCCTGCCATGTGAGGAAACAGTGAAAAGATGGCCATCTGTGAACGAGCAAGTGGCCTCTCATCAGACACTTGATCTGCTTGTGCCTTGATCTTGGGCTTTGCAGCCTCCAGAATTTGGAGCAATAAATGTCTGCTGTTTATAAGCTACCCAGTCTATGGTTTTTGTTTTAACAGCCAAAATAGACTAAGACAAATGCTGAATGATGAATGGATTATAGTGCATTTCATAATGGTAGTATTATATCTGAAAGAGGAGAAGAAATATATAAATACTCCTGGGGAATAATGTCATAAATAACACAAGCTGGACTGTTTGATTGGTGGTCCAATACTATTTTCCTCTTCATGCTCTCTCTGCTTCTGAGAAGGTGGGGGCCTAGGAACTACATTTCTAGACTCTCTACCTACAAAGTTATCCTTTGGGATATGTTCTACAAAGGAGAGGCATTTGTTCAAGATTTAAAAGATCAAAATGATGTAGCCAGTATTATTCCTGTATAGGACATATAATAAAGCATGAAGTCCAATAGTAGCTTCTCTGTATCCTTCTGTGATTTACTCACTTCTGAGCTACAAGAATCTGAGATCATCAGTACTAGTTTCCTGCAATTTCAGCATTTTTGATTTTCTTAACTCTACTTCTTTCCCTTGGCCTCCTAAAGAGTTTTGTAACCTTGAAATACTAAGATTATGTTCTCCTGACCAAACAGTGATGCATAACAAAGTTAGTAAGTATAGGGAAAAAACTTATGAAAAGAGAAAAATGAAAGAATTGGTTCCAGAATTCTTAGCAAATCTTCCCTCTGTGAATATTTACCAAGTTGGCAATAGTTTTAAAACTGGAAAGCCAATCCCTATTTTATCACAAATAATGATGCACATTTGGGATATGAGCTCTGCAGGCTTCTTTGGGAGTGATTTCTTTTTCGAAAATGTTTCAATATGGAAGGAACAAATTGAGCCACAGAAGACTGAGGGCAAGGGGAGAGTTGGCCAAATGCCTAGGAAAAGTTTTACTTATTGAGAAGTGCAAAACATGGAGTCTTGCAGCTTAATCCTTTTCCCTGCATGTGCCTCACAAATGGTAAATCCCTAAAAAGTCAAAATCTCTGACCTGGAGGTAGGGGTTCTCCTGTTGGGTCATTACTGTTGGTTCCCGTGTTGGATGCCTGGAGCATATGTTTTTTGTGGTCCTTGGGAAATACACTTTTACTGTCCAAACGTCTTTGTTCTGAGGAAGAAAAAGAAAGAAGAAAGGAGCCTTTCTTTTCCAGTTAAACAGTATCAATTCTTGTCCCCACTTGGGTGTTTTTAAAAAAGACAACTACTAGGAAGTCAGCTCTTTCCAAATAAATGCTCTGTCTTGGATGCTCAGGCTCACACAGATCTGGGAGTTATGTGTGGGTTTAGGTGTGTGCATGCTACAGAGGCTGTTACAGCAATTTTGCTAACATGTGGTACTTCTGCATGTTTTCATGGTTTATAGCCTAATAAGATGAAAAAAAAAAATAGATTCACCAAAATTCTAAAAGGGCTGGATGAGGCAGCTGAGAACAGCAGAGTTCTTCCACTCAAGAGGGGCCTTGGCAGCAGGAAAATGGATGATGTCTCATAGGGGACTTCACGTGGTGGGGAATGTGGGCTTTCAGAAAGGCCATGAAGCCTGAGCATAAGAGCAGGGCAGTGGAGGAATGCCATGTACTGTGCCATGTAAAACATTCTTGATTCCTCAGTCAAGTTAAGCAAAATGATGAGCTGCTTAGTGGAAGGGACTTCTGAGGGAAGAGGTGTGCAGGGCAGAGCTGAGATGACCATGCAGCTTCATAAGTGGAGAAGATCAGAAGCAAGGAATAAGGCTGTCACTTCTCAGAGCACGGGGAGGCATTCAAGAATAAGACAGGCTTGGCCAATTCAATCAGTTGAAAATCTTCCATTCCATAATCCTAGAAGACCACAGGGATCTTTGGGAAGAGTCAAATGGAGGTACACCACTGCCTTCCTGGTCAGCACTTATGGTCCACAAGGGGTAGTATGAAACATTCCAAGAGAAGGTTATATATTTAGACTCTAGGAAAAATTTCTGTGGGGGTCTCCTTATTTGTATAGTGGGATTAAAACTTCCCCCCAACCCTGTGCTATTGTAAATATCAGAGGAGTTAATGAACACCAAAGTGTTTTATGCATGATAACTGTTCTAACTGCCCACATTGGCATCTCCCATCTGTTCATGTCCCTGGGTGCCTCTAAATGACAGGAAGAAAAGCCATTGGGAAGGCTCTTTTCCATCAGTCCCTTGGTTCAGCAATGGATTCTCTAGTAATGTCATGCCAGGTCTGCCAACAACTCAATTTCATTCATTTGTGAAACACTGATTTAATACTTAAATACACCTGTGTTAGGTACTAGAGCTATAAGGAGGAATAATAAATGATCCTTAATGTCCATGTGACTGACTTATGGGATCAATTCTCAATTGGTTCCAAATCCTGATGGGAAAGAGGAGTATTACTTACTGAGTCCTAAAACCTCAACAATTTAAAACCTATTTTGGTGACAAGAATCTGTTGAACTCCACATATTATCCTACAGATAGTAGAAGCAGCACTGAGCTTGTCACTCTGTGCCAAGGGGCACATGGTAATGAGCTTCTCCAAATTACACTACTGATCCAACTGTACGATGTCTTAAGACTCAGTTGATTAGTATTTAATGAATACGTACTATGTATCTCATTCTATATTATATCCTCAGAGTTGCAAAACAAATCACACATGGTGTCTATAATTAAAGGACCTACAATTTAGCTGAGGAAACAACTGGAGAGAAATGTGCGTTAGGACTTAATCAGATACTGAATGGTAAGACCAGAGAAAAGAGGTCAAACAAAATCCAGATAGGAACTCTTCTGTAAAAGGCAGAAGTTGGCCCTCCATTTTTCCAAAGAGAAAGGCAGTGAGGGACACATCTTCTTTGGAGAGCAGTGTGCCCAGAAGCCATACTTCAATGGAAATAGCATGTGCGTGGCAGAGTCTATTGGATTATAGGGCAGGAACCCATGTTGACTACAACAGAGCTCGTTGCTAGCTTGGAATGGGGGTTGGGGTCAGCAGATAAGCAAATAAAGAGGCAGAAGCTGAAGGGTCTTGATTCTGAGCAGAAAACTTTATAAGTCAGTGTAGTTTTCTGGGCAGAGAAGTATTAGCAAGAAAGTCACAGCCTTCTATGAGGAGAACTGGTAGGACAAAATGTCAGACTTAGTGCTTGTTGTAAGTGGGGAGAGGGAAGCCATGGTTAAACCATTTAAGATCCATCTTGTTTATTCCTCAACTCCAGAATGACAAAACTGGGTCCTGCTTTGTATATATTACAGGAAGCACTTCAGCCAGAAGAATTTGACACTTACCCAGCACGTGGAGTACAGATGCTGCCACTGCCTTTCCAAGAACATTGGTGGCTGTGCAGACATAGGTTCCTTCATTTTCAAGGGAAACATTCTGCAACAACAGGGATCCATTGAAAAGCAAGGAAATATTGTCACTCAGAGATCCTCCTCTCTTCAACCAAGTTATATTAGGTTGAGGGACACCTTTGGAATAAAAACAAATATGACAAAGGCAAATTCCTTTAAGAATAGGGCCACAGAGCCATATGACAAATACCAGTTAGCATTTCGACCACAAGTTAATGAATGGATTTAATTACATGTAATAGGACAAGTGGCTATTTCTATATGTATAGCTCCTCTATAGCAGGTAGGGCACTCCATTAAAGCAAAGGGCTTTGGTCTACTATATATCTGACTAGTTTATGCAAGTAAGTCAATAGGAGCCAAAGAGGGTGGGATTTGCTCTATAGCAGAAAAAAAGTACAAAGTTCAGTGGGGGTAGTAGGAGAGTGGCTGGAAAAGAGCTGGTGGAGATGAAGGCAGAGACAGAGAGAAGTTCTCAGTGCTGAGTTATTGCAAAAAAAATCTCTGGAAAGCAAACATATCTACTGCATATCTTTATTTGCTGTGCAGGAGCAACAAAACATTCATCCTTCAGAAAAAATATAAAATCTTTAGGGAAAAAAACTTGTTCATTAATACTGCTGTAAAAGAGGATACTTTCAGGGAACACAACATGTTGAGTTTCAAGTCTGGATTGACATAGCAAGGTGCAGAGACTATAAGCGACATCCCTGGACACAGAGTGGAGCATGAGAAATCAAAAGAATTTCTTCCTCTAAATCTAGAGAAGTCTTAGAATTTTGCTGGGATATGAGATGCAAAGCTCAGGGGAACCTCCCTTGGTTCTTAAGAGCGAGGGCAGCCTCAGAAAATCCTGAGATCCAGCTAGGTAAGGTAAGTGGTTTTGATGAGGTGCTCTCCTCCTGCAGTGCTCTGCTTAGAGGAAAGGTGCAGGCCTGGTGAGGCTTCCTGACAAAAGAGAGGTGTCACCACTATCATCACATTTGCAATGCTCCCTACTGTGGGCAAAATGCATGCACCATGAATGCTGTGACACTGATTCCCACAGTTGTTTCCTGACCTGGGAAGTGGGTCTTGTTAGCTCCACCTTACAGCTGAGAAAGCTGGTCAAGGCAATACTAGGCTGGAACCCGAATTCCCAGAAAAGTGCTAATCACACATACATGTGTCTTTTCAGTTATTTCTTCTACAAACACACACATATATATAGAGGAGTTGAAATCTCCCAAGGTCTCCAGTTAGTAAACACTGGAGTCAAGATTCACACCCATGTGGTTTATTCCAGAACTGATCTTTTAACCACAATGTAGGTAGGTCTTGCACACTCCTTGATCAATTTATTCTGAAGCACCTTATAGTGTTCATTGCCAAAGTAAGCAGACTTTCTTTTTTTTTTTTGTAAGCAGACTTTTAAAAAATATAGCTTATGGTCGTTTATTGCTGACAATAATAAAGCTACGGGAAATTATGAACACTTGTATATTTCTCTTATATTGTCAGGTTACAGTGGATCCCTAAACAATATGGGGGCTAGGGATGCTGACTCCTCTCCCCGGCACAGTCAGAATTCCATAAGTAACTTTTGACTCCTCCAAAACTTAACTACTAACAGCCTGCTGTTGAACAGAAGCCTTACCAATAACCTAAACAGCCAACTACATATATTTTGTGTGTTAGATGTATTACATTCTGTATTTTTGCAGCTAGAAAAAATGTTATTAAGAAAACCATAAGGAAGAGAAAATGCATTTAAAGGACTGTACTGTATTTATTTTTAAAAAATCCATTTAAAGGTAGGCCTATGCAGTTCAAATTTGTTTTGTTCAAGGGTCAACTGTATTTGGAATAGTTTTCAAATGACTTTTTTTTAAGGTAAACAACCAGGGATGTCTGGGTGGCTCAGTCAGTTAAACATTTAACTCTACATTTTGGCTCAGGTCATGATCTCAGGGTCGAGATCGAGCCCTGCATTGGGTTGTATGCTGGGCATACAGCCTGCTTAAGATTCTCTCTCTATCAATCTCCCTTTGTATTACCCCTGTCATTTACACTCTCTCTAAAAAATAAATTAATTAATAAACTAATAAAATTTAAAAGAATAAAAGGCATACAATCATATCTATACATAGTGACAATTGTATCTTTTTCCAATATTTATATCTATTATTTCTAACTATTGCATTGCATTGATTAATGTCTATAAAACAATACTGAATAAGAATAATTACAATAGGCATATTTGTCTTATTTCCAACTTTAAAGGAAATATTACTAAAGCTTCCTCCTGATGCATGATGTTTCCTTTTGGTTTCTGATAGTTGTCAAATCAAAGAAATTTCTTTTTATTTCTAGCTGACATGGAAATTTCTAAGTCTCTGAGTTGATACTGAGTTTAATTTTCTTATTCTAAAATTAAAATATTTAGAGCTATTAATTTTCTTTTGAGTACAACTTTGACAATATATCTTATATTCTGAAATGCAATACAACTATAGCCATTCATTCATTCAAAAAAATGTTTCTGAAGTGCCTACTCTATGTGAGGCTCAATCCCGGGGCTAAGGATATAAGGATGAACCAAGTTCCTCAAGAAACTTAATTTAAGAAAAAGAAACTTAATTTTCAGAGAGGGCTTTGGAGAGAAACAGGCAATTGCAATAAAAGGAGATAAAAGTTTCTGGTAAAGGCAAACACTGGATGTCATCACATGGAAGCTGCACTTAATGCAGACTGAAGAGGTGGGAAGATCCCCACATGAAGGATCACCTAGGCTAATACCTTAGGACAAGTAGGAACATGTCAAGCAAAGGGGATAGCAGTGGTGAGGAGACTGTTTTAGGCACAGGGAACAGTAGGCATAAAGTCCTAGACACAAAGTAAAACACAGTGCACTTGGGGGATCATGGAAGTTTACTATGACTGGAGCTTAAAATGCATGGAAGAGGAGTGAGGAAAGAGGAGGTGAGAAGTGAGCAGGTGTCAGTCAAATGCAAATTTATTATCCACAGTAAAGAATGCAGTTGAATTTATTTTAAGGGAAATAGGAAACATTTAATTATTTTAAGCAATAATTATTTTAAACACTCTGAAAATATCAGATTGGTGCTTTGGAAATATCATCCTGGGTGGCTTAGTCAATCAAGCATCTGACTCTTGATTTTGGCTCAGGTCATGATCTCAGGGTCATGAGACTGAACCCCACATCAGGCTCCACAGTGGAGCCTCCCTTCCCCTCTCCCTCTGCCCCTCTCCCACCGCTTGTACTCCTGCTCAAGAAAGATAAGAAAGAAAGAAAGAAAGAAAGAAAGAAAGAAAGAAAGAAAGAAAGAAATATCAGCCTGGATGTGTTGTAAAACAAGGAAGATGGGCGACCAGGGTCAGGAGGACCAGTAGGGAAGTTATAAGTGAGAGATGAGAGACAAAGGTAGGACAATGAAGGCAGGAGCAGTGGGTTTAGAGAGATACAGGTTAACCTAGCACATATCAAGGAGGAAAAAAAACAATAGGACTTGGTGATTGACTTTACATAAGGAAGTAAAGGAGAGAGGATTTAAGGATGACATGCAGATAGATGGTGGTGCCATTAGCTGAAGCAGGGGAAACCAGAGAAGGAGTAGACCTGCCAGGAGTACATGAGAAATTATTGTAAGTGTGTTGACAGCAATTTAGCATAATCTTCCAAAATTACAGTTACATTTATTTTTTTCTAGGAATTAATGCTATCAATATACCTGCGTACAAAATGCTCCATTTACACAGTTATATAAAAGCAAAATATTGAAAACAAGTCACATATCTAACAATAGGGACCCATTAACTAACTTCTAGTATATCAATGTAATAAAATATTGATGATATACTCAAATTACTGAAAGAAAAAAGTAGCCAACCAAGAATACACCTAGCAAAACTGTCCTTCAGAAATGAAAGAGGAATAAAGACTTTCCCAGACAAACAAAAGCTGAGTGAGTTCTTCATCACTAGACCTGCCTCATAAGAAATGGTAGAGAGTTCTGCAAGTTAAAATGAAAGGACACAAAACAACACAAAAGCATGTGAAAGTATAAAACTTACTGAAGATGCTAAATATATACACAAATACAGAATACTATTATACTGTAATGGAGCTGTATAAGTCACTTTTAACTCTAGTATAAAAGTTAAAAGACAAAAGCAGTGAGACTATAAATGTGAAAAGCTGTTAATGGATACTCAATTTAAAAACATGTAAAGTGTGACATCAGTAATACAAGTAGGAAAACAGAGAGGTAAAAAATGTGTAGTTTTTGTATTAGATTGAAGTTATGTTGTAATCACCTTAAAATAATCAATTATAACTATTTTATGATTTATATAACCCCCCAATAACCACACACAAAAAAACCTATAGTAGATATGCAAAAACCAAAACCAAAAAACAAAAAATAAATTAGGTACAAATAAGGAAGATAAGGAATAAAAGCCAATAGAAAATATTAACAAAAATAAGATGCTTTTTAAAAAGATTTTATTTATTTATTCATGAGAGACACAGAGAGAGAGAGTGAGAGAGAGAGAGAGAGAGAGACACAGGCAGAGGGAGAAGCAGGCCCCATGCAGGGAGCCTGACATGGGACTCGATCCCAGGTTTCCAAGATCACACCCTGAGCTGAAGGCGGCACTAAGCCGTTGAGCCACCCAGGCTGCCCAGATGCTTTTTTAAAAAAAATAATAAAATAAAATAAAAATATAAACTAAACTGACAAACCTTTATCTAAACTTACTAAAAATCTTAAGAGGATTCAAATAAATAAAATAAATGAAAAAGGAGACATTAAGACTGATGATACAGAAACCAAAAGGATCACAAGAGACTATTATGGGTAATTATACACCAAACCTAGAAGAAATGTATATGTTCACAGAAACATACAAACTACCAAGACTGAATAATGAAGAAACTACAAAATTAAACGGACATGAATAATGTACAAGAAAATTGAATCAGTAATCCAAAACTTTCCAACAAACCAAAGTCCAGAAACAGAAGACTTCACTGGTGAATTATACTAAACTTTTAAAGAATACAATCCTTCCTAAATTCTTCCAAAACATTTAAGAGAAAGAAATACTTCTAACCTCATTTTGTGAGGCCAGCATTGTCCTGACACCAAAGCCAGACAAAACACTGCAAGAAAAGAGAACTATAGGTCAACATCTCTGATGAATGCAGATGCAAAAATACTCAAAAAAATTAGCAAACTGAATTCAATAACACATGAAAAGGATCATCTAACATCACCAAGTGGGATTTATTCCTGGGACACAGTAAATTAATTAATGTGACAGACTATATTAACAGAATGAAGCATAAAAACCACATGACCATCTCAAAAGATGGAGAAAAAGGATTCAACAAAATCCAACACTCTTTCATGATAAAAACTCTAAACAAACTAGATATAAAAGGAATTTACCTCAACATAACAAAGTCCCTATATGACAAACCCACAGCTAATGTCATATGCAATGATGAAACTGAAAGCTTTTCCTCTAAGACCAGGAACAAGCCACTCTTGACACTTGTATTCAACATAGTACTGGAAGTCAAAGAGTATTTAGGCAAGAAAAAAAAAAGCCACTGGAAATGAAGAAAGTAAAATTATCTCTGCTTTAGATGACATGATCTTTTATGAAAAAATCCTAAAGATTACACACACACACACACACACACACACAAAGAACCAGAATGAATACAGTAAAGTTGAAGGATACAAAATCAACATACAAAAATCAGTTGCATTTCTATACACTAACAACGAAATATCTAAAAAGGAAATTAGGGGCAGCCCGGGTGGCTCAGCAGTTTAGCACCGCCTTCAGCCCAGGGTATGGTCCTGGAGACCTGGGATCAAGTACCGCATCAGGCTCGCTGCATGGAGCCTGCTTCTCACTCTGCCTGTGTCTCTGCCTCTCTCTCTCTCTCTCTGTCTCTCATAAATAAAATAAAATAAAATAAAATAAATAAAAAGGAAATTAAGAAAATAATCACATTTACAATAGCATCAGAAAGAATAAATACTTAGAAATAAATTTAACCAAGGAGGTGAAAGGTTTACACACAGAAAAGTACAAAGCATCCATGAAAAAAATTAAAGACACAAATAAATGGAAAGGCATCCCATTTTCCAGGACAGGAAGACTTAATATTGTTAAAATATTCATACTACCCAAAGCAATCTACAGATTCAATGCTATCCTCATCAAAATCCCAATGGTATTTTTAAAAATAGAGAAAACAATCCTAAACTTCATATGGAATCACTGAAGACACCAAATAGGCAAAGCAATATCAAGAAAAAAGAACAAAGCTAGAGGCATCACACTTCCTGATTTCAAAATATATTACAAAGCTATAGTAATTGAAAGAGAATGGTACTAGCATTAAAAACAGGCACACAAACTAATGGAACACAATAGAGAGCCCAGAATTAAACCCACATAAATACGGCCAACTAATCTTTGACAAGGGTACCAAGAACACACAATGGGGAAAGGACAGTCTCCTCAACAAATGGCGTTGAAAACAATCAGATACCTCACATATAAAAGAATGAAATTGCACCCCCAAGAATGAAATTGTAAAATATGTGTATTTTACACCATACACAAAAATGAACTAAATACATATACATACACATATACATAACTAAATACATATATATACACATGTATATTATATATATATATATAAAGTCAGATATAAATATGACTAAAATATGTTCACAGAAGCAGAGAATAGAATGGTGATCACCATTCTGAATGGGATCAGAGGGAAGGAGAAATGGAGAACCATGGTTCAACTGGTATTAAGTTTTCATTAATGCAGGATGAATTAGTTCTAGAGATTTGCTGTACAGCAGAGTGCCTATTGTCAACAGTACTGAATTATGCACTTAAAATGTGTTGAGAATCTCGTATTAAGTGCTCTTACCACAAAAAAGGGTGCACAAGTGTTGGAAGTGATGGATATGTGTATCACCTTCATTGTGATAATGGTTAATGAGTATGCATATATCTATCCTCATCAAACTGTAAATATTAAGTGCATGTGATCTTTTGTATCTCAATCATATTTCAAAAATACTGTTTAAAAAAAAAGAAACATTTTCAGCTGAAAAATACAAGGTATAGAATGGTGTGTTGAATATACTAACCTTTATATAAGAAAGAAAAACCTAAGAATTCATGCTTGCATAGAGAATCTCTACAAGGATTCATTAAGAATCTAATGAAGGCGCTTACCTGGGTGTGTGGGGCGCAGGTGCAAGGGAGTGGAAATAGGGGATGAAGAAAGACTTTTCATTCTATGATGTCCTTGGAATGCCTTACCTATCTCTAAATTTTATTTTTTGGAAAGATTTTATTTATTCACGAGAGATCGAGAGAGAAGCAGAGACATAGGCAGAGGGAGAAGCAGGCCCCCCACAGAAAGCCTCATGAGGAACTGCATCCCAGAACCCCCAGATCACGACCTGAGCCAAAGGCAGAGGCTCAACCACTGAGTCAATGAGGCACCTTACCTATCTCTAAATTTTAAAAAGTTAGTTAAAAAACTCAAATGACATCTCCTAGATCACCAATTCTCCTAGGATAAAGAAAGGTGAGGTTTTCCTTCCTACATCTTTCCCCTATCCTTTTTTTTTTTCTTCTGACATAAACTGGGATTTGAAATTCAGGTCATTTTACATTGTTACTTCTCATTATATATTTCCTTTTAAACATTTTTTTGAGATTTTCAATCTATTTTTTCAGTCACTAAAGTAAACTCTTAAATTCTGTATTTAAATTGTTCCAATATTTCAGTGTGATTGCTCTTATGCTGCAATATCTCTGTGATCATAATTAAGATGCATTTCTTGCTTGACAGGGCAAGGGCAGCATCTTGGTAGTATTTTTCCCACAAATGTAGGTCAGTGAGTAGGATTGATTATGAATCCTTGAGTGGGTGAGAACATTTTCTCTTATCACTAAGAAACAGCTTAGCTGGTCACAGAATTGGAGTGTTGCGATGCACCTTCCCCCAAACGGCTCATGCTGCCCATTGTCATCTGGGCCTTCACACTATGAAGGAGTCTGAGGCAAGCCTATTTTTTATTATACTTTAAGTAATCTGTTATCATCTCCTTTTTTCTTTTTGGATTCCTGCAGGATTCTTTCTATGATCAAAATTTTCAAAACGTTTGCTAGGGTATGATCATGAGATAGTATTACTTGCTCATCCATTTTGCCTGGAACACTCTGGGGCTTTGGATCTGTAAACGAGTCATTGATTCCTTCCATTCAGTAAAACTTACCTTCTCTCTCTCTCTCTCTCTCCGTTACATGTCTCTAAGTTCTGTGTCTGTTCCTTTTGCTCCATTCTCTCGCTCAGGAACACCAATAGTTGATTAACGTCTTTCCTCCATGTCCATCACCCAGGTATCATTGTTTTTAGCTCTCTGCTCTTTTCCTTGGCATTCTGCAAGCAATTCTGAAACTTGCTCCTACTTTGCTCATTTCATTTAGAGTGTTTTATTTTTCTGCTTCTAATTTGGCTTTATTTTTGATTGATTTTTAAAAGTCTTTCCAGCCACTATTTTAATTTCTGCCTCTCTTCTAGCTGGTTTTCCCCCCAGCTTTATTGAAATATGATGGACATAAAACATCATGCATTTTAAACACGTGCAACATGTTGGTTTGATGCGTTTGTATATTGCAAAATGACTGCCAGCATCCCCTTCATTAGCTAACACCTGCATGGTGTCATATAGTTACCATTGCTTTTTTTGAGGTAAGCACATTTAAGATTTACTCTCTTAACAACTTTAAGTTAAATAAACTAACAAATTAAAGTTTAGCGTTTTAAAATTTCTCTTTGTTTTCATCTTGCTTTTCTAGAGTTTTGGGGAGACACAATACATACACTACCTCACATTCACTTTTCTGATACAGTGGATACTCTTCATGGGCCTCTTGAGTGCTTATTCTACATCATTTTTGCTGCATAACCTCGGTGTTCTGACTCAGAACTCTAATGAGCAGAAATCCCTTGTGGCCTCACCCGGGTCCAAACAGACACTTTGGCTCCCAGTGCTACAGATGCTTGGTGTCTTTTGCACATTTTATTATTATTTCAAATGGTAACATTAGGAAGAGCAAACTCTGCTGAAAGACCACAGTAGTGAATTTGTGGTTTCCTGAATATCTTAGATCATATTGCTCAAAACTGACAAGAGTAAGGGCAAGAGACTGTGTTAAACTATCTCCTGGGATCCCCCTCCACTTTAAGATATGTGTGAGATCAATTCGTTCATTCATCCGCTCACCCTTCCTTTTATATATTTATTCAACTCATGTTTTTTTATGTGCTTTCTATGACCAGCACTCCTTCAGAGCATCTTTACTGCATTAATCTCAGGCCTCCCCAGTAGGCTGTGACGACAGTGTCTGGCAAAGAGTAGACATATGAATATCTGCTGAATGCATAAAGGAGTGAACAAAGGGATGGATCTCCTAGAAGAAAATCATTTTATCTCGAGGATACATCAGTGTGACTTTTTGGTTACTCGTGGCAATGTTCTTTTCCAAGGTAATAAAATACGGACTCTGTGGTGAAATCTTCATACGTTCATGCACATTTATTTTGGAATCCATGGTAGCTTGGAGAAGGGCTGTATTAGCTAGGAAGAAAATAATCTCCTTAAATATTTTGATTAAAAAAGTGTAAAGCATTTCAAAAATCTCTTCAAACACTTCTCCAGTCTCCATATATGTGAATTTAAATTATTCACTAATTGGAGGAGATTCCTTTAAGAGCTCCCATGGAGTAATCCTCCAGTGGCTAAATATTTTTGAAAGCAATACATAAGTTTGAAAAAACATTATAATTCAAGGATCTTAGTGAATTCAGACTTATCTTCTATAATTAGTCTAAATAAATGGGGTTTTCTCAAGTTATAAAACCTCTTCCAGGAGGAGACCCTGAAGCATTTCAGATGCATTGGCTTCATCATTATGCCTCCATGGTAGGAAGCATGTAAGCAATAGTGCTGTAAATTCTAACTTGAAAGGAGGTTTATTCAAGGCCTTTAGCCAGACTGTACATGTGGGGGTTTCATTCAGGCAGAAGGGACAGCAGGTGCTTTGGCTCGGAAGCAGATTCCTCACATGGAGTCTATTAACCTCAGGGTCTCTAGGTGGAAGTCAGGGTTCCATGACCTTTTCAGTAACGTTAGCTGACATTCAGCATTTCCATCAACTATGAACACAAGCAACAACCAAGGTAGCAGTATTTTTGACTCTGCTGCTCATGGAAACCACAGAGAAATATTTTCATTTCACATTACAATCGTTGCAGATATCTCAACATATCTTCTACGCCACCACAACTTCAAAATTATGGTAGTTATTGGACCTGATTGTAGATTTTGAAGTGATCGCATTAGGAAAGAAGCACTTATATTATTAGATCATACTTTTGATTTATTAACATTTTCATATCTGGATTTTGAGAATTAGTTTTCTTTATAATATGATGTGTTTTATTTTCTGCATTTGAAAATACTATTCTGAGAACCAACTCCATAGACTTCTTCAGCACACTCCTACTTTGGAGGATCATGAAAGAACAGTGGGGTTGCAGAGGTGTGAGCAAGGGAGGTGAGGTAGGAAACAAGGTCAGAGAAGTGGCAGGTTGCTGTGTGTGTGTGTGTGTGGGGGGGTGCTCTGATCATGGCCTCACCAGTCACTGTGAAGATTTGGCTTTTATTCTAAAGGATTTAAGGAATGGCATGAGATCTTTTGAAGAATTGTTTTGACTGCCTGAACAGATCTCAGGGTGCAAGGGCAGAGGTGGGGGGACCAGAGAGGCAGGCAGTTATAACAATCCAGCTGAGAGATGATGGTGGGGTGAACCAGTGTGGTAACAATGAAAGTGGTGAGAAGTGGTCAGGCTGAAGGTGGATATGTTTTGAAGAATCCATCAAAGGAATGGCGGGGGGTGGGGGGGTGCTCCAGAGAGGTGTGAGAGAAACACAGATCAAAAATGATACCAAGATTCCTGGCCCAAGCACCTGAAATAATGGCATTGCCACTCTCTAAGATAAGAAAGTTATGAGAGCAGGCCACTTGGGAGCAAAACTCAGGAGTTCAGTTGAAATTTGTTAGGTTTGACACATCTGATAGTCATGGGGAGATGCTGAGCAGGTACTTGGATCTGTTTACCTAGCACTTAGAGGAGAGGTCTGGGCTGGAAATACAATTTGGGAGTTGTCGGCATATAGATGACATTGAATCCTTGAGCATGTATGAGGTTGAGAAAGGAGTGAGGACAGCCAGAGAATGGAAAATGTCTGAGGCTGGCCCTGAGGCACTTCCCCAAGTAGACTAGAGAGATGAAGTGAAAGCAACATAGGAAGGCTGAAAAGGAATATGTGACAGAGCGGGAGTAGAATGGAGAGAGTGGTTTCCCAGAAGCTGAGAAGAAAGTATTTCCAGAAGGAAGGAATAAGCAATTGTCAAAATGCAATCACAACCAGAATGGCTAAGATCACAAAGACAAGCAATAGCAGGTGTTGGTGAGGATACAGAGAAAAAGGAATCCTCGTGCCTGTTGGTGGGAATGCAAAGTGGTGCAGCCACTGTGGAAAACATTGTGTGGAGGTCCCTCAAAAACTTAAAAATAGAACCACCATAGGATCCAGCAATTCCACTCCTGAGAATTTACCCAAAGAAGACGAAAACACTAATTCAAAGGGATACATGCACTCCTATGTTAATAGCAGCATTATCTACAGCAGCCAAATTACTGAAACGGCCCAAGTGTCCATCAATAGATGAATGGATAAAGAAGACGTGGTATAGATATATGATTATTACTCAGCCATACAAAGAACGACATCTTGCCATTTGCAACGATGTGGATAGAGCTAGACGGTATTATACTGAATGAAATAAGTCAGAGAAAGACAATTATCACATGATTTCACTCATATGTGGAGTTTAAGAAACAAATGAACAAAGGGAAAAAAGAGAGATAAGCCTAAACACAGACTCTTAACTAGAGAACAAGCTGGTGGTTACCAGAGAGGGGAGGCGGATGGGGGGCTGGGGGGAAACAGGTGAAGGGGATGAGGGTTACACTTGTCACAGCACTGAGTAATGTATAGAGTGGCTGAGTCACTATATTGTACACCTGAAACTAATACAACACTATTAAAAAAAGACTGATGATCCTCCCAGACCAGTGCCATCAGCAAGCCCCCACATGCCTCAAACTCTACATGCCCCATGGCAATGGTATCTCCCTCCTCCTCTGCTCCTCATCATCATTACAATGACCCAGCTACCGGGCCACTCACCCTGGAGCCTCAGAGCCACTCCTGGCTCCCACCTTCTTATCCTCCATGGGTAATTTGCCCCCAAGTTTGTAAAAATCACTTCTAATTTAGAACTCCCTTGGATCCAGTCTCCTCTTCCCCATTGCCATGGCCACTGCTATAGCTTAGCACCATAATTCTTCTCTAAATTACTGAAACAACTTCCCAGCTGGCTTCCCTACTTCCAAACCATCTTTCCATGTGAAATCAGAGGGAGCAAAGTGCTGGTCCCTGCCTATCTACGGAGGCACATAGTCCTGGCAGTGCCAGCCTGTGCCACGCAGCTCTGACCACACCTCTGGCTGCCTCCTAACCCTGTGGCCGCAGACCCTCTGCTGTAGTTTGCTCAGTGTCCTGTCAGTGAGACTGCCAGGCCTGCCAGCTATCCTTACTCGTGCCTGTCACTCATCCACAGTGTTCCCACTTTCTCATCTTGGTCTACTCCTCTCACAACAGCCCTGGAGTTGCTTGTATTCCCCTCCCAGTTCCTATAGAGTCCTGTTCATACAGACACTATTGTGTTTGCGACATTGTATCACTGTTAAGACTGCAGCTTTCTGGGAGTTCCTTGTTTCAGCTGGGCATGCAGCAGGTGCTCAGGAAGCCTGTTGAATCCAAAGTGTGCAGGGCCCTTGCATGGATGTGTGGGTCCCTCCCCTGCTCCCCACTAACAAATCCATATGTGGAAGTCCTAACCCCCAGTGTGATGGTATTTGGAGATGGGGCTTTTGGGAGGTAATGAGGTTCAGATGAGGTCATGAAGGCGTGGCCCTTGTGATGGGATGAGTGCCCTTCTAGGAAGAGGAAGAAACGAGAGCTTGCCCACTCTCCATTTTTCCATCATGTGCAAAAGCAGTGAGAAGGTGCTCTTTGTGAGTCAGGGAGGGGACTTCACCAGACACCAAGGCTGCTGGCACTTTGATCTTGGGCTCCCGAGCCACGGACACTGAAACAGATGTCTGTTGTGATTCCCTCTCCCCACCCCCACCCCCCCAATCTATAGTATTTTATCAGCCCAAGCTGATAAAATCAGAGGAGGATTTATCAGAGGAGGATTTGGCTTTGGGTGAGTTGCCTATTATGGGATTCACCTGTCCTCAGGACCTCATGGTACACATTCCCAGCTGGGAAAAGAAAAGAAAAGAAAAGCTCTCCAACATTTTTTTTTTAGTCCATTTTGGTCACTAGTTATTCTGAAGCACAGTTATGTCCTAGATGCTTTAAGTCCCTCGTGCCTTTGCTTACATCACTTGGTGTAGGGGACAACATAAATGCCGCTCAGACTATCCTCCTCCCCCTGAAAAATCCCCTACACCTTTTATTAGTCATGAATTTATTCATCCAGTGAGTACTCTTTAGGTGCCTCCTGTGTGCCAGCACTCTGCCAGGTACTAGGGTCTTAGCCTTGCTGAAAGCTGAGCATCAGCTTCTTCTGCCTTTAAGCTTTCAGGAGGGAAGGAAGGGGTAAGACTCCCCTCAGGAGGCTGTCTCTTTCTCCAGCAAAGACACCTCAGGCAAAAAATCAGCCATGAGCTTCCTCTAGGCTGAGACGTGCCACGCCACTACACCTCAGAAGCCCCCAAGCAGTGCCTTACACGCAGCAGGCTTGTTGATTAAATTCAACAGAACCAACTACAGGCTGGAGAAATAGTTTTGTTCTCTACAACTCCAGCTGTCTTTGGAAGAGGCTGGATGCTTTTCCTTCAGGACATTTTTCAAGATTTCAATGCATGCATTTGTAGGCAAGAGCCACATAACAGGGAGAGAAGAATTTGGAGTTTCTATGGCAATCTCAGGGGTTGGAGAAACCAGAAGGAGGATGGGATTGAGAAAGAAGAGGGAGCAGAGGAGCCACCTTGTGCCTCTGCCACAAGCCCTCAATTTTCAGCTTTGCTTTGACAAGTCACCAAATGCCTGGTATTAATGAATGTCTTGCTATGAGTAGAAACCTGTCAAGGAACTGAATTTCGTATCCCAGTCGATAGAGGGCAAGAGAGAGAACCTACCAGGTCAGTGCAAGAGGCAGAGCACCCAGGCCAGGGTAAGCCCCCCAAAACTGTCAGAAGTCAGTTCCAGAAGTCTTCCGGATTTCCAATCTCTGGAACTGACAGAGGTCAGAGACAATTCCACTTAAATCTCAACCTCAGAGTGGCAAGGGTATGATAGTGAGTTTATACACATAGTGATATTCTACATATACCAGGAAGTTCAGAGAACAAAACAGAACTTGGCAAGTTTGAAGATGCGAAAGGAGACACGAAGATCTCCAGCATGGAGGGAAGAGGAAGGAAGGTCTCCACCGCAACTCGGCACCTACAAGCATCGTTACACATGTGAGCATTTTCAAAGAATGGAAGAAGCCAGAGGAAATTCAGATGGGATTCTTCATACTGCTGTTCTTTACGGTCTTTCAAAATAACAAATGTTTTCTCTGTTGAAACAGCTACAATATGTCAGAAATAGTTTAAACTTATTTATCTAACCTCAAAGACAGGCTATTTCCCCTAAGACGCGCAGCTCTGAAATACTCAACGTTCTGTTTCCACAATGCTGAAGTAGTTTTTGGAAGGCAAATGTTGTGGAAAAAAGTTCAGATCTGGAGGGGCTGTAAAACATGTGTTGCAGAAAGCCTGCACCTCTGGGTGTCTTTAAAATAGTCACTGTTTAAAAACAAATATCCTTCATCCTTGAAAGGTTCATGAAAAATTCCACACTACAAAATCCTTGGCCTATATTAGACTGCTCTAAAATGCTGTGTTTTTATATCAACATGTCACATATACTATACCTGATGTTTTCGTTCATTTCTTTGTTTCTTCTAGCTACTCAACACTCATACAATATTCTGTATTTTTTTCCCACATAACAATTGAGTTTGAGCTACCATTAGTTACTTCCAGGGCCTATGAAGAAATGGTGTTGTCAATTCATAGGATAAGAGGCAGATTGAACACATTGTAGACAAACCACACAGAGAGTCATTACTAATAAATGAAACAAACAAGAGCTCACAGTTCCAGTGTCAGAGAAAAAAACCTCAACACTTCCAGCACAGAGAATATACTCTTCTTGACAGTGGAGTCAATCTTCACAATATCATAAATTTTGTAAAAATATTCCCATTTTGAGTTAATCGCATACCCTTCCGTTCTTTTTGCCAATATGTAATCTACGCTTTTTGGATATAAAGGACTATTTATCAGTGATGCCATATCCAGAACTTCCTCCAAATATGCGAAAGGCTATGGTTTTTACCAACCACAGAACTCTCTTGAATAGCTGAAGTACTTTCTCTTCTTTAGCAAAATGATGTTAATGGATTGACATAATCAGGTCCCCAAGCAATTTGATTTGAGGAATTAGAAATAATCTGGGTTGTACCATCTAACCCCAAGAATCTTTCCCCAGAGACTTTTAAAATATGTTTCTTCTGCCATGGAGGAAAGGTGTCAACAAGCCTCTTCCTAGTGTGGCCATCCTTGACTCCTGCTTTGCTTGGGACTGGACAGTTCTCTTGAAGTCCACCAGTCATATCTCAAGAGTGCTACACAATCCATTGCTGGATATTGGCCCCCAGGGGCTTGTTCATAGGCTAGAAAAGGCCCATGGGGGTTATTCCACATATTATCTTGAAAACAAAACCCTCCAGTGGTTCCTTGAAGAGTATGATTAAAAGTCAAAGCTGGTACAAATCAAGCACAGTGATGCATGCCGAAGTTATCCAAGTGGTATAAACCACTCACACTGGGTCAGAGACTTCTGCAACAACAGCTAAAATGAAGATAACCTTAGACATTCTGGAGGCCTTTCCTGATCAACAGCAAGTTTGATAATTGACCAATGTAACACCAGAATGCTGATGAACAAAGAGCTAAGATATGGTCCTCAAAGGCTACATGAAAAGTATTGCCTATTTGGAAATCATGTGCCATGACCTTGAAGTTGGCCCTGCTGCTGTCATTGGCAAACCCAAAGCCAAGGCCGGGCTGATATCCCAGGGCTCTCCTTCCACCTCCCTCAAGGCTCCAGCTCATCTCTCGTTTTTCCAAGCTGCCCTCACTTACTTTATAAAGTGGGTCCTTTCTCCCTAGGATTGAGGAGGGAAAAGATTCAGTTTTCCCAGCTCCATAGCTTGCACTCTTTCCAGAGGATACAGACGCAAAAGCCCTTTCAGTGTACGGGTACTGAGTGTTAACGAGAGCTCATCCTCTGGCCCCAGCCATCCAGCCCTCACTGCTCACCAAACATGCCTCACTCTGTGTATTGTTAAGATTTTCTATGTGCTCTTCTCTCCACAGTGGAGTATTTGCTATTCTCCTTTATCACGTGGAAAATTTCCTCTTTTTCTAAGATTTTATTTTTTCATGAAAGACATAGAGAGGGAGAGGCAGAGACATAGGCAGAGTGAGAAGCAGACTCCCTTTGGGGAGCCTGATATGGGAACTGGATCCCAGAATCCTGAGATCACGATCTGAGCCAGAGGCAGATGCTCAACCACTGAGCCACTTAGGCGCCCATCACTTGGAAAATTTCTGTTCATTCTTGAAGATCCATCACAGGCCCTCTTGTCCCTGACCCTCTTTGATTCTGTGGCTGATTCCTCTTCTGTGGACCTTAGCACACTGAGGTCTCAGCTGTTAATGGGCCTGATCCCACCTTCAGAATGAGCCCAGAGCATGGATGCAGACCCTTGCCCATCACTCCTTGCTACCCACTGTTTCCTGAGGATGTCTCTCATTTTGAGATAACATTTGAGATAAGTCCCAGGAGACTCTCTGGCCCTGTTTACTGACTAATGCATTGGTTCTTAACCTTGGATACACATTAGAATTGCCTTGGGAATTTAAAAAACACAACATTCTCAGGCCATACTACAGATAAATTAAATCAGACTCTCTGGGGTAGGGTGGGTGGATAATTTAAAGATAAATTAAATAAAAGAAAAGATAAGGAAAAACAGAGGGGCACCTAAGCTGGATGTTAGTAGAGATGCTGAAATCTATTCAGGTCCTATGGTGTTTTCCCCACAATGAGGTTTTTTTGTTTGTTTGTTTTGTTTTGTTTTGTTTTTTATCACCAGGTCTTGAATCCTTTTTCAGACTATAGCAAGAAGCCCTCATGCTTTTTTATTTCGGGGGGTTGAATTCCAACAAGATTTTTCTCTCCTTTAGCTCCTGGCCCTGTGTGGGTCCTGTGGGCCTTATCCCAGAAAGGCATAGTTGAGGCAAAGGAGTGAGAGCAGAGCGATGGATGGGTCATGGGAGGGCTTTCACCGGTTCCATGTATTTTATACAATAAATATTCCTCCAGCCCCTACAGCTATCCTGTGCCCTCTGTCACTATCTGGGGGTCTCAGCATACACAGGGAGAAGCTGACGCTCTTGGGGGACAGAACAAGCGAGAGCCTTTCTTATAGGATAAGTAGGTGTAATCGGTTTGATGTTGGCTCTTGCTGGCTTTTAAGAAAAGCCTCCCAATTGTTTACTAGCAAATCTCATACAAGTCTGGGAAACTCAGCACTAGCCACTCTGGCTCTGGCTCTAACAGCATCCTGAAGAACCAAGAGAACACAAGGTCAGCCTAGAGCCACCACGGGGGACCCATGGAATTGAAGCAAGTTATTTGTTTAGAAATCTGCGCTTCAAAAGATCACCAAGAGAATACCAGATGTCTGAAAGCACAGAGGACAAACCTAGTTCCTGCCCTCCTGGATCCCCACAGGTCTATCCTACACAGAACACAGGCTCAAACAGGACCAAGTCTGGGTCATTTTATTAACATTACAATTTAGGTGGATTTAATGAGTCTCCATGTGAGAAACACAGTAATGAAAAAAACTGTGAGGTGAAAGTTATTTAAATCTGAAATAAGATGTAATTGTGGAAAGGTTATGTGTTATTTTGGAAGAGGAAGTCTGTAGCTTTATTCTTTTATTTTTTTAAGATTTTATTCACTTGAGAGAGAGAGAGAAGAGAGAGAGAGAGAAAGAGCAAGGGGGAGGGGCAGAGGGAAGCAGAGAAGCAGACTCCACGCTGAGCAAGGAGCCCGACATGAGACTTGATCCCAGAACCCTGGGATCATGACCTGAGACAAAGGCAGACATTTAACTGACTGAGCCACCCAGGTGCCCAAGGTTATGTGTTATTTTGGGAGCAGAAACTTGCCATGGGGGTCATAGGCCCTACTCCAGTGTTCTACCCAGTGGTTCCCAAACACTGCTGGTAGTAGAACCAATTTTAATTTTTTTTTTTTTTTTTTTTTTGTAGAAGAAAATCTAGTTTATAAAACCATAAAACAGGAAGGTCTTTTAGTTGAACTGTACATTGGCAGAAAGGGTAGGCAGGGTAGAAAAGGAAGACTGGGGTCCTTGACAAGGCTCCATGGAATCTACAGTTTGAAAACCACTGGCTTATTTGCTGGTCTACTGATAGTATACAGGAGAAACGTTAGTTGGAGACAGGGAATGAGTGGGCCTAGGATGTGAAATTACATGATAAAAGGCCTATGGGTCAGTGTGTTTTTATCATGCGAAAGAGTGAAGGTGAATGTGGGGCTGGATGTCCATGAGGTTTGGGGACAGAGAAACATACTGGTGGTACTGAAGATAGAAGTAGGGTATAGACACCTGAGGATGAAAGCAGTGTTGTTGATAACAGGACCAAACCACAATAGCTGTGGTCTGGAGGCTTTAAGACATGCATGACTCAGTATCCGCAGACACACACACCCAAGCCTGAGGTTTTTTGCAATAAGTATGAAATTTGATAGGTTCTAGAATAGCCCTGTTTTTCATCTTGCATATTTAGCTACCTTATTCTAGCATTTCTTGCTACTTCTTAATTGTGTAGAGACTCATGTTTTCTCCATATGGGAAATGATGTGAATCAAAGATGAGGAGAAAATCTTTACTCGAGGAGCACTGAGAATGGAGCTTCCACAGATAGATATTCAAAGAACAGCAAATGGTTTTAAAAATGAGTCTTTTTAATCCACTAGCTCAATAATCCAAATATGAACACAAAGAGATCTGGGGCAAGGGTACCAAGGTTTAGGTGAGGGAGTGAAGAGTCATTACTAGACAGACCCTTTCCTGTCATCGTCATAGTAATGGTAGAAGCATGTGTCTGGGGGCAGGTGGGCCTCCATCAGCCTGGGTGCTGACCCAGCTTGCTGAGGCAGACCCCTGACCTAACACTGGTCAGCATCCCACCGGCGAGCGAGCAAGAGCCAGCCTCTCTGTGCATGCTCCCTGGACTCTCAATCTCACACCATGGGGGCAATTCTGCAGGCCAGAATTGGGCCCTGGTTGTTGCCTATACCTGAGCCTCTGACGCTTGTCTCCAAGCTGTGGCACTTCCTAATTCCCCCCTCAGAACTTTTGTCTTGACATCCTTCTCTTTGAATAGCACTCTGGAGTTCCCATTTCTTCTGTCTCAAGTCCAGATTCTCCTTTTCCATCCAGTTCCTTTGGGGTCACACAGACTTGGGATTAAATCTGAGTTTACCCTCTCACTAGATATATAGACATGGGAAGTAACTACACGTATCTGAGCCTATTTATTCACTAGCAAAACAAAAACAATAATCATATCCACCTTGTAGGCCGTTCATATTTTGACACATTAAATTATTAATGATGAGTTTTGATGGATTTTCAATGTGCACCTTACGAGATGCTATCTATCAGCATACACTCCTTTAGCTCTTTGCAATGTAGTGTCTCTCTGTGTTCAACTCAACTGCTATGTGCCAACACTCTGGGCTGGCCTGGGAACACCTGTGTTCCAGATCTTCAATTAGTGACACATCGGTTGCTAAATGCCAGATATGCTGGCTCTCCCTGTTGGACAAATCAGAAGCATTTAATATCTTGAGTAACTGGTCCAACAGACCAATCAATTGGCCATAATACAATTCCACTGATTTCAATTAATGGCTTTCTGCAGTTTCTTTCCCCTCTATCATTTCATCCATGCTGTAGGTAGTATGCTCTTTCTAAAACACAGATTAGCTCACACTACTACTCCGCTTCAAATTTTTCTTGCCTCCCCACTGCCAATGAAATGAAGTCCAAGGGTTTTAGCCTGACATTAAACGCCCTTCACAATATGGTTCCAACTTATACTTCCAAAGCCACCTCTTCCCACTCTCCTTCACACCCTCTGTTTTAAGTCACCCAGATCTGACTGTGGTTTTGCAAATAAGCCAGGAGCTTTCATGTTTCTGTGCTTTTGCATATATGCTGTTTCTTCTGCTTCAAATGGCCTTTCTTTTTGTTCCAAGTCTCCTGGTTGTAACATCATCTGTTCTGTAAACCTCTAATCCTTTAGAAGCCTTAACTATTCTCTCCTGTAGGTGTGTGATGCACTTCATACACACAGATTTCTGCATTTGTTATATCATAGTTTCTTTGTCTATAAAGCTGTAGACACCAGGTCTTATTCATCCCTGCACACTAAAGAACGAGATTGGACTTAGCACATGCTTAGTGAATGCTTGCTGAATGGATGGAAAAAATGTGTGGAATTTCCAACCACCTATGATTGATTGTTTGATTGAATATAGTATTAAGAGAGGAGGGTGCTGGGAAGACTTCTGTATCACAGGCAGAAGTAGGGGAAAGCAAGGGATGGGCAGCCTTTTTGAGTGGGAGAATAGGTTTTAAATATACTTAAAAATAATTGTAGCAATTTTAAAGATTTTAAAAAATTTTTTTATTGGAGTTCAATTTGCCAACATATAGCATAACACCCAGTGCTCATCCTGCCAAGTGCCCCCTCAGTGCTCTTCACCCAGTCACCCCAACGCCTCGCCACCACCCTTTCCACTACCCCTTGTTCGTTTCCCAGAGTTAGGTGTCTCTCCTGTTTTGTCACCCTCACTGATACTTTCACTCATTTTCTCTCCTTTAAGGATTTTATATGGTTTAAAAATGGATAACCATAATATAGAAGAGGGCATACATTTCAAAAACCATAGGTTGAGAAAAACAAATTAGTTTTAATATGGCCAAAAGCAACAAAATGTTTAGTTCATAAAATAGGTGCAAGCAGATGATCCTCAGGTTTTCTTTTTAAGTATTCTGAAAATTATATGCCAAATTTTGTAGGTGAATGTATTTTTCTGAAGCAATGGTTCTTTTTCTTTAGAGAGGATCAAAGAGATTTGTGATTTAAAGATGTTAAGTGACTACCATTGAACTCTACACTACGTCATATAAACCAATGGCTTTTGGGTGAAAATAATTGTCAGAGAGATGAGCTACATATAGGACTTTAACCATATCATTTTGCTGTACCACAAAAATGTTCTCAAAATCCTCCCCTGTAAGGGAAATTATTAAACCCAGTAAAGAAAGCTAGTAATTCCATTAGACATCACCAAAACTTTAGGTATACTCAACAGAATTTTAATCCTAAAAAAATCTCATGATTAAGAAACTACTTTTAAATTTATGTCATATGTTCTGACCACCATCTCTTAGACATTGAAAGGCTTTCCTTCCCTCTACTCATGTTGTGGAGCACCAAGCACCCCACTGTTACCTGGGCACACTGGTGCTTCCCACCACCTGCTTGTCCATATACGGTAGGGGGTTAATCCTGTAAACTTCCACCTACATGTTTCCCTATCCTTTCCCATCCATGGGCAGCATAACACTGATAGGGATGTAGGGCTTAAACCCACACCACTAATAGGATACTCTTTCTAGAAGGCAATTTGTGATAAGCATTTTGAGTTATCGAAATTTTAATGCCTTAAGATATTATAAAAACATTGAATGACCTGTGATTCAGTAATTCTAATCCTGTTAATCTGTTTTAAAAATTAATCTCAACAACACAAAAACGTTATACGCACAAAAAACGTTCCTTATATAGCTATATGTTACTGTAAAGAGTATAAGCAGCTTAACTTTCCCTAAATAAGAGAATGGCTTAGTTGAGCTGCATTCATATCATTTGTGAAGCAATTAAATTATATTTATGATTTTTTTTTTAGGGTCATGAGAAAATTCTGACTTAATGAGAAAAGGTTGCAGGAATGCAACAAAGAGGAAATGCTGGTTGTGTCTTTGTGATGGGATTATGGGAATTTCTTTGCTTCTTAATGCTTTGCTGTGCTTTCTAATTATTTTATAATGAGATGTGTTACTTTTTATAAGGAGACAAGAAAACTGAAAATAGGGGGGACCTTTGGAGCAGAAGGAGTGCTAGCTTCAGAAGCAGTGAACTCAGCCCTCCCATGGACTAGGTTTATCCCTTTGGTCAGGTCCCTCTTCTCTGGGTCTTATGTTTTCAAAACATAAGGACTCTATATTCAACTACCAAGACCAAGACCTGGGTGGTTTCCAGTCAAGGCCACCTACATTGCTTCAAATCACCCTCTGTGAAAGATGTTTTTCAAATGGTGAAATTCCGGTTTCACCAAATCACAGATTCTTACAGTATTTGGTTCCTTCTTTTATCATTACAACTATAGTGTTTGAATCATAATATAGGTAAATGAGTTTTTCACAGACTGGTGTTTCAGCTCCAAGTAACTCCTTGATAAGGACATTGTAACTACCTTTCTTTTTCCACTAAAAATTTTTTCATTGAAGTAGGGTTGATATATAATATTAAGTTGGTTTCAGGTGTATATCACAGGGATTCAGAAATTATACAAATTATGAAATGCTAACTACAATATATGTACTATAGTATTATTGACTATATTCCCTGTGCTGTACTTTTCATCCTCATGACTTCTTTACTTTATAATTGGAAGTCTGTACCTCGTCACCCCCTTCATCCAGGTCACTATCCACCCCTCCATCTCCTCTTTGGCTCTTTAGAGAGAGATCTTTCTGGGTTCCCTCCTCAGTCTTCCTGATATTGGGTAAGAAGTTTGTTGGCACTCAGTTATAAGCCCAGACTGGCCAGGTATCTTAGCTCAAGCATTTTTCCTACTTTTACTTCCATTTGTCCCAGATTCCTGCAAAAGACCAAGGATCTAGGGTAGAATTTTAGGGCTGGTCATCAGCCTCCAATCCCTTATTCTGTAACAGAGAATCACGGTTGAGTATGTGACAGGACCAATGTCCCACAGCACAGCAGAGGCAGGGTGGAGAGGAAAACCAAAAAAACCACGGGTCTAGGATGCAAAATTAGTTCCCATTCATATTGGACTATATTTGCTTTAATTCTTGGTTAAGCAGTAAAGCATCATAGCTAAGCTAAAGTTCCTGCCCCAAACTTTTTCTCCTTTTTTTCCTGGCAGTACCGACAACCCTGCCACTGGTGTCCATCCTTCCTGGGAACATCTGTGCATTTTTGCCATTACTTACATACTGATAAGTGGTACCTATGATTGTGTTGTCTTGAAAACTTTGTAGTGTTATCCTATTGTGGGTATTCAGATTATGATTTTAATGAGATACAATTTATATACTGTAAAATTCACCCTTCCAAGGGTACACTTCAGGGACTTCTTTGGCACATTCATAAAGTCATGCAACCATCTCTACTTGATAATTCCAGAACATTTTCATCCCCTCAAGAAATGTGTGCCCATTAGTCATCCCTGCCATTTAGTCTCTTAGTCACCAGCAGCATCTTATCTGTCTCTGTGGATTTGCCTGTCCTAGACACTTCGTGGAAATGTAATTACACAATATGTAATCTTTTGTGTCTGGCTTCTCTCACTCACCACAGTTTTTCAAGATCTATCCATGTGTTAGCATGGATCAGCCCTTCATTCCTTTTTACGGCCAAAGAAAATTGCATTGCATGGATGTGCTACATGTTGTTTGTCCATTTATCAGTTGATGGACATGACATTGTTCCTACTCTTTGCTATCAGCATTCATGCACCAGGGTTGTGGGGATGTGTGTTTTTATTTGTCGTGGGTGTGTATACCTAAGGAGTGGAATTGCTGAGTCTCACTTTTGGGAGAACCGTCAGATTATTTTCCAAAGCAGCCATAGGATTTTAAATTCCTCTTGCAGTGCAAGAGGGTTCTGACTTCTCTACATTTTCCACACTTTTATGATCTTTAATGCTTATACATTCTGATTACAGCCATTACAGAGAGGAAAGTGGCATCTCATGACTATGTTTTCTATGCAACTGATGAGTCACTAAACTGTACATATGAAACTAATAATACGTCAATATGTTAATTGATTTTCATAGAATTTGAAAAAAATAAAGAAAAGAAAGTGGTATCTCTTGTGGTTCTGACTTAGGCTTCCCCAATGACTAAGGACGTTGGGCATCTTTTTATGTGCTTATTGGTCATCTGTACATTTTTGGAGAGATGTTCACTGAGATCATTTGTCTGTTTTAAATGAGGTTGTCTTTTTCTTGCTGAGTTCTAAGAGTTCCTTTTATATTTTGGACAATCTCTTACCAAATATATGATTTGCCAACATTTTCACTCATCCTGTGGGCTTTGTACTTTCCTGACATGTCCTTTGCAGTAAAAAAGTTTTTCAGTTTGAAGAAGCCTGTTGACCCACTTGTTTGTTTTGGTGTTTATATCCTAGCTAAGAAACTATTGCCTGGGGTTCCTGGGTGGCTCAGTCAGTTAAGTGTTGGACTCTTGATTTTGGCTCAGGTCATGATCCCTGAGTCATGAGATCAAGCCCTGCATCAGGCTCCCTGCTCAGCACGGGGCCTGCTTAAGATTCTTTCTCTTCTTCTACCCCTGCTTTTGTTCTCTTTCAAATAAATAAATCTTAAAAAAAAAATTATTGCCTAACCTAAAGTGACTAAAGTGACCTAAAGAATTGTGCCTGTTTTGTACTAAGGGCTTCATAGTGTTAACTTTCAAATTTAGGTTTTTGATTCACCATGAGTTATGTTTTGTATATGATATAAGGTTCCACTTCATTCTTTTGCAAGTGGGTGTCCAATAGCACCACCACCATTTGTGGAAAAGATGACACTCTCTCCCACCTTGAACCTTCTTAGTAGCCCTCTTGAAAGATCATGCTTTAAAGATTTACCTGTGTTGATTCAGCAGCTCTAATTTATTCATTTTACTACTTTATAGTATTCCAGGAAATGAATATATTTTCATGGCCTCTTTCTCCTGCTGGTAGAGATTTAGGTTGTTTTTATTCACATTTTTTTCTTTCTCTTTTCATTTCTCTCTCTCTTCCCCTATCTCTGTGCACATTCTAGTTAACCGTCTCTTTACCTTGTTACAAAGGCTACCCCTGCAAGTAGAATTTCTGGCATCCAGAGGAGCCTGACACACAAAAACCACGCTACAGCAGAGACTCAGGTTAGCTGCACTTCTAATGAGCTTGAGTATGAAAAACAAGCAACACAGAATATACATGCAATAGAAAATTATAAAATAGAAAATTATAGAAATTTATATAAATTTGCAAAGTAAATGATAGATAATTATAAAATAAATGATGTTCTTACTTAAGCATTAACACTAGGGAAAAAAAAATGCACAGCTAGATTTATCAGTAACTTTTCTCAGATGAGCTTTTCTTTCTTGCCAGAAGGTGGCAGAGAGGATGCAGCTTAAACTCATCTTCCTCCATTTTTAAAGGGAAAAAAAATTCTTTTTAAAGATGAAGGCAAATAACTTGTGCAACTTAAAACTTCTAACTTTTAAACATACAGATTTGCAGGTTCTAATATTTAATACAGTTACTGAAATATTACCTAAGAGTGACTGGAGACAATCACTTTGGATATCTGTATACCTGAATTAAATAAAACATATTTGGCCATAACAACAACAACAACAAAAAAACCTATGAATCTGTCTAAAAGGTATGAATAGATGAGCTCACTATAATTACTGGAAAATATTTTAAGGTTAACTGAGAAGAGAAAAATACATACATGCCACTGATTCACGGAAATAGTATCAATTTGCAATATGAAAATATAATTTTGAGAAGCAGCATTCAAGTTTGTAAATGCTCTATTGCCCTCACCTATAAATGAGGGACTGGATTCCATGAAACCCAAAGTCCCTCCTTCCACTAACACGGTGCCTTTCCCACTGTAGAGACGAGGGTAGGAAGGTCATATATGAGCCAGGGACAGAACTGTCTGTAAAATCCAAGTTTTCTGACCCTTCACCACCTTCCCCATCTGTCTTTAAAAAGACGGATCTCCATAAAAAGCTGTTCCTATGGCTTCTGCCCATAAGAAAACACAGTAAGTTCACTATAGGTTTATTTAAAATGGCACATAACTCAAAGTGAGACAGGTTTATTTTGAGAAGAAAGGTCCTGATGAGTCCCCAGGGTCCAGCCCATAGGGGATGGCTGCCAGGAAAAGAAAAACCCAATGGGGCAGCTCCCAGTAGGAGAAAGGAGTGGGGGAGGAGGCAGAGGAGTGCTCCCAACACCAAGCTCCATCCAGACCCCAGGGGTGCAGAGGCGAGGGGCAGGAAGGAGGTAGAGAAAGGTCAGAAAGAGGCCCACATGCTGACGGGGCCTGGCCCAGTCAATAAAACCCAGACGAGTTTAATGTCTTTGCTGGAGGTTTCACTCACAAGAGCAGTTGCCACTGAATCCGGCCCCCGACTTATGACAGCAAGTAATACACCAGGATCCTTTCAATGGCTTATCCCCTGAATGCCTGATTTTAAACTATTGTGGAAGTAAGAAATTTAGAAATAATGTTAAAAGTTGAGGTTTCTCTTAATAGAAGTCAGATCTATTTTGCAGAATCCTCTGCAGGTGTAGGGCTGGAGAAACTCTAGCCGTTTGTGGCTTGGCAACTGCAAAGTTCCGTTCTGCTTTTCTCCTCCGTGCGGCCAGAGAATGCGGGCCCGTTCTGTAATGGTAGGTGCGCTCTGCCAGAAAACTCACATATTTGTGGGTGGAGTCAGTTGGGAGGCTGGAGGGATTTTGCAAGTCTGCGTAGGCCAAACACTGCAGGGACTTCCAAGGGGTGAAAAATAATACCTTGGGGGTTAGCAAATTTCCACTGCTTGATGAGCCAAAGATGCAGCTCTGGAAACATGGCAAAGGAACAGATCATCACAGTGAGGGAGTGCCTGGAAGGTAGGGGGATGTGTCCTAGGATCACTTCACTACATGCATGGTCACTATGTTACCAACAACAGCAAAAGGACTCCCTGGGTCACCCTGGTTATCTGGGCCACGGTCTCTGTCAGATTCATCTGAAGTGGCTACAACTTACAGGGACCCTATTAGCTGGAATTGAGGGAGACACAGTCGCCCTGGCAATGAATGAATGTACAGTAAATCACGGGCATGCCCTCAGTCACCTTAAAATAGATCTTCATTGCAAAGAGTTCACAAATCTCACTGAAAAACTGATCAAAATTATTCACACAGCTCCCCTGACCCCATAAAATGTACATGTGTGCAGGATATAACATTTATCCCAGTTTGGGGATGCATGGGTCCAGGTTAAGACTTAAGAATCTGTGATTTAAAGAGAAAGAATGGCCTGACATCAGGGCAAGTTGGGACTGCAAGTGTTGTTTCTATTAAAGAAAGAAGGAGTCAGAAAGAAAGCTTATCTGCCATTGCAAACAATGCAGAATGAGCCACTGAGGCATAGACTGGTTATGCTTGCCTTAGGATTGTCCAGGATAGAGAGAGTGTAGGCCAGGAGACCCTAATATTCCCACCCCCAAACCTGGTTTTTGCCTAGCTGGGGGACACATCTAACAATTTCCAGCAAATCCCCTCCCTGACACTCTGCTTACTCAGCAACTACAGGACTAGAAGTTGGCCTGTCATGTAGGTCTGCCCACAGAGACACAGTGTCCTGGGTTGGCCAATATGAGCATGCCAGTGTGCAAGGCAGTCACAGTCCTCACTGGAAAGGGATAAATGGGGATTCTATTTTACACACTGGTCTCATATGAGTTGGTCTCACCCTTGAGAGACAGATCCACTGTCAGGTTGCTGGAAAATCAGATCTTTAAGCCAATCAGGCTGAGGTCTGAGATGTCAAACTGCCAGCTGACATCTCCTGGCAACAGTAGACTGGCCATGCCCCCCTTCACCCCCCCACACTGGAAATGCCCATACTTGCCTTTTACAGGACATTGGATTGTCACGTCTGCCTGCAGGGCTGCCTCTATGATGCCTCCAACCACAACGGACAGATGGCTGTGTTCCAGTCTGCTGATATTTCTTTCAATAGACAAGATGGCAGGTGCCTCTTAATTCAAAGGGAGCAGGAAACTGTGTTAGGTGCAGGCTTTTGCTCCGATTAAACCCTGCTGCATTTGGTAAACTTGGTTGTGCTCTGTAAGAGCAGGGGCAGAGTCTGGCTCTCTCTGTATCCCTCATGGTGCCCATTAGGATTTCCACATACACAGCCAGGGGGTGCCTAGTGCACAGATGGACAGGCAGACAGATGGACGGACACAGTCAAAGAGATACCCACAGGGTGCACAGCAACAACCATAGATGGGTTATGGGGTTATTCTGGTTTTATGACCAGAATAGAAGATAACTCTCCCTTTGATAAATCAAAAAAGATGGAATTCAGCAGTTCATAAAAAGCCAAGGAGGCAGGGCAGGGCAGGGCCAATGTCTCTGCAGTGCCACCCTGCATGAACTGGCAGGATCCAACACACCAGGGCTTCGGACCAGCTGACTCTTTCTCTGGGAGGAAAACTTGGAACAAACTGACATAAAACTTGCATGGGGAAATAATAACAAGTCACCAAGAATCAAGAACCTAATCAAGGACTTTTATGTCCCTGGATTTTGAGAAACATGGACTTTAAGCAGATGCTTTCGTTAACTCACTCAGGAAATAAACTTTGTGCCTGAGCTGAACAACAGGAGTGCAAAGTTGGAAAACAGCCACTCTTGGCCTCAAGCAACTCAGATTGGTGGGAGACTCCAAACCACACAGGCCGGTGGCTGCTAAGGCAGGAGAAGGTGCTGGTTGACCAGGGGTCTCTCAGGAGCATGTGAGGGTCAGGGAAGGCAACAACCCAGAAAGGGTGTTGACAGAGTATCCCTCTACGGAGGATGACCTCCATGATTGCATTCCCTACTCTACCATCAGCATGTGAGCCACTGTGGGGAGAGGCCTGTTTTGTCACCTATGCATGTGCATGCAAAACGAGTGCATTTCAGTGGACTGTTTGGTATCCATGGATTCAGGAGCCAGAGGACATGCTGTACCAGCTCTCCCAGGAATCTGGATTGTCCTCGATGGGCCTAAGGGGAGACTTATGATCACCAAAGGGGACTGCCATTCTTCCTGGGAATTCCCAACCTCAGGGCTGATGCTCACAGGAGGGTCAGAGCACAGAAAGTCAAGACCTGGAGCAGTCCAGGTGGCTCAGCGATTTAGTGCCGCCTTCAGCCCAGGGTGTGATCCTGGGGACCTTGGATCAAGTCCCGCGTCGGGCTCCCTGCATGGAGCCTGCTTCTCTCTCTGCCTGTGTCTCTGCTTCTCTCTCTCTGTGTCTCTCATGAATAAATAAATAAAATCTTAAAAAAAAAAAAAGTCAAGACCTGAAGGCCCCACCTGGGGAATGCAGCTAGGGGCAAAGCTCAAGCCAGACAGGTTCAAGGAGCTTTTAAATTCAACTGGTCCAACCTTCTCAGTGTGTGGATACAAGGCACCTGCTACCAAGCTCAGAACTCAGTTGTCCGAATGCTGGATTCTAATCCCTGGTACTTCTCTCCTCCTCTTACTCCCTGTGAGCCACAGATACCAGAAACCACAAGGCAGATAGCTGGAGGAGGGAGCTCGTTTTATTTATAATCCCAGAACAGGGACTTACCACAAGGAAGCGTTGCTTACAACTTACCACCCAGAAGTCTTCCTTCGTAATTAAGCACATTTTAATATTAAATGACACCATCTGCCTTCTGGGAAGACAGTAAATTTACATCACCTCTGAAAGTGTTCTGAAGGACTGGTAGGTGTGCCTCTGGAGGTATATAGCCCTTTTTAGAGGATAATTATTCACTTGCATTGGCTGGTGGCACTTAAAAAATGAGAAGTTCATACTATCAATGCTGCCAGTTAAACTCTGTCTCATTAACACCCAGTTCTCAGACGGCAAAGCTCTAAAGCAGACATTTTTGAGATCTGGTCCACAGGCCAGCAGCATTGGTATGACTTGGGACCGTGTTAAAAATGTGAACTCTTGAATTCCATCCCAGACCTACTGAGTCAGAAGCTCCAGGAATGGGGTCTAGAAATCTGTGTTTAGACAACCCCCCTGCCCTCGAGTATTTCTGCTGTCCATGCTGACCTTTGGGAGCTGCTGCCCTAGAAAATCCCAAACCAAGCATCTCAGGTTTCAACAACGGGCATTACCTGCGTAGAGCACTGGAGAACTCTCCACATCTGAACCAAGATGGTTAGCCACAGAGCATCCATACGTTCCTTGCTCCTTCTTTGTAGGGTTCCGTATCTGCATTTTTCCCATTCCAGCCAAGACTATCCTGTAGAACAGTTAGAAACGGGTGCGTTCATGTAACGTACTTCACAGCTCTAGGCTCACAGCATGTCCCAGGGAAAGAAAACTGCAAAATTATACTCTGAGCTGGCAAAGATCCTGCCCATAAGACTATAGAGTGGAAGAGTCTTCCTCCTGGGTTTGAGCTCAGAGATGCAGTACCCAGACATGCTTGACAAGCCAGTCTTTCTGCCTCACTTTGTACCAGAAAAGACTTTTCTGGATGAACTCAATGCTTAATCTACCGCATTTTCAGAAAGACAAACTAGCAAGTGTCACTTTGCAGGAAATTAACCTCTCATTGTGTGCCCAAACCCTTCTTTGTGAACTGCAGGTGTGAGTTTTTTGGTTCAGATTTTTACACCGGAAGCAAGCGGGCTGTCTGGCGATACAGCTTGGCTCAAGTTGTTACCTCAGTAGGACCGAATGGAGAAGTCAGAGGAGGCAGCAGTGCTAAGGCTGCCTTAGGACTGACCTGTATGAGTCCCATATGGCTTCCCAATTACAGATATCCATAAACACCTGCAGGTAAATACTGCAAGAACCAGTATTGCTCAGGTATATCCTGACAGGTGAAGTAACTATTCAGGGATTAGAAAAGGGTGATTGTTCTTCTTTTCTTTTAATTTTTTCTTGACAATCTGAAGCTGCTTCTAGATCACCTGGGTCGGCATCCTTAAACTGTTTTTTCCCTGCAACCTCCCACTTTCCAGATCTTAGCAAGATGAACTATTCTGACCACTAAATGCTGTATGTTTTTCTTCATGAATTCTAGAACTAGCAAGCTGGAGAAGAGTCAGTTCTCCATTTCCTGTCACTTCATGGTGCTCACCCTATGCTCCAGCCATAATGAACCTCTAACAGTTTCCAGAACATTCTATGATCTTTCATCACCCCGAGCATTTGCATATGTTGTTCACTGTATTTGGAATGCCCTTCCCCCCTCCCACCCCATTCTGGCAAACTCTGATTTACCCACTGAATCCTGGATCAAATATAATTTCCCCTGTAAAGCTTTCCCCAATACTCCTAGAGTTATCTTCCCCTGCTCTGGGTTCCTTCTGCTCTGGTTCATATATTTATTTGATGAAATATCTATTTCTTCCCATCAGATTGTGATCTTTCAAAAGCAGGGACCAAATCTTATTCACAGCTGTGCATTTACAGTGCCTAACACAGTGAATTTGTATAGAAAGTTCTCAGAAACGTCTGATGACTAAATGTACGAGTGGTCAGAATATAACAGAAGAATAGCACATGGTTTGCATACTAGCAGGAGCTCCTCTGCAACACACATATGAAATACACAAAGGTGGGCAGATATACAACAGTGGAATTGCCCAGACCAAAAACGACAGACCTATTTTCTTTTTGCAGTCAAATGCATTAATTTTTAGCTTAAGCAAGACAGATGAGAAACACAGAAAGAGGGAGAGAGAGAGAGGCAGAGACACAGGCAAAAGGAGAAGCAAGCTCCATGCAGGGAGCCCAACGTGGGACTCGATCCAGGGTCTCCAGGGTCTTCAATAAATGGTGCTGGGAAAATTGGACATCCACATGCAGAAGAATGAAACTAGACCACTCTCTTTCACCATACACAAAGATAAACTCAAAATGGGTGAAAGATCTAAATGTGAGACAAGATTCCATCAAAATCCTAGAGAAGAACACAGGCAACACCCTTTTTGAACTTGGCTGCAGTAACTTCTTGCAAGATACATCCACGAAGGCAAAAGAAACAAAGGCAAAAATGAACTATTGGGACTTCATCAAGATAAGGAGCTTTTGCACAGCAAAGGATACAGTCAACAAAACTCAAAGACAACCTACAGAAGGGGAGAAGATATTTGCAAATGATGTTATCAGATAAAGGGCTAGTTTCCAAGATCTATAAAGAACTTATTAAACTCAACAGCAAAGAAACAAACAATCCAATCACGAAATGGGCAAAAGACATGAACAGAAACCTCACAGAGGAAGACATAGACGTAGCCAACACGCACATGAGAAAATGCTCTGCATCCCTGGCCATCAGGGAAATACAAATCAAAACCACAATGAGATACCACCTCACACCACTGAGAATGGGGCAAATTAACAAGGCAGGAAACCACAAATGTTGGAGAGGATGCGGAGAAAAGGGAACCTTCCTGCACTGTCGGTGGGAATGTGAACTGGTGCAGCCACTCTGGAAAACTGTGTGGAGGTTCCTCAGAGTTAAAAATAGACCTGCCCTATGACCCAGCAATTGCACTGTTGGGGATTTACCCCAAAGATACAGATGCAATGAAACGCCGGGACACCTGCACCCCGATGTTTATAGCAGCAATGTCCACAATAGCCAAACTGTGGAAGGAGCCTCAGTGTCCATCGAAAGATGAATGGATAAAGAAGATGTGGTTTATGTATACAATGGAATATTACTCAGCCATTAGAAATGACAAATACCCACCATTTGCTTCAATGTGGATGGAACTGGAGGGTATTATGCTGAGTGAAGTAAGTCAATCGGAGAAGGACAAACATTATATGGTCTCATTCATTTGGGGAATATAAATAATAGTGAAAGGGAATATAAGGGAAGGGAGAAGAAATGGGTAGGAAATATCAGAAAGGGAGACAGAACATGAAGACTCCTAACTCTGGGAAACAAACTAGGGGTGGTGGAAGGGGAGGAGGGTGGGAGGTGGGGGTGACTGGGTGATGGGCACTGAGGGGGGCACTTGACGTGATGAGCACTGGGTGTTATTCTGTATGTTGGCAAATTGAACACCAATAAAAAATAAATTTATTATTAAAAAAAGAAGAATATAGGGCAGCCTGGATGACTCAGCGGTTTAGCGCCGCCTTCAGCCCAGGGTGTGATCCTGGAGACCCGGGATCGAGTCCCACGTCAGGCTCCCTGCATGGAGCTTGCTTCTCCCTCTGCCTGTGTCTCTGCCTCTCTCTCTCTCTCTCTCTCTCAAATAAATAAATAAAATCTTAAAAAAATAAAAATAAAAAAAAGAAGAATATAACGAGTAACCACATTTGAAAAATAAACACAAATAAAATAAAAATAAATACAGGAAAATGTTTTCTTCCATTATTTCATATATATGTTTACATGAATTAGGAATCCTCAATCCCTTTATTTTGTAGGTCTCTACAGCACAGTGAGAAATCATTGAGATTGGAAATGGTTGGCACATGTGAATCTTACTGCTGGAGAAGCCACCTGGTATCTAGTCTGTGTCGGTCCCTGGACTGGAGAACAGTAGGTAGGGTTCTATAGGGGGGTGTGACCTTGGTCTCTGCTGTACAACCTTGGTCTTGATGAAGCTGATTCACAGGCATCAGCCCCAGTGAATCTACCTACAATCTGCCCTTCCTGGCTGAGATTTCTTACCCAGTTGGCATCCAAACGCCTACACCCCTACACACTTTCCTTTCATTGGATAGAAGCTCTCTTGGGATCCCAGTGGTTTGGCGCCTGCCTTTGGCCCAGGGCGCAATCCTGGAGACCCGGGATCGAATCCCACGTCGGGCTCCCGGTGCATGGAGCCTGCTTCTCCCTCTGCCTGTGTCTCTGCCTCTCTTTCTCTCTCTCTCTCTCTGACTATCATAAATAAATAAATAAATAAATTAGAAGCTCTCTTAATTCCATTTCTTAGTTACTTTGATTGAAAAGACATGTGAGATTCAGAAAAATATATCTAAAGGTGAGAACCTGTGTTACATAAAGAAAATAAAACGTAAGGGGAACAAATTAATTAGGTAAGATTAAAGAAGAAAATGGAAATAAGAATGGATCTTATTTTTTAAATTCTCTTAACAACCTAAAAACTTTTGGGGCACCTGGATGGCTCAGTGATTGAGTGTCTGCCTTTGGCTCAGGTCATGATTCAGGGATTCTGGGATCAAGTCCCTGTGGAGAACCTGCTTCTCCCTCTGCCTATGTCTCTGCCTCTCTCTCTCTCGCTCTCTCTCTCTGGGTCTCTCATGAATAAATAAATAAAATTTATAAAAAAAATACAAAAAACAAAATTTTTAATAGCCATATGTAATTGCTTTGGTATCAAATGTTTGATCCTTAAAGTATGCAGAAACACATTTGAGCCAGATGTACTATATCAAAACCTTTCTTCCTGAGACTTCCAGGAATCTCAGGGTCAGAAGCTAAAGTTAATTCCACATGATCAAGTCAAACTACTTAAAATCAACTCAACAAATATTTACTTAAACTGGCCATGCTCTATCACATCCCTGCCATACTTATATGGCCACAGTTGAATCGATTACTTCAACTTGCTCAGCCTCTGCTTCCTGACAACTTATGAAGTGAAAATTGCTGAGCGGTCCTCCAAGGGCAGTCCATGGACTCCAGAGGTTCTTGAAGTCAAAACGATTTTCATAATAATGAGAAGCCATTAATTGCCTTTCTTGCTGTGTTGATCTCTGCTTGGATAGCAAAAGCAGTGGCAGGTACAATCCTGGCACCAGGATGTACGAGTAGTCACTGTGTTCTTGACTGCCACACTCTTCCCATAAAAACAAAAATGCCAGTTTCCCTTAAGAATGTCCTTAATGAGGCAGTGAGACTTAACTAGTTTTCCTAAATCTCAACCCCCAAGTATGTATATTTTTCATATTCTGTATATGAAATGAGAAGTACACACAAAGCAGTCCTGTAGCATGTTTGACTTGCTAGCTGAATTAGCTGCTTTTTTCCCCCATGGAATACCATTTTTACTTGAAAGAATAGCTAACAAACTATAATTATTCAGGCTTGGGTATGTGACAGCTATTCTAAAAAATAATAATGATAACTAAAATGAGCTAACCAATTCAAGGAAAACGATTGACAGTGTTTATTGCCAGTGACCAAATTCGAACTTTCAAGTGAAAGTTAAAATTTTGGAAAATTGGTATCCTCCATTGTAAGCTTGGCAGTTTGCCAAAACTCAGACTTTTCTGATGAGTTGGGTCGCAATATTGCAGAGTATGTGTATTCTTTACATTGCCTAAGGAAATGTGCCAACACTGGGGAGATGGTATAATGCGGTGAGCTAATATTTTCCAAATGACCAATGTGTGATATAAACACATGTGTAGGTAGAAGATCCATCGAAAGTGCAAGATAAGCCAATATCACATTGTAAGGGAGTAACAAAATTTCATGAATATGGTTTTAGATTCCACATTCCAGGCAACTTTTAAGAAGCTACTGCTTGTTTACTTTTAGAGTAGTTGTAAAGAATTGCCATAATTATCTGCAAAGGCTATGAGAATGTCCTTTTTCCAACTAACATATCTGTATGAGGCCAAATTTTCTCTATAAACGTTAATTAAAACAACATATCACAACAGATTTAATGGAGAAGCATTTATGAGGATCCAGCTGTGTTTTATTAAGTCAGACATTAAAGAGCTTTGCAAAGATATAAAACAGTGCCATTGTTAGTAATTTTCTTTAAATATTGCTTTTCAAAAATTGTTATTTATATGAACATGTAATGGGATTCTGTTATTTCTACATGCATTAATAAACAGATATTTTAAATATTCTATGTGTTCATTTCTAATATGGTAAATATCGATAGCTATAACACACATTAACGAAAGCTCTTTAGGCTTCTTGGAGAAGCCTTTAAAGATTTTTAGATTCAAAAGGGTCCTAAGGCCAAAAGATTTGTGAACTGCTAAGCTAGTTGATCTGGAAGGTTTATTCCACTTGGAAAACTTCTTTACACTCCTGTGTTCAGAGTTCCAGGACAAAAAACGAAAAAGTTAGATTTGTTCTACCTTTTCACTCTAAGATACAACCTAATCATTTATAATAAAAAATCGAGTTTTACCTAGATTTCTTCTGCTGCTTCACACAGTAAGCTCAAATGCACTAAAAGACATGATAAAAATAAAATTTGCATTTTTAAAGTACAATATGGTCTGCAAAGCAATTTAACATCTGCTGTTCTATTTCTCTTAGTAATCCCTAGAAGCAGCTTGGACTCTCTGAATGCAAATTAAAAGAAAGCAAAGCATCTCCTGTCCTGTGTGCACAAACAGCAAGATGTGCAGATATTGAAGAATGCAAAAATGAATTTGTTAATCCCTGTTATTTTATGTGAAATGAATGAAATGTGATGTCTTTGTACTGACATGGAGCTCGTAATAAAAAATATGATTTAATATTTGGTTTTGAACATCTCAAAAACTTTGATCCTTACTTTTCATGACATAACAAATTGCATGATACAGAAAATTACTTCTGATCCTCAATCTTTTCACTAAGGCTATTATTTGTATGATATCCAAACATCCTTGGTGGTGTTCAGGACAAGGGTCCCAGGTTCTGGATGGCCATGGATTAGTCTTGGGATTCAGTGACCTCATCAGACAACTACTAACCCCCACCCTGCCAGCTCGCAGGACTGACGTGAACGCCAAGGAGATACCATATCTCCTAGCTATAGAAGGGCACTGTAAATAAATTCTGATTTGCAGTTCCTACGTGGCGTGGGATTACTGCCAGGATGATTACTTTTTTGGGGCCTTATATGGATTTTGTTTTTAAATGTTAAGTGCCCTACAAAGAGAGAGGCTATACACGCTTAAACTCATTCTGTCTGTACCCAGTCTTGGTAATGATGGGGATGGTATGGTTTAATTTTTAAAATTCCAGTGTGTATGTGAAAAACACACCCTAACATTTTTTTTAGTCTCTTTCCTAAAGACTCCTGTTGGAAACACATTCTCAGGAGAAGGAATTTGAAAATCTTGTCAAGAAAACTGGAATGCCCATTAAGAAGGTATGACACAGTGAACACTGTATTCTTATTTTACTTACTTTTCTGAGGGCTGTAACAACGCCCCATCCTTGGTCCATGTATACGTGGCCTGACTGGGGGTAACGAGCTCACACAGTATATTGATGACCTCCGTCCTTTTTGTAATGTAGACTGTATCTCCAATCCTTGAATTTATTGTTTTATTAAATGACATCGAGGTGGGCTGGCTTTGTCTCATGAGAACAGGTCCCTTCAGCTTGAATGTCAGCTTGCCTGAGTTTTCCACATTCGAGCTTTGAGGCATACTTCTCGTTTCACCCCTTAGATGAGCAGCAGGAGGCACCCCTTCCTGGACACCCCTCCATTGGCTGTGTGCTGGGGGCACCTTGGCTAACTCTGCCACCAGCTGATAGATCACCTGGGATGCAAGATCATCACTGACCTCCCTGGTTTCCATGAGCTGACTCATGTTTCTTATCAGTTCATCAAACTGGGCCGTGTCCATGCTGTATGCTCCCTGCTTGACTGCTGCCTCAAACTGCTTGTTCTTAAACTCCCAGGAGTTGGTATTTCCCCCAATATTGTTACAGGCACCCAAGAGAGCTCTCAAGAAAGGCTGGTTATCGATTTGGCCATCATCCAGATGAAGCTCATTTTTGTTACCCCATATTTGCCTCATTTTCTGCCATGTGGCTCCCAAGCCATTGGTCTCACTGTGGTCCATCCCAGGATATTCCCTCGTGTGCTCTCTGAGGGCTGGAGGTGCAATGAGCCGGTTGTCAGTGCCAATAAGCTTGAGAACCACAGTTTCCTGTGCAGGGCCGGCGATGCACCGGTATGTGCCGATATCAGGGGCTGCAAGGCTGTGGATTTTTAGTGAGCCCGACTTGGTGATGCCAAGCCGTTTGGAGTTCTGCAGACAACGGCCATCCTTCTCCCACTGGATCAGAGATTTCTGGAATCGTCGTACTGGACATTTAATAATCACAGATGTGTTGGGCAGCAAATAGGCTCTGCTACCAATGGTCAGGTTAATGCGCTTCTCTTCCCTCGTCTGAATGTAGACTCTTTGGACATCAAGGATCTGGGGCCCCTGCTCACTGGCTTTTGTCTTCTTCTCTGGTTTCACTTCTGCAAAGAGAAGAAAGAAAGAAAATACAAACAAGTGTCTCAATAATAAGAGCTTTCTGACAGTAGTCTTCCAAGGTTGATGCAAGTCAACAAATGTATCTTTTTTCCTCCTTTAAAACAGCTGACAGTGAAAACATAAATAACGTATATAATATATCTACAGATGCAGATAAATTTCACAACTATCTGGTACTTTAGCAGCAAAGAATGGAAATTTGAATGAATGACATAAAATGTGTAAATTATTTTGCAAAGCCCTGGTTTGGGGAGACGTGAGGTTAAGTGTTTATATGAGTAGGAGGTGTCCAATGTTTTGGGCTTCCACCATCTGGTAGGGGTTCTGGGGGTGGTTAATATGGCTCAGCCAGAGGCATATCAGCTCTAGGGGAGAAAGCAGGAGTGGGGAAATGAGAGAATGCATTTGAAGGATCTGGAGGTGAGGCCAACGTGGCCAGTGGCAGCAGATAATCAGAGCAAGTCCACTAAACCTGGGCCTGAAGAAGCAAGTGATCCAAGAAGAAAAGAGGAAATAGGTACCTTGAAGCCAAACAAATCTAAGTTTGGATCTTAGCTCTGCCACCCAGACTAATCACTGAGCTCTCTGAGCCTCAGATTCCCTGCCTAGGAAGTGCGGGTAATGTTAGTGCCTTCATCAGGTGAGTATGAAAATTTGGTTGGACATTTACACCAAATGCTCGGTGCTTTCACACACGTGAGTGCCCCTGACAGCTAGCGGAGAACGGTCTGAGAGGAAGTGAGAGGTGGGGCTGGCTCTAGCTTCCTCCTGGGCGCGGCCCCCAGTTCATGGCCTCCGGCCAAAGACGATGCACCTTAGATCTTTCCTTTAGAAGAGGAACCTGCAGGAAGGCCTCGATATGTCCCAGGGTGATTCTGAAGTGAGGGAGGCATGATGTGGGTAGAATCCCAGTTCCTCTTTGATAACACACTTAGGTCCACAGGGACACAGAGGACCTCATAGCACCAGGTATGACAGAAGAGAGACTGGACTCCTTTCGAGGGAACTGCTAGATTCAGAAGGTCATGGGATCGGGGGCCTCATTATTTTGGAGGATCCTGGTTACAGGTCCTCCTGGTTGAAGCACTTGCAGGGATACACCAGAAGAATCAGATTGAGTCTCCACTTAGGTGGAGGAATTTATAACGGTGCCACTTAGGTGGCCCTCTCGGCCCGAGGCCATACCAACAGCATGCTTACTGATACCCTGGTTCTCCAGAATACCTCCTGGAGTCCTCCTGGGTGGCTCATGAGCTTCATAGGGTCTAGCTGCTTGCTGGGGTGTGGTGGCATCAGTACATTCCTGAAAACAACAGGGGTGAACCCATAATTTCCATGGTAGAGGATGTTCTTGGTGAAGGACACACATAATGAGTTTGCATTCAAATCCCGCACAGATGCGATTGGTAGGCCAGGACTATTGGCCCGGGCTCTGCCCGTGGATGCTCCTCAGCTCATCTCTAAGTGGAGCTGGATGACCTGCCACACATACATGCTTCCCTGTTGGATACAATCTCCACGGGGCATGTCAAGCTCACCGCCCCCCCCCCCCCAGTTGATACATAAACATTTTCTTCCAGTTGGCAGCACAGTATTTTGAATATACTGCTGTATGTTCGAAAGAAGGAAGAAAATGTATGGATTCACTGGCAAATGAATAGTTTATCCATTATTATAGGCAGAGATGCTATCCGAAATAGTTAACAACGTGCACAACAAGGGTGCCACCAACCAGAACAGACGCTGGCTGTCGCCCTGGAGTGGGGTCCTGTTGTCACACCATACTCCCAAGTATTCCTTCCTTCATTGCTATGTTATGAGGAGGTCAGGCTCACCAGGGTCCCAAAAGCTGGGAGATAGTCATGGTATTCAGGCAGAGGCTATTTAGCAACCATTTGGGAAGTATGTTCAATTTTTTTTTTTTTTGAGAGAGAGAGAGAGAGAGAGAGAGAGAGAATCTTAAGCAGGCTCCATGCCCAGGGCAGAGCCCAACAAGGCTCTGAGATCATGACCTGAGCCAAAATCAAGAGTCATATGCTTAACCAACTGAGCCACCCAGGTGCCCCAAGTATGTTCATATTTTAACAACCAATATGTGGGGGTTCAATATCAAGTAAAGCAGCAACTCTCAAACTTCACTGCCTGTTAGAAGCACCTGTATTATTATTTGTTAATCTCAATGCCCTGGGTCCTCTCCCCAGATATTCTGACTTACGGAGTGCAGCCTGGCACTAGAAATTTTTTAAGCTCTCCAGGGGCCTGAAATGTGTAGCAAAGTTTGAGAACCTCTACCTCCAAGCGTACCACTGTATTAAACCAAGGCAGCACAGAGAGAGGCTCCTGACTTCCGTTATTTTACTGAAAGACAATGTGTGCTAGGATGTCGCCAGTCAAGAGAGGAGAATAAGAAGCAGCATCTGTGCTCTCTGTGTGAACCCTGCCAAAGTCTTTACCGCATGTGGTGTCTTCTGGAAGAAGCCTGCAGGAGGATTTCTTTCTGGCCTTGGCCTCAGGAATCATCATACTTTATTCTGAATAATTAGTCTGTTTCCTATCCAATGAGTGCTGAACTGTGTCACTAACCAGGCTGCTTTTTCAAGGTTGCTATTTTGTTGACGAGTTTAGAGCCAAATCTGTGCCCCTATGTAAGAGGAGTATACAATTCAAGACATGATCACGTACTAGCCTTGTTTGTTTTCCTTTCTCATTCCTTATCTACTTCTAATTTTACTTGCCTGGTTGCATCTTATAAATACTTACAAGTGGCCTATTGTTGTCACAAGGCAGGGTATGTGTGCATGTACACACATGCACACATGTGAACATGGTATCTACCCAGATGTGTATATATCTACCCACACAGATCTCTCATGATGATTTAAAAGGACCTATTTGAACACCCTGTCTGGTCATTGGTCCCTTATAGGTCAACAAAGGAAAGATATGAATGTGCAATGGATAGCCTCAAAATTAAAATACAAACTGGGTCAAACTCAGGTTTTTATTAGTGCAACTGAGGCATTGAGGAGGTAGGCTATTTTAGGGTAGCCATGCTGTTAAGAAAGAGGCCATAGCTGGAATGTTTCTGCACTTACTGGGACACAGATTCCCATGTAGGAAATGGAGCACACCTGTCTGGCTGAATTGTTCAGGCTGGGGATGATCTGAGGTCCATATAAGCCCACACAGCATCCTGATGCCCTAGAAGCAACCATGAATGTGGTTTCTCATTACTGTTAGGTCCACTGGTAGCCAGATGTTCCTCAGTTAAGACTGAGGCTTAAACTAGATGGGGCTCTGACTCCTTCCAAGGCAGCCTGGGGAGTCTAAAGGTGATGGGCAGTGTTCAGTCTTGGTGACGAAGCTGCCCAAGTGGCTGGGTGAGCTGCGTGAGAGCCATCTGCTCCCTCTGGCTGCCTGCCCATTTGTTGGAAGGTCAGCCCTGTGACCTTGGCTGGCTGCATTCCCAATCCTGCAAGTGCTCCTGCTGAGTACAGAGCAGGTTAGTTAGCAGGTGTGCCTGAGAAGTGGTCTGGGATTCAGGCTCTATCTGCCAGGCTGCCAGGTACCACAGCTTGGATCAATTCCTCTCTTGGGACTCCTGTGGGTTCCTTTGGAGAAGTGCCTGGAGCATGACATCATTAGACACGGTTCTTAGGCAAGAACTAGTCTGGTTTCAGGTGACTGCCTCCTCCTGAACCTAGATATGCCCCCAAACTACAACACTGGCTTAGCCTGATCAGGTGCGGCATCATCTACCGTGCAGAGAGTGGTCAGGTACCTATGGCATCCTCCTGAAGGGGCTGTGGGCCTGTGCAAGGGTCCCGACCCATCCTCCACCTCTCTCACTGTGCTGGATTTGAGAAATGTCACATCTCTGGCTTTTCTAGAAAATGAAAAGATCTTTCTTCTAGAGGTCTTCCTTCTAGGCCTCTGGGCCAGCCTGCCCTACACAATAGAAGCCAGCCAGCTCTGGGAACCTGAGGCTGTTTACAGCAACTGCATCTCGGTTCCTTACTTGTTCATGTCCTGTCTTAACTCCAGTCATATCCCTGCCATAACTCTAGATCTTGGTGCCATGCCAGGTCTCTGCCCCAAGCCATCTGGGCTGGATATTTCCATTTGGTCTTGCCAGCATATGCCTCCTGCCACACCCGAATGGGCTTCAGCGGCGAGGCAGCCTCTAAGACCTCCTAGAGCCCTGCTGGAATCCCAGGCCTCTCAGAATCCACCCCTGAGTGTGGCTGCTGGGCTGAGGCTGGCTCCCATCCCGCCCACAAGCACTGAAGATCCGGCAAGCTCATTTGGAGCTCAATCAAGAACTTGAGCATATTGGATTCTTTCCAGCCTTCTCTGAGGGTAGAAGCCCGGGTAGCTGAAAGGGGGCTGCAGGGGGTGCTGTGGGTAGGACATGCTAAATGAGCTGTGAAGGCCCCAGAGGCCCCATGGAAGACGGCTACTGTAAATGCCACATCAGCCTGAGACGATGGCTTCCGTTTCTTGCTTCCCAGGCACTTTCCAACCAAACGCCGTCTGGCTTCTGCTCACAGTTCCCCACTAAATGCTCTTTGGGAAAGGCCACCCATGGTCTGCCCCCCTAGTGACAGAATCAAAGTCTCCCTTCTGTGTTCTTACATGGCCTTTCTAGGACATATGGCAACCTCAATCCCTCACTTCTGGAAGAAGACTCTCCTCTCATGTGAGGACCCTCACCTGGTCCTTTCCAACCACCACTCATTTACACTGCATTACGTGCTGTTGCTACCCCTCTGGCATCGCACTTGGCTACTTTCCTTTCTTGCTCTGACCTTTCCCTTGGATGACCTTGTAGGTGTAACAAGCAACTCTGAGCTATCTAACTTACCTGGTCTACTTCACCTGGTTTATCAGATCTAGTCTATTGGTCTAGTTTATCTATCCTGGTTTATCTGGTCTAGTTTTTCTAATTGAATTGATCAACTCTAGTTTATCAGTCTAGTTTATTGGGTCTAGTTTATCTAGTTTATCTGGACTAGTTTATCAGGTCTAGTTTATCTGTGTAGTTTATGTAGTCTAGCTTATCTATCTAGATTATCTGGTCGACTTTATCTGCATAGTTTATCTAGTCTGTTTATCTGTCTAGTTTACCTGGCCTAGTTTATTATTCTAGTTTACCTAGTTTAGTTTACTGGCCTAGTTTATCTAGTCTAGTTTATCTGTCTAGATTATATGGTCTAGTTTATCAGTCTGGTATACCAGGTCTAGTTTAGTCTAGATTATCTGGTTTAGTTTACCTGGCATAGTTTATCAGTTTAGTTTGTCAATCTAGCTTCTCTAGTCTAGTTTATCAGGTCTATTTTATCTAGTCTAATTTCTCTGTCTAGCCTGAACCTCTCTCTGGGGCTCCAGACCTAATTATATCTACTGCTTATCAGAAATCTCTTCCTGGTACTTCAAGTTTTAAAATATTATCATCTAAACACATTATTTCTGCTTCCTGTCCCATCCCAAGTATCCTCCTTTTCCTGTATTCCCCAAGTTAATGGCATCACTTTCTCCCAATTACCCCAAGGCAGAAACCAGAAAATCATTGTGATTCCTCTCTGTCCACTGGAGTGCTGACCCCACCTCTCACTGGCTCTCAGGTCAGTAAAATTGTTAGTATCTGTCCCCAACTCTGCATTCAACCATATCACAGTGGCCACCTGAAGTTGGCCATGGTGGGAGTACTTACACCACAGAAATCAATACGGCTAAGAAATAGTAACTACCCTTCTCAACACTCCTCCCCCAAAGCTGGTTGTTAAACACTTACAAGTACATCTCATCCCTGTCCCTTAGCTCCCAGCTCCAAATGTCATCCTGCTTAGGCAGGATATCTGAAACATTGTGAGCATCTACTGCCATACTCTCTCTGCTAGATATTGCCATAGTCCCTTCCCCAGACTTCCAGCTTGCACCCTTGTAGTTACCCAATGTCTCCATATAGCTGTCAGAGTAAATAAACCAAAATAAAATCTGACTGTGTCGTCTCCTTGTTGGATAAAATCTAAACTCATTAACATGGAGTCCTAATATCCTCTATAACTAAATTCTCAAGCTTTCTCTTTTGTCATAACCTTGAACCTATGTTCTAATCCCATGGTATTTCTGGTAGTTCTTCCCAACATATGACTCCATTTGACACCCTCTACCTTTGTCCAACTGGTCTCTTCACCCAGAGTCTCCTGTGTCCTCCCCCACATAGGCCTAGAGAATGGACACTGATCTTCCAGAACTCTGCCCAAGGGATCCTCTTCTGTGAAACTTGTCCTGACCTTCTCCTCACCCAGTGGCATTGGCCACTGCCTTCTGCATCCTACCATGGCACCGATGGTGCTTTACTGTTCTCATTTGTTTATGTATATATTTCTCTCCCATTGGACTAGGAGGTCTTTTCCATTTTGTATCATAACATCTAAGACACAGTAGCAGGCAGCCCTGGTGGCTCAGTGGTTTAGCTGGGGTGTGATCCTGGAGACCTGGGATCGAGTCCCACATCAGGCTCCCTGCATGGAGCCTGCTTCTCCCTCTGCCTGTGTCTCTGCCTCTCTCTCTCTCTCTCTCTGTCTGTCATGAATAAATAAATAAAATCTTAAAAAAATAAATAAAACACAGTAGCACTTGATGAATGACTGCAGAAAGAATTAATAAGGAAATGGTATCTCTGACACTGAAAACTGTATGTCTAGGCAGAGAGATCGTCTCTGCCCTCAGGGCACAGCATAGCACCTGGTACACAGTAAAATCCTCTTTACTGAATGAATAAATGAATGAATGACTGAGTGTATGCCCTTGGATGCTGCAGGACAGATGATACAATTCTGAAAGGGGTGCTGGCAAGGCAGACCTGTGCCTCCCTGGGCTTCCGAGGGCTGCAGCGAGGTCAGGCAGCATGGGTCACTGGAAGCTGAGCAGGTTACAGGGAGAGGAGAGGCAGGGGGGGCTATAGTCTCTTCTGAAGTCCAACGTATGTGCAGGAGGCGGGAGACCTAACGAGGCAGATATGGAGCTGGAACCAAGAGGGAGACCAAGAACTGCAGAGAAGCGACTGCATTCCAGATAACCCTGGCAAGTGGATGGGCAGATCTTGGCATTGCCGTCACAGTGCACACCTGGGTGCCTCCCCTCCCTCAACCATCTTCATCTCAGTACTTTGACCAAAAATAAGAATTCTTCACTAGAACTCAGGAAACCTAAAAACCTAGAGCTATAATTAAAAAAAATCTAAAATCAAACACTACATTTCTATTTAAACCAAGACAGGTAGGGATACCTGAGTGGCTCAGTCAGTTGAGCATCTGACTCTTGGTTTTGGCTAAGGTCATGATCTCAGGGACATGAGACGGAGCCCTGCATCAGACTCTGCACTCAGCCTGCACCCTACTTATATTTCTCTCCCTCTGCCCCTCCCCCCTGTTTCCATGCTCTCTCTCTCTCTCTAAAATAAATCTTAAAAAAAAAGAAAAAAGAAAGAAACCAAGACAAGTAGACTTTTAACAGCAATATGAGGAAAATCCCAGTCTGACATATTTGGAAAGCATCTCTATGGGTAAGTCATTATGATAAGCACTTCCGGTGGCCTATGTGGAGAAAAGTCCAGGGCTACTGCGAACCTACCCCCTACAAGTACACACCCCTGTGGAACACAAGATACAGCACAAATTGCTCCGTTACATTTTATCCTATCTTAAAGCTATAATAGGAAATAAAGGGATGGCATTAAAAATAACTAATGTTGTTGAGCCTTTAGCATGTGCCTGGCATTGTTGCTAAGCACTTTATAGGTATTATTTCTCAGAACAATCCTATGAGGTAGAGACAATGACTACTCCCATTTTACAGAGGAGGAAACTGAGGCTGCCAGAGATTAAGTAACTAAGGAAAGATTGGAACAACTGGGATTAGAACTCAAGTGAGTTAGCTTAGCCACCATGTTGTATTATCTTCCAGAGATCAATACAGCTAAGAAAGATTATTGGAGAAAGCAGGGTTTGTCGTGGTCTTTCAGGAACAAGAAGACCATCAGTGGCAAGATATAGCAGAAGAATTCAAGGGAGAGGTCAAAGTCTGCAGTGGGGGGAAGCCGGGAATGGAGGGGAGACACAGGCCGGACTGCGTGGTGTTCAGGACATCTCTTCTACCCGCCCTCCACCCACTGCATATCAAAGTTGTCAAAATGAAGTCCAGCAAAACTCATTCCTCCAAAGAGAATGAGTTTTACTTAAGCCTAAGGCTCCAGTTTGAACTTTTATCTACAAATGGAGGCTTGAGAGGGAATAAAGATCACAGCACAGGTGGCCTTGGGCTTTCTTGTCTTCAGACCCCTTCAATAATGCAGGGGTCAGGTCTATAGTGAAGACCATGCATTTCCAGTCTGGGGAGTCGATGGGGGCGGTGCAGAAGTGAGATGAAGAGGAGGTGAAAGTTGGAGGACATATAGGCCTCGATAGTCTCAGTGGAATAAGACAAGTGCACCACCAGAGAAAGGGAATCGGAGCTGCTATGGGATGGTGGATTTTTAGGGGATTTTTAGGAAATAGGAAGAAACATATGATGCCCAAGTAAATCAGACAGTATGAATACCAAGGACGTCTAAATCAGCATGGTGATATTATTTCCTTCAGTGAATCCCAGTAGCTCAGGCCAGGGAACCAAAAGCCAAATAATGTCACCTGAAAAGTAATACAAGGGTGGAAGTGAGCAGATGATCCAGGCAGGGGGTGAAGGGAGGGCAAGCCTAGCTACAGCGAGATGGGGGTGGGGGAGGGAGAGCAGGAAGCTAATTCTGAAGGTCATGTTTGAGCTGGTGTAAGGGGTCACCATGCCAAGGTGATGGGGCAGGGGTCAGTGAAGTGAACAATGGTAGGAGATAGGGATAGAAGGTTAGAAAGGTCATGGGCAGGGATGCTGGTTGTCGCCAAGGAAGAATGGATCTGGAGGTAGTGTGTGCTGGAAAAAAGGCATCCAGTGTCTTGTGATGCAATGAGGGCAACGTTGGTGCTGAGTGCATGATGGTGTTGGGGAAATGGTGCGACAGAGCAGGAGTTGGGAGGGTGGGTGAAGGCCAAGTGTGTCACTTGGCTCTATGATATGGTCAGGGGGAGAAGAGGATGCCACATCACACTGCGAAGGGAGAGGCCAAATCTCAGCAAGCAAGGGCCACTGAGCAAAGGTGACGGTGTGATCCAGGCTACTGCAGAAATGGAGGCCCAGCTCAGGGTGATCTGGCGGGGCTGGGAGCAGAGGCGTTCCCCTCTCTTCTCTGTTTCTATGACCCACATGTTTGGCAAGCCAAGGAATGGGGTGGGGAAAGAAGAGATATTACTGTCTTTTTTTCTTGTGTTTCCCCCCTCCCTAAAATTTATAATTTTACCCTGTTCTCCATTGCATGCTGTAAGAGTTTATAATTTCATCTGCACTGCATTGTGCGCCTTAATAACCACGCTGTATTTCCGCATGGTATTTTGTGATTATCTTAGAGGAAGCTCCAGTACTCCTGTAGTTTCTTTCTCCTTGAAGGCAATTTACAGCCTAATTGCCTTGCTATGCAACCATCCACAATTAATAAAAGTCAGATAGATAAGTGCTTTGAAGCATGACACTGTGCCATATGCCACAGGCATTCTTGAATTCCAGGACATGACAAAACTTGGGATCTCAAGTTTTTGGAATCTCAAGATTTCGAAAATGTGGTCTCAAAGAATTCCCAAAAAAAAAATGTTGACATTGTCCATGAATCAGCATAGAGAGGCAGCTAATAGCAGGGACTCAGGAATCAGACAGACCTGTGGTCAAACAAGCCAAGGCGTCCAACTGGCAGCTACGGATCTTTGGTCAAGTCTCATACATTCTCTAAGTCTTGGGTTCCTCTGTCTAAATGGAGATGATATTTGTCTCACAAATTGCTGGAGACTGAAGGACTTAATGCATGCAAGGAGCTCCGCATCATAAATGTTCAATAAATAGCTCAAAAATGCTTTTATTTTTAAAGTTATAACTGTTTTTTTTTACTTTGTTTTATGAGTTTCTCCAGGAAAACTATTGACAATTTGGATTTTATATCTAAGGTTTTTTTTTTTTTTTCAAGCAACATTAACGTAGTTAATTTCTGATTTTTGTTTTCTTCCCATAAGCTCAGGAGGTACCCAAGGGTCTTAATATTACTTTATGGGTAAATAATTAAAGACCATGAACAACAAGGCAGGAGACAGACCAAGAGTCTACTCTGGTGGTCCTACTCTGCCTTCCCAGCTCTGAACACCCCATCACTATTCTGCTGCCTTATTTTTCATTTGCTGTAGGACCAGCCCTCGACTCATTGCTGTCACCCACCCTTCCACATGAAAAACACATGCATATGTGCAAACATATATTCTGTTGTGTACACTGAAAATACAGAGGAGTCCGACATGCATGTTAGCTTTTGGTTATATATTATTCTAAGCTTAGTATATATTTATATACTTCATACTAAGATTACTATTATTTATTTTCTTTTTTCTTTTTTTTATTTTTTTTTAATTTAAATTCAACTAATTAACGTGTAATGTATTATTGGTTTCAGAGGCAGAGTTCAGTGATTCATCAGTCTTATATAACACCCAGTGCTCATCACATCACGTGCCCTCCTTAATGCCCATCACTCAGTTACCCCATCCCCCTACCCCCTCCCGTCCAGTGACCCTCAGTTTGTTCCCTATGATTAAGAGTCTCTTATGGTTTGTCTCCCTCTCTGATTTCATCTTGTCTTATTTTTTCCTCTCTTCCTCTATGTTCCTCTGTTTTGTTTCTTAAATTCCACATATGAGTGAGATCATATGATAATTGTCTTTCTCTGATTGATTTATTTCGCTGAGCATCATACTCCCTAGTTCCATCCATGTCATTGCAAATGGCAAGATTTCCCTTTTTTGATGGCTGAGTAGTATTCCAGTATGTATATATATATATATATACTGATATATATATGTGTGTGTATATATATACACACATTACACTAAGCTTATTACTTACAATTAATTGAAGAAGTGCCCAAATCACCATTAAAAAAAACAATGATAATTTATGTTTTCATCCTTGCTGGTTTTAGATTATACACAAGAACAGATACTTGAATACTTAAAAATACTTAGCTCTTCTACTCGTACTGGAATGGGTCCAAAAGCATTATTGGCGAAGTAAACCAGAAAGTAGTAGTTCAGCTTAACTTCTATAAGGAATACTCCTGAATTGTAAGTGGAAGAAATCGTGGCCAAGTGAAGGACAGAAGGAAGTTTAAATCCAAATTTAAACTAGGAAACCTAATAGATGCATTTGCTAAGTTGTGTGGACATTCCTTAACATTGGTTTTCCTTAGAACTGTATCATGTATTCAACATCATATTGGTTGCTGTTCAAACAATTCTGAGTTCTGCTCGATCTGCTCTACCTACAGATTAGAAACGTGCTGCTTTATGGGAAATAAAGTCACCAGGATGAGAGGAACAGAATGAGTATTTCCTCTGGAGCACGGCCTTTACATACTTACTATTGCACGCAGGCATCTGGCAAGGTCTCATAAGAGGGGGCCCTGGAAGGTCTCGGCACATCATCTCACTGAGAGGCACGCGTCGGCCTTTGGCTGTCAGCCTCTGACACACCTGCTTTCTTCGCTGGGTTCCAACACCACAGCTGACAGAACACTGCAATGAGAGTTAGGCACCTGTCACGTGGCATGTCGGCAGTTATGCACCTGTCACAGCCAACCGCCAAGTGTCCGGCGGCACAACCAGGGCATCTCACAGGTGGCTGTGCCAGTAAGTACGCCATTTCCTAGGCTTGAACCCCTCTTATTTTTTATTTATCTTTTATTTCTTTAATTCAAGTTTATATGACATACACCATTACATTGGTTTCAGGTATACAACACAGTGATTGGACAAGTCCATATGATATTCAGTGCTCACTGCAGTAAGTGCTGTCACCACGGGTCACAACACAGCATCATTACGATGTTACTGACTGTATTCCTCATGCCATGACTTGTCGTGACTTTTATCCCCGTGACTTGTTGTTTTTTGTTTTTTTTTTGACTTATCTTTTATAACACAAGGAGTTCCCTCCTCCCCACCCTCCCTTCCTTCTTCCTCTCTGAGACAGTAATTAATTTCCGGTAATTTACTGTATTGGGGATTTTTTGTCAGTATAATCGATATCTATTTTATATTGGATAAAGCATGAAGATTTTTGGACGAGGAACCTTCTAAAATTTATAACCCAAGATCGAACTAGTTTAGAATAAATTCATTTTATCTTTACTTCTCTCCTGTTTCTACACAGCCTTTAAATGGTTGAAAGGACGTTTCTAAACAAGGTTTGGGTTGTTGTTTGCTTGTTCATTTCTTTTTTTTTTTTTCATTGAAAACACCAAACTGTTATGGACTTTAAACTAGACAGCCATACTGATTTTTTTTACTTATTTTTTTTTTTTATAGAGTAAGATGAGTACACTCTAAAAAAAAAAAAAAAACCCATGATCATACCCATGACCAAGACTTCAAGAAACAAAAAAGTATTAAAGTTTTTTAAAAATCAAACTACTTTACATAACACTAATATTTGATCATCAATGTGTGCATAACACTGATATTTGATAATAATTCTGTGTACATGCAATCTTAATTTAAAAATGTAATGTAGTTTTATTTTTTATTTATTTTTTTTGTAATATAGTTTTAGTAGGCATATTAGAAAAAAGGGAACTAAGGTAACAACTAACAAAGCAGTTGTTAAACATCTGAGGTTTTCTACCCACCATAACAATTAATTCCCAAAAGAACGCTGTAATGTTAAGGAAGAAAACTGAAGAAGCCAACGGAGATTTGGATGGTTGTTTTTAAGGTTTGACTCAGGAGAGTAGCTATTGGCCTACTGCTGAGAAGGATGAAGACATAAGCCCATTTGGTTCTCCCTCTCCCTACAAACCTCCAATTACCTCCATGATCATTTAGGAGACATCTGGATTTCTGATATCTACGTTCTGTATTGAGATGTGATTGTTGACTGATTAGTCTTAACCCTGTACATAAATTAACTCATTACTCATCTTCTGTCTTTTCATCAGTGTCTGTGCATTTATGGTGAGTCATCCTGGCCCTGCAGGATTTTCACAATGTACTTACACATATTCTCTGACTACCTCTCTGTTGCCTTTCTTTTCCATTTAATTTATTTTTATTTTTATTTATTTATTTTTTAAGTAAGTTAATCTTTTATTGGTGTTCAATTTACCAACATACAGAATAACACCCAGTGCTCATCCCATCAAGTGTCCCCCTCAGTGCCCATCACCCATTCACCCCCACCCCCCGCCCTCCTCCCCTTCCACCACCCCTAGTTCATTTCCCAGAGTTAGGAGTCTTTATGTTCTGTCTCCCTTTCTGATATTTCCCACACATTTCTTCTCCCTTCCCTTATATTCCCTTTCACTATTATTTATATTCCCCAAATGAATGAGAACATACACTGTTTGTCCTTCTCCGATTGACTTATTTCACTCAGCATGATACCCTCCAGTTCCATCCACGTCGAAGCAAATGGTGGGTATTTGTCGTTTCTAATAGCTGAGTAATATTCCACTGTATACATAAACCACATCTTCTTTATCCATTCATCTTTCGATGGACACCGAGGCTCCTTCCACAGTTTGGCTATTGTAGACATTGCTGCTAGAAACATCGGGGTGCAGGTGTCCCGGCGTTTCATTGCATCTGAATCTTTGGGGTAAATCCCCAATAGTGCAATTGCTGGGTCGTAGGGCAGGTCTATTTTTAACTCTTTGAGGAACCTCCACACAGTTTTCCAGAGTGGCTGCACCAGTTCACATTCCCACCAACAGTGTAAGAGGGTTCCCTTTTCTCCGCATCCTCTCCAACATTTGTGGTTTCCTGCCTTGTTAATTTTCCCCATTCTCACTGGTGTGAGGTGGTATCTCATTGTGGTTTTGATTTGTATTTCCCTGATGGCAAGTGATGCGGAGCATTTTCTCATGTGCGTGTTGGCCACGCCTATGTCTTCCTCTGTGAGGTTTCTGTTCATGTCTTTTGCCCATTTCATGATTGGATTGTTTGTTTCTTTGGTGTTGAGTTTAATAAGTTCTTTATAGATCTTGGAAACTAGCCCTTTCTGATATGTCATTTGCAAATATCTTCTCCCATTCTGTAGGTTGTCTTTGAGTTTTGTTGACTGTATCCTTTGTTGTGCAAAAGCTTCTTATCTTGATGAAGTCCCAATAGTTCATTTTTGCTTTTGTTTCTTTTGCCTTCGTGGATGTATCTTGCAAGAAGTTACTGTGGCTGAGTTCAAAAAGGGTGTTGCCTGTGTTCTCCTCTAGGATTTTGATGGAATCTTGTCTCACATTTAGATCTTTCATCCATTTTGAGTTTATCTTTGTGTATGGTGAAAGAGAGTGAGACAGGGATGTCCACTTTCACCACTGCTATTCAACATAGTATTGGAAGTCCCAGCCTCAGCAATCAGACAACAAAAAGACATTAAAGGCATTCAAATTGGCAAAGAAGAAGTCAAACTCTCCCTCTTCGCCGATGACATTATACTCTACATAGAAAACCCAAAAGCCTCCACCCCAAGATTGCTAGAACTCATACAGCAATTTGGTAGCGTGGCATGATACAAAATCAATGCCCAGAAATCAATGGCATTTCTATACACTAACAATGAGACTGAAGAAAGAGAAATTAAGGAGTCAATCCCATTTACAATTGCACCCAAAAGCATAAGATACCTAGGAATAAACCTAACCAAAGAGGTAAAGGATCTATACCTTAAAAACTCTAGAACACTTCTGAAAGAAATTGAGGAAGACACAAAGAGATGGAAAAATATTCCATGCTCATGGATTGGCAGAATTAATATTGTGAAAATGTCAATGCTACCCAGGGCAATTTACACGTTTAATGCAATCCCTATCAAAATACCATGGACTTTCTTCAGAGAGTTAGAACAAATTATTTTAAGATTTGTGTGGAATCAGAAAAGACCCCGAATAGCCAGGGGAATTTTAAAAAAGAAAACCATAGCTGGGGGCATCACAATGCCAGATTTCAGGTTGTACTACAAAGCTGTGGTCATCAAGACAGTGTGGAACTGGCACAAAAACAGACACATAGATCAATGGAACAGAATAGAGAACCCAGAAGTGGACCCTGAACTTTATGGTCAACTAATATTCGATAAAGGAGGAAAGACTATCCACTGGAAGAAAGACAGTCTCTTCAATAAATGGTGCTGGGAAAATTGGACATCCACATGCAGAAGAATGAAACTAGGCCACTCTCTTGCACCATACACAAAGATAAATCCATTTAATTTATTTTTAATGTTTTATTATAAATTCAATTAACATATAGTGCATTATTAGTTTCAGGGGGAGAATTCGGTGATTCATGAATTGTATATGGCACTCAGTGCTCATTACTTCATGCCCATCACCCAGGTACCCCATCCCTCTACCCCTTCCCCTCCAGCAACCCTGTTTGTTTCCTAGAGTTAAGAGTCTCTTATGGTTTGTCTCCCTCCATGTTTTCATCTTACTTTATTTTCCCTCCTTCCCCTATGTTCATCTGTTTTTTTTATAAATTTAATTTTTATTGGCGTTCAATTTGCCAACATATAGAATAACACCCAGTGCTCATCCCATCAAGTGCCCACCTCAGTGCCCATCACCTAGTCACCCCCACCCCCCTCCCTCCTCCCCTTCCACCACCCCTAGTTCATTTCCCAGAGTTAGGAGTCTTTCATGTTCTGTCTCCCTTTCTGATAATTCCCACTCATTGTTCATCTGTTTTGTTTCTTAAATTCCACATATGAGTGAGATCATATGGTATTTGTCTTTCTCTAGCTGACTTATTTTGCTTAGCATAGTACCCTCTAATTCCATCCACATTGCAAATTGTATGATTTTATATTCTTTTTGATGGCTGAGTAGTATTCCAGTGTGTGTGTGTGTGTGTGTGTGTGTGTGTGTGTGTGTGTGTATCATATCTTTATCCATTTATCTGTCAATGGACATTTAGGCTCTTTCCATAGACTGGCTATTGTGGACACTGCTGCTATAAACATTGGGGTGCAGGTGCCCCTTCGGATCACTACATTTGTTTCCCCTGGATAAATACCTAGTAATGCAGTTGCTGGTCATAGAGTAGCTCTATTTTTAACTTTTTGAGGAACTTCAAGAAGGCTGCACCAGTTTGCATTCCCATCAACAGTATAAGAGGGTTCCCCTTTCTCCACATCCTCACCAACACCTGTTGTTTCCTGGCTTGTTCATTTTAGCCATTCTGAGAGGTGTGAGGTGGTATCTCATTGTCATTTTGATCTGTATCTCCCTGATGCCTTTCTACATGATGAACACCAAGAGGAAGAACGGATAGTTGGGTCTGATTCTCTTTCCCTTTGAACTGTGCAGACCCTGTTCCACTGTCTTCATGCACTGAATGCTACTGTGAGGATATGCGCAGCCAAACAGGGAGTTTTTGTTGTGTATCCATTTGCCCTTTCTGCTCAGAGGCCTGGGGGCTCCTTCTCTATCCATGAAGTTCTGCACGGTAAGCACGCTGTGTCGCACTGGGTCATATCTTCTTGGCACATTAGTACGCCATTATGACTTACAGACCAAAGCTTTTATCCAAGAAAGGTTTTTATTATTACTATTTGTTATTAATAAATTCTCCTTTATTATCTCTGAATATTTCTCTCTTTTATTTTCTGTGCCATTTGATCTGTTCTTTTCACAAATGAACTTGGGTTATTTCCTTTCCATCTTTCATGTCCACAGCTGCCCCTGAAAATCAGTGCACATCTGTGCTCTTTCCCCACATAGTAGACGCATCATTCCAGCCTGTACACATCTGTCTTCTGTCACTTTCTTTAACTTTGTTGTTGTTTGTAATATGTTTTTTTTTGCAGCAGGCTTTTTTTTGCCCTGAATGTTCCAACTGTCTTCTCCTTTTGTTGACTTACGATCTCATTTTGAGCTCAAACCTTGTTTTAAAGCCACTTTCCCGCCAGACACCATAACTATAATTTTCTCAGGGACACAGAGCCTATTTGTTGGCAGTGTTCCCTGGGGGATAGTGTTGTGATATTACCATCATTCGTGTGGCTCTTGCCTGGTGTTGATGCACGGGTTTTATGCTGGAGCTCTGAGTGCAGCTCTTTGCCAACAATGTGGGCAGAGGATGAGGAAGGGCAGCTTACATCTGTTGTGTGCAACACTCTGGCACCGCATTTTCATTTCTGTTGCCCATGTCTGTTCAGCTCTTGGCATTTGAGTGGCTGGTGTGACTCAGAGAAAAGCCTCTTCCGCAACTGGCTCACTGTGTAATAATCCAGCAACTGCTGCCCCTTCTTCCCACTTCTTCATCCCTGGCAGCCATCCCTCGGCCAGGAGGGCCACAAATGCCATGTCTCCTTTGGTGCCACCTGCCCGCAGTTCTGCAGGGACATTCTCAGGGCAGCTTACCTGCCCTCTGTAATCAGAGGACCATTGAATAGGCCCCAGAGGACTGTCACATGTCGTCCTAGGGAGATCTATACCGAGCACGGCGCCCGAGGGATACTTGCCAGCTCGCAGCCTTCCCTCTCATTTTGGCCCAGGTTTTACGGCCTTTGGCAGGTGTGTTCCATGATTTATAGTTTGGGATTCTAGCCATTTCATTGTTCACTGAAGACAAACTGTTCCCTCTCTTCCATTCTCCTTGTGGGTTTTTTTGTTGGATTTCAAAGGAGTAGAATGGAATTTTCTTAAAGTCCTTTATTGTCATTGTTAACAAGAAGCCCTCAACTATTCATATTTTCAGTACAGAGAAAAGCTTTTTGTAAACTTTTGAACAAGTAACTTTATTTTTTTAAATTTATGATTTACTATTTTTTAACCAACTCAAATCATCATCTAGGAGTTTCTCATTTAATAAAAATTAACATCAACTTCTTTTTCTTTTTAAAGATTTATTTATTTTAGAGAAAGACGGAGAAAAGGAGGAGCAGAAAGAGAAGGAGAGGGAGAGAATCCTTAAGCAGGCTCCCCACTGAGGACAGAGTCCAATGTGGGGCTCAATCCTAGGACTTCGAGATCACAACCTGAGCTGAAATTAAGGGCTTTTAGCTGCCCAACCAACTAAATCACCCATGTACTGCAAAAATTCACACAAACTTTTTAATGTCGGTTCATGTAACAGTGAGTTACATAATTGCCAGTCTCCGCTCATAAGCCATTTCTAATAATAAATATATGATTTTTTCCTCCCCATTATGAAGCATCATAATGAGGAGCATCATTTGTAAACTCCCTCTTGGGATGGAGGTCTTATGTGACCTTGTGTTTTCTAAGTTCAAAGTTAGGGTGCCATTAAAGAATGTTCCCAACTCAGAAAAAGAGGAAGGGACAGAATCAGTGCCATTAATTACAATTCACAAAGCCACAACCTTTTGCCAAAGCTTTTGCTATTTATTCTACAGAAATCTGGTAGATTCCTTGGGAAGAGCTCCAGGGAACAATATACCTTGAGTTTTTGCAACTTTGTAACTATTTATCTGTGATCTTTACACTTTAAGGTCACCTTGGTAGGATATAACATCCTTGGCTCACATTTTCTTTTTTGTAGTATATTAAATCTGTTGCTCCATTGCTTTCTAGTATGAAGTGGTCTTGTCAAGAAGTCTGCTGCTAATCTGATTTTCTTTCCCAAGTCACGAGCAAGTGACTTGGTCTTTTTGCCTGGATACACAAGTACATTTTCCCTTATCTTTAAAACCAATACTTCAGCAGAAGATGTCTTGATATTAGCCATGGTGGGTCCATTTACCCAGGGTTGTGGTGTCCCCTTTCAATATTGTGATTTGTGTTAAATAGTGATTTTATTTATAGTTTTGTCTTGTTGTTTTGGTTTTCTTTTCTTGGAACTCTAGTATACTTATATATTGGATTTTATTTCCTCTTTCATATCTATTTTTACTTGAATTCTATTTTTCTTTGATTATTTTCAATCCCCTCCTTTCTTTCATTTCTCTTATTACCCTTGTTTCTAGTTTACTCTCCACTTGAGAAATTTTCCCCATAAGTTTTCTGGTTCTCTCCTGAACCACGTTAGTTCTTTTTGGTAACATCCCCCTGTTATTTATTCAACTCATGCCTGGGTTTTACTGTTTCTGATTTGTTTCTGTGTATTTCTTAATTTCTTTCAGCTCATTTCAAAACAGTAAGTTATATTCTCATCCGAGGCCAAATTTTCATGATGTTGCTATGCTATTGACACTTTTAGCTTACAGTATCTTTGTATGGGGCTTGCTGACACTCCTATTTAAATGAGATAATTTTTTGTTTCTGAACTTTTAGGAAAGTATACGGAGGTGGCAGTGTTTTGAGGTCATTGTCTTCACTGTTCCCTCTTCTGGTGTTGAAGAGAAGTATTCAACAGTTTGGACACAGTTCTGAGATTCATATGTTCTGGAATCTTCTGTTCCCAGGGGTCTGAGCTTTCCTTCCCTTCCTTTTCATATCCTTGCTCAGCTTGGATTACAGTTATGGCAGGTGTGCCGTGTATTGCTTTGGCTCTTAGAGATGTGCATTCCCCTCATGCTCTCCAGTCTACTTAAGGCCTAAGTGGGTCTACATGATCTTCCTTGCACTCAACCATAGCCTGGGACCCAGAGTCCTCTCTTCTGTGTCACTGACGGGTCTCAGACCCTGAGGTGGCATGCATCATTGACTTCTGTGTTCCCTGGATTTTGGCTTGCTCTTACCTTCTTTCTGTTGGCCTAGCTGTTAAACTTAGAGTTTCTGCACAGTTTCCTTGACTGTGTGTGGTTGGGTCTCACCCATGTGTCTCACTCATGTTAAAGTGGCTATCTGTGTTTTTTTTTCTTTCTTTTGGCAATCCTAATTGTTCTGTTTTCTTTGTTTCTTTAGACCGAAGTATAGTTGATATACAATAATATATTAGTTTCAATATATTATTATATATTATATAGGTGTACAACAGAGTTTCAGGTGTACAACAGAGTAATTTGACCTCTCTATATACGTTACCAGATGCTCACCATGATATGTGGAGTCACCTTCTGTCACCACACAAAGTTATTACAATATTACTGACGCTATGCCTTGTGCTGTGCTTTTCATTCCTGTGACTTATTTACTTTGTAGCTGGAAGTTTGTACCTCCTTAGGCCCCTCACCATGAGGGATCTAGTATATTCTATAGCCATGCAACCATTGTGATTTTGCTTCACCGGAAGCCTCCTACTTTCAAAAGAATTCCTAGCGATGACATACACATATATATCATGGTATTCATTTCTCCACGGTTCAACTACTGCTTAAATGCTGATGCTTCCCACACTTTAGCGCAGATCTCTCCTTAATGATGACTTGTTAGGCACTTAGCTACACACACATCAAAATAGACTCATTTTCTCTTTCAAGTCACCTCCCCAATGTGTTTTTCCTTGCCCAATTTGTTTTAAAATTAATGCCGGCTCTATCCACAACCCTTCTTTTCCATTTCTTTCTTACCACTTCAGTAATGAAATCTGCCTGCGATATATGCTAAAAACATCTCTTACTACTATCTCCTATTCTCTACCCAACTGCTTCCTTATTCTCCTTGGTTTTATTCTACCCTCTCCTAAAAAGCTCTCCCAGGATCCAGTTCCTTCTCCCCCAACACACTGTTCATACCACAGCCAGAAGCACATAAAAGGCTGCATTTGCCTTCTCTATTCAGAAACCTTCCTTGGTGTCCTCACCACTTCAGGGACCAGCAGACACTCAAGGTCCTTCCCCATCTGACAGCAACCTCTCCTCTCTATCTCATCCTTCCATTCCTCTACAGCATCCTCATCTCCAGCCACATAAGCCTGACAAGTCCACCACCTGTGCCTCCGGGTGCACTCCTATCACCACCTGGACCACCTGGGGCTCATTTCCACCCAGCCTGCACTCAACCTTTAAGACTCAACTCTAGAGTCGCATCTTCTGCAGCACTTCCTTGGAACCCACACAGATGTAAATGTCTCCCCTCGATTTCCATGCAGTTCTGTAGATGGGAGTCCTTGTGGGGCTTGTTACATAATTTTTTTGTGTCTGCTTCATTAAACTGTGAGCTAACTGAAGGCCGCATTCTTGGCTGTCTCAGGTCCCTAGGGCCTGGGCTAGTCAATACAGCAGTGCTCCATCAGTGTCTGTTGGTGACAGGACAGGGCTGTGGCAACAGGCATGTTCAATTTAGAAGCCTTTATAAGTCTAATTTTAGTCAACAAGTGTTTACCAAGCACCCAGTGGGATGCACAGATGCAGAAATGGTCCTTTTCCTCTGGCAACTACAGTCTAGTCAAGAAAATAAGGCATATTCGGGTGTGTGTGTGTATGTGTCTATTATTTAAAATAAGTGGAACAGAGAGAAGTGCATGGACTTGAATGCACTGGGTATATTTCAAGTAGGTCAAAATATAAGAATAAACTGTCATCTTGAGTCTAAAAAGACATTATTCAAATAGGAGAGTAGTTATCTACAAAATTATTAATATTTCAAAACTCATAATACTATGATAATAAAAAAGTAAAATGAAGTTTTAGAATAAACCTTGAGAGCTGGAATAGCCTTTTATTCATGGAAGGAATACCTAATGCATTTGGATCAATCACCATGGATCAAGACCAAACTAACCCTGCAGGATAATGATGGATAGTTTTCATCTAGAGATCAGATATTTCCTAGCTTTGCCAAGCACCAATTATGAAGATAAAAATAAAAACAACACCTTAGAGAAGCCCAAACAAGGTTCTTAAACTCTGTGCAAAAGAGTCCAGACATGGGTACTTCTTTAGATCATTTTCATCCTAAGTAACCATCAATAAGCTAAAAATTGTCTTATCAATAGTATTATGTGTGTGTATGTGTGTGTGCATGTGTAACTCCTTTCTGTGGCTGTGTGTTGGTAAACTACACAAGTTCTTAGGGACAGAGCACTTACTATAACATTTGCTAACTTCTGTGGTATAAATGCTCCCATCATGGCTGATTTCAAATTATCAACCTGACATCACTGAGCACAAGGTAAGAGATCACAGTTTGGTTTTGCAAGCTGGTATGGACAGGCTTTAACAAACTGCTACTTTCATGAGTCATAATTAGTAAGCCTACTGAAAATTAGAATGCCATATTTATAAATCCATGTGTCTAGGACATGTCTTGAGATGTTCTTTGTAAAAATATTCTCATTAAAGAGATCTCATTTTTACTTAGCATATGGATATATTTTAAGAATTGAAGAGTTAGAAGGTATCAGTAACCAAACACAGGAGCCAAAGATGGCAGAGATGATCATAAGTGTTGGAAAGATGGTGGAGTGAGGTGGGGAGCTGATTGGAAATGAAGAGGTTGTCTCTTTGCTTTCCCAGGATTAAGACACATCCTATTTGGAGACCTGGGGACACTGCATTGAACAGAAGGTTATAGACTGTTTCTCAATATAGAGAACTATCTATAGAAGTCAGAGAAGAGGTCAGGACACAGAACCAGCCATGGAGGAAAAATGCAGTGATGTATATCAAATATCTGGTCAAATATAGAGCTTTCTGGAGATCTGGAAGAAGGCAAATCCATCAACAAGATGTAATTAAGTAAACAGAAAAAATAAAAAACACCAAGAAACATCATGAAGGAGAATGATTAAGGTAGGCAAAATGGTAAAATACTCTATCAAAATACAGAGAATCAAGAATGAGGAATGGTTTTACTGATTTCCGCCAAGGAATGAGCCACAAAACAGGCTGCAAGGGGTCCATGGAGCACAGGAATCCACCATTTGGGAAGACTGCCCATATATGAGTCAATACTCCCTTCTTACAACTTGAAATGTGGTGTAAGAATTGAAGGCTTCTTCCTGCCTAAAACTTAGTTCAGATCTAAAAACTAATGAGCCAATGAAGGAAGAAAGCCCAAACATGCCATGAATAGAGCTAGTGTCAGGAAAGAGGACTATTCCAGCTGCAGGCTGAGAGGTCTGGCTCAGTGAAAAATGGGCATTCTGGCATGGCTCCTAAGCCTCTCTGGGTCCAGGGTTGGTGGCCAGTTCCAATGTAGAAAGGCCTTATCCAGAACCACAAGATGGATGGCTGCCCCCAAGTGAGCTAGCCTGCGGCAGAAGGATCAGTCTGGCAGAAACCTTTGGAGAAGGTGGCAGTTTGGCATCAGAGCCTCTGCCAAAACAAAGTAACTCTGAAATGAAAGGAAATTTCAACTAACAGGAGAAAAGCTGAACCCAGTAGGAAACCCAACATGTGTGCCTGACTCTTCAATCCCGAGTCTGGATGTTCGCTTTTGGTCTCAAAGGCTGAGACTGGCTCTGCCTTCCTGAGCCTGTGTGCACACCCACCCTCCCTCTTGGACATTTTCTAGAGATACAGCTTTGGCTGGGAGGGAGAAGATGTCTTGACTGTGCTTGAGCTGATCTCTGGGGGTGACTACCAATTTGCTCTTGCCCTGCCCAGTGGTTGCCTAGGAAACCGACTCACCTGGGGTCCAATCTAGCTCATCTGGGTAACCTTCACTTCTGTCTCTTCTCATTTCTCCCTGTAAAAAGCCCCCCTTTTTTTTTTAAAGATGTATTTATTTTAGGGAGAGAGAGAGCATGAATAAGATACTCAGGAAGCAGCTCCCATTGAAATGCAATAAAAATTTGGGTCATTGTGAGTTAAAGCTGGGAAATGCTACATGATTTCAGGGGTTAAGAGATTTCACAGAAAAGGAAAGCTCAGATATGGATCCAGGACCTGAGAGCAAAGACAAGAGCAAAGACATAAAGGCAACCATGAGTGGATGTGCCGACTGTGTTACTTCAACGATACATAGCCAACAGCTGCCAATTCATTGTTCGCAGAAGGAATGGACAGGGGAGGAAAGCACCTCCAGCCTCCACTCTACGAGGCCAATGAGAAGAGCTTGTTCTATTCTCAAGGCAAAGGAGAAAAGAAAGAAGTAGAATGCCATACTTCAGGGTACAGGAAGGGTTCTAGGTGTTCCCTGGCTGCATCTAAAACAAGGTGCCTGGTTTCCCCTCAACCCCTGATCACTCCTGCCCTTCCCTTCCTGCCTCTTCCCCTTGGGTTATGGCAGGACTTGCTCAGAGAAATCATTTCCCACAGCTGTTCCTACCTTGGATACAAACTTAAGGGCTGAGCAACCCTCACAAGGATGAGGGGCGGGTAGAGAAATGCTTCTCCAACTATGATGTGCTTTACAACACTTGGAGATCTTGCTGAAATGCATAGTCTGAACCTTTAGATCTCAGCTGGAGGCACTTGAGAGTCCTCATTTCTTGTGAGCTCCCACCTTGTAAAGAGACACCCATTGGTTTGGTTCTTGAGGCACACTCCATGTAACAAGAAGATAAAGTACCACAATGCTAAGAGTTCTCTCCACGACTGCCTGGCAGCCCGTCCTTCCTTACAGTTCTGTCCCTAACTTCATGGAGATAGTAATTGGATTATCCCCTCTCAGAGAGAGTGGCAGGACTTCACTCTTGGGGCTTAACTGGGTGACTGGAATAAATATTGCCTACCCACTAGCCTACCTAGATACCCTCCTGTCTAATGCCTTTGCCCAATTCCCCCTGCCTAACCCAGTCTCAAAGAAATGCTTCTCCCTTGGGGTCTCCATTGTTCCTTATATAGAGAGGAGGGGAAACAAAGCAAACCAGCTTTTACAGGTGAAGATCCCCAGGGCAGATTTCTACCTGTCCTTCCACATCCCTAGCCTGAGAAAGATGCCTCACCTGTAATAGTCTCATCTCTCATTCCAGGCCCTGACTGTAGGAGGAAATAATTCTGTCCCTCATGTTACTGATATACAGTGAAGCAACTCATAGAGGGAAGTCTTGGCCACTGGCTCTGGCTCCTTGGGAGTTAGACAGAGTGAGCGGGGCATGGTGGCTCAATCCTGGGGCTCTTACTGCTCTAAAAACCCTGAAAACATGGGCTCATTTCCTGGGCATTTTCTGAGAGTTTAGGGAAACATTTATATGTCAGCTCTCCTGGATGAGGACAATGACCAGCAGCTAGCTTGTCAATTAAGACAATCTTTGAATACTAGCACTTCATTGAGCTATGTAGTTAAGACAAGAAAAATATAAAGCCAGAGAACGTGTAAGCAGAAGTAATATTGATCCAACCTATGCCGGAAGCATGTGAGCTTTCTCTTGGGAAGATCACAGGGCCCACTCTGCTAGGGGTTTCTGTCCTAATATTTCATGTTATCCTCACAGCAACCACTGCATGTAAATAAAGGAAAGTGGGGCTCAGACAGGTTAACTATATTGGACCCAGTTTCTAGGCAACAGAGCTGGAAATCCATCATGGGTGTGTCTGGCACAAAAATACTCGTGCATGAAAGACATGTGTGTACACACTTTGTACTAACCTTGGATTCCACAAACCTGGGCTCGAATCCTGGCTCTACCCTTGGGAAAGCCACAAGTCCTCATATACACACATGGACATGATGTCTGCTGCTGGTACCCTTGTAGAATTGTAGGATGAGATGAGCATAACAGGTTTTGGCTGTGCCCAGCCCTGAATTTAGGTCTCAGGGAAGTTCAGCAAGTCAGCAACTGCCCTTTCTTGTTTGTGCAGATGATTTGTGATGTCAGATTGCCTCTCCACCTCCACTGGACAACCCAGGTTACATACCCCAACCACCTGCCTCAGGATCATCTTGTGGAGGAAATAACTAGAGTCTGAAGCAAAGAAGGGGCAAAAAAGAGGGGACTGTGAGGTTAGGAATGTCCCTTACCTTCGACCAGTCCCCCACAGTTATATGCGGAGGGCAGTCTGTTCTGGCACAGGACTTATGGGAAGATGCCTTGGGTCCTTGGCACAGTTCATCGGAGAGATTCAAGAAGCTGCCATCTGTTAACAGCTGCCGACAAGTGACTCTTCTATTGTGAGTTCCCCCACCACATGTCCTGGAACACTGAGAAGATGGAAGGAGGCGGGTCAGGGTTCTTACGGTCCCAGATGGGGTGGGCGATGGGGGCCCCCCATCTGCCATACCTGTTGCCATTCTTCAATGTGCCAGCTAGGAGGGCAATCAAACTGATTGCATGCTTGTAAGGCATGGGGCTTTTCATCTCCACATTCCTCAGCAGGGGCTGGGGACTCCCCAGGGTGCAAGCAGTACACCTCTCGGGTCTGGATTCCAACACCACAGGTAGCTGAGCAGGGGCCCCAAGAGCCTGTGTACCACCTGCACCAAAACACAACACGAGAAGTAGAAGTGTCTGGTGAGACTATGTGCAATGGTCAGAGCATAGACAATTTCAAGTTTTCTTGGGATGTCCAGACTTCCTGCTCTGTGGCAGACCTCAGAGTCACAACATCCCCACCACTAAATGTGATTAAAATATAGGAACATAATATTTAGAGGCAAAAAATGTTGGGAAAGAGTTTAAAGGTTTTACCCATTTGGGAAAGCCCAGAGCACAAAAGAAGCAGATTTCTCTCCATTCTAACATACCACCAAATATCCATAATAAAATCTTGGGTTTTGTTTTGAATAGAGCCCCAAGGCAAGCATGATTTATACGGGTGTCAAAAGAAATTTTAAATGCTCAAAAGCACACTTCAGGAAATTTTCAGGGCACCTGGATTCATTATTTGGAATATCCCTAAGAAAATTCTTCTCTGTTAGGATTGGATTTACAACACGTATATATAATGTGATTCCTTTCCAGTAAGATCTTGGAAAAATCAGGTTTTCTCATGAAACATCTGTAAAAATGAAAAACCAGGGCAGCTGCTTTTGATACATATTTCCAAAGTGCATTCAAGGAAGATTCTCTCAATTCACACTCCCAGTAGAAGCATGTGAGGGTGCCTGGCTTCCTACACCCATATCAACACTGGACAGTATCTCTGCCCATCTGAGGTGTGAAAAGTTGTACATTATACTTATCTTAATTTGTGGATATTTAATTACTAGTGAACATGGATTTTTAACTAGTTACCATAGAGCTATATCACAAGGAAATAATTTTAAAATGCTTAAAATTGGCATGAAGGGATGTTTGCTCCAAGGTAGTTTGTAATAAAAAAAAAATAAAAAGTTTTGCAAAATGGAAGGAAACAATCTAAATGTTCTACAATAAAGGGTAAAATAAGTAATTATATATTCATACAACACAATGCTAACAGTCATTTAAAAATGAAGTACAGTTATTGATATAGAAATAAATTTATATATTTTTTTGAGAAAACAGAAATACCTTATAGTGTTTTTTTATACATTTATAAATGCAAGTAGAAAAACGTCTGGATTATTATATATCAGAATGTTAACAGTGATGTTCTCTAAGTGATAGAGGATTTTTATTTTCTTTATTCTTGCCAGTATTTTCTCCTGTTTTTTTCTTAAAATAAACATTCATTATTAGAAAAAACAAGTTAATTCTTTGAAAAATTTTTTATCTAATTTTTTCCTTATCTAAAGGCAACCTCCAGTTTTTCTGATTTCTAATTTTCCATAATAAACATTTTTAACTTGTATAAATAAGAGGAAAAATTAAAAATGAAAAATATTCAAGACAAATATAATGGGAAAAATATTAAAATTTTTACTTATGAAGACAAAATTTCACAATATATAATCATATAACTATGAAGACTGAATAAAAAGTATTTATGAAGTACAGCTGTAAGATATAAAAAAATGGAAGCATAATAAAAAATTTAAAAAGCTATAAAATACTTCTCTAAGCCCCTGATATATCAGCAAGGCAAACCTTAATAAGAATACAGAGAATTGAGGTGCCTGAGTAGCTCAGTGCATTAGGCATCTGACTTTAAGAATTCATTTATTTATTCATGAGAGACACACACAGAGAGAGAGGCAGAGACACAGGCAGAGAGAGAAGCAGGCTCCATGTGGGGAGCCTGACATGGGACTCGATCCCGGGACTCCAGAAACATGTCCTGGGCTGAAGACAGGTGCCAAACCCGCTGAGCCACTCAGGGATCCCCAAGACATTTGACTCTTGATTTTGACTCAGGTCATGATCTCAGGATCTTGGGGTCAAGCCCCATGTCAGGCTCTGTACTCACTATGCCATCTACTTGAGATTCTCTCTCCCTCTCCCTCTGCCCACCCCCACTCATGCATGTGCACTCTGTCTCTCAAATAAATCTTTTTTAAAAAAGTATATAGAAAACTAAACAACACATTTGAAAACCTTGATGAAATAAATAACTTTTTAGGAAATTACAAAATTTCTATTCAAGATATTGACTAGATCCTGTTAACTTTGTGGTTGAGTTCCTACAAATTTTAAAGAAACAGGTGAATTTCCATGTCATTTTAAAAGTATATACAATACTAGTTAATGAAGGACATAAGGATAAAAATGTTTTCTAATACAAAACAAACATCTCAGTAAACCAGAAATCAATTGGAAGCACAGTGGTAGCATGAACTAAAGTTGTCCAGGTTTAGTGGATGCCAAGATTGGAAACTTACAATGGCAGCTGGGAGTTCTATTTGTACGGGGAAATTAAGAAAATAGCACCACAGTGTGGGGGTGACTGAAGCTAAACTCACTTGTAGAAACACAACTGGGTAAGACTCCCTGACCCATAACTGAAGGCTAGAAAAAAAGCAGCCTGTTTATGTGCTTGGAATTGATCAGCTGACTGGGATAACATAAAAGAATAGAGATAACCTGGAGCCTGCTTATTTTTCTGAAAGATTTATTTATTTATTTATTGGAGAGAGAGTGCACAAGCGGGGAGGGCTGGAAGGAGAGGCAGAGAGAATTTCAAGCAGACTCTGTGCTAAGCGCAGACCCTGATGCATGGCTCAATCTCACAACCCTAAAACCATGACCTGATAGGAAACCAAGAGTCAGAGGCTTAACTGAATGAGCCTCCCAGGCACCCCTTGAGACTACTTTTGAGCCAAACTATCATATAATATTCTGGGAGGGGTTCTGCAATATTTCACCTGGAATGAGAGCCCAAAAGAAGCAATATGAGACCTGGCTCTGATCTGAGGATCTTGGGGAGAGATATTCATTCAGGTAAGCACAAAAGCCCCAGATAGGAATATATAACACCCATTTAATATGAGCTTGCAAACCAAAAGGTCCAAAGAGAGAAAAAAAAATACTGACGTGAAAGATAGCAAACACACTCACAACAGATGAGAGAATTCTTCCCTAAAGAAGTAGAAATAATAATAGCACTACTTGCATACCATGTACTATTTCCCACATTTGGTTTTAATATAATACTCATGTTATCTTCATAGTATCTGAAAAAAAAAACTTTAATATAACTATGTGGGATTTTTTTTTTATTCTTCAGGGCTAATAGTGATTCAGGAAATAGCAGATTGCATATGCTTACTTCTGTTCCCTTCCAACCACATCCCAAAAAATACCCAATAAAAAGACAGGAAAAAGATAAAAGTGGAATTAAACAAAAGCATATAGCCATAAAGATAAAGAGACTGTGAGAGATGCAGTTGAAACATTTTATAAGCTGGAGAGAAGATGGAAAGTGATGTTTAACTTAGCAGTCTGGAGAAATCTAAAAACCAAGCCAATAGTTGGGAAACTCCAAAAGCAAGAAGCCATGAAGGGATCAGACACAACATATTTCTAAAAGTGGGGTATAGCTGAAGCTAAAATAGATTCACTGAAAGTCTATAAAAACCTGAAATCCTTTTGTGTCTCTTAGGCATGCAGGAGATTTATTCTCCTGCACCCAGCAAGAGAGTGAGAGGCTACTTAAGGGCTTGGGGAATAGCAAAAAGTGGGAGACTGTACTAAAAATAGGGATTAAGTGAGGGTTTATGTATTATCAGGTGAGACCACCAGACTTCTTCCCTGACTTGGCTCAGAGAAAACAGTCCCAATCAGACTTGTATTCCTTTCCTACTCTCAGACAAAAGATTGGAGAAATCCTCCCTAGAAACATTAACTGGCTTGAGAGCAAAAAAAATTCAGGATATCTCCCTCTGAAATAGCCCATCGAGATCACTCTACAGTGATGCCTACCATTCAACGAATTTTGTCCATATACACAGGGCTTCCAATCTGCTTTTTAGTGTGTCATTCTTAAATAAGTAGATAGTCAAGGAACATAAAATATTTAATGAAAACATCTAAGAAAAAAGAAACAAAAGTAGGCATACAGGAGAAAACATATACAATGCAAAGTACAGAAGAGAATAAAACAAAACTAATATAAAATAAAACTCCATAATTCATATTCAAGAAACAGAAGATATAGTATTCACAAAATGAAAACAGGACGTTATTAAGAAAGGTACTAGGAACCTACAGAGAACCAAAAAAGACTCTTGTAAATCAAAAATGACTAAATAAAAATGTAACCGATCAGTTGAAAATAGAAGTAAAGAAAACTCTCAAAAGTAGGAATAAAAGAAATGTAAAATAGGGTCAGTTCATTTCAACATTATATAATGGGAGTTTCATTTAAAAAGCAGAAGAAAAGAATAACTCAAGAAAATTTCCCAAAATGGAAAGAAGCATTTGGATTTCAAAGCCCTCCCCAATTTCCCAACACAAAAGATAAAAATGAACTAAATCAAAGTATACAACATTGTTCCATTGTCTTCCAGAGGGAATAAAACAGGTCTCTCTAGAGGAATGGGGATCTAGGTGGCAAAGCAGTTCTCAGAAGCAGCATTGAATGTTAGAATTCAGTAAATGGAACAACACTTTGAAAAAAATTTTTGAGGGAAAATTATATGCAACCTTGCAATCTATACCCAGACAAAATATCAAAGTAGAATAAAACATTTCTAGATATTCAGAGCAAAAAATTAATCCCCAGTTTTCTTGGGAAGCTCTTGGATTTATGTGCTCCAATGAAAAATACTGAACAACCTAAGAAAGGGGAAGGCCTGGAACATGAAATATGGCAAAGAATCCAAAGTAAGAGAGATGCAAGGAGCCCTCAAGATGAGAGTGAAAGGAGAAGAAAGCTGTTCAGGAAGGAGCAACTAGTCCAGTTTGGATCAGGAAGAGGGATATTCCAATAGGGATATCACTGAGAAAATGATGAAACAGAGTATGTGTTGTATTTTAATGTAGTGAGAGGATATTTAAACTCTGGTAGATATTTTGAGAATAAATTAGTGATGGGATCATAGGAGCTGAGAAAAAAAAATCAATCCACTCCAGAGAAAACAAAAATGAAAATGCAACCATACTTAAAGTAATTAATGGTCTCATACTCCCTTTTTTGGGGGGGAACAGCTTTATTGAGATAAAGATGTTTATTTAACTTAAAATTTATTGAGATATATGTTTACATAACTTAAAATTTACCTTTTAAAAATGTAACAAAATCCCTTTAAGAAACAAATCCTGCCTAGTCCTAGGCCCTTTTAGATACTAGAAGCCTCACTATGGTGGAACATCTGACCATGATCCAACAGATAAGCATGCAATGTGAGCTACTCATCATGACATGGACATTACCTGATCTATAAAATTATAGTCAGATATGTCCAGAAATGGACTCCACTGAGTTCGAAGTGGTATATGGGACCAGGCATTGGCGGATAAATCATTGAGAAATGTCTAGTGATAGAAATGGCCTCAAGTGCCCAGCAATACCTAACCGGACACAACATCTAATACAATCTTAGCTGTGTTTTCCTTCAGTCTAACCTCTCTTGGTTCTTACCACTTTTATGAACCTCATTCTCCAGCCTTTCTATTATTCTTGTTGGCCACCTAATATCTTTCCAGTAATATTTTTTCAGCTTAAGTTAGCAAGAATTAATTTATACTGCTTGCATTAAAGAGCCCTCATTAAAAAAGAAAGTTTAAGTTTTGAATCCTTTTTTAAATCTAGAAATTTTACAAATTAATGTGCAAAAAACAATAAATATATATTTATATTCACTTAGCACTTACATTTAAATATAACATACATCACTAGGAACATTAATAACAAAGTCTAGAGTTATTTGGTATTTCCATCTTTTTCTTGATCAAGATGACAAGACTTTCAGCAATCTTGAAATTTTCTCATCTGTTACTTTTATCTAGAATTCTGTTTTTCCTGACTTTTCCATATTTATTATAATTATATCCTGTGGGATACTGGTTGAGTTTGTTATATTTTTTATTCTCTTTCCTCCTCTGCTATCTTCTATTTTCAATTACTCTTGGAATTTTAAAGGACCCGTTTAAATTAATAGCTTTAGAGTTAATCAAAATCATTTCCATTTCACAAATAATCTAAGGGGCTTAAAGACTCTAATCACCACCCTTCCCCCAAATTTTACTGGGCTTTATCATCCAAATTTATTTCTTTTTTTCAAGCACAAAAATCAGATATCATTACTGAGTTACACAGTCAGTGACTTTCTTTTAGATTAACTATCTTGACAATGTACATTGCTCATCATCATTCATTCTTATATTCTTATATCTTTCTTCTGGGATCAGTTTCCTGTATAATGAATACACTAGTTTAAAATTATCTTTAGTGAGAGTTCACTGATAATAAAGTCTCCTGGTTTTGTTCGCCTAGGATATCTAACATAATAGTAGTTAACATTTATTCATTACTATGTGCCAAGCTCTTTTGTAAGTATTTTGCATATATTAATTCATTTGATCCTCACATAAACTATAAGTCTCTAGTTTGCAGACCTGTGGCATATCTGAAAATATCCTGTTTTGCTAAATATGCAATACTAGGCCTGACAGTTATTTTCTTGAATGATTTAAAGGTAATATTCTTTATTATCAATGAGAAGAAAACTTATTTTTGTTTTTTTTTTTAATTTTTATTTATTTATGATAGAGAGAGAGAGAGAGAGGCAGAGACATAGGCAGAGGGAGAAGCAGGCTCCATGCACCAGGATGCCCGATGTGGGATTCGATCCCAGGTTTCCAGGATCGCGCCCTGGGCCAAAGGCAGGCGCCAAACCGCTGCGCCACCCAGGGATCCCAAGAAAACTTATTTTTGTTGCTATTGTTCCTCTTGTAGATCTTTTCTCTCTGCTTTTGAGATATTTTCTTTGCCTTTTGAGTTCTCAGATTGAACTATCATGTGTTTAAGTGTTTATTTCATTTTATTTTTCCTGCTTGGTGTTAGTTGTGGCTCCAGATTCTTAGGATTCATACTTTTCATTAATTTTGAAATATTCTCAGTCATCTCTGAATATTACTTTTTTTTCCTTCAGCTCCATTTAGATATATTTTACATCCTCTCAAATATTTCCTCTCTTACCTCTAGAGTATATTTTACATACCTCATTTGCTCTCTGTGCTTTATTCTGGATAATTTCTTCAGATCTCTCTTCCAATTTACCTGTTTACCCCAGTCCACAACTTTGAAGTTTCAATGATTATGTTTTTAGCCTATATATATTTTATCAGGTTAAATCAGATGAAATTGCCAATATGGGACCTTTTGATGGATAAAATTGGAATTTCATATAGTGCAACCTAATATTTGGTTCTTTAAAAAAAATCTTCTAGGTATTTTAGATAGTTTGTTATTCCCATGTTAGGTTTTCAATTTCTGTTTTATATCATTAAATATTTTAGACAAATTTATGTTATATTCATACTTGATAATTCCTATATCTGAGGCCCTGTATATCTGATTTGGGTTTTCTCCCCCCACTGATTCTCACACATTTTTTTCTTCGTGTGTTTTTTGGTTTGTTTTATTTTGTTGCTGTTGTGAGCTCTTTAATTAGGTCTTTGTGGGAATTTTAAGTTTGGAGGAGAAGACACATTCTTCCACAAAGTGTGTGCATTAACTCTTGTCAAGAGCAACGTGAATTAATTTTTCAGATCACACGGTCAGACTGAATATGAACTGCATTCCTACATAAAGGGCTATTTGTAATTTTTAAATTCTCAGAAGAGTCTTTTTTTAACCCACTTTATTGAAGTATGACTGATAAGTAAACAGTTATATGTATATATTAAGTGTATACAACTCCGTGAGTTTGGGAATAAGTATACACCTGTGAAACTATCAGCACCATCAAGGCCATAAATACATTATTACAGAAAGAACATTTAACATAAGGTCTACCCTCTGACCAAATTTGAAGTATACAATAATACAGTATTGTTAGCTATTAGTATTATGCTGCAGAGTAAATGCCCAGAACTTACACACCTTGTATAACTGTGACTTTGTACTCTTTGACCATCACCTCCCAATTTCCCTCCTCCCAGCCCTCATCATTCTCTTCTCTGCTTCTGTAAATTTGACTACTTTAGATTCCACATATAAGTGAGATCACACAGCATTTTTTCTGTGTCTGGCTTCTTTCACTTAGCATAATGCAGGGGAGGCTTTTTTAATTCCTTCCACTCAGACACAAAGCCAAGATAGATAGTTTTCCTAGAGATCTGCCTTTTAGGGGTGGATTTTTTTCCAATTTGTCTTTTCACTGTAGACCCTGGCTTCATATGGGAATCTCCATTCCATTCCTTATTTCCTGGAGGTCCAAGGACTTGTCTGTTTCCAGAAAAAAAAATTAAAACCAAAGATCTAGATTAGTGGGATTGGCAACTGTCCCCCATGGAAGCACTAACTTTAATACAAGTTTACCATGCTAGATTCACACTGTAGCTTTTTTTCTTTTATCTTTCTTTCTTCCCTTTTTTTTTTTTTTACTTCTGAGGATTTATCTTACTTTCTTACAAGCTTAGTTTTAGATTTCAAATTATTTTATACATATTTTGCTCAGTACTTTAGAATCTTTTATTAGAAAGGCATTCAGTAAATCTAGTTCATCACTCGGCTAAAAATGGACATTTCACATTCACATACTTGAAATAATATTTTAGCAAGTTTAGCTCTAGGTTGATCATGACTTCCCCATAGTACTCTAAAGATATCATTCCTTTGTTTTTTGGGGAACTATGGTTGTTAATAAGTTGTTAGTAGTTGATAAGTTTTTTACGTCTTGTAGCTCTTAAGATTTTCTTATCATCTTTGACTTTATGCAGCTTCACTATTATGTATCTAAGTGTATTTTCATTTATTTTTCTTGATATTAGGAGTAGACTTTTTTCTGAAGTTTTAGTGAGCAGTTTATTTAATATCTTGCTTCTCTGCCATTACACCTATATTTCTTTTCTTCTCTTTTCCCCAAACTTCAACTTACTGTGCCTTCTTTCTTTTGACTTCCTCAGCACTTTCTTTATTTTTTTATTTTTTAAAGATTTTATTTATTTATTCAAGAGAAAGAGAGAGAGAGAGAGAGAGAGAGGCCGAGACACAGGCAGAGGGAAAAGCAAGCTCTGCGCAGGGAGCCCGACGTGGGACTCCATCCCAGGTCTCCAGGATCAGGCCCTGAGCTGAAGGCAGGCACTAGACCGCTGAGCCATCAGGGCTGCCCTCTTTCTTTTTTTAAAGATTTTATTAATTTATTCATGAAAGACACACACACAGAGAAGCAGAGGCATAGGCAGAGGGAGGAGAAGCAGGCTCCATGCAAGGAGCCTGATGCGGGACTTAACCCTGGGACTCCAGGATCATGCCCTGACCTAAAGGCAGATGCTCAACCACTGAGCCACATCGGCATCCCCTCAACACTACTTTCAAGGCAACAACTTTTTATTTGCCTGTAGTTTACTTATTTTTCACTGGCTTTTAAAATTTCTGAGCTGTGTAATTGGTTCTTTTTAAGACTCATCTATTGTGACTACATTTTTGCCTATGTCTATCTCATTTCCTGTTCTTTACATGAATATTCTTTACAATCTGTATCTCCAAAGAGTTTAGTAACACTTAAAGTCTTTTTCAGACTGTTCTTATACTTTTATTTCATCTGGAGTGAATTTATCTTTCAACTGCTGACTCTGCTGACTATCTTCTTTAGTAGTGGTAGGCCTCTTCATGTGCTTTGGAATTTCATTTTGCAGGCTCAATTTGGTTTCTCTCTCTCCACCTCCCTTTGTCCTCTCTGATTCCTAATCTTCCCCATCTATAGTGTTATTTGCTTTAATCTAGACCTCCAGTCTGGAATCAAGTCTCATGGACAACAAGGCAAAAAAGCACTGTAAGGACACTGATGATCCAATAACTGAGCCAATGTAATTTTGGCTGTATTGTTGTGTCTGTCCTCCCCAAGCAAGAAGCTTCATACATACAATGGCTTCAGGTTCTGATCAGCAGCAGCTTTTTCTTGCTTCCATTCACAAAGAAGCAGTGAACATGGGTCCAATCAAAAGGAAGATGTTCAGTCCTTCCTTTCTATGGAACTGAACTCTCACACGTCCTGATGGCTCTGGGGTTTCAAGTCCACCAGAACTACAGATCTGTTTCCACTCACCACTTCACATTTCCTTTCCTTTCCTGGCCCAGATATTTCTTTTCATGATATTGCCTTGGGCATGTTGTTTTAATTTCCCTGTTCTTATACTGCATCCATCATCAATCTGTATTTGGAACAGATTGTCAATTTAAAATACCAGCTTAATTGGAAGCCCATTAATTAGTTAGATTTTAACTGATTATATCTAAATTTCCAGTAGCTTTTGAGGTGAGGGAATTCACCAACAGAAGAAATATACATCATATTTTGATGATAATCAAGCTATATGGATAAATAATTAAAAGGATGCTGTTTCACTATTAATTCAGCTTAAATATATAACTTATTTGGAGTGACTTCTGGATAATCATCTTTCAAGAAAGTATATAGCTAGAAAGAATCATCAGAGGCACAAGGGACTAGAAATGAAACCACTGTTATTCAAGAAAAAAATCCAAACTGTTTCTTCTTAACAGATAATGGGCTAAATTCAGAATTTTTTAAAAATTGAAGAGTTGGGTAACAAGTAGGTAAAGAAACACATGACTCTTGCCTCTTGCTTCCTGACTTCCCTCCCTAGCAGTGCTGACTGCTGTCAGAGAAGAAAGCTCTTCTCAGACGAGTGGGACCATTATGTAACCCGCATGTTTCTACAAGCTGCTGGCTCTCTCCTGGAAAAAGCAAACTCCATAAATAGCAGACACTCAGCAGTTATAGCATAGACCAGGGGGAGTAACCCCATAAGAGCAAATAAACATACAACACCCCACCTTGGAGAGTCCAGGCTAATACATCAAATGCATCTGCCTTTGGAGAAATAAAGACCCACTGACTGTCCAACCCAATCTCAGTGGTAAGTTTCACCCTGGGGTGATATTTTAATGCTATTGCCCTTGGAGTCAGTAAATATTTGTGTGGAAAATATGATGCAACACCCTGTTCCTGTTATTCCTACACCACTGGTTTCTAGAACCTAAAACATTTTTGTAAACTTACCTTTACTTTGGCACCAACCCTTTGTCTCTGCTGGGTTTTTTCCAATATAACTCTCAACCTTCGAAAAGTTTATTAAATTTGCAATTTTGAAACGAGGAAGAGTATTTCCCTTCACAGAAAAACAGACTCTTAATTTTGCAAAGTGGCCAAGTCATATTGCATGCTCTATTATTCCTAGCTTGGAAGCTCTGTGGGCAAGACGTTGCTGGAGAAGATAATGTGCCATCATTCTTGCTGAGCAAAGCGATGAGGGGATGGGGATGCTGCTGCACAAGGGACGGATAGGCAGGCTTCCTTCAGGAGCCTTAAGAAACAGGGTCCAGCCTTGCAACTAAATCTTGCTCTGGTCTGGTCTTGTCTGACTGCATACCGAATTCAACCCTGCCATGACCTCCTGGGCAGGTCAAGGGAAGGCTGTTTGTTGTTCTTAGAACTAAAATGAAGCCTGGGCATTAGCAACTACTCATGAGTAGATGTAGGGATCCCTGCAAAAAGACCACAAGTGGTTCTGAGGATGTGAGTTAAAAATGCAACTTGAAAGCACCCTCCACAGCAAAAGGCTGGAGGTGAAAGGATCTTGCCGCCCACAAAGTCCAACATGTTCGTCATTACTCAGATGAAGAAGCAGGCTCTATCTGGGCTGAGGCACCTGTCTGAAATCCCCTGAGTGGGTACAGCTGGGGCACCACCTCATGCCCCTGACCTGCTCTCAGCCCTCTCCTGACTACTAAGAGTTTCCTTCTATCAAGGGTTTCAGGGGAGGGTCCTGTTTCACATTCTGTTTGATTTCATTTTACCAGTGAGAAGTGATCACTTTCCTGGGAGAGACAGAACTTGTTTTATGGTAGAAGAGGGTTCTAGACAGTAGGCATGGTATGTGCAAAGTCCCGAAAGCATTAAGGAACATGAGTGTGGGGCACAGTGAAAATTTTCTGTGGCTACTGAGCACATTCCTCAGGGCGTGTGCATGCTTGTGCCTGTCTTTCACATGAGCTGAGGGTGGTAGTGACAGGAGATGTATTTCAAGAACCTAAAACCAGGGTCACAAAGGACTTTACAGCTCTTACAGACTGAATTGTTTCCCCACAAAAAGTTAGGGAAGCCCTGACTCCTAGTACCTGTAAATATGATTTTATTTGGAAATAAGGTATTTGCAGATGATCGATTTAGATGTGGTCATTAGAATGGACTCCAATCCAATATAAGTGGTGTCCTTATAAGAAGGGGACAATGGGGCAGAGACAAACAGAAGGAAGACAATACAGAAACATGGGGAGAACAGCATCCACAAGCCAAGGAATGCTTGGAATACCAGCAGCTGGGGGAGAGACCTAAACCAGGATCTCCCTTCCAGCCTCAGACACAGCCAATCCTGCCAGCACCTTGATCTCAGACTCTCCAGCCTCCAGAACTGCAACAATAAACTTCTGATGTTTATGCCACCTAATCTATGGTGCTTTGTTACAGCAGCCCTAGGAAACTCATACACAAGCCAAAGTAAAGAACATGAATTGTGATCTACAGGTAAGGAAAATTACCAAAGGGTTTATGTAGGAGCTTCACATGGTCACCGCAATTTAGAAAGATACTTGGAGGCCGTACATGTCCCTATGGATCACAGCAGGAAACACAAGAGGCCAGAGTTTATTTTGAAACTGCTGAAACAGTTCATGCAAAATACCTCTGAGTTAAGGCAGCAGCAGTTAGGAATGGTTGGCGCAGACTGATAGAAGGTTGAGAGATAAAGCATCATGAATTGTGTCCATGTCATCAGAGGAGCAATGAAACCAGAAAAAGCCACTTAACAAAAGCCACTCGAAGAAGGGACTCAAATTCTATGATAAATAGAATAAATAGTGGGGAAATGTTTGATTTGGAATTCATCTTAAAAAATTGAACTAAAGATTATGAAACCAAGTTATTTATCTTACACTGAACATAACATAGGTGGTAATTGCAACTGGGTACTCTAATTCTTCGAATGAGGAAAGAATAGATTGTTTTGTATTTTCTCTCTCTTTTCTTTTCTGAAGAAATTATATGATGATCTACTATGGCTGTCTTCACTTTCAGAGCAAGATCAGAACAGGATTGCTTTTACAAAAGTAAAACCCAGTTTCACCAATGTCCTCAGCCCCCTCTGTCCCCTTGCTGTGCCAATCCCCCTCACTTGAAGAACACTTTTTGTTGGCACCTGTGTCCATTTTCCTGGTTAATTGTCCAATGTCTACTTGTCCTAACATCCTTATTCATCAATTCATCAATGGTTTGGGCTAGAAAGAACAGTCACAACTGGGTGAAGACTAGCTTTCTGTTGATACAGAATACGATTTGAAACTAGAAATAAAGCACACTCCAAATTTAGTAGTAATAGTTTCTTCTTTTCACTCTTGTTTGTTTATGGCTATGGAACTGCATGCTTAGCCCAACTGTAGTCACCATTTAGAGTTTGTATAAATTCCAAATCATTTCTTTTATAGTCATCTTTCCAGAAAGAGAGTGCCGGCTGGTGTAGAGAAGGCAGCACTTAACATAAGTGTCACTTCTCCAAAGATAAAAGGGACAAATCAAGTAGATAAACACTCAGCATTATACCCACATGATTGATACTCTTAGAAAGCTCTGGACACACCTGACAAAGTGGGCAACCAAAGTCGGAGTTGGATCAAACTTCCTAAAACCCCTCTTGTATGTCTTTCTGTAATCTGGGAATCATTCTGGAATGCATCAAGCAAGGTAAGAGGGGCGGGTGGGGCAGGGAGGGAAGCATATTTCCCTGTGCCATTTCTGGGCCGAGGTCCTAACTGCATCTCAGTGGAGCACAGCAAGATGGCTGTAACACAAGTCCCTGGTATTTCCTTAGCCTACAACAGAAGTCAGAAATATGGTCATGGATATGGAACACTGTGCCTGTCTCATTGCAGGGGGTACTCTCACCCGGGATGAAGCATACACTGGAGCCAGTCTCCTCTGGATACTGTGCCCATTGGAGAAGCAGACTCAGAAAGAAAGGGCCCATCTGCAGGATGGAGAGGGCTGGATTCCTAAGATGGACTTGCTTATTCCATCCCCACCCCCATATCCCTCAGACCACCAAGGCAGGAGTTTTTACAACACAGCCCACATATTTTATGGGCTCAAAATCAGAAGGGGTCAAGAAATTTCCAGAATCAAACATTTTCTGAATAAACATAAAATACACCTGTCCTTCCTCCAATATGGCCAGAGGGACACAGTAATCTTCCTTAGTTACTTAGAGGCTCAGGTGTAGCAAACTTGACTTTAGAGAATACAGGTACCTCATTAGATGGGCAATATGATTACCAAGAGGCAGTTAAGAGAATCTGGCAAAGAGGGAGAGGAGATGCTTGAGAATCTGTGCTGTGTTTTTGGCAATCGATTTGTGCTGGAAGGGTGATCAAGTCAACAAACGTGAAGGAGTGAAGAAGGAAAAAAATTGGGAGGTCGGATTCTGGAAGCTCTTAATGTTAGAAACCAATGATGCTGAGCCTTAATCCTCTGTAGCCAGCAACACTCAGAGATAGAGGAATATGGGGGAAAATCTACCCTCCCTTCTGATAAAATTCTCCAAGATCTTATAAGGACTTAAGCAAGGAAGCAGATTAATTTTTCAGGTCAACCTTTCAGATCAAGGAGAGCAAAACTAAGTAAACCCCATCTATTCATGGGGGCCTATAACACTGCATGCCTCAGTCTGAGATCTAAGGTAAGTCAGTGGAAAGGGTGATGATACACAGTGTGTAGGTAACAAATAGGAGATCATTCAATCGTTCAATAAATATGGACTGAGCACTTACTGTGTAAGGGTGCTAACTCTACCTCAGATCCTGTGCTCTTTGATGTGACCTGGGGCAAGAAGTGCCCCTGAGGAGACATATAGGAGAAAGAATAGAACTGTGGACCTCATGGCTTTGCCAGCAGTGGACCAGCTGACATTCATTCACAAGAACCAGGCTAAAGGGGTTCCTGCTCAACACAGCAGTATCCATGCACCCAAGCAGAAATCTGGCTGGAGCCCAATGTGAATGGAGAAGAGAGAACTCTTATGTAAACTGGGTGATTTACCTTGGGTGGATGCGCAAGCCTCTATGTACATGTGGGTGTCTCTGCAGAAGGGGGTGTTACGGTCAGATACAGTGTCCCAGGAGCACAGGACAGCACTTACCTGGGTGGGCAGGGCTCTGTGTTGCAAGCCTGGCTCATTGCTGGAGGACGGTGAACTAGATCACACAAGGTGTCACTGACTGTCTGCTGGGTCTGGGTGTGCAAGCACACTGCGATGGCTTCTTGATGACCTGGAGGTTGGAGAGAGAAAAAAATGCAAATGACTTAGAATAGCTTATTGTGGGGGAAAAAATAGGGTCTTGGGACTTTTCAAGCCACTGCCCTTTGACTATACTGCTTGGCTATAGGCTTCATTTCAGGGTACACATGGGAGCAAATAACTTTGTGTTTTCCAAAATCTTACAATCTTTTTTCTTTTTTAAGATTTTATTTATTCATGAGAGACATGCACACACAGGAAGAGAGAGAAGCAGGCTCCGTGCAAGGAGCCTTGTGGGATTCGATCCCGGGACTCCAGGATCACGCCCTGGGCCGAAGGAAGGTGCTAAACCGCTGAGCCACCCAGGGATCCCCTTACAATGTTTAATATTCTGTCACCTTTTAAACTCAGCCCCTCTACCCTCCCTGCCCAAATATACTTACCTTGATACATGAGACCCCGACTCCTCATCTACTATCAGATGTACCTGCATTCCAAATGTACTCAAAGTCCCCTCAAATGAACCATCAGAGTGTTCCTACTAAACATACACCATAGATTCCTGAGAAGGCTTTTCCTATTAGATGCTAAAGAATAACATTTTTTTTTATGTTACCACACAGGTGCTAACTTTGGTGTACATATCTTATTAAAATATTCATTATGGTGTGAAGTCCTGTTCACTATTACTATAAATAGTAGTATTTCCATTGCTAGCAAAAACAACAGCAATACCTCCCATTGGCAAGGTGCTCTGACATGTACAAAGTGCCCTCTATAATCTTGTGAGGTCCAAAGAATGGTACCATCATCTCCATTTTATTAACTTAATAATAAGGAACCTGAGGTTTACAGAAAAATTGAGACAACAAAATAGTGGTAGATTCAAAACTAAAAATTAGATTTCCTATTTCCAGTGGAAAGCCAGTGGTCTTTTTTTCTCCTGCAGGGATTCCAAATACAGTCAACTAACCGCCCAAAGCAGTGACTGCCTCTTGGGCAAAGAGGAACTTCTCCAGGCTGATCTTTCCTTTGAGGCCAGACAGGTCTGTCTGGACCTGAAGCCCACGTCTCAACCAGTATTCTGTGTCTACTGAGACAAAAAGAATTATTGGAAAATCAGAACTGAACAAAATATAAATCAAACTTTTGATGAGAAAAAAATCACATAAAAATTGTAATAGCAACTTGACTATGCTATTTGAAATATGCAAATGTATTCAGTTTCATGCAAGAATGTGTGTTCCATTATGTTAGAAGACTGTGGTTCTCTTTCCAAATGCCATGTTTCAATTCATCCGTTTTATGATATTTTACAGAATGCAGAATAGGCTAAAAGTATATATAAAATATACATTGGTGATGTTCAGTTCTTTCCACTAAATTTTCTCCTACTTTCTTTAGTTGTAATCTTATGTTCCTGCCATGGCAGGATGCGGTCTTCAATCTCCATAGATCACCCATGAACTTTTTTTTTAAAATACATACTGGCTAACTTGAGATACCAAGAGGACACAGCTACAACTGAGTAATCAGTTCCCATTTACGAACGTCAAACTTCCTTAGTGACTTTACAGGGGTACAGATGCTCATTTTCTAGCAGGACTGCATTTCTTTTTCATCAAAGTCCAGTTCTCTTTCACATATATTTTAATTTGTAATCAAAATTCTGTAGAAAACATACACAGAAACTATTTTGGAACATTTTCTGGAGACACAGTGTGTGGGCCTTAAGGCTCTAAAGTCATCTCATTTAATCATTCAGATGAAGTGCTAGAACACTTGTGAGAAATTTCTCTGTCTTAAAGCAAGTATACTCAAAAGAATGTAAAAAATTAATAGATGGTTTAGGATACTTATTGAGGTAAAATGTATTTTCCAAAGATGACCACAATAATATCTTCTATCCCACATACCCAACCTACAAGATGACTTTAACACTCTTGACTTCAAGAGTCTTGATAAGACTTGACTTGTGTACTAGTGTTGTAATTTTTCAAGTTAAAAGTGTCCCTAAAGGCCACTTCCTATATCTGATTTTTCCCAGTAAATGAGGCAAAGCAATTCTAAGACCTTCCACAAACATCTAGCCTTCTAAAATGGAGAGGTGAATCCTTCTGCCTATACAAACAAGCTAGCTATTAGAGAGTGGTCGGGGTATGCTACTCTTAGGATTTCAGAGTGTCTTCAAACTGAAATCTCAATGTTCTCAGTAATGAAAAACCTGAGATCAGATGCTTATGTAAGGAAAGTGCTATTCACCCAGTAAATCCAAAAAAGCAAATGGATAATGCTGGCCATATTTTGCCTTTCTGAGATTTCCTTGGGAATCTACAAGAACCTCCCCTATCCCCTCCCCCAATAAGACCATTTAAGTGTGTGTTAAGCAACTACAGAATACTAAATAAGAAGTTTGGCCAAAACCAAAAAAAAAAGAGTCTTGATACAACTTTTTATCTTCAAAAGTTAAAGTAAAAACCATAAATACAAGTTTACCTCATCTTATGCTTAGCAAAACTTGGGGGATAATTGTGATGCATTTAGAAAATAAATGTTCAAATTTCGTTCTAATTTTTCTAATAAATTCCTTTGGCAGCATGAGACAACATCCTTCAATTCACATTTGACTTCTACAATGTCATAATAAGAGGATATTTTTAAGGGCAGAAATAACATTCAAAACCTTCATCAAGAAATGGATTTACAATTTGGGGAGGGGAGGTGGGTGGAAAGGACTCAGAAAAGGGAAACAGAGCCAATTAACACATTTCCTTTTGTTGGTTTAAGGTTAGCGTGAGTTGGGTTTCTTGCACACAAGTGCTGAGTAATTCAACATGCCAAATAATATAACACACAAACACACACACTCAATAAGAAATATCTGGAGGAATGAAGAATATGTAGTCAGAGTCTTTAAGGTGCTCTATCCACTATTTAAAACATCAAGTTGTAAAATAAATATGAAAAAACAAATTGAATAAGAAAAGTATATTGATTTAATAACCAAAGAGCCTTGGGCCCTAGAAAGAGACGTAATATGCTCTTTTGAAGCACCAGTGGAACACTAATAAAAACTGATCCTCTATTAGTCTATAAAGTAAACTGCAGTAAGTTCCAAAAGCAAGAAATCATGAAGCTCACATTCTCTGACCACAACAGAGTCCAACTATAAATAAATAATAAACAATTAAACCCCCAAATCCAACTGTTAGAATTTTCCAAAAGTCATTCCCTATGTAACTGCTCAGTCAGAAAGAGTGAATGGATTCTACATTATTCGTGGCCAGAAAAAGACAAGAGAGAGGCTTAAAGCAACTGGAGACTAGATGAAATTACTAATAGTAATTTCAATATTGTCATGAAGTGGATGACTTTTTTTCCCAAGAAAACTTAAATGAGGGAATTTTCTTAAAAATCAAGATCTTGACTGTAACAATAAGCAGGGGTTGAGGGGGGTTGAAAATGATGCTAAGATCTAGCCGAGATGCTCTCCCTTCAATCCTGCCCCCAAGAGGGAAAAACAAGAACGGGTAGGAACCAGTGCTTTCAAACTTCTTAAACAGATCTGTGATATAAACTATTTTTAAAAGATTTTATTTATTTATTTGAGAGAGAGAGAGAGAATGAAAGCGTGCATGGGTGGCAGAGGAGGGGCGAAGAGAGGGGAAGAAGCAGACTCCCTGCTGAGCAGTGAGCCTGATGCTGGACTCCATCCCAGGACTCAAGTGGGATCATGATATGAGCCGAAGGAGACACCTAACCAACTGAGCCACTCAGGTGCCCCATGATATAAACTATTTAAGATTGTTGAAAGGTACAGAAAATCCCAATTCATGTTACAAGACTACTCTAACCCTGATGATAAAATCTATAAAAGAAAAAAATATATATCTACTTTATTTAGTATTGCCTTGTACAATGCTGTATCACAGAATCAAGCCCAAGGCCATACTGAAAAGAACAGTCAATACATTTTTCTTTCTCTGAGCTGATTAGCTACTGTGAATGAGAGGATACTGCTCTAAACTCCCAGGTAAAGTAAAAGAAGGGAAGCATGATATGCTATGGGTTGGGAGAAATGCCAAAGAACAGTATCACTCTTGGCGTTCAAATGCAAGCTTTATAGCACTGCAAATAGGTGAGTTCCTTTTAGCAACCAGTTGAGGACACAGCTGGTAAAGATTAAGGATTGTTGAAACCATTTGGCCGCATGAAGGGCATCATAAACATCGCTGGAGCCCGAGAGGAAGTGACCAATTATATCAAGAGTGGCTGGAAGAAACTACAGCTCGAGGCCTGTCATGACTTGAAGAGATCTGAAGAGAACAAAACAGTGATTGCTAGCCTTCCGTGTCAGGAACACATCTCCATGGGGAGTAGGCTAAAACTAGCCCGCAGTGGGCCAATTCAGTTTTCACTCCTATTTTCCCCTTTGTGGGAAGGCATGCTTGGACTCCATCATGCTGAATGCAAGATACATACATGCATCAATGTTATGCATCTAGGGCACAAAATCTAATACCAGCACATTGCAATCAGCTGTGTAAGAAGAGTATTACACCTTGACCTCAGACATCTATCCATTCAGCCACCAAATCCCTCATATACAAATATTCATGCGCATGCGCGCGCGCGCGCACACACACACACACACACACACACACACACCAGGAACTTTCTGCGGTCAGGCATATGGACCCATAGCCTCTCACGTGCATCCTGGCTATTTCCTATCCTATTTCAATTAGGAACTGCCCCTCCCACTGCTGAAGACTGATCTCTACTGCTGTAGAACTGTAGAATTCCCTTCCACCTTCCCAGGAAGTCTGCTGGTGACTTTGGCCTTCGCTTTCATCCTGGAGCATTCTCTCTGCCTTATAAATGTATCCAAGCTACTCAGTCACTGAATGACACAACATACACACAACCCATAATGCCTTCTAGTCTCTTCCCTCTCTCTATCTTCTTTATTACAGATCAATTTTGCCACAGAAATGTATATTCTATTCTTCTCCATTTTATCACATGTCATTCTTTCCTCCAACCTTTCAAATCTCCTTTCCATGTCCAATACTTCACTGGATTGACTCTTCAAGTCACCAGTGGGCACTCATTCTCTTCCTGGAGATTCTCATTCATACCAGGGCTTCAATTCTGTCCATACACAGATGACTCACAATTGTGTAATTTCAGTCTAGATCTTTGCACTTTGCCTCAGATTCACACGTTCAATGGCCTACTTAGCATCTCCATTTGAAGCCCAGAGGCATGTCAAATTCATTATGTTCACAACTGAACTCATGATTTCCTTGTCCCCAACTGGACCTCTGGTGAGCACTCATCATCTCAGAAAAGAATCCAGGACTCAAACTAGCCACTTCATTTCCACTCACTCTCTCCACCCACAGATTCTCACCTGCTATACATTTTTCAGAGTCATCTGCTCTACTCCATCTCTAGCATCTTTACTACTTAAGGCCAAGCCTTTTCCTGGATGAGGCAATAGCTTCTTAAGACAGCCTCATTTACATCTGTTCTTATCCCTTCCAAACCCTTTTTTAAAATACATCTGGGCTCACCTTTTTGAAATAAATTAAAGTTTGATCATGTAACTTTGAAAATGTAACTCCACTTTGATTCCTTGTATGGATTCCCATTGATCCTGGGTTAAAGAACCAAGTCGACTTTGCTTGTAAGGCATTAATTGGCCCTTGCCTTCCTCTCTAGCATCACCTCACCATCTTCCTGAGTACTCTGGCTGCACCTGCCTCTTCATTCCTAGGAAGGACCAGGAACCTGAAACCAAGGGACTTTGCACCTGCTTATTTTTCTGCTGGGAATTCTCTCTGTGCCGCCTCCTTCAATCCTTCCCTTGTTTGATTAGTTCCTCATCTTTCAGATTTAAGTTCAAATGCTATTATTTTTTGGAAAGCCTTTCCCTTACTTCCCTAATTAGGTCAAGTTCCTCCCATTATCTGCTTTATAGTGCCATGTATTTCCTTTGCTATAACCAGCCTGATTCACACGTATGTGCATGATTATGTGATCAGTGTATTTTCCTCACCAGGTATGAGTTGCAAAAGAACAATTGGGTGACTATCACCCAGCCCGGTGCCTACCACAAAGAAACATGCAATAAGTATTTGTAGAATGTTGCTTTTGAATGAAACAACAGAAAGATTCCTGCTACTGTCAGGACAAAGGCAAGGTTGGCATTGCCTACATTATTTATTATTATTCTTAAAATTCTAGATGATACAATAAGACATAAAACTTACATAAGATAAATAACTATTTGAAAGGGAAAAGTAAATTCATCATTAATTACAGACGATTATTTTACTTAGAGAATTCATAAGAATAGACTTGAAAACTAGTAGAATGCTTTAAGGGGCTCAGCAATTTAATCAGATTTTTTAAAAGAGAAAAACATGGCAGCATTATAAGAAGAACATCATATTATTATTATATGATAAAATAATCATTCCACCAGCACTTCTTCTATACCATATGTCAGGCACTGTAATTAAGCACTTCTCCAACATCATCTTGTCAAATAATTATATATAATCCTTTCATTGACTCTAATGAAGTAGGTATGGCTCTTCTCATTTTACAAAAATGAGCTTCTACAAACTTATGTAACTGACCCAAAGAAAGTGGTGGAAGGGGAGGAGGGCAGGGGGTGGGGGTGAATGGGTGACGGGCACTGAGGAGGGCACTTGACGGGATGAGCACTGGGTGTTATTCTGTATGTTGGCAAATTGAACACCAATAAAAAATAAATTTATTATTAAAAAAAAAGAAAGTGGCAGAGCTAGATTCAAAGTGGGGTCAGGCTTCAAAGTCCATGCATCTGCTACTAGCTTGTGCCATAGAAAATACGAAGGTAAAAATGAAAGGTCCCAAGTGCAACAGATGACATAAAATACAAAGAAACATTCTGGTGAGGAATGTTTATGATGCAGTAAATTATAAAACCTTAACAGGGAGTATTGTAGAGGTAAGCATATCTTCCAGGATGTGTATGTGTATAGGCACGCACACACATGTGCACACATGCAAGGCTGCACACATACACACATGCCCTCTGGAAGCTGGAAATTCAGTATGCCTGAATTCTTCATGCTTTCAAGAATTAAAAAAGAATTGCTTGTTGCCACTCCAGTATGAAAGCAGACTTATGAAAGCTTCTCAGGTATCAGCAATTAGGACGAGTAGATGGATTTTGATTTCCTGTGTGATATGAAGACAAGTTAGAAGATACAAGTACACAGATTATCAGGATGTGACCAAAAGTTTATCCTTCCAGAAATCTGTGATTTGTATGTATTATTTTTCTATTATAAACAGGAATGTTGGGGAAATAGCTAGGTGCCTGGGGAAATTCTATTTTTCTGTGGTATTCAGTTAGGGCAGATCAGGGTGAAGGTTAAAACTGACATTCATAGCCACACATAAGTGGACTCATAGAGGTTGAGCCTCCGAGACAACATTAAAATGGACCATAGAGAGGCAAGTATCACTGCATGTAAGTAGCACAGTCAAGACAGGACAGGCAAAATAACCAAAAACCATGGTGCACCAAGTCAAGGACTGTGTCCTATTCATTTTATATCGCAATACTGGGCCCAGAACCCAGAGACATAGAGCCTAGCACAGAGCAGGAATGCAACTTCCTGCCTTTATAGAGGAGTTTGGTTTCAAATGTTAGGCCTTCAGTGTAATAGAATTTAGTGATCTATGTAAAAGGAAATTTTAAGCTTGAACCCACAAAGTTAAAAATATTACTTTCTGCTAAGTTAAAAAGCTTATTGTATGCACTTACGGTTCAACCCTTTCTGAAGAATGAGAGTTGTTTTCTGTTTTGGACCACGAGATGGGCTATGAGTCTCAGTTTCCCTAACTGTAAAATTTGGGTTAGTGGATATCCAAAGTTCATTTAAATGATATTCTAGGATTAAGTAATATAATACACCCTCACGAGGCTCAACTGCTATTTAACTGGGTATTGAAAGATTTTCAAGTTGATCTCTGTTAAAATTTGTAAAATGTATTCTAGATGCACAAGAGGATGTCAGAAAATAAATTGAAACCCTCACACCAACCATCTGAACACTGAACTGCATGCACTTCTACCATGTTCAAGGCAGTTTCTCTTCTCACAGTGGGCCCAAAGGTCCCCAGTGTCACTAAGGATAAATTCAAGTAGCCAAGTTTCACAAAACTTGTATGTTTTATATGGATTCAAAGCTCATTCTCTGGGATTCCTGGGTGGCTCAGTGGTTGAGCGTCTGCCTTTGGCTCAGGGCATGATCCTGGAGTCCTGAGATCGAGTCCCGCATCAGGCTCCCTGCATGGAGCCTGCTTCTCCCTCTGCCTGTGTCTCTGCCTCTCTCTCTCTTTCTGTCTCTCATGAATAAATAATAAATATATAAATAAATATAAAAATATATTTAAAAACAAAGCTCATTCTAATACTTCGAGGTATATACCCAAGAGAAAAGAAAACATACATCCATAAAAAAATATGTACCTAAATGATCATAGCAGTATTACTCACAACACCCAAGACATGCCAATAATCCAAATTTCTAACTGATGAATGGATAAGTAAAATGTGGTATATCCATACAATATAATAGTATTAGTCATAAAAAAGGAACAGAGTACTGATTCATGCTATAACATGCTATAACTTCAACTAGAAATATTCCACTAAGTGAAAGGAGACAGTCACAGAAGACCACCTATTATATGATTCCATTTATATGAAAAGTCCAGAATAGACAGAAAATAGATTAGCGGCTGCCAAGGGTTGCCACTGGCAGGAAAAATGGGGGTTTGAGGAAAAATGGGGAATGGCTGCTTACGGGTACAGGATTCTTTGGGGGATAAAACATTCTAACATTGATTGTAATGATGGTTGCACAACCTTGCGAATATACTAAAACCCACCAAAGTATATACTTCAAATGCATAAGGTGTGTGGTATGTGAATTATATCTCAATAAAGCTATTACCAAGAAAAAAGGGGGAAGAAAGCCTGATTCCCATGGGTTCAGTCATTCTGGAGGTGGACCCTAGGGCCATAGGTTCATAACACCATAACAGATTTAACACTTTGGCATCAAAGCTTCAAATAAGAAAGAGGTCTAACAGACTCCACCAACTGGATCAGAATTAACCCAGTTGCATTTCCTTGGGTAATTCCAAGTACTCTGCTAGTTCCAACAACCCAACATATCATCCTTTCCCAAATCAAGGGGGAATTTTCCAGTCAGGGAAAGAACTAAAATCAAGGATGACAGAGTACTAGACAAAATAGTAATTCTACCAAGGGCAACATTCAAAAGCTTGAGGGGCACCTCGATGGCTCAGTTGGTTAAGTGTCTGACTCTTCATTTCAGCTTGCGTGTGATCTCAGGGTTATGAGATCAAGCTCCGCATCGGGCTCTTCACTCAGTGGAGTCTGCTTGAGATTCTCTTCCTCTGCCCCTCCCTCTGGTCCCCCTTTCTCTTTCTCTAAAATAAACAAAAAATCTTTTTTTAAAAAAGCTTGAGATGGGGATCCCTGGGTGGTGCAGTGGTTTGGCGCCTGCCTTTGGCCCAGGGCGTGATCCTGGAGACCCGGGATCGAATCCCACGTCGGGCTCCCAGTGCATGGAGCCTGCTTCTCCCTCTGCCTGTGTCTCTGCCTCTCTCTCTCTCTCTGTGACTATCATAAATAAATAAAAATTAAAAAAAAAAAAAAGCTTGAGATGAACAGATTTGAGGGTGTGCAAGCAATAGTAGGATTTGTTTCTGCTCTCCATAATAAAAGACAAAGTTCCAGGCTTCTGGTGAAACCACAGGAATGTGATAGTTCAGAAGTGGTATAGACAGCTGACATTTTGCAGTAATGTAGTAAAAGTTCCAGACATCTATAATTGCAGTTGAATATGGGACCATTTTTGCCTCACAGCAACTAGCTCTAGACAGATTCTCCAGACTCATCAAGGAAGTACCGGTTCCTGTTATCACCAAGGGCATGTCAGAAATATGAAGGTTTCTAAACTAGAAACAAGGGCTGTGTCCAGGGTCCTGAACTCAGAGGGAGCAAGAGTTAGGCTCTGGGCAGCAACACAGGTGTGGCTAAGGTTATGTGCCCTGGCAGCAAGTGACAGAGCAGCCAGTTAGGGTCCAGGTGAATAAGAAAGTCTAAATTCCTAGCTGGTTAGATGGGCTTTTAAAAACCAGGGAGAAGCCAGTAAGAGAGCAGAGAGAATGTGACGGCAGTTAAGGGTTCTTTTCTTAAATTCTTTGTGCATAAGTCCATATGAAAGGTGGTAGTAGCTTAGCTGAAGCCTAAGGGTAAAACATATGCCACTCCATCTGCATCTACTGCAGGCTGGCAATGTCAGAGAACAGGTGTCCGAGTCAGGATAGGTAGGTTTAGATGTTGAATTAGGACAAGAGAAAGACAAATACCATCAGGTCATGGAGACCAGATGGAAAGGACTGGGAATTCACCTAAGAGCCTGGGGGACAAAGGGTGAGGGGCTCAGGCATAGTGATAGGACCATGAGCTCGAAGACCTGATAGGGAGTTCCAAGTAATGGGTTCAAGACCACCAGGAGGCACTCGATCCTATTGCCTTCTAAGGTAGCAGCTTCTTCCCGCCACCAGCTGGGACTAAAGTTAGCACACATTTAGCCACCAAGTTTTTCCTATCCACTCCCTTTGGATCCTGGAATGCTTAATAACCTTGGGGCCAATTTCCACCCTACTGAGGCCACCTGACCATATTAGCACTCCCTAATCCTAACAGGTCTGCCTGCTACACATGTGATTCCACATGTACATACATAACCTGTAGTCATCAGTATGTTCCGCACTGGTTTCCAGCCCAATATGTGGATATGAACCTAGCTACTTTCTGAGGCTGACTCCTAACAGTGTAGCAATTCCAGGCCACTTTACTTTGTAACACTGATTTATGAGCAAGATTGCCTAGACTTACCAGTTCTGCATTTTCCTATTTATTCCATATTAATCAGTGGCCCCTTTCCCCATTTCATTTATGCAGATGCTTAGGCCAAAGGAACATAACATTTTTTTTTTTGGCCATGATATAATCTCACTATCCTGTATCTTCTTAGAATAATTATGATGGAAAATAAAGCAAGCTTTTCAGTTATTCAAATGACTTCACCTCCTTTAGATTTATCTAACTTGCATATTTGGCTTGGATGATCTAGTGTTTGTCAAACCATTAGCTGTACAAGACAAGACTGTCCCTCAAGTGAGAATCAAGTACCTCCCAAGCATGTTGCTGTGCAAGGGGTGAACCCGGCATACTCCCAGTGGTAAGTCATCCTGCTGTCCTCCTGGAGAGAGGCGTCCAGCTCATGGGAGGCAGGGCTCTCCTCACACGGCTTCAGGAGGCAAGGCCGCTCGGTGGGCAGCTCAGGGCCTTCACACTCTTCCTCAGGCAGCTCGGTCTCTGTCTGTGTGAACGTGAGGAGCACGCGGCACTTCACCTCTCGGACCTGGATGCCCAGCCCGCATGTGGTGCTGCAGGCTGACCAGGGTTCCGGAATGAACCTACAGAAAACCCGGAGGACCCGGGGGAGGACAAACAACCATTACATATGCATCACAAAGGTGACATGCATGCTCCGAAGAGAAAAAGTAACTTCATTCTGAGGGAGTTCAGAACATTGGAAATGCCATACCTTTACTGATGCTCAATTATGTTGTTAGCAAATTTTCAAATCTTATTAGCAACAGAATTTTCCCTAAAGATATACTGAATGTTTTCATCCACTTTATGACTCAAGTTCTGTGCTATGACCCTTGCATAATATCATCAAAATTAGGGGGCACCCGCGTGGCTCGATTGGTTAAGCATCTGACTCTTGGTTTTGGCTCTGGTCATGATCTCAGGGTCATGAAATCCAGTCCCACATCCAGCTCCACACTTAGTCTGCTTCTCTCCCTCTGCTTTTGCCCCTCCCCACAGGCTGTCTGTCTCTCTCTCCCTCAAATAAACAAATAAATTTTTAAAAAATATATTAGTTTTTTCAAATTTGGTAATAAATAAATCATTCCTGGATAATTTCTAATCTGATTTCTTTTATATTATGGAGCTTTTTCACCAATATTTATTCATCTAATCTTTATCAGGCTTATCCTTTAACTGGCAAGGTTTTATTAAACCCTCAATTTTTAGGGGCTAAGCTACAGGATAACAAATGTTTTCTGCAGTGTAGACAAAGCTTTCATATTCTTTCCTATTTACATAAATACACTGAACTTCATCTTCTTGAAAATACCTTAGGTATTTCACAATCTAGCTGAATAAAGTATTTATTTCTGATCCTGAATTATTATCTACTGAATCAGAGGTTGTCAACCTATGGCCTACAGGTCAATTCTAGCCCACCTGTTTCTTTACAGCCTACTATCCAAGAATGATTTTGATGGCTTTAAATACCTATTTATCTAGGGTGAGGGGAAAGGATAATATTTTTGTGAATGGCATAAAATTCTATTGAAGTTTCCATAACTACAGATTTATAAAAATACAGCCATGGTCACTTAGTTGCCTATTGTTTAAGACTGCTTTTGTGCTATATGGCAGAGCTAAGTATCTGCAACAGAGACAATTTGGCCTGTAAAGCCTAAAATATTTACTATCTGGGGCTTTGCAGAAGATGTTTACTGATTCCTATACTGAATTTAAAAGCATAAGTTCAGTAGGGACATAAGTATTTAAGATATCCTGAAGCAACTTACATCATGAGACATTCTCAAGTGACAGACAAGGAAGAGCTCAGTAATAGAATAAGTCTGGGGAATTGTGGGTGCAGTCATGTTAAACGGGTTAATTTACTACAAACTCTCCTAAAGACTATGATATATGAACACATACCATAAATGCTAAGAGGGGAATATGGTGTGCATCATTTCCTAAGTTTAAGTGAATACAGACCTTTCTCTGCAGGATAATGTGCTAAGTCACTTCAGAAAGTGATTAAGATGTAGGTCCAAGGCTTAATGTTCAAAAGGTAACAAGAGTCTCTTGAGTCCTCCAACCTTCTCTCCCTGGACAAGACATCACAGTTGTCCACAAGAGCACATTCCAATCAGCAGAATGAAACACCATTGCTGTGTATGAGCCCAGTAAAGAGCTATCAGGAAACCCTTCAAATTTTGTTTATTGTGTTGAAAACTGTTAGTGGGGAACTCCCTCTCCTAACCTTCCTAGGCCAGGAGAGGGCTCTCCCAACTTCCCAGGATGGAGTTGTACTGTAATAATATTTGCACAATATTTTTCTTTCCTTGCTGTTTCCCCAGGAGAACTGGAATGAAAACACTTGAATAAATTGATTGAATTGAAACACTTGATTAAACTCTTGGTTTTGGCTCAGGTCATGATCTCAGGGTCATGAGATTGAACTGCCCCTGTCAGGCTCCCTACTCAACAGGGAGTCTGCCTGAGATTCTCTCTCCCTCTGCCCCACCCTTACTCATGTTCTCTCTCTCTAAAATAAATAGTCTCTCTTTTTTTTAAGGAGGTGGGTCTATATTAATTGAGCAGGAATAGTCTCCTTTTGGATACAGCTAAATGAAGTAAGTTTGGGGTAGTTTATATACTATGATCTTTTGCATAAATACACACAGAAAGGTATACAGACACATATATAGTATATATGCTATGTAACTATATATTTATAACACATACGTCTATATATGCTGATTTATGTATAATTTCTCTTTTCTGGAAGCAATCACATGTGTTAGGGTCTAGTGTATATAAAAAGGGGGCTTCAATTTTTTGTTTGTAGCTTTAAAAGTTATGAATTTTCTAAACGTGTGCATACTGTACTTTAAGGGACACTATTTTTCCCCCTTCTCTCCTTAGTAATAAAAACTTAAAATTTGGGATTTTGCTTTAATGGGAAGTAGATTTTTTTCATTCAGACTAGACTCCTGTGTCTTTTGTGATCCATAACCCTGATAGATTACAGGGTAGGCAAGAAGGCTCACCTCATTTCCCAACAGGGCAAATGATGGTTGCATCCAGTGCTTTCCTAAGGCACCCTGTATGTTTCAGGTTGGTTTTCAGAGGTCCTTTTAAGGGTCCTCTTAAAAACCAGATGCAAGAGCTGTCCAAATTAGCCATGAGTGATTTCAGGGGAGGGGGGTAACCTCACACTTTATGCATAAATGAGCATGAGTTTCTTCTGTGGATTTTTAAATTTTTTCATTTATTATTGCTAATTTAAACAAAAGACATTACAGTGTTCATGCAGTTCTGAATCTTGTTTTTTTCCTTCACAGAAAAAAAAATTTAAGGATACAAAAATGGAGCAGAGCCACATGAAAACATCTGGAGTGCCATGTCTACGCCAAACGCAACCAGAGAAACAGGGCACGTTCCCTACGTCTGTAAACAACAGAAGAACTTAGAATAGCACTTCACTACCATGAGAGTTTAGACACGAAATGATAAAAATGACAGAATAAAATGGAAAACTATGGGGCTGAAGAAATAAACTGTGAAACCTAAGGACATGGTTACAAATCTCATCAGGAATTTAAAACCTGGAAAACGCAGAAGAAACAGGGCTGATGATCAAATTGATGACACAGAGGCAGGACTTGGAAGTGCATGCAGTACTGAGAGGGCAAAGCTTTTGGAGCAATTGGAGGGGTGGAGGGGATGGACAGGCTGCAGAAGGGACTTTCTGGGGTAATGGAAAGGTTCCGTGTCATGCCCGAGGTGGGAGCTACAGGGCTGTCTCCACCTGATAAGATGCATCATTTTAAATAGACACAGCTTACTGTATATAAATCACACTTCTCCAAAATGGATTGTTTATTTTTTAATTTTTTTAATTTTTAGAAGATTTATTTATTTGAGAAAGAGAGAGACAGAGCATGAGCACAAATGCAAGGACAGGCAGAGGGAAAGGAAGGGAATCTTAAGCAGACTTTGCACTGAGCACAGATCCCAACATCCCATGACCCTGAGACCATGACCTGAGCCAAAAATCAAGAGTCAGACACTTAACTGACTGAGCCACCCAGGTGACCCCAAAATGGATTTCTTTAAATGGCAGTTTTTAGAGACAAAATGAGAGAGAAACTAAAAAATCCGATATTGAAGATACGTGGATTCTGCAAGTAGAGGTTCTAACATGTGACCAACAGAAAAAGTGTTCAGAACTAAAATATGTAAAAAGAAAAAAGGAGTGTCTAAAATACAGCTTGGAAAGGCACACCGTCTTCCAGGAAAAAGTGATAAAAAAAAATGATGAGCATAAAAACCTAGAGTTTCAGGCAGGATAGTGGCCACCCCAAATGCTTATACCCTAGTCCCTAGAACTTATAACTAGGTTATACTGCATGGCAAAAGGAATTTTGCAGATGTGGTTAAGATTATGGACCTCAGGATAAGGAAACTGTCCTAGCAGGATAATCTAATCACATGAGTCCTTAAAAACAGAGAAACATCTCTGGCTGAAGTTAAAGAGATGCAAGAAAAGAGCAAGAGAGATTCAGAACATGAAGGGCACTCAACCTGCTGTTGCTGGCTCAGAGATGGAAGGGGCCAGGAGCCAAGGCATGAAGGCAGCCTCTGGAAGTTGAGAACAATTCTCAGCAAACAGCTAGCAAGGAAGTGGAACTTTCTTTTTTTTTTAAGATTTTATTTATTTATTCAGAGAGAGAGAGAGAGGCAGAGACACAGGCAGAGGGAGAAGCAGGCTCCATGCAGGGAGCCGACGCGGGACTCGATCCCAGGTCTCTAGGATCACGCCCTGGGCTATAGGCAGCGTTAAACTGCTGCGCCACTAGGGCTGCCCGGAAGTGGAAGTTTCAATTCTACAACTGCACCCAACTGAATTCTGCCAACTATCTGAATTAGCCTGGAAGCAGATTCTCCCACCAGGGTCCCCAGAGAGGTGCTCGGGCTACAGACACCCTGATTTTGGCTTGGTGGGACCTAGCACAGGGGACCCGGCTGAATCTGCTGGGCTAGAAAACATGTATTAAACCACTTGGTTTACAGTGAATTGTCAGAGCAGCCATAGAAATTTAAAAGCTTTGAATTTTCTAACCTGGATAAATTTTTTTTTTTAATCAGGAACTTTGAAATAGCTTGGTAATAAAGCAAGCTATGTCCACCCACTCATTTTAAAGATGAAAATATCAACAGAAATGGGGTGTTTATGATAAAAAAAAAACATAGAAAAGGATGAAATTACAAAGGATTGCTCTGTCATTGGAGAAAACAAATCAAGAGAATATATGTCTGAAATTAATGATGTACTATATGTTAGCAAATCGAATTTTTCAGAAAAGGAAACACACACCTTCTAGAAAATCAGAAACAAGAAACACTTAAAATAGAGGCCAGAATTTCAGCAATGATAAATTTAAAGGAATTAAACTATCCTATTAAAATACAAAGACTCAAATCTCAAAATCTATAGAAGATACAAACAAACTGTCCTCAGAAATGTAAAAAGTGTAAGGAATAAAGAAATGGGATAGGAAAATGTAAAAGGCCAGTATACATTTTAGGAAAGAAAAGATGACATTATTCTTTGATTATGACTTGACACTGATGGGAAAGAGTAAAGTTATTTGAAGATTTTTAGGAAAAAAAATCATAGTGCAGTAAAATAGTCCCTGTCTATCTATATATCTATCCTAAAATTACCTGGTTTTCCAGAATTCAGCCAACACTTCTTGCCGGCATCGGCTGCCAGGCGCTGGTGCTAAGGACGGTACATGCATTACTTGAATATAATCTTCACAACAACCTTACAGACAAGTACCATTATTTTCCTGACTGTAGATGAAAAACAACTGAAGCTTAACATGTGTACGAAAATTGAGCTTGTGAATAAAAACTCTGTAAGCAAGTGCAGGCCACTTGATTAAAACCACAAAATACTGAGGGGATTCTAACCCCAGACACCAGAGATAGCAGCACACACCTCTGAATGGGAAGACTCCAAACTGTAAAATGTTTGTCCCTCCCACTTTATTAATTTAGCAAATGAATGCAGTTCTGATCCATGTTTTTTGTGTGTGGCATAGAGAGATTGGAAACAGACAAGACAACTCTCAAGTTTTATGGGAGGTTAGGTGAGGATAGTCAAGGGTACGCTTAAAAGGAATAACAATTACACAGCATTTACACAGCCTGAGAAAAATGTACTAAAACGTGACAGTAATTCCTATAGTAGGAGACTGGTGATGGAGTCCTCTGTTTACCCAGCGAAGGCAACTGGGAATCAGAGAGGACAGTACAAATTATCCACTATCCAGTGCTGGAGTGATTTGGTAATAATTTGGGAGAGAACGACTGATGCCACATACCACAATCCCCAGGGATCAGAGTCACATATAAACCATGAAAACGTTCAAAGTACAGTTGACCCTTGAACAACTTCAGGGTTTAGAGGTAAGACCGCTTCCTCCTTCCACCAGCCCACGGTCCAAAATCCACATATAACTTCTGACTCCCCGGACTCTTACCCATAATATAAACAGTCACTTACACACAGTTTGTATGTGGTAAGTAATATATACTGTCTTCTTAATAAAGCAAGCTAGAGGAAAGAAACATGATTAAGAAAAGCATAAGGAAGAGGAAATACAGGTATAGTGCCATGCTGCAAAACATCCATGTGCAAGTGGACCATAGAAACTCAATGCCTTCTATGTGCCTGTCTTCCGGCCCAGTAATTCCACCCCAGCAAATGCATCCCATCTAGACAATCAGAGATGTGCAATTTGAGATTTGATGCAGTTTGTTTTGTTTTGTTTTTTGAATCATGGTGAGTGATCAGAAACAAGCTACAGACAGCCAGAAAGATCTTTCTAAAACATAATCAGGATGACATGACTAGTTAAAATCCTCTCACTGCCTTCAAAATAAAGTTCAAATTCCTTAGTGAACCCTGAAGAACCTCCAAGACTTGCTTATGTTACCAGCTATATCTTTGCTGCCACCACCAGCTCTGTATCTTCTAGGCTTCTCTCCACACTCAGGACTTCAGCAGCCAGGCACGGCCCCCATAGGCCAGCTGGCCGGCATGCAATCCCAAATACTAGACAGGCTGCTCTTCTGACACTCGTGCACATCTCAGTACCTTAGTCCACACACCATCTCTCCCAGGAAGCTACTACCCCTGATTCCTAGACCTCTCAGTATGGTAAGACAACCATTAAATTCTCTGCCTACCTTATTAGACCAACCTAAGAATGGGTGAAGCTTGAATTCAGGTTACCTAATGTAAAACTGGAGCTCTTCCTAGAATCACATGCCAGAGAATCACCGTCTACTGCTTAACAGCACTGAAATGCTGGACAATTCCCTGATCTTTCTGTGCCTTGGTGTCTTCAGCCCTAAAGTGAGGGTAACAATAACACCTCCTCATGCGGTGTTGGAATTAAATTGTTGGAATTAAGCGAGTCAATCCACATAGACCTCCGGCACAAACAAAATCCTCAATATTAGCTGTTAGTACCAATGTGAGAAAAATAGGTGTCTGAAAGAAGACATAATTTGATTTTAGCAAATACAGCTCCCACAAATGGAGAAGCTAAAATAGCAGAGAAGAAAACATCCAAAGTGCTCTAAACTTGTCCTGTTTCCTTGGTTTTCACCTATGAAAAATGGGAGAAAGGGCAACATAGCTGCAGAAGCATGAAAAATCCCAAAGAAATGGGGAAGTCTCTAGGGAAGGCCTCTTAAAACAACGATAAACCATATCAACCGTCAACACATTCCACAGCTGAAAGCTAAGAAAGGTCAAAATTGCAGTTCTCTTGGCTTAGCTTTATAAGCTATAATTTTTATTTTCCTAATTAAAAAAAAAAAGAAAAGCTTTTGAACATCCACTCTCTGTGTAAATTCAGAGCTCCAGCTATGGTAAACCACAGAGGTAGAAATATTTATCTTCTCCATGCAGGTTTGGCAGGCTTTCCTCGAGGGATCTGAAATATAGCTGCGTTCACCTTCTCCTTCATTGTCAACAAGCAAGCATCCCCAAACCACAAAAGACAGTGGTTATAGAAGGATGAACTGGAAGCTGAGGTATGTTGCGGTTTTGTTTGGAAATTGAGGGAATGAATAGAGTCAGAAGTGGTAGGAGGAAACTATAAACTTCACACTAGACAGCCAGGAACAGGCCAGAATCTGCCAGCAGCGTGAATTATAAAGGAAAATTGCATAGAGACCACAGAGGGAGAGAGGCAGAGGAAGCAGGGAGGAGGGGGCCGCATGGACTGGGAACAGGTGCTGTGAGCTCAGTCTTCCATGCTGGAGAGAAAAGAGTGGTGTCTTTCTGGAGGAAAGGGGAATAAGGGGAGCAGGAAACCAGCTGCAAAGTCAGGTAGGCTAACATTAAGAGCAGGTTTGGAAGGAATAGAGCCTGGACTCATGCAGCTTACATGATCTTGTCCCTTCCAGTTCAATAAAATGAACAGGATTTTCAGACCATGAAAGGGACCCTGTGGACTACCCGATCCAGTGGTTCCCAAACTCGGATGCACCCTCCCAAGTCACCTGGGGCACTTGCTAAAAATGCTGGTGACAAATTCACAGAGATGGAAAGCAGAAGGGAGGTGCCAGGGGCTGGGGGGAGGGCTAGGGGGAAACGGGGAGCCAGTGCTAATGGGGACAGAGTCTATGTTGGGGGAGATGAAGCAGTTCTGGAGGTGGGTGGTGGTGCTGGCTGCACAACCATGTCAGCATGTACTTAATGCTGCTAAACTGTGCCCTTAAAAATGGTTAAAATGGTAATTTTTTAAATCAAACCACAACTTACACATGATATTCTATCCATTTCAGGTGCACACCAGAGTGAGTTGGTATTTTTATACATTACAAAATGATCCTCACGATAGGTGGGTCATCACCACCTGTCACCATACAAAGTGATGAAATACTATGGACTGTATTCCCTATGCTGCACTTTTCATCCCCGTGATTTATTTATTTTATAACTGGAAGTCTGTACCTCTTCAACCCCTTCACCTATTTTGTTATGGATATTTTACCACACACACAAAAAAAGGTATCTGGCGGGGCCCCCCAAAAATGCCAGTGACTAAGCCCCCCTCCCTACAACAGTGTCCACCCTATGGGGCCCAGAGATCTGCATTTCAGTAGCACCACAGGTGATTCTGGTGGAAGTGATTTGACAGTTAGACTTTAAAATGGTATTATGGTTATGAAGGAGAAGAAAGAAAAGAAGGGGAAGGAGGAGGAGGAGGAGGAGGAGGAGGAGGAGGAAGAAAAGTAGTGGTCCTTCTTCTTTAGAGGCACATCCTGAAATATTGATAAATGAAGTGCCATGCTGTCTGGAGTTTTGCTTCAGTGTTGGTGGCACAGGAGGAACAAGAGTGGCCCTGGTAACTGAAGCCAAATGATGGACACACGGGGTTCATTATACTATTCTTTCCTCTTTCATAGAAGTTTGACACTTTCTATAATAAAAAAGCTTTAAAAAAAGACTTAGCCAGGTGGCATCCCTTCCCAACAGAGAAGTGAGCATGATTAAAGGGGTGGTGGGATGAGTAAGTCACGGGGATGAAAGGCATAGCGTAATGAGTATAGTCAGTGGTATGGCAACAGCTTTGTGTGGTCTTAGATGGTAGTAGCTACGCTTGTGGTGAGCATAGCAAAATGTAGAAACTTGTAGAATCACTGTGTGGTACATCAGAAACTAATGTAACATTGTGTCAGCTATACTTGAATTAAGAAAAATATTAAAATGGGGGGGGGTGTAGAGGTTAGTGGCAACCTCTTGTAGGCAAGGCACAACCAACAGTTCAATGTGGCTGGAGATCCCACTCAAGGCAAAGCAAGGAAGAGCTCAGGGATGAGGCTGGGAACCCAGAAGGGTGATGCCCCCACCCCCTACCCACTAAGTCTGCTTGGCCCTGGGAATGAGGGTAAATCTTTGGGAGATGGGGAACCATTGGGATAGTCTCGATGTTGGAAAGAAAGAATCAGATTTGTGCCTTTGCTAGACTTTGTCCAGGAGTTGTGGGATATCTGGGTTTGAGGGGACTGCATGGAAAGTGAATCAGAAGGCTGTTGCAAGTGTCCCGGGAAGTGAGTTCAGGACCTGGAAAGGGTGGTAGTAGGAACAGAGAGAACTACAGAGTTAACTACATATTAGGGAAGAATGAGAGAGAGAGAGAGAGAGAGAGAGAGAGAGGCAAGAATGACCCCAGGCTTGTGATTTGGGGAACTGGACAGCAACCCCATTAACCAAGAGAGGACGCACAGGAGGAGTAGCAATTATAATCTAGTTGTGTTCTGGGGACAGAAGATCCAGGTAGGATATATTATTCTAGATGAAAACTCTAAACCTTCCTTGTGTGACAACTGCACACTCCCTTTCAGCTATCTCTAATCTCTTTCTTCCCTTACAGAATCACAGGAGATCAGAGCAGGGAGAAGGTTCCAGTAGTATTGAGCCCAACACCCTTCCTGTACAGTTGGAAAGTGTAGACATGTTAACTGACTCATCTACAAACTTTATTATTTTTTAAATATATTTAAGGCCATCCTCACTTCAAATAAAAAAACAATAACAAATCAAACATCCAGAGAACCACTTCTTTCCATCAACTTTCCTACCAATATTCACTCCTTTTTCGGTACTCAAATACTTACCTCCTTCTAATTGGGAATTCGTGTCTTAAATCTCTGTAATGTTTACTTCTCTACCCTCTGAACAATACTACTCTAAAATTAACTGGAAAAGACTCTCTTGTCCATCTAGACAGCGTTTTCTTGGACTGCATCATTTTCCCTCAGCTTTCTAGATCTACACCCTTTCTTAAAACTTTAATGCTTTGGTCTGTACCACTGTGGTCCTTCATTGGGTCTCCTCTTCCCTCTGCTTACTACTCCTTCTCCTGCATCACCCAGTTCTTGCGTCCCCCCTCCTCTAGATCACTATGCTACAGTCATGAGCACAGAACTCCTCTCTAGTCCATGTGGAAAAGTTCTATGCGTGTCCTAAATGGGACCCTCCAATTCTCTTGGCTCATATCACTTGAGGCATGGTGCCTTCTCAAAGAGAAGTAATCCACATTCCCCTGGGGCTCACTGGGAGGGACCCCAGTTGGAAGGGACGTTGACAAATGAGCGTCTTCTGAAAACAGCAATGAGGTTGGTAAGAGACCTAAAAACAACACATGAAAACCACTAGAAAAGGCAAAGAGTGATGAGCTTGGGAAAGACCACACTCTTGGGATCCAGTTTTCTTCAAATTTGTGAAAACCTGTCACAGAGGATGGGGCATAGATGTGGGTTGTTTTCTGTTTTGTTTTTCTGTTTTAGAAAGCAAAAATTTGAAGGAGGTGTATTTAGCTCAACCAGAGAAAAGTCCTGCATATAAGTCAGGTTGTTCAACAGAAAAATGAGCGGTCTCTCCTCGCAGGGAGCTCTGAATGTCACTGAAGGTTTTGAAGAAGAAATGCCTGCTCCGAGCGGAAAATGGCCATATTGCCTTTGAGATCCTTCCTCCTACAACACTCTGTGAATGCCCTCTTGGTAAATAGCCTATCAGCACCACAGACTTAATGTGTCTGACAGGGAATCATCTGTCCTGTCCAATTACTTGAATCTATCATTGGTGCTATTGTTCTTCTAGACTCCTGGATGAAACATCTCAGAGCACCTTTGATTCCGTGCTCTCTTTAGATCTTTAGATCTCTCTGTATCCAGAAGTTTCTTTGATTTGCTTTGCTCTTGATTCTCAATTTCCACTGACACCATTACACTCCAGATTTGCCAAATCACACATGGATGGACATCACTGGATTTTTGAGTTGCAATGGACCGTGGAGAAATCAAATCCCACTTGCTCGTTTACAGGATGAGACACAGAAAAATTAAAGATTTGTCTAAGGTCACATTGTTAAAAGTGGTGGTTCTAGACTCTGAGATGCGCAGAGCCATATTCTTTCCACTGCTCCATATCGTAGCAGCTCTGGGATTTCTCCTTATAATTCCTCAGGCCACCCTGATACATTTCAACTGAACTGATTTTACAAAGAATGGCCTTGTCTTAACCATGGAACGATTGATTTATTTGTATAATATTGTCATGGTCCTTGGTCAAATCATAAGTGTTAATCGAGATTGAGGAATTATCCTCAATCTCTTAATTGTAACAGACCACTGGGTCTGCTTTGAGTTAACAAACACTGTTCTTTTATGTGCTTCTCACCAATACTGCCAAAGTGGGACTGCTGAATTGCGAAATAAAGAAGAATTCTAGCCAGCTCAAGCTCTCTAGAGTCTGAAAATTCAGGTCATTTGGATTTGAAATGTATCATTGTACTCCAGTGAGTACAAAACTTACATATATCATGTTAACTGGCTATGCCCTGATTACTCCCATAAATGGCCCTGGACTCACGTTGGTTCTTCTGTTGCTATTCTGGTCTCTTCTACTTCTTGTGCTTGTTTCAGCCAAGGTAATTTAGCTTCCACTGGACTTTTTTCTAAGAAAAAAGGAACATAAACAACAAGCTTAAGGGAGTTGGATACATGATCATTGTTTGCTGAATGTTTCATCAATAAAGCAGTCATGCTTTGCGAATGCAAGCTGAGTCTTTTAGCACAGGACATGAAGCAGCTTCTGGAGTGAACAAGGCATTTCTGTCATATATATTTTTTTAATTAACACATTATCCAAATACAACCAGATGATCCCACAGCACAGTTGAGCATGTTCTCCAAGTGAACATAAAAATGCCTTTTTATTAAAAAAAAAAATGCCTTTTGCAAACTAACACCAATCTCTGTTATTTACATATTAAAGCTCTTACTTCAAGCCTATCAGCTTGCTTTCTTTTGCCACAAATTCTAGTTGCCCTTGAGTAAAGAAATCACTAGAGAAAATCAAATAACATAGCTGTTTAGAAAGTTGGGAGGAGGAGAATCTGTGCTTTGGTTTACTTAAAATTTGATTGTTGTAGTTCCTGAGGGCACTCATTACCAATTACAACCATCATGCAGGAGCAAGATGCATGCTCCCTTCTGTCCATGAAGTCTCCCTAAGATATGAAGAAATAGTAGTTATGAGAGAAGAAAGGAAATAATTTTGGACTGCTGCAGAGAAATCACAGACACTAAGAACGTGCTATGACAGCACCATCAACTGTATAAGGAAGGAGGCAAGACTTCCCTGATGAAGTTATATAACCAGGATTTGTCCTTTCCATGGAAGCCAATGATTTTTCTGGAAAGCAGACACAGTAAATCAATATTTGCCCAATGGTTGATTATGAGGCTATTTGTATGGACAATGAACCCTGAAATAATGAAGGAGAATTTTACTATCCTTTCTAAGATGTTAAGGAAGACTTCTTGGCACTAACAGGTGGGAATAATCCCTCTCTTATTTTCAGAAAGGAAATACTTGTCATAAGGGTTGGAAAGATGACCTCACAAAAATATTCGGAAATAATCCTGTATAGAGAGGAACATATATCTGAGAGATGATACCAAGGCTTCCTGCCCCTGGATGCTACCCATTTCTGCTAATTCATGTGGAACAAATAGGAACAACAAAAGAAACTCTAGAAGTATCTATAGGTCTAGATTGGGAGCTGAAAGTCTTCATTCATTCCATAGTAGGCAACAGGACACATGACGAAGAGGATGTATAAAATACTGTGAGAACAAAGACTGAGAACCCTAGGGGAAATTTCCTCCTCCTCTTCCTCTTTATTCTTCTTCTCCATTTCTACACCAACCTTTTTCTCTTCCCATTCACCCTGCTTCTTTTTCTTCAAAGCAGGGATTACACCAAATTATTGTAATTCTTGTCACACCAAGAAACATTAGTGTAAGCCCAGACAGATAGGAGCCCCTCTCTATGTACTGAGTCAATACCAGCTCACTTTCACCCTGCATCCCCCCAGATCACTTAAACACATCGGTCCAGCTTCTTTACATAGGTGGACGGGTCTATTGCCATTTACAGGTGAAACCATTTTTTAAGAAACTAAGTTGAATGTAAATGCTACAATATTGGAAAACACATTTGTTTTCCATACCACAAACTTACCTTTTGGTTTATAACATGGGATGGGAATGATACATTCCTCTTTAATGTGTAACTTCAGTTGTGGGTTGCATCCGCCAACATGCTGCCCACGGTGATTGATACACAGAACAACACGGTAACGTAACCCTCGGCCGCAAGTCACTGTGCACTTGAACGAAGAAATGAGAGGCCAGTGAAAGTCTTGCTCGTGAACAGACCCACAAAGGTGTTAATGACTCATGCCAAGAAGAGCCACTCATTTACATGAATATTAAGCAAAAAAGCCTGTCAGACAAACATGTAAAGAAGGGGCTAGAAGCTGATTTTCAGTGATTCTTATGTTTCAGGGCCCCTCTTTTGCAAGGCATCCTTCCAATTCTCCATTTGAAAGGTATTTTAGATGAGGCCACAGCATAAGAAAATCTGAAATGCCCTGAAATCTTTCTGCTCAAATATGAGAGAAACCTGATAGAAGTTTTCTCAAATTTGATTAAAAATTTTTATGACATTATCCAAAGTAAGTTGTGAGAATGGAAAAGAAAAGCTTTTTTAAACTATTAATTAAAAAATCAAATTCTGATCAATCACCCCACTCTTATGACCACTGAACAAATATTCTAATCAACTGAGTGAGGTTTGACATTAGACCCTATTTCTGGGAAACTGACTCCCCAACCTCAAGATTTATCTACTTGAAATATATATGACACTGAGAGGCTGTTGCATACTGGCCAAGAAAGAAACAAAAATTCTGCCCAAAGATAAAGAAAATGGTATGATTATAAGGTATAACTATAGCAGAAGTGGTCAATCCAAAGGAGTATTGCCTCCTCCTATTCCTCCTCTTCAGGAAGCTGGACATTTATTCCAACAATGCTGTCAGTATTTATGTTTCCAGAACCCCTCTTTGGAGCTGAATATATCTGTAATGATAGCAGATTCTTATTACTGAGAATGTATTTAATTTTTGTAAAGAAATGAAAAGTATCAAAAGCCAAGAAAGGTAAATGAGATGATTTGGTTAACAACCTTTTGTTTTGAAACTATGAGTGACGATAAAGTCATGATATTGATACGGGTGTGTTGGCAGGAGTGCTATAAAAGCTCTAAAGCCAACACAAAACATGTAGATGAGACTTGTAAGAGCTGAAAACAAGTTCTGCAGGTTATAGAGTTAAAAATCTTGATTTCTGATGATAGGATCATAATGTGGTTTTTGGTACATCACTCAGGAATTCAATAACTGAAAATCTTACTATAATAAAATCCTCCCACCTCAGGCTACTTATTTATGTGAACAAGGTTTCCTGGTGTGTACATACAAAACAAAACAAAACAAAACAAAACAAAACAAAACAAAACAAGAAATCTGCAGTTAAAAATTAAGAATAAAATTACTGCTGAACCCATCTCTCATTCTGGCAATGGACTATTTTTTCAAGGCCCCCTCATTTTCTAGAAAGATTGACAAAACTGTTTACCAAAATTTGAAATCTATTTATTATTTCTAATACGTAAAGCCTAATGGCCACAGGAAAATAAAATAAATTTATTTCAAATAAAATTAATTAATTTCCATCACCATACATATTTTCTTGGAGAAAAGTAAGAGTTTAACAAATAAAAAAGACTATAAAGCATAAAGGTACTTTATATTAAGATAAATTTCTATGGGGAGAGTAGACTGAAAATGTGAGTTCAAGGGGGAAAAAATGTAAACTATCCAAATTGTTCAAGAAGAACTTCTCCATGTGTTTTTTTTTTAAGGGAAAGATGGCAAGGGTAGAAATTAACATGGCATTTACATTCTGCTGGACACATTTTTTAGCCATAACACTTTTATTTTTAAAATGCCAGCATTCACAACATGTTAGAAATGACAGTCTTTTGATACTTATTATTTAAACTTACACAAAAATTTTAAATGTCAGGGCACCTGGGTGGATCAGCAGTTAAGCAACCAACTCTTGGTTTTGGCTTAGGTTATGATCTCAGGGTCCTGGGACAAGCCCCACAATGGACTCTGTGCTGGGTGAGGAGTCTGCTTGTTCCTCTCCCTCTGCTCCTCCCCCCTCAAATAAATGAATAAATAAAATATTTTTAAAAACTTTTAGATATCAACCTAAATATATGTGAAGGGGTATATAATTTTGCAAACATCTTTTAGGGGGTATGTGAAAAAAGGATCAACAACACCTTGATTAAAGTCTGAGGTTTAATTAAAAGTGTCCTGTCCTCAAATCTTACCTGAGACCACTCCATGGCGATCCACTTGGGGCAGTCAAACAGGTTGCAGGTCTGCATGACCTTGGGTTTGGGAGCATACATACACTTCCATTCTTCCACCTGGAGTATCTCTCCATGCATGGACTCCTCCACACACACGAAGCTCCGCCTCTGAATCCCACCTCCACAGGACACCGAGCACGCAGTCCAAGGATTATGTTCCCAGCTCAAAAGCAAACAAATAAAAATACATTATTTGTCATTTGCTTTTTGTTTCAAGCTTACAAAGGTGATGGATGCCAGGTGTGGTTCAGTTGAAAGCACACAGGGCTTGGAGTCATGAGACTTCTATCTTGACTGCCACACACAGTCCACAGTAACGGGTACTTCACTCCTCTGATCCTGAGGGAATACTATACCTGCCCTTGTGCCCCTTCCCAGGGCCATTCTGAGAATCACACTGGTTAAAATGGAGGGTATGAAAGGATTCTTTAAACTGTCTCTCCATTATAAATACAGATAATACTACTAGAGAATAACAGAAACTGAAGGTCAGAAACTAGTCACCTGGGTGTAAAAGGGAATTCACATTTCCTGACCAACTGCAATGCCTGAGCTCCCTCTGTACTAGCCAGTTACCCAAGCTGTATTAACACCTCCAGTAATGGGAAATGTCGCTGTTTGAGGGAGCATATTCCACCTAATTCTTTTTTGTAAAGACTTTATTTATTTATTCATGAGAGACACACAGAGAGAGGCAGAGACACAGGCAGAGGGAGAAGCAGGCTCCTTGCAGGGAGCCCAATGCAGGACTCAATCCCAGGATCCTGGGATCACCACCTGAGCCAAAGGCAGATGCTCAACCACTGAGTCACCCAGGTGACCCCCTAATTCTTAGACAGATCTTCCTTATTATGGAGTTGAAGTCTGCTTTCCCTTAGCTCTCTGTAAAGGATCTAATATCTATCCCTCTTACGTTTCAGACTACTGCCACAGATCTTTCACAATTCCTTGCAAACTACTTAGAGCTAACTGCAGAATGGAAAAAAGCAAACACGTAACTCACCGAGGGAGAGGCTGGAAGTGGTCATAGGGCATGATCTCTTTAAACCCATCACTACAAATGAAATAATTGGGACAATGTCATTTTTCAATCAATTAACATATTTATTAGTTTGACCAATATAGACTTGACATCCCAAAAGACAGAGCTCTTTCAGATTGAAAACTATTTATGCAAAGTGTTGGGAACTCTTCCTAAAAGCTCAGCCACCAACTTTTTGATTTTTAGGAACATTTCCAGCACATGCCATCCCCAGTTATATGAAAATACAGAAACTAGTGGAAGGAAAGAGTGTTTCTTAATTTAGATAAATCTATTTTTTATCATCTAAAATATTTTTTGGATATAATATATTAATGATATTAACACACTATCATATTAGTAAGAATATTCAGAAAAACTTTATTTCATAGAATTTGTCCTTTGAAAAGGTCTCTATTAATAATTATGTTCACCTGGGATTACAGGAAATGGGCAGTTCAGTGATAGGAAATGAAATCCACTGAGAATGCTTCCTTTTCCACTTGCACACTTCTGCCGCAGCCAGCTGGCAGATGTCGGGGGGATTCTGGGACTTGATATTGTGCTGTTATTTTAAGATACTGTAGTAAAGCCAGGAAACTTCCCCAGGCAATCCAAGTCAGCAGGTACTAAATTATGCAACAGGGATAGTTTATGCATAGCTTTTCTGCTTTGGCATTAAAACTTTTTACTTCCTTGCACAATGCATCATTTATACCGAATTTAATGTGAACACTTCAAAAGTCAAAACGTGGTAATGGGTGACCCAGTTTAAAAGTGAAAATGGTGAGTTCAAGATATTTATGACTAGCAGATGGACAGGACCTCATACTTGGACGAAGAGATCTTTCCTATTGTGTATGCAGGAGATACTCAAAGGGGTTCGTGACAAAGGGGCAAGTATCCAAGCGCACACACACGACCAGACAGGAGAGCCCCAGACCAGTGAGCTGGTGAGCCTAGTCCCTGCTGAGCAAGGTTACAAACACAGATAGGGCCACTGGCATGTGTTCAACGTCACATGGTGCAAAGGTCACTGCAAAGACTGATCAGTCTCAGCCACAGTTGATTTATTTCTTTTTAGAGCAAAACCCACAGGTAATTATGCAAACCTTGATGGGCAAGGGTCCATGCTGCACTCCTTCAGCTTGGGTTTTGGTTTTACGTTTTCAGGGTAGTAATGGCAGTAATGGTCAGGAACCACCCTCTTCAAGCGGATATCCACACATTCAGCTGAATTGAGCTGATAACCTAACGGAAAAAGAAAAGGCAGTTCTGAATACTGAATGGTGTCCTTTTCACGTGGCAGTGATCACTTGCCACACAGTTTTTTTTCCCCTCAAGAAATTTAACTCAATGGTTCTCATCCCTGGCTACACAATGGAACCCCTGGGAAATTCTAGCACACATCACTGCCTGAGTCCCTTCATGGTCCAATGAAGCCAGAAACGTTGTGGCTTGGTCTAGAAAATCGTGTTTTATTTTGTTTTGTTTTGAACCATTTTTAGGTTCTTCTAAGATAACTAAAATGTGTGGCCAAGATTGGGAATGATTACTGGAACTGATTACAGTAGTCTAAGCACTTTCAACGAGAAAGTTACAACAGACTCCTTTATAGAATACCTGAACCTTGGGGCAGAGGTCCGTTCGTTGGCCTGTCTCCTGACCGTCCCCATGACTTCCCCTCTTTGCCTGTCACCACCCGCCTCTCGGTTCCCCCAGAGATATCTGTTCATTGTTTATATGTTCTTAAATATACATCTGCCTTATGTAATGTTGTTTGAGAGTATCTGTTTTAACTAAATAAGTATTTTAAATCTTATTCTATTTTCTACTTTTCTCACTCAACATAACATTGTCGAGAGCTACCCATGTGCCTGGTAGGTGCTTCCTCCCACTGCTTAATATCCTGTTGCTGGCGTATACCACGTTTCACTCTTTTGCTGTCCTGGGGGATGTGGGGGCATCTCTGATGCCAACAAACTTCTCTAACTAGGGAAGTAAGCATTATAGGGAGAACCCAAATCCATCTCCTATACCGCCCCCTGCCTCCAAAGGCTTCAGAGGAGAAGGGATCAAGACTCACTTCCGATTCTATTAAATTCAAATTGTCATCTCTAAGGAAAGTGAACATTCCAAATGGATGAGTGCTATAAACTTTAAAAACTCACAAAATGAAGCTTCTATTTCCTGAAATATCTGATTCCAGGTTTCCTGTCACTACATAAGTGTCATGCTAAGTTAAAAAAAAAAAAAAAGGCAATTTTTCAAAACCAGAATGAGCTCTTCAGGGAAAAAAAAAAATGCCCAAAGCTAAGCTCTCAGCCACAGCCAATTGGTCTAAAGGTCTAAAAATACATTTAAGGGCTTGATTGTCGAGAGGAATCTGATTTTATAAACCACTAGACAGCTTTCTGCAGGCCATGGCTTGGATGTAAGCTGAGTGCAGAAGGACAGACTGGTATGCATTATAAAAAGCAAGGTTGAAACCGCAAGAACGAAAATCCAAATGGAGTCAATAAAATGTTACTCGGGTGCCAATATCTGCCAGAGAGTCTACAATATCAGATGGTAGCAGTGATCCCAGAACTCTCTCCAGGCTAATCTTAAGAGTCCCACGTAGATGATTACAGATGAGACCAGGAAAGTCCATCCAAGTATCTTAGGAAGCAGGGAACTAAGTCCCCTGATTATCTGACCACTCAGAAATGGCCTTTTCATATATCATGTACACTTGATTACTGATATAATTAAATTCTGGTAATTCTCTCCTTGTGGGTTTTATGTGTGTGTTTTTATTTCCTCCAACACAAGAATAGAATGAGATTATAGCTCCTTGAATTAAAGAAAAATCTTTCTTCTAAATGGAAATATACTTCTAGGAGACAAAAAGCATACAGGTGTTTATCATTTTAGGAGAGACAATTTTCCTCTGTAATTTTATGGCAGTACAGAGATAACTTAAAGAGAAGGAAATAAGGCAGATTGGCTTCCTATCCTATATTATGAACAAATGTACTGAGATTCTGCTAGTGTGCACAAAATGGCAGGCTGCAAGGGGAACCCCCAAAAGCAGCCTAAAGTCTGCCTCTGTTCTTACAACTACCACTCTGCTTCTGCTTGGTGGGCAGACTCACTGCTAGGTGCTCCCATCCATGATTCTAGCAGGGCTGAGTGTGTCTTTCCTTTGGTCCCCATGTATGAGACATATTTGTTTTCCTTCCAAGGATTTAATCAACGGAACTAAGCCAAATCCCATTACAAATGTCCCTCCCAGAAAGTGGAAAGCTTCTCTTTTATCTTCTGTGTCTGAACAGGAACATCTCTCTGAATAACTGGCTGTTAGAGTTAGCAAATAAATTAAAAAGAAAGAGATGTTTGTTTTCCTGCTGAGTAAGAATAAAAAAAGCCCCACCAGCTCTTTGCTTTTGTTTTGGGGGCCATGAGAGACTCTGTGTTCCCTGGAGCCATGACCCACATGACTCTGAGGTGGTAGGATTCTGCTTCTGGATATCAAGTGTACAAGGAGGGATCTATAGATATGTCCCACTTCGCCAGAGAGCTTTTCACTATCAGCACTGAGTCATGTATGTATCTCATAATTCATCACCAGAAAATGCCAGGAGTGGGGACGGCCAGAACTCTGTAGATCATGCAGAGACATTGTTAACAAGATTCAGGCTTGTCTAGACTCTGACATAACAGGTATTTCCCGAGCACTCACTAATTACCAGGCACTGTTCTGGGCTCCTTGACATATGTCCTCTCATTTTGTCTCCCAATGATGCTGCAGAGAAGGGGGGATCATCCTGTTTATGGATGATCAGATTGATGTTCAAAGATATCTCAGAGCAAAGTAGTGGCAAAGCCAAGGAGTGAGTCCAGGTCCCTGAACTTAAGCTCCATGGCCACACTGCCTCTTGATGTAAATGTTGTCACACAATTTTTGGAGAACAAGTTTGGCCAGAATGAGCCTGAGGCCCAGGTCTGGAAAGACTCATGGAACTGACGCAGATCATGGTCTCAATTCCAAACACTGTTTCACCTCAATCAGCTTTCAACAAGACTAAATGTGTTGTAAGAATTTCCTTGGGGTCACTGTTGCAAGGTCACTGGCTCAAAGCTCTGAAGGAGCTTCTGCCTGAGAACAATATTCAGCATGTTCAACAAAACCAGATTTCACGTTCAGGGGGAAACAAGAATGGCCTGAGAGAACGTGAGGTTCTGGCAGGGACTTAAAGACGATCTCCAGCATTTTGTTTCCGTCGTATTTATTTTTGCGATTGTGTTCTATTTATGGCAACAGATCACAGTTTTCCACTCTGAGGTGATCATATTAGATCCTTTTTGGTGCCTATGTTTATGTAAATTTTTAAAAGGTCCATTGAAAGAAAAAAAAAAACGTAAGTTATAGTACAGGGGTAACACAGATACGCAAAAGCAGTGAGGTTAATATGGCTACAGCCGATATCCAAAGCCATTGCTTTAGAGAGCAGTGGTTCTTTTTTTTTTTTTTAAGAATGAATGAATGAATTTATTTGACAGAGAATGTGCACAAGCAAGGAGTGCAGCAGGCAGAGGGAGAGGGAGAGGGAGAGGGAGAAGCAGGCTCCCCACTGAGCAGAGAGCCTGACGCGAGACTCAATCCCAGGACCCTGAGATCACAACCTGAGCTGAAAGCAGATGTTTAACCCACTGAGCCACCCAAGTGTCCCATAGGGAACAGTGGTTCTTAAGCTTGAAACTGCACCATAATCTCTTGAAGGGACTGTTGCACAGGATTGATGGACCCCAGTCCCAGAGTTTCTGATTCAGCAGGTCCAGGGTAGGGGCCAAGAATCTGAATCTCCAACAAGTTCCCATGAGGTGGTGATGTTCCTGGCCCAGGGAGCCCACTTTGAGAATCACTGCTATCAGATCATAATCTAGGAATCTACTGCCCACGCCTGGCCCAAGAAGAACTCACTTGGAAGGTTAACTTTTTACCTTGTTTCTAGAGCCCCATGCAACCCCCAGACTGTTTCTCTTCCATTCCCAGCAACACCAGCTCCTTCTGTGGTCTGGGCTACTCAGTGGTCCCACAAAGCACCTGCCTCCTGCTTTCACTAGGAGCCTAAATCCCAGAAGAGAGCGGTCTGATGTACACATTCAGGAGAACCTGATGCTGGCTGAGGAGCCCTCCATGATAAGCCTGTGGTTTAAGGGAGAAAAGGCAGAAGCTGCACTCAGTTTGTGGCTCTCTGTATAAGCTGATATTCTGTAGCCCTGCAGGGAAGCAGTGGTTTGGGGCCGGGCTGACTTAGGCTGGGCTGAAGGAGGAGGATTTATTCTAGTCCTTCAAACACAACCATACCTGAGCCTGCGTACTCTGATCTGCTCCCAAGTGTGGTAGGTGGTTGGGGGAGATATAAGAAGAAAATCAGTTAGAGCATGGGGCTCTGGCAGCAGACGGACCTGGAGCTAGATCCTAGCCATGCTGTCCACTAGCTGAGCAAACAGAAGCTCATTCTTTAGCTTTTCTATGTTTCTGTTTGTTCACACATAAAACAGGCATGGGGCGGGCGGTGGCGGCGGTGGGGGGACCTGGTGGCTCAGTGGTTGAGCAGATGTCTGTCTGCCTTTGGCTCAGGTCATGATCCTGGAGTTCCGGGATCGAGTCCCACATCGGGCTCCCTGCAGGGAGCCTGCTTCTCCCTCTGCCTATGTCTCTGCCTCTCTGTGTGTGTCTCTATTAGATAAATAAATAAAATCTTAAAAAAAATAGGCATGAAAAGAGATCTTTCACAGGTTTGTTTGGAAGAACAAATGTGAAGATGAGTGCCCTAGCTCATGGTTTGATACACGTAAATGCTCAGCACTGTTGCCCGGTGCTTTGAGAGGAAGTATCAGCATTGAGTCCCTCGAGCAATTCTAGTAACTGTGGTTCCTGGGGTGGCACGAGTGTTGAACCATTTACCTTCAATTTAAAAATTCAGTTCATTAAAAGAGACTTATCTCAATGGAGGCTCTGGTCGCCTCCTCATTTCCTCCAGGCAGACACTTCCTCCATATTAAACAGATGATGATCCCCCACATGAGCCTGCAAATATGTGTAGCACATGTGCAGAGCCCTGGGTTAACTGGCCCAGAGCCTTCCTCAGCTGCCTGTGAAATCTCTGAACTAAGTGAGCAGTGAGCAGGCTCTCCCCCTCACCACTTAGCAGTTACCCCTTCTGTCTTTGGTAAGTTCTGTTTTGGTACCTGAGGGAGGATAGGGTGAAAATCTAAATGTTAGAACCAATGCATCCATTGACTCGATCAGACAGGGCAAGCAACCTGGTCTCTCTGTTTTTCAGGTTTTCCATGGATAATTAAAAATAATACATGCTTTAAGAATAATCAAAACAAGATACTCAAGAATTAGTGTAAATATGTTTCCTGCTTTTTGCTATAAGTAAAAAGTGTTTTCCAAATCCTGTTTTCATCTGTCTTCAAGAATAAAGATAATACCACTGCATTCCAGCTGCTGAGTAGGATGCCATGTATTACACAAACACCAATTTTGAAGTCAGCTTCAAAAAACACAAGTGTGCCATTTCTAACTCTGAGCCCTGGCATTCACAAATGAAGTCTGTGCCTCACCTCCTCCGCATGTTACAGTGCAGGGAAAGAAGTCAGTTTGTCTCCACTGATGACTGATCGGCTGGTAGAAGAAGAACTGGACAACACTGTCTTTGGCCACAGTGTACCTGGTCTGGACAGAGAGAACTGTGGTCATGTATCTGCATACACCGAGTAGTGCTTCCCGCACCTTTCCAAATGTGATGAATCTATTTCACTAATGTAGGTAGACAATCACATATCAATCACAACAAACTATGGCACATGAAAATTCCAAAAATTCTAACATGTGATAACATTTCATTTAGGTTTGGCATACATGGGGGCTCAACAGATCTTCAACCAGTCTCCCTGGAGTCATCCTTCCAGAGGATTCCATGCCTGTGAATGAGTTCTCAAATGTGTAGGTGGGCTTGTTTGTTTGTGTAACTTCTTTTTCCTATCTGATATATCTGATTTTAATTTCCATGAGAGCAGGGACTGGGACAGGCTGGGTTTGTTTGCAACATGGCACATAACTGGGATTCTTACACTTTCAATAATAATATCCTTAAGCAAATACTTTCAAAAAGGTTTTCTGAAAGCACAACAGCAAAAACGCAAACACACAGAAATACATAGTGTTTACACATGATGTTTACTAGCGCTCCAGAATCTAACTAAAGAGGGGAAAGGGTACCACAGTGCATGTGCAAGCAGAGGGAAGAAGGAGGTACTGCTGCAGGACTGATGCAGCAAAAACAGAAAAAGAAAGATGAAAAAGAAGTTGAGTTCATGCAGAACTGATCCAGAAATGCCAACACACATCACATATGGATGGAGTTCAGGTCAGAGACCTAGAGTAAATAATGAGTAGCCGATATTTGATGATGTAATTGCTGAGAATTTCCTAGACCTTGAGAAAGACAGGTATACTTGGTTCAAAAAATTTTTATCAAGTTCTGAGCAGACATTTTTAAAAAGTTACAACCACCAAGATAAAGAAAAATCTTAAAAGTTCAGAAAGAAACAAATAAGATTACCTACAAAGCATTGGCATCAAATTTCTCACAGCAAACACTGGATTCAAGAAAACAAAATCATACCTTTAAAGTGACGAGGAATAATAACTTTTCATCTAGAATTCTTTAAATTATTAACCAATAATCAAAGATCAATTATCAATCTATGAATGATCTATAATCAAATTAACAATCATAGTCAATGAAATAAAGATATTTTCAGACACAAAATGACCAAAACTTTACCACTTGAGACCCTTATCGGAAAAAAAAAAAAAAGAAAAAGCTACTAAAAGGTACCAAACAAGACTAATAATAGAAAAGCAGAAGAAGGTAGTGGATACAAGAAACAGTAATGATGAAATCAATCAGTAAAAGCTTATTTATAAATGTCAATAAATAAGAGTTGACTAAAAAAAATAATACTTTGATGTATCTGATTATAAAACAGTATAAAAAGTCCAGCACGAGATGTGTTGTTGGGGAGGAGAGGCAGGGCAGTGTGGTGGGGGAGGGAGTGTACAGTGGTCATAGGGGCACAAAACATTTCTAAAAGGTTTTTCTCTAGCTATGGAAGAATGGCTTGTCTCTGATGAATCCTGCCAGTGAGAATAAGTGAAAACACTGCCTAAAATATTTTTTAATGTAGTTGAAGGCACCAGAGAACTACCATACTAGTGAGTGTTTGCAGGGCCAAGAGCCCAGACACAAAGAAAGCCCAGAGAGGTGAGCATAACACTTGGCACCCCCTCTGGCACCACATTTCTGCTGAAGGCATTTTCCATCATGCAAGTGGTGACTGAGTGGCTGAGAAGCTGAGCAGACCTGTCATCAGACTCGTGTGGCTGAGAACAAACACTGGAGCCCAAGATCCACCAAGCTGATGCCTTACTGGTAAATGCCCCAGGCACCCAACTGAGACCCCAAAAAGCTCTCTCCTAGGAAAAAGTGTGAACTGGAAGTAGACCAATTTTCAAAGGGAATGAAAGGCCAGGTTCAAATTACTTCAATTCCTGTTGGCTGAAGGTAATTGGCTGCTAATCTGTGTTCCAAAAGCAGAAATTAATCCAGTGTCAAATCATATCTATAATCTTTCATCTACTATACATAGAAAAACTTAAAAATAACTAGGCACACAAAAAGGTAAATTTTAATAACAACCAAAAAAGGTGGAGGAATAGACTATAAGTGGAATTACAGAACATCCAGATATTGGCATCACCTGATAGAAATTTAAACACCTATATATACTGCCACCACCCCCTCTAACTCTAGCTTTGGCTTCAGCTCATGTCTCACAATACTCCTTCTAATCCCAGGGTATTACAGCACCACTGTTAGCACACAGCTCTCCTTAGGCTCTGTTTTTTAGAAAGCCTAAGCTAAGATACAGTGGTTACAATGCTTAAGAAACTAAATAACGGGGGTCCCTGGATGGCTCATCAGTTTAATGCCTGCCTTCAGCCCAGGGTGTGGTCCTGGGGTCCCGGGATCGGGTCCCACATTGGGCTCCCTGTGTGGAGCCTGCTTCTCCCTCTGCCTGTGTCTCTGCCTCTCTCTCTCTCTGTGTCTCTCATGAATAAATAAATAATTAAAAAAGAAACTAAATGACAAGAGAGAGAATTTTACTACAAACAAGAAGCTACAATAAAAATAAAATGGCAGGGGTGACTGGGTGGCTCAGTTGGTTAAGCATTTGCTTTTGGCTCAGGTCATGATCCCCAGGTCCTAGAATTCAGCCCCCGCATCAGGCTCCCTGCTCAGTGGGGAGCCTATCTCTCCCTCTCCCTCTTCCCCTTCCCACCTCCATGCATGTTCACTCACTCTCTCTCTCAAATAATAAAATAAATAAAATCTTAAATAAGTAAGCAAATAAATAAATAAAATGGCGATTCTAGAAGTATGAAGCATGATCATTTAAATCAGTATCTCAATGGATAGACTTGACAGTGGATTAGACTGGAGTTCAGCAAATACTTTCATAAAGAACTAGATAGTAAACATTATAGTTTTCAGGCCATATCATCCCCATTTCAGTTATTTGATGTGGCTGGTATAGTGAAAAATCAGCCACAATCTATAAACAAATGGCTTTGGCTGTGTCCCAGTAAAATTCCACTTACAAAAACAAGCCATCAGCTTGCTGGCTAGGATTTGCTGGCCCCTGGATTACACATACTTGAAGAGAGAATCAGCAAATGGACAGGTAAGAAGGTACTGGAAAGTAGACATTGAGAGATAAAAGTATATACCTATAGCCCCAGAAAAAGAGAACAGAGAGAATGCAATAGAAATAAATGTGCAGGAGCAATAAACGAGAATCTTCCAAATTTGATGGTGGATATGAAACCAGAGTTGTGAAGCACCACAAACCTCAAGCAGAAGAGAGCCACTAATTACCTCACAGTCAAATGGATGAAAACAAAAACCAAGGAGAATACACTTAAAAGCAGCAAAACCTCCTAAGGCACAAAAATAAGACCAACAGCTGACTTCTCAACAGAATTAACGGAAGCCAGAAGACAATGGAGCGATAAAGTGCTGAAAGACTTTATCAGCACTGAAAGACTTTCAGACTCTAAAGTGCTGAAAGAAAATAGTTTCATAAGGGTAAAACAGTCATATCACTAGAAGAGGTAACGACTCTAAATGTGAATGTGCCTAACAATCTAGCCTCAAAGATAAATAATTTGAAATTAACAAGATTAGAAAAGAACTAAATAAAGGAACAGTCACAGTGGCAGTTTTACCATATCTCTTATGGTAACTAATAGAATGAGCAGACAACAACCAGTAGGCTATTATTTTTATTTATTTTTTTTAGTAGGCTATTGTTTTTAATAAAACCATTAATAATACCATGATAAAATTGACATATGAACAGTGATCAACAACAGAAGATGATGCATCATATCTTCTAATATTTGCTATGTTCTGAGCCACCAATTAAGTTTCATCAGATTTCAAAAAAAAAAACATAATATAGAATATGTTCTTTGACTAAAGTGAAATGAAGCTATAAAATAATGATGAGATTACTGGAAAATTTCTACATACTTGGATAAGACACTTCTAAATATTCCATAAATCAAAGAATATATCACTATGAAAATTATAATACAATTTGAATGATGATGGAAAAGATTTCATATCAAAATTTGTGGAATAAGGGGATCCCCGGGTGGCTCAGCAGTTTGGCACCTGCCTTTGGCCCAGGGCGCAATCCTGGGGTCCCGGGATCGAGTCCCATGTCGGGCTCCCTGCATGGAGCCTGCTTCTTCCTCCTCCTGCCTCTCTGCCGTCTATAATAAATAAATAAATAAATCATAAAAAAATTGTGGGATAAAATATAAGGCACACTTGGAATGAAATTCATAGACTTAAATACATGTATTATGGGAAAAAAAGGAAGAAAATAAATGACCTAAACAGTCAACTCAAAAAGTTAAAAAAGGAATAGTTTATTGAATCCAGAGAAAGTGAAAGAACAGAGATAATAAAGATGAGAATGGATATTAATGATATAGAAAGGAAACTACATTAAAATTGGTAATAAAGTCAAGATGTGTTTCTGTGAAAAGTCTAATAAAAGCAATAGCCCCCCAAAATGACCGATCAAGTTAAAAAGAAAGTAGAAACAAACAATCAGTATCAAGAATGAGAAAAGGCACTCACTACAGATCCTGGAGACAATGAAGAAATAATAAAAGGATATAAAAATGAACTATTGGGACTTCATCAAGATAAGAAGCTTTTGCACAGCAAAGGATACAGTCAACAAAACTCAAAGACAACCTACAGAATGGGAGAAGATATTTGCAAATGACATATCAGATAAAGGGCTAGTTTCCAAGATCTATAAAGAACTTATTAAACTCAACACCAAAGAAACAAACAATCCAATCATGAAATGGGCAAAAGACATGAACAAAAATCTCACAGAGGAAGACATAGACATGGCCAACATGCATATGAGAAAATGCTCTGCATCACTTGCCATCAGGGAAATACAAATCAAAACCACAATGAGATACCACCTCACACCAGTGAGAATGGGGAAAATTAACAAGGCAGGAAACCACAAATGTTGGAGAGGATGCGGAGAAAAGGGAACCCTCTTACACTGTTGGTGGGAATGTGAACTGGTGCAGCCACTCTGGAAAACTGTGTGGAGGTTCCTCAAAGAGTTAAAAATAGACCTGCCCTACGACCCAGCAATTGCACTGTTTGGGATTTACCCCAAAGATTCAGATGCAATGAAACACCGGGACACCTGCACCCCGATGTTTCTAGCAGCAATGTCTACAATAGCCAAACTGTGGAAGGAGCCTCGGTGTCCATCGAAAGATGAGTGGATAAAGAAGATGTGGTTTATGTATACAATGGAATATTACTCAGCTATTAGAAATGACAAATATCCACCATTTGCTTCAACACAATAAAATGAGTCAAATGAATTTTTTGGTTCCTTGGTGCATATACAAGTGATATTATATAGCACATTAAGCATTCAGTAGCATTATGTCTAAGAAAATAATGTATGTACCTTAATTTAAAAATTTATTGCAGAGCACCTGGCTGGCTCAGTCAGTAGAGCATGAAACTCTTGATCTCAGGGTCCTGAGTTTAAGCCCCATGTTGAATGTAGAGATTATTTAAAAATAAAAAATCTTAAAAAAATTAAAAACTAAAAATACTTTTATTTAAAAAAATAAGCTCAAAAAAATAAGCTCACATGGTAAGCTTTCAGCTAGATGTTGTTACTGATCACAAATCACCATCACAAAGAGAGTAATAACAAAAAATTTTGAGATATTCTGAGAATTACCAAAATGTGACACTGAGACATAAAATAAGCAAAGTCTGTTGGGTAAATGGTGTCAATAGACTTGTTCAATGCAGGATTTCCACAAACCTTTGTAAAAAATACAGTATCTACCAACTGCAATAAAATGAGGTACACCTATAGACAAAGTCCATGAAACAAAACTGACATAAAAGGCAACTAAAACTCTGAGTAGTTCTATATATTTTAAAGACCCCAAACACACACTTCTAAGAATTTCCTGTTGAGTATTTCCAAATATTTAAAGAAGAAATAACACCAGTTTTATACATACTATTGCAGAGAATAAGAACTCAGAAAACACTCTAAACTTGTTTTATAAAGACAGTGTAAATTAATACCAAGACTTGACATGAATACATTACAAGAAAAACAAAAAACCTCTCCTGGACATAGCTACCAAAAATATCATAAATAAAATAATTTAAAATTATACTCAGTGATACATAAAAGGATATCTTTTTATTAATAATGAAATAATAAATACTAATAAAATATAATAATGATAATGACGAAGTGAAGTTTACTACAGGAAGGTAATATGGGTTTAACACTTAGAAATCAACATAATTCAGTATACTGAAGGGAAAAAAACAGCCCAATATATGAAGGAAAAAACATATGATCACTCCAAAAAATGTAGAAAAAGCATTTGATAAAATTCCACATTTATTTATGATGAAGCAAATTAGAAAAAGTTTCTTTCGTTGGATAAAAAAGTTATCCAAAAAAAGTTTCTTTCATTGGATAAAATAGTTATCAAAAATTCTTAGCAAACATTATACATGATGGGGAATTACAGGGTCCATTGTCCCTGAAATGAGAAGCATGACAAACATAGCTTCTGTCAACTATTACTCAATATCATATCAAATATCCTAAGTAGTACAATGTAGCAAGAAAAATAAATAAAATATACAAGATTAGAAAAGAAGAAACAAAATTACCATATTTGTAGGTGTCATAATTGTTTATATATCTACTACAAAAGAATATATTAATTATTAGTATTAATAAGTGAATATAGTAAAAATAGAAAGCCAATATACAAAAAATCAAGACTTCCATAACTGGCAAATAAACTGAAAATGAAAAAAATGTCATTTATGATAACATCAAAATAACAAACTGGGAATAAATTTACAAAAAATATATGACATAAACATTAAAAATTAGAAACATGAGAGAATTTTTAAATAAATGGATGGATATACCATATTTATGGATTGAAAAATTTGGTATTGGAAAGTTTTCAGGTCTCTCCAAGTTGACAAATAGATTGAGTGCAATTCCCATCAAAATCCAGAAGAATGTTATAAAAATTGATAGGCATACTTAAAAGTTGCTATGGAAATGCGAAGAGTCAGTAATATCAAAGATCATCTTCAAGAACAAAGTGGGAAAACTTACACTAGCAAATATCAAGACTTGCTTTAATATAAGGTAATTAAGTTATGATGGTACTACACAGATCAATGAAACAGAATAGAGTCCAGAAACAGATCCACACACATACAGTTTGGGATTTAAGACAAATGGGGAACGGACTGTCTTTTCACCAAATGGCACTGGGTCAACTGGATAGTCATGTGGAAAAAGATATAGATTCTACTTCACAACGTGTGCAAAATCAACTCTGGGTGGATTATAGCTCATAATACAACAGGTAAAACAATAAGGCTTCTAGAAGAAAACACAGAAGAATAGTTTCATGACCCTGAATGAGACAAAAATCTCCTAACACACAAATATAAATTGTCTAAACATAAAGTTATAAGTTGATAGCTTACACTACAACAAAATTAAGAGCTTTTGTATGGCAAAACTGATTGCCCTAAATACATGTAACAGAGGGGAAAAAAGGTTGAAGATAAAATGAATTAAGAATTGAGCTCTAGAAACTAAAAATACAACACCAAAATAAACCCATGTGAAGATAAAGGAAAGAAAAAATTAAAATTTATATAAATCACATAGTTTTCAAACTTGGGAGTTAAAAAGACAAAAATCTGGTTTTTATATGTCTCAGAGACAAATCTTTGGAGGGTCTGAATGAAACAAAAATGAGACAAGGAACCAGTGGAAGAGACATAGTTACTTAGAAGTACAGTGAGATTTTTTTTTTTTAATGCTAAGGCAATACTATTATTACATTTGAAAAGTTTGAAAGAATTAGATGAACTGGATACTTCTCTAGCAAAATACAAATTCCAAAACTGGCTTAACAATAGAACCCTAAATAAATCAATAAGCCTAAGAGGGGCTGAAATGGTTTTCTGAGTCCCACCCATTATCCCCAAAAAGAAAGAGAAGAGGAAGAAAAAGAAAGAAAAGGCATTAAACCCAGATGTTTTCCATAAAGAGATGACCTTATCGGAGCAGATGCATTTAATTGCTGACCAATATCCACTTCCCTTCCCCATCCTGCCAAAGGCTCACTTTTGTTCCGGTGCTCATGCCTCCCCCACGTGTCTTAGCTAACGCATGATTGTCCCACGTGATCATAGTGGGCACAGCTGCCTTGCCAGGTGTGGGGCCCAACGTGATCGTGCCTTTGCTCACACAACTGCAGAGCATAACTGATCGGTAGTGCCCATCCCAAGTCAAGCTCGCTGTGGGCTGCTCCCACCCAGGGGGTCCGAGACTGGCCATTTCCCAGGAGACACTGTGTCATGTGATAAGATGACTCTGGCTCAGAGACTCTCCTGCAGCCTTGCTGAATTCTCTAGAACTGCTCTCCAATCTGAGATGCTCCCACCCAACTGTCCTTCCTTCCCTCTCTCCTCTGCTTGTGGTCAGATCTTCCCTATAGCTGGACATCCCTCCTGGCCTCTCTCGGCTCCATCTTGCCTGTCCCTTGTGGGCATGCTGCTCCTAAATGTCTTGCATATCTAATCCTGTCTTGGCATCTGCTTCCTGAAGAACCCAGAAGGACTAACACCCAGGGAATGGTTTAGAGCAAGCACATGACCCAAGTCTTGTCAACGAGAGGTGATAAAGGGTCTGTTGTGGAGCTCTTGAGAAAAAAATTTCCTTACTGGAAAGGTTTATAAGAAATAAAAAGTCCTATTGGGCTTCTGGACTTTGTCTTCTCTGCATGTTAGCCTTCTACTCCAAATGCAGAGCAATTATAAGCCAATTTACCTTTTTCTTTTTTTTTTATTGGAGTTCAATTTGCCAACATACAGCATAACACCCAGTGCTCATCCCACCAAGTGCCCCCCTCAGTGCCCATCACCCAGTCACCCCAACCCCCTGCCCGCCAATTTACCTTTTTAGAAGCTGACATATAACACTGCATCTCTTCAGGTAATGCCCTATCAGGTGAGGTGACTCTACCTTCATCCCTCAGCTACAGAGTCATTCTGCCCTCACTGTGTCAGCCCCTCCAAGCATGGCCAGCTAAGAGCACAGAGAATTTTCCAGATACCTTCCATGACACTTGGGGGCTGAGGGAGCCTCCAGACAGCTGAACTCACAATCTGTGCCCCAACTCTTCACGACCCTAAAGCCAATTTCATTCCAAGGTAGCTTGCCCAGGTTGTTGCTGATGGATGCAGGTACTCCACAGGGCATCTTCCTCTTGGGGTTCTAGATGAAAAGTGGACCAAAAGCTCCTTTTCTGCCTTTGCTGTGAAACCTAGTTAATATTCTTCCCTGCTTCAGAGAGTGACTGCAGTCATGACATGTGTCTCTTTGCCTTCCCTCCTCCTGCTTGTGTCCTCACACATCCTTGTGGGACCCCCCTCATTATGGGGTACACTCCTGACCACAGGGTGCTGAGGACACAAAGCCCAAGGCTCCGCCTGATGGGGGAATGGGCATCCCCTCTATACCGAAGAAGACACACTTAGATTTAGTCTCCAAGCTTGGCTCCTGACATTTCCAGAAGCTGAATCAATTTAGAAATAGCCTAATTTCTCTCCATAATTCTGATTCTCAAGACAAAAGTCCAAACTAAAGAAGAAGAAGGAGGCGAAAGAGACAAAGAAGAAGGGAAGAAAAGATCTTACCTTAATAATAAAAAGTTGAACATAAATGTGTGAACTTATGGTTTACACATATAATTTAGCTGTGAATTCTGAGAACTACTAGGGCAGTATTTGAACTGCTTTCACTGAAAAACTCCCCTCAACAGACCACATGACAGCAAATATGGAGTGACACTTTGAAAGTCTCTGCCTCTGTGATTAGCAGCAAACTCTCAGGTTGAAGGGAATTCGGATTGAGAGGCACAATGAAATAGGTAAATTTTCTTTTCTATTAGACATTGGTATGGGTTTAATCCTGTTCTCCCCCCCACCCTGCCACCGCCAAGAGATATGCTCACATTTTAACCCACGGTCCCTCAGCACATGTCTTCGTTAGAAGTCGGGTCATTGCAGATCCAGTCAAGGTAACTGAGGTTATTAGGGTGAGTCCAATCCACTAAGGCTGGGGTCCTTATAAAAAGAGATATTTAGACAGGTGGGCCCCAGCCGAAGACGGTGTCACGGCCAAGGGAGAAGGCCTGAGGACACATCAGCTGAGGGGGGGCAGAGGGAGGCATGGAACAGACTCCCCCTCTGCCCTCAGAAGGAGCCAGTCCTGCCCACACCTTGATGGTGGACTTCCAGCCTCCACAGCTGTGAGTATGCGACTGTCTATCATGGAAGCCAGTTGAGGGTACTTTCCTGTGGCCTCAGGAAACTGACACAGGCACCAGCCCTCAAAATTATGTCTTGCTGTGTTTTGAAATACCTGTGAATGTATACATGTAGTCACTGTCTGCAGCACATTACAAGGCAAGAATCCATTCTCTGAGATAAAGGAAAGCAGGAAGTTTCAAATCCTCACATCCCTGCATCAGTCAGATGTGCTATTGTAACCACCCAGAAAGAAAAGAGATTGTGTAAGGACAAAACAGAACGTGGACCTAGGGGAAACTGAGGCAAGACTTGCCTCACTGAACACGAGTGGGAAGAGCAATCAGAAAACATTTTCCTACAGACACACAAAATATCTGGCGGGGAGAAAGACAAGAGACATCTAGAACACAAAGGAAGATTTCAGACCATGAGGAAGAGGAACTTCATTCTCTCCCGTAAGATGGATATGTTGTCAAAGAGAGGGAAAGCTACCAGCACCATTAAAAATAGTGAACTACGGAAAGAGATGTCTTTACCAAAGCCATTTCATTTTGTTCTCGTGGGCAAACACTTAAAATCGATATTCACAAGCCTCTACTTGCAGACCCTCCAATGCACAGGGCATTCTGCATGAAGTATTTGATTGGGACTCTCTACTGCTACCTGGTGGCAACATACACACATTTAAAAAGCCAAATAAGAATACTTCAGGGGCTCTAATGCAAAATACCATGTGCTGTGACAAAGGTCATCCATGAGAAACACATCATTCGGGAAAGGATATATAATGAGAAACCTACTGGGGGGAAAAAGTGCAATTTTCAAGAATGGCCCAATCATGAAAACATAGCTTCTGAAAAAGTAGAAATAAAATTTTTTTGGTCTCATTGGTGCAGTGATTGATAGGCTTTACAATCTGAACAATAACCACAAACGAATCTAGCATCCCACTGATGTCTTCAGAAGTTACTCATGATGTCAGAATACAGTGTTTTTCAATGGTCTGTTTATTAAAAGTCCATGAAGTAAGGTCTTATCTAAGACCATATGAAAGAGTGTGCCTCGGTATCCCTTGGTGTGCCGATGACTGTGCTACCTTGGCACTGGGTGGGCAGAGCTGGTCTCCATTCTGCATCATCAGGGTGAAGCCAGGTGTTCTGTTTTTAGAACAACTGCTCTTGGTTGATTCGAATGGATAAAGAAACAGCGAAACACATGGCTGACCATCATCAGTGACCTTATATGCACTTTTTACCTCTCACTCAAAGTACAGCCGTTACTTGATTGTGTGATGAGCCGTAAACACATGAGTGGAAGTAGAGCTCCCTACCTTAGCAAGAACACAGGCTGGGGAATACTATGGTGCTCCAAGAAAAAAAAAAAGAAAAAGTAAGATGGAAAAGTATATTTCCTAGAAACCCACATTATTTGGACAAGCTTATAAGTCAGGGAAAAAACAACATCAGAGTCATTCTTGCTTCATCACAGTGTCTGATTTTGCCAAATTCTCTCCCACCAAGTGCACACCACATTTGGGAAAGCAAACTGCTGTAGGCACGAAAACCAGGCTCTAGTTATGCGTGAGTCAGACAGTTGTATGTAACACCTTCTCTGATGGATATATATTTTTGAAACCTTTCATTTAAGAGAGATCAAAAGCTTCCCAGAGGTTGAAATTAAAGCCCAGAATTGTTCATAAAATCTGAGGAAAACAGAACCCAGAGTGGAGAAGAAAACAACACTAATTTGGACTTGAACAAGGTGCTACTGAAATGTATTCTAGTAAGAAGTGGACATGTAATTTAGACAAGAAGGTGTAAAATAATTTTTAATTATGCAAGTGATATGTGATTGTATTCTTCTCTTTAAGAATTGTTTTAAGTATTGGAGTATTCTAAATGATCTAAGCCAAGATCACTCCCCATAGCACCTATCCCCTCTAAAAAGAAGCATTGTGTTTTCATGTTTTCAGTTTGGAATATATCCTCTCAAATCTTAAAAAATGTATACACACACACACCTACAGAAATACACAGTTTATGTGCATGTGTGTTTTTATGTATGGTATCAATAAACAATATGCTTTCCATGCTGATACTGCAACCAAACAATATCTTGAAATGGTCATCTTTGTGGCTATTCCTCCCAGTCCATCATTTTATTAATAGCTCCTATGCAGAGATCTCCAAGTTGACTTGAGAAGAACTCAGGTTGTCTAAGGAGAAATGAAAAGAGGACAAGAAAAAAATATAAGGTGCCTGTGTGCATGTATGCATGTGTGTGTGTGTGTGTGTGTGTGTGTTTTATTACTTGGAAACCAAATGGGAAAACCCTAAGAGAGCAAAACAAGTACAGAACATATGCCTAACAATGAGAGAACAGAAGGAAAGACGGATTACAGTTATGGCTTCCCAAAAGCCTTTTACAATGCTATTGTCCAAGAACAACACTGGGTTGATGCTTTAAGGGTCTGACACAGAAGTCACATAAGCGTCTACGCATGGCAGGTAATGTGAACGACACTCTCTCCAACTATGAACTGGCACTTGTGCCTTCAATGCTGGGAACACAACAGGGAGCAGTGTGGACGAAGGCAAATGAAACAGTGTGCCCTGATGGGAAAGCCACTGGTATCCAGCTGCCGCCAACTATTGCTACAAACAAGTGTAAGCTAGTAGTCAGATCTTCCCATTTTTAAAGAGGAGTGGGGGGCAGGGAGGGAAGCCTGGCATTTTTATGTTACAATCCTTGATTTTTAAATGTTGACCATTTAAAACTCAAAATTTCAAAGCAACAACACTGTGCCCTCAACACTTGGCTCGTCCCACCGTAGGCAGAACGTGGAGCACGGGATGTGTCTTCAATCAGAAACATTCTTTGACAAGTTAATATATGGAACACACAGTTCTTTTTGAAGGCACTGGGTCTGTATATAGGTAAAGCAAGTCCTGGCGATCAGGGCTACTTGTTTTCCTCCATTTCCATTCAGAATGGGTCTCCAAAAAGGGATGGGACAAAACCACCCACTGAAACACCCTTTCCTTTTTTCATGTATCAGGTATTTTGAATTTTATCAGAAGTATCACACTGTGTCACCTTAGAAATATATTGCCCAGTACCTTTTGTATCCTCTGAGTGAAGAAGGATGCACCCTGATTCACCCAGAGAGGGACACAGGCCCATGGTTATGCTCAAGAAGACTTCTTAGAGGAGTCCCTTATGACCATGCCCGACAAGCACGTGTAATGAGACACAACTGAGGAAATGAGGAAGGAAGGAAAGGACGAGCCTCTGTCTTCTCTGCTGTCCTCTGCAAGGAGAGAGAGAGCATGCACAGTGGCACAGCACCCGTTTCAGACGTGGAGCATTTAACGAGGGACCATTTTCACCATCTAAAGGTTTACAAGTGAATACAATGGGAATCTACAAATGCAAAAGCAAGCTCACCCCTATAAAAGTGAAGTTTGTTTCTTAACTAGTGGGGTTAAGGAGCAGACACTGGAGAGAGAGATGAACGATTTTTAGGAATCCACTGCCACGATGGAGAAATTAATGGTACATGCTCTGCACAGAAATAATTACTGATGACGTCCTGCTGAACAAACTCAATTTTTTAAAAATTCAAGATGTGCTGAGCTTCAGATGCAAGGCACTGACGAAGAGTCCCATCCTACCTTGAAGATGAAATCAGCCATCAGAGGTCCTGGAATCTTAAAAGTCTGCCTTTCTGAGCCCTTCTGAAATTCAACTGTGGTATTTTCTATGACAAAAACTCCCGGGCTGTTAAAGCTGTGTTCTCTTTTGCTTCCTTGAAGTGTTTTTGATTCAATAACTAAAATTTAAAAAGAGAATTTAAGTGAGAGAACTGCCTTCAAAGTATTCTATTTCAAAATATAATTCATCACAAATATCAGCATATGATATCAACACAATACCAGTATATTCACTTAGTTTACGTTGACTCAGATCAGTGGAATACATATGTAAGCCTTTTAGTTGTCCACAACTAAAAATTGGTTAGGTCCAATTAGGTCTATTCAACTCTTTGGAGCCATTTCTACAATAAGGGGAAAGAGAAAATGTCTCTTTCTTCATACTTTTTCATAATACCGCTACAGGTTACTGTACAGGTTACTCATTTCATCTAACCGAGAAGATCTTAAGCATGGTCTTTTATTTAGACAAAACTGCCATGAATTTTGAACTTCTTTTTTTAAAAACATAAATTTTTCGTATTGAAATAATCATAGTTTAGCAGGAAGTTGCCGAAATAGCAGAGGTCCTATGCACTGTTTATCCAGTTTTACCCAGAGGTATGGTTACATCTTATGTCACTAGAGTATAACATCAACAGCAGGAAATTGACATCGGGGCAAGGTGTGCATTCCTATGCCGTCTTCTATCACACATCACCATGACCGAGATACAGAACTGTTACATCACCACAAAGATCTCTGTCCTGCATGTTACCTCTTCACATAAACTTTATATGAACAGAAGGGCTTTTAGAACTCCTACAGAAAAATGTCAACAGTTGGACCAAAATAGCATTTCTACTTTATTTAAATGATTTTTCATTCCTCCCCTTTTTACCTCCTTTCATTTGATAAATATCACTATACTTGGTGGACCTGGTCTGAGGTTGAGAGGGGCAATTTTTGTCAATTAAAAAAAAGAAGGCACAGCTAGGGGCTGGGGCATCTGCAATTTCTGACCCCAACTCTATCTCTAAGCCTTGGGTTTTCACTGCCTCATTTCTAAAATGTGGAGTCAGAGCAGACAAACTCGCAGGTCCTCTTCTGTTCTGAAACCTACACTTGATTTGCAGATATTCAGTGGTTCTTTGACCACCTTGAACAAAGGACACAACAGAACCCGAACCCTAGGAAAGGGGATAAAACATAACAAAACCATTTGGCCCTGGGGGCTGCAATCTGCATGCGGCTGTGCTTGGCTGTTTTCCTTTGATTTGCCTCTGCCCCTGGAGCATCTGCAGGAATCCAAGCTCCCTAGACAGACTGTATAACAGGCATTAGGAGACATCCCTGATTATGCCTGACAGGCAGGCTGGGAACTTTGCTGGGAAAATTCAAAGGCTGGACATGAGCTTCTTGATCTGCAGGAGTCATTAGCGGTCGAAGAATACTGCTGGCTACTCTCAGGCACACAAAACCCCAACCACGTTGGCCCTGATCTCCATGACCGCAGTAGGTTTTTGGAAAGTGTGAGATTAAATTCATTTCCTAGTTCCAATAAAGATATAAAACTGAGTGTTATAAAGTGAGCTGTCAGTAAAAATGAGGTGGGAAGCTAGAGATGGTAAGAAGGCCCTACTCTGAGTGGATTATCCCTCTAAAGTAGAGGAGGAGATAGAGTGAGCATTCCGGCAATATCGCAACACAGAGTGAAGCTGGACAAAATCCATCCTCGTGGAAGGCCTGTAAAACACCAAGCTTCTAGATGGAGGTTCAGCCTGAAATGAGTTGACTAAGTTCAAATGATGTGCTGTGCTGGGGTAGTGATGGCTTCAGCATGGTGCTAGCCTTCTGGACCCCAGCGTCCGAGTGCTGTCGGGCTGCAGACAGCAGGGGTATTAGAATCTGGAGAATCAGGGAGGAAGGGAAGATTAGTAGGACAGCTACCCTCTAAAACCAAAGGCCAGCATTTCTGTTAGTCTGGTCCTGGTGTTTTGTCTTTTGGTGTCAAGTCTATTCCATTGGACAGCATCCAAGACCTTTAATGGCAAGGACGTGAGAACTCAAGCAGCAAAGTCAGTTGTCAAGTGCATGTGAATTATCCAAGCCACTCTTTTCCTCCATTGAACCATATGCTTATGATAAAATGTCTTCACTGCAATTCTTTCAAAAGGCTTCCAGCTCTAAAGGTCACAAACACCATTTGCTTACATAGAAGGTAGAAGGCAGGTGCTCTGACCTCTAACTGAGTCAAGAAATGGGCGAATAAAGACAGGGGAAGTGATCTTATGAGGGTAGAGTTCATTGATACAAACGACTTTGATCATTGCATTGACAAAGTAACTGTGATGGATCCCCAGGTGAGATGGAGGTCAATGTAGTTTTTCAAAAGTTGTCATTTTTGCTGATGGCAAATCTGCCTCCCCTTAGTGACTATGCCTCTTAAAATAAATAACAGAATAAGGGTTTGTAAAAACCAACAATACAGATGATGCACTGACTTATAAATACACATTTTAAGTTTTGTTAATTTCTAGCATTCCACTGTATTTGACTGCAGCCCTATGTCATGCTAATATATAATTCATGGCTCATGAGACTTACACACATACGGTCCTTGAACTCTCAGAGCTTTCCCTTTCCCCTCTGTGGTTCTGCAGCAAGAGACCTCATGCTGGGTGGAGCCCCCAAAAAGTCTATTAAAATACCCATCACTGTGGGAAGCAGACGGTATGGCCCTTCATCTCTGCTGTCCACTGCCAATTTCTTTCCCCTCTTCAGCCTTAAAATGGTAAATGGTGGGGGGGTCGCAGAGTACGGTCAAGAAAGACATAGTATATGGCCTCGACCAGATAAAAGTAGAATCAGAAGTCAGAATCCTCCTAAATCTCCCAAATCTTCACAACTCAAGTCTATAATGGTGCCTTTAAATATTTTGGTCCATCCCATCTTTAAAGATGATGAAAGCTTTTGCTGCTTCTAGAGGGAAGGGTGTGTATAGAGAAGTACCAGTCCAGGCTTCCTTCAAAAGAGACAGCCTCCTGCTCACCATCCCCAAAAGGTCTCCTTACATTCTAAGGCCATAAAAGTATTGTTAGGTAAATGTAAGGAATGTTCAGCACAGGTAAGTCAGTTATAAATACACCAACTTAGGCTTAGAGTGTGGTATTTTACAGCACATGGGCACATCATCCAACATCCGTGTCCTTTGGTCATTATGCATCTATGTTTATGTTTTTAGAGTTGACCCTTCGAACAACATGGATTTGAACTCTGCAGATGCACAGATACAGGGATATCCTTCCTTCCTAAAACAGTCCAGTACTGTAAATGTATTTTCTCTTCCTTATGACTTAATCAGATTCCCTTCTCTCTAGCTTACTTTATTGTAAGAATACTATATCTAATACAAATAATATAAAAAATGTGTCAACTGCTTATGTTGTCAGCAGGCCTTCTGCTCAATAGCAGGCTGTTAGCAGTTAAGTTCTGGGGGGAGTCCAAAGTGTTACACATATTCTCCACTGTATAGCAGTTGGTGCCCCTAACCCCCACATTGTTCAAGGGTCAGCTGTATATGTCAATGTATGATCATCAACAGGACTTTAGAGGACAAAACAACAACAACATAAATGATTCTTCCTATCAATAATGGAGGTTTTCAGTGTATGGCGTCTTGGCGTCTTGGCTTCTCAAGTCTACTGTTAGTGAAACACATTTAATGCTGAAGTTTTGCTACAATAAAATCTCTTTTGCAGGAATCTTCTTATTGCTTCCATTTTTGAAGTTTTAGAGAAATTTGGAACTATGTAGTTGGGATAATGCTGGGTCTAGGTGTGTGACAGGACTGGAAATTGAGGATCTAAACAACTCTAGGCAAACAGATAAGACAGCCATTCCAGAAAGTGATCTTACCATTGTTGGGTATTCCCAGTTCTTCATGATATAGACTTTTGGAGGGTTGTAATTAATACAGACCTTAAAAATGATTTATTACAGCAAAGTAACCTTTATTTCAAGAATATATCTTTGTTTCAAATAAAAAATTAAGAAAACAGTTGTATAAATCAAGAAAATAAAACCACTTCTATATTTAGGTGTTCAGAAATGTTAACTAATCCTTTGTAAATCCTTTGTAAGTGAAGCCAGTTCTATTCATCAGCAGAGAAGGGTGACTTTCAGAAACCCTCCCAGAGCCAACTGCAAGATGGTTTAGAGGAGAAATATTCCAAGCAATGGTTCTGTCACCTTTGGAGAAATGGGAATGTTTCTGAGCCTTGTTCTTGGAGCAGTGCCAGTTTTGAAATCTAAAGTTATGTTTAATATGCCAGAACATATTTGCATGTAAATGAATATTCTGCCTCCAAGTATTCATCTTTGCTTATTCTGTTTACTGTCTACTTATTCTGGTTTTGCAACTTACAAACCTATTTTTGGAGCTGAAGTTTTGGGAATTGCCGTTAGCATCATGAGAAAATTAGGTCCAGTCACTGAATATTTTTTAAACATCCCTTTGATATGCCATAAAATTCACATGCCATGAAATTCACCCATTTATAACATAGTTTAACGATTTCAGTATATTCACAGAGTTGTGAAAACATCACCATGATCTAAGTTTAGAATATTTTTGTCATCCCCAAAAGAAACTCTATACCCACTAGCAGTCATGCCCTCATGTCCCCATCAACCCGACATCCCCCAGCCCCAGACAACCACCAATCCACCTTCTGTCGCCATAGATTAGCTTATTCTGGACATTTTATATAAATGGAATCATATGTGGCCTTTTGCAACTGGCTTCTTTCACTCAGCTGTGCGTTTTCAAGGACCATCCATGTGGTAGCATGTGTCAGGGCTTCATTCTCTGTTATAGCTAAATAATATTCTACATATGCCACATTTTATTTATCCATCCATCAGCTGATGGACATTTGGATTATTTTTACTTCATGGTTATTATGAGTAACTCTACTATTAATATTCATCACCTTGTACTTCTGAATCCCAAACTGTATATTCCAATACAATCCTTCAAATGATTCACAAAATTTGGACCTGAATAACCTTTTACCTCTTTTCAAAAATACAGTTCACATTTACAAGGATGAAGATTTACTCTCATCAAGAGCTATAGGCTTTAAGCCATTTTAAAAAGCTTAGAAAATATTTTGATGTTTCCTTACTAAGAAACCCTTGAATACAGTGACCATTTTAGGATTGTAAAGATTTTAGTATTTTAGTTAAAAAAAATTGGTCACACCCTTTTAATCATAATTGATAAAATAAAGTTAAGGGTTAAAAAAAAAAAAGACTTTCAAACAGTCATTCACCCTTATAGCTCCAATATCTTTGGATATTGGAAGCAAGATTTTCTCTTGCTTTTCTAGTTGCAATAATAATATATTACAGAATTTCTTGTTTTTTTTCAAGATTTTAATCTACTGGGGTGCCTGGGTGGCTCAGCAGTTGAGTGTCTGCCTTCAGCTCAGGGTGTGATCCTGGTTTTCTGGGATCAGGCTCCCTGCATGGAGCCTGCTTCTCCCTCTCCCTCTGCCTCTGTCTCTGCCTCTGCCTCTCTCTCTCTCTCTGTCTCTCATGAATAAATAAATAAAATCTTTTTTAAAAAAGATTTTTATCTACATTGTTGGTGATCTTAAACATTTTTACTTAAACATTTTGACATAGACTTTTATTTAATTTTTTAAAAATTTTTATTCATTTATGATAGTCACACACAGAGAGAGAGAGAGAGATTGGCAGAGACATAGGCAGAGGGAGAAGCAGGCTCCATGCACCGGGAGCCCGACGTGGGATTCAATCCCGGGTCTCCAGGATCGCGCCCTGGGCCAAAGGCAGGCGCTAAACCGCTGCGCCACCCAGGGTTCCCGACATAGACTTTTCTTAAAGAATATTTCTAGTTGGAATATTACTACTGAATTCAACATATGCAAATACACACACACATACATGCTCATGCATGCACACACACACACACACTTAAAATTTACCAAAAACACAAGATGTTTGTTGCCCAGAGAAAATTGTATGAGTCAAAAATCTAGGATGATGGCTCAGGAAAAAATAAAAGGCAAACTATGTAGCACTTTTATCCAGTGGACCTTGATTTGTATAGCTTTAAAATAGTTATAAGTATTGTTTTGTACTTTTATGGAAAGAGACGGCTGAACTCAGTAAGCTTCCTCAAGGCCAGGGAGCCAGTCTTGGCAGAGACGCATTCTCCCCTGAAAGAGACTAAGAAAGTCCTGTCTCTGGCCACAAGAAGACCTTGGGAAAGAAGCAGACAAACTCTGTTATTTCCTGTTCTATTAGGTCCTAAGAGACCAAAAACAAAGAAGAGATGCCATCTGACTTTGGCCAAAGAAACAATATAGTGGCAGTCTTCTATCATTTCAAACTCAATATTCTGGGAAAACAGTATTTCTTTTTGCTGCCCCTGCGCCTGAAGTTGTGATGTGCTGGCAACAAAGCTTATACTTTTCAGCTATAATCACTGATATGGTTTGGTGTTTCAAAAAAAATTTCTTTTGTCCCACACTTTTGAAATCTCTAGAAAACTCTTGAACCCTATTCTGCTCTCCACATAAAGATAGTTTATTTCCCATACAACCTGATTTCCTCTCCCATGAGGAGGTTAATCCTGAACTGATTTATTTCCAAACACTGGGGCATGAGAATAGAAAAGTTCAAGGTATTGATCATTCCCTAGTGATACAGATGATTTCAGAGTGGTCAGCAAAATCCTTGAGATATTTTTCTATCTACTCATTAACACAAAGAAAGGGCTTTTTTTTTTTTGGCTAAATAAACTATCAGAAATTAAAAATATGTTAGGATTAAATTGTACTTACAAAGATGTGCTGGTCCTTTCACTGTAATTCTTACACTTCGACTTCCCAGAGGAACAGCAATTACATTTTCTTCCCCTAGGAAAGAACGCAAGGCAAATGTAAAACTTGTGCACAAAAGGCCTATCAAGATAAGTAAGTCAATCAAAACCGGAGGCATTTGTAAAGGGCTTTTTAACTACACTTCCATCTTACAGTCAAGAAATCTCTGGAAAGCACCTACTGTTTATAAGGCATATTCATACTACTCATAATTTCATTTTAATGCATTAAAATAAAACATTAAAGAAAAGTTTAAAATGAATGCGCTGGCCTACCACCTCATCTGCCTTAATCCCTCATCCACCTGCTTTGATGGGGGTGGGTCAAAGTAGGTCCCTCAGGATGAGTCTGGCAACACCCATTCACTTAAGGCTGCTTTACCCTACATGAAGGTAGAGTTGAGTAGTTGTAACCAAGACAACATGGCTCACAAAGTCTAACCTATTTACTAACTAGTCAAGGCTCATATATAGAATTTTACTCAAGTAGTCCTTGATTTGAACATTAAGCCTGTTTCTAAATGGTATTAGCATATTATCATAATATGGATTACATCAAGTAGATGTTTTTGTTTGTTTAACTTATAGAGAACAATTTTTTTGGATAAATTCTTGGGTGAAATTGTTGGATCAAAGGATGTTACTGTTTGCTGACTTATCTGTAAGTTTTTATTAGATGAAAATATCTGTTTACTATTGAAAATTTTAAAATGCAAATAAGCAAGAAGAGAAAATAAAACTTTCTAATCTTGCTACACAGAGATCATCACTTCTAACACATGGATAATAATTCTTTCCATATTTTCTGTTTGTTCCTAACATACATACATGCAATAAACAAAACAAGACAATGAACACTATTTAAATGTCCATCATTGTGGGAGAGATGAAACAATGATCTACCTATATTAAGAAATACTTTAGGGCAGCCCTGGTGGCTCAGCGGTTTAGCGCCGCCTGCAGCCCAGGGCCTGATCCTGGAGACCCAGGATCGAATCCCATGTCGGGCTCCCTGCGTGAAGCCTGCTTCTCCCTCTGCCTGTGTCTCTGCCTCTCTCTCTCCTCTCTGTGTATTCTCATGAATAAATAAATAAAATCTTTAAAAAAAAAAAAAAAAAGAAATACTTTACTAGTGATAAAATACTTTACTAGTGATATACTAGTTTATATAATGATAATAAACTATAGGACTTGATGTGGAAAGAAAGCTAACATATGTACTGATGAATAAAAAAGGAAGTTAAAAGATAATATATATAGGCAATTATTTCTTGGATATAACACCAAAAGCACAGGCAACAAGTGAAAAAAATAAATAAACTAGACTACATCACAAACTTTTGTGCATCATAGGATACTCAGCAGAGTAAAAAAGCAACCTATGGAATGGGAGAAAATATTTACAAATCACATATCAGATAAAGGGTGAATATCCAGAACATATAAAGAACTTGTACAACTCAACAATAACAACAAATGGTCCAAAGTAAAAATGGGCAAAGGACTTGAACAGACATTTCTCTAAACAGAATATACAAATGGTCAATAAGTGCATAAAAACATTCTGAACATCACTAGTCTTCAGGGAAATGCAAATCAAAAACATAATAATGAGATCCTATTTCACATCCATTAGGCTGGCCATTATTAAAAAAAAAAAACAGAAAATAATCCTCAGAATGAGGAAAAATTGGAATGCTGTGAACCACTGGTGAGAATATATAAAATTGTTCAGCCACTATGGAAAACAGTTTCTCAAAATATTATATACAGAATTACCATATGATTCATCAATTCCACATCTGAGTTTATACCCAAAAGAATTGAAAGCAGGGATTCAAACAGATATTTGTACACCCGTGTTCAAAGCATTATTTACAATAGTCAAAAGGTGGAAGCAACCCAAGTGTCCATCAACAGAGGAGTGGAAAGCTATTATGTGGTACATACATACAATGGAATATTATTAAGCCTTAAAAAAGGACAATTCTGACACATGCTATGTAACATGGACGAACCATGAAGATGTTATGCTAAGTGAAATAAGTCCATCACAAAAGGATAAATACTGTATAATTCCATTTGTATGAGTAGTAAAGTTCACAGAGACACAAAGTAGAACAGTGATAGAGGTAGGAGACAATGGAGAGTTTTTGTTTAGTTGGTATCGACTTTCAGTTTTACAAGACAAAAAAAGCTAGAGACAGATTGTGGTAATGGTTGTATACCAATGTGAATGTATTTAATGCTACTGAACTTAAAAATTATTAACATGGTAAACTGTATGTTATGTATATTTTACCACATTAAAAATGCATGAGGTATAAACTCATTGTGAAGTACATGTGTTTAAGTATTGCATTTTCATTTATGTTATCTATAGCAATATATACAATATATAATACATCATATTGTGTGTAAATGCATACAATAACAGTGTATACACATAATATGAAAATGCATAGCACTGTGCAAGTGCATGTTAGTAAATAACAGACTGCAATTTTAATTTTTTAATTTTTTAAATTCATGGAAGAGTTTTCACCAAGCCTTTGACACTGGTTACCTCTAGGGAAAGAAATGAAAGTTCCAGGAATGAGTGAAGAAGAACATAGTTCTATATTTTTAGTTTTGTATAGTGACAATGTAGTGATGAGTTACTTTTCAAATGCAGTATTAAAAAGCTAAAAACATTTTTTACAAAAAAAAAAAGATAGAAAGTGAAAACAAATGACCAGGGTCCAAAAGTTTTACTGGGAGAGTTTGCAAAACCTCAAGTAAACAGGTAAGTGCATAAAAAGAAGACTGAAAGGTCCTTGGTAATGTAACTAAAATAATTCAGATACTCAAACCAAACATCGCACAAAAATAAACACATGAACCACATCTTAATTATGACTATGGATGTATAAAAACAATAAATAAAATAAAGCAAATTAATTCCAGAATTCTATCATAAGGATTATACATCATGAGCAAACAGAATATATCCTAAAAATGAATTACTGACTTAACATAAAACTTATTAATGTAACTGGTTATATCAACATATCAAAGAAGGTGCACATCATGATCATTTAAATGAATATAAAAATGTGCCTGATATAATTCAGCATATGATAAGATTCCTATTAAAGCTAGGGATACAATAGAAAGAAATATCCTCAATTTGATAAAGAATCAAAAGCCATGAGCAGATTTAATGGTGAAACATCAGAATTACTTGCATCATAGTAATAAAACAAGGATTATTACCACCATCTTTTCCACACTTTTCTGGAGATCCTTATCCCAGTCAATGTAATTAGAAAATAAATAATTTCTAGGAATATATGTTAGAAAGAAACACTTTTAAATACCATTATTTGCAGGCTGTCAAATAAAACTTCAAGAAGAAAAAATCAATTACAGGCCAATATCCCTGATGAATATAGATGCAAAAATTCTCAAAAAAAATATCAGCAAGCCAAACTCAGTAGCACATTAAAATGATCATTCACCATAATCCTGTATTTCACAGGATACAAGAATGGTTCAACATACATAAATCAATCAATGTGCTACATCACATTAATAAAATGAAAGAAAAGAATCCTATGATTATCTCAATACAAACAGAAAAAGCATTTGACAAACTTCAACATCCACTCATTATATATAAAAAAAAACATCTTAGCAAATTAGGCATAGAAGGAACATACTGCAACATATTAAAGGCAATATATGACAAGCCCACAGCTAGCATCATACTCAATGGTAAAAGGTTGAAAGCTTTTCCTCTAAGAACAGGAACAAGACAAAGATGCCCATTCTCACCTCTCCTATTCAGCACAGTACTGGAAGTCCTAGATAGAGCAGTAAAGCAAGAAAAAGAAATAAAAGGTATCAGAATTTGAAAAGAAGTAAAATTGTCTCTACAAATGACATGATTTTGCATAAAATTGCCCCTTGAACAATGCATAAGAGCATCAACCACTCATGCCATCAAAAATCTGCATATAACTTCCCCTAAAACTTAACTGCCACTAGCCTGCTATTGATCAGAAGCCTTACATATAACATAAACAGTTGATGAATACATATTTTGTATAAGCATTATACATTGTATTCTTACAATAAAGTAAGCTAAAGAAAAGAAAATGTTTTCGAGAAAGTCATAGGAAAAATACATTTATAGTACTGGACTATATTTATCAAAAATAAAAATCCACATATAAGTGGATCCATACAGTTTAAACCCATTGTTGTTCATGAATCACCCATATCAAAAATCCCAAAGATTTTACATACAATTAACATACAAAAATCAGCAGCATTTCTGTACACCAACAATAAATCTTCTGGAAAAAAAATAAAGAAATTGATGCCATTTACAATAGCATCAAAAATAATATTAGGAATAAATTTAACTAAGGAAGTGAAAAATCTCTGAAAACTGCAAGACAGTAATGAAAGAAATGGAAGAAGATACATATAAAAGTAAGAGTATCTTATGTTCGTAGATTGGAAGAATTAATATTGTTAAAATGTCATTACTACCAAAGGCCATCTACAGATTTGATCCAATCCCTATTAAGATTCCACTAGCATTTTTTACAGAAGTAGGAAAAATATTCCTAAAATTTACATGGAACCAGAAGAGACCTCAAATAGCCAAAGAAATTCTGAGAAGGGAGAACAAAGCAGGAGGCATCAAACTTCCTATTTTCAAGCTATACTTTAAAAAACGCAGTTACTAAAACATTATGGTATGTTGGGGCACCTGGTGGCAAAGTCGTCTGAGTGTCCAACTCTTGGTTTCAGCTCAGGAGTGATCACAGGATTATGAGATCAAGCTCCTGTCCCCACTGGGCTCTGTGCTCAGCAGAGAGTCTGCTTAAGATTCTCTCTCCCTCTGCCTCTCCCCCCATGCTCTCTTACTCCCTCTCTCTCAAATAAATAAATCTTATTTAATAAAACAGTGAGGTATGTCATAACAAAAAAATAGACCAATGGAGAAGTATCAATAGCTCAGAAATAAACCCAAGTACATACAGTCAAGTAGTATTTGACAAGGGAGCAAAGAATACTCAATGGAGAAAAGACAGTCTCTTTAATAAATATGCTAAAATAATTGGATTTTCACACTGAAAAGAATGAAACTGGATCCATATTTTACACCACTCACAAAAATTAACTTGAAATGGATTAAAGACTCAAGTGTAAGATCTGAAACCATGAGACTCCTAGAAGAAAACACAGGACTACATGCTCCTTGACATGCATCTTGGTAATGATTTTTTTATTTGACACACAAAGCACATGCAACAAAATAAAATATGAACAAAAGGGACTACATCAAACTAAAAAGCTTTTTCACAGCAAAAGAAGCCATCAACAAAGTGAAAAGGCAATCTACGGAATGGGAAAATATATTTGCAAACCATGTACCTGATAAGGGGTTAATATCAAAACTTTATAACAAACTCATGCAACTCAATTGCAAAAACAAACAAATAAACAAAAAAAAACAATTTAAAATGGGCAAAAGACCTGAATAGTCATATCTCCAAAGCAGCAATCTGGACAGAATTTATTCAAGAAAAATACTGGGTAAGAACAACAAATTTTATGGCATTTTAAATTGTCTAGTCCCATATCCCCCATTCTCAGCTTCTGCTGTATGCTTGAAAACCAACATCCCATAGTCATTGTGAAAATCAGCAGCCTGGAAGATGCTACAGGGGCAGATTATAGTTGGAGCTCCTTCAAAACCCCAATTTTCAACTATCATTATTTAACTTGAATGATGATTCCTTGGAAGACTTCACTCACAAAGCTGTCTTTATTTTACCTATCTAGGAGCTTGCCCAGTGCAAACAGCCTTTTCCTGAGAGGCACTTGTCCAAAACAATCAGAGGCAACTGTTTAACATTGAGGCTGCCCAAAGTGGTAGATAACAGTTGAAGAAAACAATGAGCTATCCAAATAGCTTAAAAGGAAAAGCTGGAGAATAGAGGTGTCCACAGGGGACTTTGAAAAGCTCCAATATACCCCTGGGAATCTAGAAGTCCACACATATATGGAGGGCTGTGTGTATACTCAGAAAAGACCTGAGAAGGCCCCAAATTCTCACCTCTGGCTGACCTTGAGACTTTGCAATAAGCAGGAAATGGAGGCTATAACAGAGTTATCAACTTCCTAGTTGAGTGCTGAACTGTGTCTCAACATGCACACAGAACCCCTCAGCAAGACTTTGGGATTTTAGATATTTTAAGTTTCTATCTAATCATTAGCTGACCACTAAATGAACTGAGCAAAGATTTCAGAAGCTACAGGTGACAATGACTTTACAAAACTGGCTCAAAAGAAGTCACTAAACAAACAGGAGCAACAAACAACAAACTCTGGTCTTGGGGGGGGGTTGATTTCCAGATATGCAACATTATATCTAAAATGTCCAGTTTTCAACAAAAAGTTACAAGACCTACAACAGAACAAGAAAGTTTGGCTTGTATGCAGGAAAAATAAAAGCAACCAAGAGAAACTATCTCTGAGTAAGCCCAGAGTTGGAATTTTAGACCAAAGTTTTAAATAAGCTATATTAAATATGCTCAAAGAACTAAAGGAAACCATATTTAACCTGAGCAAGTAAACTATAAGATAATATTTATCAGATGATCTGAGAAAAATGAACATAGACTGGATGTTTGACAACATTAAGGGATTAAGTTAAGTTAACACTTTTAGATGTAACACTTTTATTTTTTTTTATTTTTATTTTTTTACATTTTTTAAATTTATTTATGATAGTCACAGAGAGAGAGAGAGAGAGGCAGAGACATAGGCAGAGGGAGAAGCAGGCTCCATGCACCGGGAGCCCGACGTGGGATTCGATCCCGGGTCTCCAGGATCGCGCCCTGGGCCAAAGGCAGGCGCCAAACTGCTGCACCACCCAGGGATCCCCCTGATGTAACACTTTTAGATGTTAACATTAAGTTAACACTTTTAGATGTAATAATGGCTTTGTAATGTTTTTAAAAGAATCTTAATTTAGAAGAATAAAGGTCTTAGATATAAACTTATACTCTAGGCAAATACATACAAAAAATAAAACAGGAGTCATATATGATTGCCAAAGTTTAACTCAAGGCAAAATACATTAAAAAAAGGAAGATCACTTCATAATAATATAGGAAATAATTCAGCTATCATGACCTTCATAGATGCTTTAGATGGTGGTACTAAAGTATATGAAGCAAAATCTATAGAAAGGAAAGGAAAAAATAAGAGAAAATACCTATTAATTGAAAGATACATCTTTCTGTTCTTGAAGGATATAATATATGAGAAGGTATTTCATAGAAAATTAATTACAAATAACTCCTAAATTTAAGAAAATGCCCAAGGTTGTGGGAAATTAATATAAAAATATACCTAAAAGTTTTAATCTATTCTTTTAGCAACTACAAAGACCAACAACACCCCACATTGGAAAACCTGGAGAAAACAGACAGGTGCTAAAACTTTGAGTGGGAGTGTAATTGGCGACATGTTTGTGAAAGGCAATTTGGCAATATCAACCAAAAATTTTAATATGCCTCCCAGTTGATGCTACAATGGACTTTTTAAGAACTTTTCCTACAGAAACAATCTTACAATTGTGCAAAGATAGATGCTTAACATATTTTACATACATAAAATCACAATTATTTACAACATTCACTGCAGCATTTTTGAAATAATGATGGACGCTGGAAACCACACAAACATTTACGAATGGAGGGTTTGTTATGTAAATGTTGACATATTCATCAGAAAGACAGAGGCAGTCTACATATACCAACATAGAAGTAGGTCTACAGTACAGTGTGATGTGACAAATACTATTTAGGATATTAAATATAGCATGTATATCCATAGACACATACAACATTGTGTCACTAGTGCTTCTTTAAGGTTTAGGAATATGAATGATTTTTATGTGTTTGTTGTGAATTTTCTGTAATTTCCAAATTTTATATAATAAAAATGTGTTGATTTTATTCTACAATGTTATTTTTAAAAATTGCTCAGTTAATTGTCCAATGGTTTCAGATTTTAAGATGGCATTTATAATATTAGAAGGTGACAAGAATCTCCAAGTAGAGTCAGAGTGACCACAATTCTTAATAAGTTGAGGCTGGCCAACACATTAAGGACAATAACCAAAAATATGCACTTCATTGGTATTATTTTAGATGGAAGAGTCAAAAAATACCATATTGATGAATGACAGAGTATAGACAACTTTTTGACTTTTAATTTTCTTCTGACTTCTCTGTCAAGAAATACTTACATTTAAAAGTAATAAAAACTTATCAAATCACTATGTTGTATACCTAAAATTAGTATAACATTGTGTGTCAACTACACTAGATTTTAAAATAATAAATAAATAGCAAAGTAGCACATTATAAATATCTGAAAAAATCTTGTTCAGAACTCTCTAATAAAATACTGGTAGTGACTATTGTTAACACTGCTGTATGGTCAGATGCAGTGAAACACCGGGACACCTGCACCCCGATGTTTATAGCAGCAATGTCCACAATAGCCAAACTGTGGAAGGAGCCTTGGTGTCCATCGAAAGATGAATGGATAAAGAAGATGTGGTTTATGTATACAATGGAATATTCCTCAGCCATTAGAAATGACAAATACCCATCATTTGCTTCAACGTGGATGGAACTGGAGGGTATTATGCTGAGTGAAATAAGTCAATCAGAGAAGGACAAACAGTGTATGGTCTCATTCATTTGGGGAATATAAAAAATAGTGAAAGGGAATAAAAGGGAAAGGAGAAAAAATGAGTGGGAAGTATCAGAAAAGGAGACAGAACATGAGAGACTCCTAACTCTGGGAAACGAACTAGGGGTGGTAGAAAGGGAGGTGGGCTGGGGGGGGTGACTGGGTGACAGGCACTGAGGGGGGCACTTGATGGGATGAGCACTGGGTGTTATTCTATATGTTGGCAAATCGAACACCAATAAAAAATAAATTTATTTTTAAAAAACTGCTGTATGGTACATTTTGAAAGTGGCTAAAAGAATAGATTCTAAAAATTCTCATCACAAGGCAAAATTTCTTTTCATAATTATATGAAGTGATTCCTGTTAACTAAACTTATTGTAAATAAATAAACTTATTGTAATCATTTTGCAATATATACACATGTCAAGTCATTATTCTATACACCCTAAATTGATAGTGTTGTATGTCAATTATATCTCAATAAAACTGGAAAAATAAAAGTAAAGTTGATAAAAAATAAAGAAACCATAAAAGTAAACTTTAAATAGGCCCACAGGTGGGAGAGTTTCACTTTTTCTGCAGTCTATATTTTCAAAATTCTCTGCAATGAAAAGGGCCTGAAAGCAAGATTACCCAGGAACAATAAGTATTACCTACATCTTGGGATCTATCTATCTATCTATCTATCTATCTATCTATCTATCTATTTTACGTCTTGGGTTTTAAATACCATTTCCCAGTAAAAAGAAAAGGTCTGGAGGAGGGAAAAACTCCAGGTGAGCCTTTTAGAAACCAAGGCAGTGTTTAAAATCTGATGGAATTTAAAAAAAAAATCTGATGGAATTATGTCAAAAGGAGTCAGCTTAAAGTTCTCCCACTGGACACATTTTGGACAATTTGAGACCCCAAATGAATATTGCCTATAATATTATAAAACACTGAATGAATAAAAATTCCTGAATGCAGAGTGAGAAATGAAAAATAGGAAGGGGGGTCTTCTTTACAAAAGAATGGCTGCAGAACACGAGAGACTCCTAACTCTGGGAAACGAAAAAGGGGTAGAGGGAGGGGAGGTGGGCAGGGAGGATGGGGTGACTGGGTGATGAGTGCTAAGGGGGGCACTTGATGGGATGAGCACTGGGTTTTATGCTATATGTTGGCAAATCAAACTCTAGTAAAAAATATATACAAAATAAAAAACAAAAGAATGTCTGCAAGTAAATGTAGATGTAATGACAGGGTTAGAACATCGCCATTTGTAACCAACCCCCAGTGTAAGTACTATTTCAAGCAAGGATCAACAGTGGATGCTAAACTCATGGTGTATAAAATTGTTGCAAGATGGAATATTTATACCTTGTCAAGAGAACATCCTGAAGATTTCTTACTGGGAAACATGGATCTATGTCACCACCTTAGAAAAGTGATCAAACTCAGAATTACTAATATTGGGACAGGCTGATATCATGGGCTTCCCGATATGATGCAATGTAAACCACACAGTATCATATCGATATGTTCCTCCAATTTTAATCAAGCTGCAGCCCTCACTGTTTGGTTTACAGGAGATACATGAGGGAGATCAACAGATTAAATGACTATCAGGCAAATCCAGAATATGGGAAATTCTATAAGACGACTGGGGTAAACTCTTTCAAAACTTAGTATCATGAAAAAAAGTGGTCTAGAAAGAGAAACTACAAACACAGAACTACTAAATACAATAAATGATCTTTGGATCAAGGGAAAAAAAACTATAAAAGATATTATTGGAACAATATGAGAAATTTATAAATGGCTTGGATATCAGATAACATTTTAACATGATAAATATTTTTCAAATATAATAATGAGATGGTATTATTAAGAACAAGTTCCTTATTTTTAGGAGGGTGATAATATATTTATAAGTAACTGTAATGTCTTTTTTAAAAAATAAATTTATTTTTTATTGGTGTTCAATTTACCAACATACAGAATAACACCCAGTGCTCATCCCATCAAGTGCCCCCCTCAGTGCCTGTCACCCATTCACCCCCACCCCCCGCCCTCCTCCCCTTCCACCACCCCTAGTTCGTTTCCCAGAGTTAGGAGTCTTTATGTTCTGTCTCCCTTTCTGATATTTCCCACACATTTCTTCTCCCTTCCCTTATATTCCCTTTCACTATTTTTTATATTCCCCAAATGAATGAGACCATATAATGTTTGTCCTTCTCCAATTGACTTACTTCACTCAGCATAATACCCTCCAGTTCCATCCACGTTGAAGCAAATGGTGGGTATTTGTCATTTCTAATGGCTGAGTAATATTCCATTGTATACATAAACCACATCTTCTTTATCCATTCATCTTTTGATGGACACTGAGGCTCCTTCCACAGTTTGGCTATTGTGGACATTGCTGCTATAAACATTTTCATTTTCAATACTTTTTCATTTTATCATATTTGTTATAATGGTCTACGATCAATGATTATGACTCACTAAAGGCATTTTTAGCAATAAAGTATTTTTAATTAAGGTATATACATTTTTTATATATGCTATTGCACACTTCATAGACTACAGTATAAATGTAAATATAATTTTATATGCACTGAGAAACCAAAACTTCATTTGGCTCACTTTATTGTGATATTCACTTTATCACAGTGGTCTGAAGCTAAACCTCCAATATCTCCTAGGGGTGCCTATATTCAAAAGTTAATAGCTTTCAGAAATACCAACAATAATCAGCAAACACACTGATAGAAAATGTCTCATTTACAATGACAAGAAAAAAAAGATGGAATACCTTGGAATAAACTTTAAGAATGAGCATGACCTACAAAAAGAAAATATTACATCTCCCTTTAGACATAAAAATGCCTTGAGAAAATGAAAAGATTAATTCATTTGACATAAAAATTAAATATAAAATTGTCCAAGACAGAAAAATCATAATTATGTACACTTTTGTTAATATATAAAAAGTGCTTATAAATAAGAAAAAACAAACATACATTAACAAGAAAATTGGCCAAATGCTTGAAAAATAGTTCAAAGGAAAAAGGACTAAAATGACAAGAAGCTCATGAGAAGATGCTTAACTCATTGGTTTTCACAGAAATGCAGATTAAAAACAAGATACATTTCACTTATTCTATTAATAAAAATGAAATGCTCTCATAAGTTTTAATTTGTGAAGATATCAATAAATCTTATTGGAAGAAAAATTAGCAGTATCTTTAAAAAATAAAACACACAATCAAAGATGTACTTGTACAAATGTGAACAAGCACAGCAAACCTAAGAAAAAACCTAAATGTTCATTAAATATGGGTCTAGTTAAATCATGGCATGTGTTCCTTGGTCAACATTATAAGAAGATAAAGTAGACTTTTCAAAACTAACAGGCAAATGATCTTAGTGATAAAATTAAGTTGTAAAAAATACATGTAATTATCAATTCTGTACAGTCCTCAAATGCGTAAATGTATGGAAGGTCTGTGTTATATTACTCAAACAGGACAAATACTACTCTAGACACACAGCCTAAACTCATAAAGATTTTTTAAGAGTGCTAAACCCAAGTTATGTGCCCAAACAGGTTTTCATCAGCTCAGGTAAGCATTCCAATTTACACGCATTTTCAAAACAAATTTTTATTATGCATACAACATGCTATTTGTTTACTGCAGAAAATTTAGAATATCCAGGCAAAGAAAATAAGCATGTCATTAATAAGTCACAACACCAATATGTTATTATATTAGCATGTTTTCTTCTTGGGGTGCAGGGAAATGGTTGAATATGTATAATATAAATTAATAATTTATTATGGTAAAATTAAGGAATGTTTTTGTAAAAACACAAGAAGGTATGACCATGACCTCACAAACTCCAAACCAATTCCATTCTTTAGAGGTATAATTATTAATAGTTGCTTGAATTACAGATATCTACTCTGTGTGTGTGTGTGTGTGTGTGTGTGTTCCAACCATCACCAATGGACAGTTACATACTCAAATGAAACCTCTCCAGCTAGAACCCCTGGCTTTTTTTTTTTTTTAATTTTTATTTATTTATGATAGTCACAGAGAGAGAGAGAGAGAGAGAGGCAGAGACATAGGCAGAGGGAGAAGCAGGCTCCATGCACCGGGAGCCTGATGTGGGATTCGATCCCGGGTCTCCAGGATCGCGCCCTGGGCCAAAGGCAGGCTCCAAACCGCTGCGCCACCCAGGGATCCCTTTTTTTGTTTTGTTTTGTTTTTTTTTTTGTTTTTTTCCTGGCTTTTGATTTTAGTCAGAATGCTCAAATCTGGGAACAAATGTTTTTCTGTGAAGAAGGCAACGAATCCCCGGTTGTTCACAGTATTAACCTTGGAGAGAAATGCACACTGTAGGGCAACTAGGCAAGGCTTGGAATGGGGGGCAAACTATAAGGGACCACTGTTAAGGATTTAATGTCCTTAGAATTATGGGGAAATAAATCTATATTATACAGCATTAAATGTCTTCTCCTCCTAAAGTGCAATCCCCTCCGATCTCTGTAACTCTCACATACAGTTTGATATATCTGTAGAAGTCTCAGTGACACTTTTATAGGGCAGTACCTCCCAGAAGCACCTGGAGAACTTGTTAAAACACAGATTCCTGTTCCACCCACAGAAATCCTGACCCAGAAGTTTGGAGTGGAGTACAAGAACCTGCCCATTTAGCAGCCTCCCAGGAGGTACTGATTCTGCACATGTGTGAGCCCTGTTTTGCATAGCACTGATTCAGAGAGGCATAGAGACCGAAAACTCCACATCATAATGACAGTAAGAGAGGACTGTTCCATAGTCATAAACTTGTCAGCATTTCTTCACTGTCCTGCAGGAAATGGCAGAGCTCTGACTCTGACCAGAAGTGCAGCAAGAACTCAAGCAAGATATAGGATTTTGAAGAGGAAGGGGCCGGCAGTACTAAAGTCTTCACAGCAGTAAAAATTGTTAATGGGCTTTGTAAAAGCATCTTCAATTAAGTGGTAGGCACAGAAGGCTGGTGTTTGAAAATAAAATGATCATGAAGTTGTAGAGAGACAGGAAGTACAAACCGTTTTTCTAAAATCTGTCAGTAAAGGTAGGGGAAAGATTAGGGTGGCAGCTAAGGATGCAGAGAATTTAAAATACATATACTTTTATATATAATTCATACACAAGTTTTAAAATTATACTTACTTGACATCACTAATCATCAGGGAAATGCAAATTAAAACCACAGTGAGATATCACCTCACATCTGTCAGAATAAATAAAATCAAAAACAAGAAATAACGAGTGTTAGTGAGGACATGGAGAGAAAGGAACCCTCACGCACTGTTGGTGGGAATGCAAACTGGAGCAGCCACTCGGGAAAACAGTATAAAGGTTCTTCAAAAAGTTAAAAATAGAGCTACCATATAATCCACTAATTCTACTACTGGATATTTACTCAAAAACAATGAAAATACTAATTCAAAAAGATATATGTACCCCTATGTTTACTGCAGCATTATTTACAATAGCCAGGATATAGAATATGGAAGCAAGTGTCCACTGACCAGTGGATAGATAAAGAAGATGTGATATGCATACACACACACACATAAATAAATAAATAAATATATATATATATATATATATATATACATACATACACACAGTGAAATATTATTTGGCCATGAAAAAGAATGAAATCTTACCATTTGCAATGACATGAATGGAGCTAGAGAATATAATGCTAAGTGGAATAAGTCAGAGAAAGATAAATACCATATGGTCTCACTCATATGTGGAATTTAAGAAACAAAACAAAGAAAAAAAGAAAAAAGAGACCCAGACAAACAACCAACCTAGACTCTTAAGATACAGAGAACACACTGGTGATCTCCAGAGGGGAGATGGGTGGAGGATGGGTGAAATAGGAGATGGGATCAAGAGTATACTTATTGTGATGAACACTGAAAAATATATATCACTATATATCACTATATTGTACAACTGTAACTAGTATAGCACTGTATGTTAATTATACTTGGATAAAAAAAATAATACTTGTATTCAAGATGGAAGAAACCTGGGATCTTTTTTAACCCTGATGAGAAAGGAAGAGAGGGAGAGATGGAGAAGAGAGAGGAGATGATGGGTGGAGTGGGATCTCTGAGGAAGCAGAGGGGCTAGAGTCCAGCACACAGATGGAGAGATTAATTAGCCTTGGAAAGGAAGACAGACACTCATGCCTCTGTTAACAGGGGGGAGCAAGGAATGGCTGTGTGCAGCTGCAGGGCGAGGTCTCTTCTGGTGGTTTCTGTTTTACTAAGATTTTTTTTGCAAATCTTCTTTGGAGTCTAGCACAGAATCAGTTTTTATAAAAGGTCAATAGCTGCTTAAAACGACAGTATATTCTCTCAAAATACAATATTCAGTAATACCTGTTAATGTAACAATAATTATACTGTGCAGACCCTACATGTAATTTATACTGACTTAAGTGTATCAAAGTTTCTCACAGCAGTTTTACTTCTTTTGATTTCTCCTTATATATTTAGAGGGTTTTTAAAATATATTTTGATGTAATGATATTTGCATGCAAATTTTTAAGTCTGATTTTTCATTATTGATGGATATAAAATATTCATCTTTGGGGATTTTTTGCCTTTAATTCTACTAGCTCTGATATAAATACTACTATCATGTTTGCTCTGTTACAATGGGCCACTTTTAAATCCCATACAAACAGCCTTTTGGTCAATCCCCTTCAGTTTGGAGCTACCCAGAGTTAGAAGCCATGATGGATGGAGAAACCAGTCATAAATATCATGGGAGCAGGCTGCTACTTGTGCTTCAGGACAGGCTAAATACAGAACACTTAAAGTCTCCTATCACGAGTTTGCAAAAGAGGCCACCAATCAGATCTGATTCCAAGGCTGCTTTAAGATATACCTTCTAGGGACTTTAAGGCAGCCTGGGTGGGTCAGTGGTTTAGCGCCGCCTTCAGCCCTGGGCCTGGTCCTGGAGACCCGGGATCCAGTCCCACGTCGGGCTCCCTGCATGGAGCCTGCTTCTCCCTCTGCCTGTGTCTCTGCCTCTCTCTCTCTCTCATAAATAAATAAAATCTTAAAAAAAAAAAAAAGGCATACCTTCTAATGGTGTAGATTCTAATGGTCGAGAACATGTCACATGGAGGAAAGGCTCCTCCTCTGTCCCGTCCTACAATGTTGATGGCAACAGGTCTCTGTCCAGAAACACCCAAATTTGCTGGTGGTGGTGGTGGTAGGTACTGGTTCCAGCTGAACACTTTCAGTGTTTGAATTATTCTAAAACTTTTTAATTGAAGTTTGGTATAAGAGATTCTTGATACTGCTACTCACTGGGCCATTTTCCAGGCCAGGAACTTCTTGTCACATATTAACTGTCATCTGCATTTTTGTTACTGCACAAACCACCAGAAAAGGCAATATGGATGGGTGGTTAAGATCACAAATGCTGGAGCCAGACCTGGGTTGGAATATTGGTGCTGCCACTTGCAACTGCTGCATGACATTAGACAAATTTCTTACCTTCTCTGAGCCTCAGTTACATCTATAAAATGAGGATAATAAGTATTCTTGTTTTGAGCGAGTTTTGAGAGAGTTCCACAAGGTAATATATACATAGGGCTTAGAAGAGAACTTAAGCATCAGTAGGGCTGGGTTAGTGTAAGCAAACCAAACTTAAATAAAAATAAATGAAAAAAAAAAAAGACTGATGAACCACTGATCTCTACCTCTGAAACCAATAATACATTATATGTTAATTAATTGAATTCAAATAAAATTTAAAATGCAAAAAATAAAAATAAAAAACCTCACTGAGCACCTGCTATGCCCCCCAGCACAATGCCAGGTGACTTGAGATAAATTACCTCTTTAATTCTAATAAAAATCATTTTCTACAAGTAAGAAAACTGCATTTTTTTTCTTTTTCTTTTTCTTTTTAATTTTTTTTTCAAGTTTAAATGACTTTCTCAAGTTCACAGAGTTCCAAGGCAGTAGAGCTGAGGCTAGAATCAAAAACTACACTCTTAACCTTAACGTCTACCATGAAACCAGATCATAATTGCATAAACCCAAACTCACTCATCAGAAGTATGTTCATTACGGATTTTCATTTTATGGATTTTACTTGTTTGATTTTGCAATCACTGGGCTGACCTAAGGATCCATTAAATTTGCTTCCATGGACTTCCCTCCCACACATAAATGCTCAAATCCAGCTGTTCGATCATATTTTTTCTATGTCTCATTTCCTGCTGCAGATCACAGTTTTGTTAAGTAGCAAGATGTACAGGAAGTAAATTGTCCACACAATATCAACTAATCAATAAACATCAGTTTCAGCCCAGAAGGACTGTAATTTATATCAGATTGTTTATTTTTCACTGTAATGTCCAACTAGAACTACAACAATCTAAATATATCCTTTCCATGGTATTACAAAAAAAGAGAAGCTTTACTCTCCCCTTGACAGGCGCATTCCCTCTCTCCCATTCCTGGTTTTTGTTTTTCAATTTTTAAAATTTGGATGTTTTTTTTTTTTTTGCTGAATAAAATTTTCTGTCAAGCATTTTTATGCTACTTTTCTGACCCTGCCTCTATCTTCCCCTTCTGTTCTTTCGGTGAAAACATACACACACACACACACACACACACACACACACACACACCCTCTTCCCCACTCTCCATTCCCAAGGAACAAAGGAGTGTTTTTAAAGAGGAAGGAAGGTATCTCAATAAATGCTAATGTGAATAATAATAACAGCCTTATGGAAATATTGGAAAGAGTACTTATTTTCCTTTAAAATGAGAAAGTGGCTATGAAAGCATTTTGTAAGCTCAGCAACAACAGTGTTTGTGAATGCATTCATGTGCCCATCACCACTTGGTGTCATTTACACTACAAGGAGATAGTCTGTGTGACACCTCACAGAGTAGGGGCTGAGGACTTTTCAAAGTCGGCCACTCAGTTTTGATCAAGTTCACCTGTCACTCTGTGTATGTAGGAGGGGATTGTGGAAGACAAGGGAAGGGAAAGTCAGTGTGTGGAGATACCAGTCCTGCAGCTGGAGGATTGTCTACACCACCTGTTGTAGCTGGAGATAGGACAAATGAGACACGCCAATGAGCAAAGACAGGCAAAGTTAAACTCAGAAATTGACAACCACTTCTTAAAAGTAGAGAAGGGACATGTCAGGGACTTGATTTAGTGAGAGCAATCAGTTGCAAGTTGAAAAGTGATTTCTATACCTACATCTGCCCTGCTACAACATCCCCTGGTCCTGCCTCAAGCTAGTTCCATGCTATATCATGAAAGTCTATTATTACTGAATCCATACCTGAGTATCCTCGGCTGCCAGCCCTTGTGTCTATGCAGAAACATCTGCTCCCAGCCTGGAGCTATGTTTCTTTACTGGCCTAAAATGCCTTTTCCTCAGAAGAGCATGGTAATAGGCAGGGTGCCTAAGAATGTACCCTTCTATAGTCATTTCCAGGACTCGCATTGAATGGCATGCAATAGACAGCTTCATTATACACAAGCAGCAAGCAAGAACTGTCTGTCCAGATGTTCCCCAGCATTGCAGTCTAACTTTCTTCTCTGCCCTTTAGAATGCCTCTCAGAAATCAAGAGCCTTATGAGGATTAAATGTTCCTTTGCCTTCTGACTCTACAGTGGGATGGATGCAGGGGTTCAGAACATGTTACCTCAAGTATGTCACTTTGGTATATTGATTATTTTGAATTAAAAGTACTTGAGAAATAGCAGGTGCAGGAAGGACACACTGCCCCTCCTTTGTCCACTTGAGAGGAGAAGGTAAATCTCCTGTGAGAAAGGCACCCTCCTCATACCAGGGGTGGGGTGGAAGTAGAAGGCATTTTTGTCATCACCATACACAAGGAATTTAGAGCCAAGAAGGCTTCATGAATTTGATCAAGTTCTACGTTACTACGTCACAATTTACTACCCACAGCCCAAACCCTTTGTCTTGTCAATTGTTCACAAATTTATCATTCCTTTGTTTAAAAGGTATAAAAGCTTCCTGCTCTGGCCACTTCTTTGAGTCTCGTATCTCTGTGGGGCTCCCATACTTATGTACATAATTTTCTTTTTCTCCTGCTAATCCGTCTCATCACTGGGGGCTGCCAGCCAAGAACTGAGAAGGGTAGGGGGGAAATGGTCTCTCCTCCACTACAGAGCCATCAGAGGCTGAAAAGCAGAGGTATTAACCAAAGGCACATATCAGAGTCATCCGGAACATTTGGTGACATAATTGTCCAGATTTACATCCCAAAATTCCAGGGTAGGGCTTGAGGACTAGAACACAGAACACATTCTCTAGATGGTCCTGATGTGCAGGCTGGGTTAGGAAGCATAGGGCCAGCCTATGAGACAGGGAGCCAGGGGCTGGCTGGTTGAGGCAGCTTTTGCTTCACTTGTGGTTCCATGTCTGTGCTTTGTTCTGACCCCGTCTCTCTAGGCCTCAGTGGACATTTCCTCTCTTGCTTATCTGGCTACCCCTGGAAGACAGCTCAGGAGGGCGGTGGAGTATATGGACTCTGACGTCAGATCAGCTGAAGCACTTACTTGCTGTGAGGCTTTAGACAAGGTATTTCATTTCACTGAGCCCCTTTGTCACTGTCCCATTTGTCAAAGGGGAGGCTGTAACAGAACCTACTCTATAGGGTTATGGTAAAGAGTAAATCATATCATACATAAAAGTACTGAGTACAGTGCCTGGTACATCCACATAGAGCCCACAGAGGCCACTGTTATTATGATTGTCAAGAATCCTCGAGCTCTCATCTGGTTCATGGAAGTCAGGTCTCCTGGGTGGCTCCAGGTGTGACAGGGCTTGGCTGTCAATACTTTTAATTCACATGGGCATCTGGTCTAAGTGGGCAGCTGGTCTATGTGGGTTCTTCAATCCTAGTCCAATCAATTCAGTACACTTTTACAGAAAACATACCAGGTGCCAGGTATTAGGCCAGGTGTAAAAGGCCCTTGATGAGCTCACATGCTAATGAGGGGGGTCAGCACACAAACAAAACCCCTCCCATGTAGGTAGTGATGGTAGCAGATAAAAGGTACCCAAGCAGTGATTCATGGGAGATAAAAGGAGACTTCACGCCAACTCACTTTTCTTGCATATATAAAATTTCCTGGGACCCTAAGAATAAAGGTAAGCCACCTCTATTGAACTTTTTCATTAAAGCATTGGAAAAAGTCTTCATATAAAATCCTGCTTTTATTTCTCTTACCTCCATTCAATCCCAAGATCTGCTTTTTTAAAAACAAGAAATAAATTACAGATATACTTAATAGGCTTTCAGAGCCAGAAGAGGTCTTGGAAATTATCCATGCTAACACTCTTAGTATGTAGATGAAAAAGCCAAGGTCCCTGTGATCCCGCCTAAGATCACAGATAGTTAGCGGCCAAGCTGAGGTTATTACCCCAGTCTCTGGCTTCCAGCACAATTCTGTTGCACAACATTATTTAGTCCCGCTGAAACCATAATAGGAAGCAGAATCATCTCTAGCAAAGAGCCTGTATTCATTCATTCAATATGTATTGAACTCCTGTGACATGCTCTATAAAGGCCAAGCAGGAAGTAAACAGAAAAGAGAACAGCCAACTGTAGATTGGTAGATTGGTCAGAGAAAGCCTCCTTGAGGAGGTGACATGCCAGCTCAAGGTGGAGAAAGAGGCAAGCAACCATGTTAAGAGCTAAGGGAAGTGTATTCCAGGTGCAGGGATTGGTCATTGCAAAGACCCATGGAGGGGAAGGGTACTTGCACTCTAGAATCTTCCAGATAGTTAGACTGGAGCCTAGTGCATTAGGGGCAAAATGGTGCACATGACATAACACGGAGCCAATCATGCAAGACTTTGAAGGTCATAGAAAGTGTAATGGATTTTACCCTAAGTATAAAGGCAATTCATGAAGAAGCTTGAAGCGGGGGAGTTCATGGTTAGTCTGCCTACTTTGTGAAAAACACAATCCATGGCACTCCTTCGCAGTGGAGCCAGCAGGTCATTTTGCTCTTGTTTTTCCTCATGCAGAGGACACAGAACACAGACATAGAGGAGTGGGAAAGAGCTGGAAAGAGCAGGAACACCAGGCCCTAGATATCCAGCATCAGGATCTTTCCTCCACCACCTGCTCTCATTGAATTAAATGGGGGGGGGGGGGGGCGGGGGCGGAGAATATCTCATTAAAACTGTTGGATTTGAATCTTTCTTATCCACACAGAGTTCTGGTATAAGAATATAATTGGTCAGAATACTGCCCTAGAAGGATGAATGGGAAGGTAGAGAGAGATGATGTGAGCAGTCTGTGTGCTACGTTACAGCTAATACAGTCTTCCCTGCTACGGAATGATCTCAGTGTATGGGCTATTTTTGGAAGTGACAGTCAAAGGAAAAATGGACTGTGTGTGAAGAGAAAATATCATAATAATAACCCTCCAGGCCCAGGATTCTATTTCTGTCAGGAGTACCAAGCAAGGGAAGTTTTGTAAGAGGGTGTGGTTATCTTAAAACATCAAATATTACTGAAATGCTGGGGTTCCAGGTCAGCCTTGGGCATCACTGTATCAATAGGCTTGGTTGCCGCCAGGTAAAAATACACGAAGAGGCCAGACCAGACCAAGTGAGCTTGTTTATTTGCCTCATGCATGTGCACCCTTATGTGGAGAAGACCAAAATAGTGGGGGTGCCTGGGTGGCTCAGTCGATTAAGGGTCTGACTCTTGCTCTCAGCTCAGGTCTTCATCTCAGGGTCATGAGTTCAAGCCCTCCATTGGGCTCCATGCTGGGTGTGGTGTCTACTAAAAAAAAAGAAAAAAAAAAAAAAAAAAACAAAAGCAAAATAATGGACAAACCTGGAAACAGTACAGAGTACCTAAATGCCAAATCAAGACTCCAAATAGATGTGTTTGCTTCTTTGTTGCTGTGTGTAGAGTTTTCTCTCTTTAAAAACTGAGTGGCCTCTACTTCCCTGAATCAACATCCAAAGCTATTTATGCCATTGTTAGTTGAGTCTCTCCCCTTCTCCTGCAGAACAGGAAATTTGCGTGTTGTATCTGGATTAATTTCGGATTTTTCTCATAGCAAAAGTTTTGGCTCCAGGAGCTACAACCTTGAATCTGCCTTGCGGCATGGTGGGAATGATAGCCTGGAAGCAGCCTTGAGCACTTTCTCCAGAGTGAGCCTGTGCCAATGGCCTCTTGTGGCCATGGCCTGCCTCAGGGTGAGCCCCAAGGAAGACAGGAATGATCACTTGGCAAGGTGAGGACGTAGGAGCTCTGTGCACTCTACAGGCCCAGTGATGCACACTCGGGGAGAGACATGGCTTAATTTCCCACATTTCTTTCACACAAAGCATGATTATAGGGAAGTGCTTCCATATGGCCCACAGAAAATCCTGGCCAAGAACGGCTGCAGCAGGCCAGTTTCGGAGCAATAACAGACAAGAAGGGGCTATATTGAAAATCAAGGACGAGTAGCAGCATTGTTTTCATGCAGACAGGGATCTGCTGAGTTTAGCTATAGCCCAAGCACAGAGGTACGGAGCCTGATGACGGGCCAGCAGCCCCGCTCTCACCATATCACCTCTCCTCCCATGTTCAGGGATCTGTCCGGATGCTCTCATCACCCTTTTGGGGAAATTAATCACAAAGATTAGATTTTTAGGGGTTTTGACCTGGAATGCCCTGAACTGGTACAGGGGTCTGAGATGCCCTCAAAAAAAAAAAAAAAATCAGACTGGCAAATTTGGGCCTTATGGGGACATATGCATTTTCCCTCTATTTTCCTGGAGGAAATACATACAAGACATATAACTTCCAATAGATTCTCAAAAGGATCTATAATCCGCAAAGCATAAATCCATGCATGAGAGAGACACAGAGAGAATCTGATCTACCTTACCAGGAGTGCGAAACTGTGAAGTACAAGCAGGCCCCTTTCAGCCAGCACCCCTCCCCATCTATCCCTTCCCATTTCAGAGCCTCTTCGGCACACTTCCCCCCAAAACACTGATTTCTTGACCCAATTTCACTTGACTTCTCCCCTGGCTCAATTAGAATTATCTCAGTTTCTAATCTCTCTTGGATCCTGACAAGACCACATCTATTTCTAATGAGACTTCCAGGCTTTTTAAAGCCAGTGCTAACTCTAGGCACTTCCCCAACACCAGAGCTGGCTATTATGTTCCCCATTCCATCTTCTTGTCCAAAAGCAGACCTGAATTAACTGTTTACGGTCCAGGCTGGCTCTTCTTGGTCTTCCCCTGAGCTGAATATTTCCTCCTCCCTTAGTTTCTAATTCACTCTTCCTTGACACTTCTGACAAGTTATTCCTCCACACCCATCAGTAGCTCTCTTACAAACAATATCCAGATTGACAAAATGTTGACTTGGACATCTGCTGGCAAATATCCACATATACATTGAATGTATGCAAAAGGTGTGACATCCATTGGTACCCAAATGAGCCACATGTCTAATAAAAACACTGCTAGCATTTAGTGGGCACTCACTAGGTGCCAGACACTATTTGCAATGCTCAGCATGACTGATTTACTTATTAAACAATACCTCTACAAAGGGAGGACTATTGCCATTTCCAATTTAAATGAGAAAACCAAAATATACACAGGAGGTTAAAAAAAAAAAAAGTGTTCTGCTTACACAGCAGTAAGCAACAAACCCAGGATTTGAACACTGGCCCCAGAGCCCAATTTCTTTCCTATATTGCCTTTCATAATTGGTTATGAGAGATGTTCCTTAACATCTCTGGTCCATAGTCTCCTCATTCATCAAATGGGTTTGACAGTATCAAAGCTACGATGGAAAGGCTTAGTGGAATTAAGTGATAGGCTGTGCCTGAAGGGAACTCCGTGTGATAAAGCACTGTATCAATGTTAGTAACAACAGAGTGGGTGGAATGCTGTAGACTTGCTCTCCCAGCTCCTTAGAAGCCAGTGTGTACATGGCACACTTGTAGGCAAAGAGGCAGACCTCCCCGGGGAGGATTTCTCTTCCTGAATAAAGAATATAGCATTCAAGGGATGGCTGCACCACCATCTTTATTGTCTGGGGGTGGATGAACATGAATGTTTAATAGTGACTTTGCAACTACAGAGATGAAAGTCATCCTCTAAGGATAATGAAGGAGACAGAGAGGAGCCTGGGTCCTTAAAGACATAGCAGAACAGCTTCCCCAACCTTGACTGCCTGAAATGCTGTCCTGCATTTCAAAGGTGAACTTTCCATGATTTGTAGAAGAATGCATTCTTACCAGTGCACCACTACTCAAAGCCAGCTCCTTCATGAAGTCCACCCATTGGAACCTCTATGAATTCACGGTTTCCAATCTCAGATAGACTTCACAGCAATTCCTCTCCCTTTTCCCTGTTTTGGTGAGTTCCTTCCTCTCCTTTATTTGATGCGAACACTCTAAAGTCTCTGAGAGCTCTTATTCCTACGCAGCTCTTACCTCTTAATGAACAGTACCAAAAAAAAAAAAAAAAAAACCCAGTATGCTGGAAAAGTGCTGATTTCTCACCATGTTCTCCATGGTGCCTGTACGGTCATCTAGCTGCTGACACGGTGTGGGTATATACCTTCCTTTTGTCCAGGGCAACTCTTTCCTGCTATATAGTCTCACCTTCTGCTCACTCACCAATCCACTGCAACTGGGCTTTGCCTTCAGCCTGAAATTCATGGACACCACTCTTGCTAAGGTCACACATAGTCTCTGAGTTGTCAGAGTACATTTTGGACTCTTATTCCAGTTAGTATCTCAGCAGCTGTTCACATGGTTGCCCATTACCTCCTTTTTGGAATTACTCCTCTGGCTTCCATGACACTGCTTTTGCTAAGTTCTGCATTTACCTACTCTTTTCATTTCCTCTCATTCAGATTCCATTAAATTTCTTCGCTGGCTAAAAGCCTAGACTTCGATTAAAAAATAAATAAAATAAAAATAAAAATAAAAGCCTAGACTTCAGGTGTTCCCCAGGATGCAACTCTTGACTTCCTAATATATTCTACACAATCTCTTTAGGTGGACCTACCTAATTTACCATCAATGAGGGAATTTTGCCACCAGTCAACAATAGACAAGCATATTTTAGATCACTCCTTCAACCACAAATAGAATATGATCAACATTTGTTTGAAGGTATCAGAAAGGTATCAAGATATCTAATATTTATGGAGGCAAGTTTCCAAAGAGAAGGGAAATCCAGGAAGGTGAACCTTTATCTTTGGTATGTGACTCCTCTTCATGAATTTCTCACCCAAGTGAACAGCAAACATATCCACCCTGCCGCTCAAGCTGGAACACTGGCCTCTTCCTCACTTCTTGGCTCTTGCAATCTTCATTCCAAGGATCATCAAACTCTGCATATTCTACCCCGTAAAGATCTTTTCAATCTGTTCCTTCCTCTACCTCTCCCACCGCAACTCCCTAGACTAGGGCTTCATTTTTTCAAATACTTTTGAGTATTTTTTAAAAAGCTTCCCATTTGGGCTCTTTGCCTCCAGGCTCACCTCACACGAAGCCCAACCTCCACGTGCTGCCAGAATTATTTTACTAAAACACACATCTAATTATGTCACTCATCTGCCTGACTTGCTCTGGTGACTCCACTTAACATGAAGTGTGCAGGACAACAATGAAAGCCCATATGGCTGCCTCCTGAATGCCATCTGTCTCATCCTTCACCCCAACCAGGTGGAATGGGATTCAGGCCTGAGCAACATATTAATAGTTCCTCAAGGATGCCAAGGATTTTCCTTTATTTTTTTAAATTTTATTTATTTATTCATGATAGAGAGAGAGAGAGAGACAGACAGACAGACAGGCAGAGGGAGAAGCAGGCTCCATGCCCGGAGCCCAATGCAGGACTTGATCCCGGGACTCCAGGATCACGCCCTGGGTCAAAGGCAGGCGCTGAACCGCTAAGCCACCCAGGGATCCCAGGGCTTTTCTTTTAGGGTCATATCGAATTAGGGTCATCTGAAATTCAGGGTCATCTGAAATTCAGATTTCCTCTGCCTGGAAACCTCTCTACCCTCCACCCCTCCCATGGTGCTCACCCTATTGGAAAGAATAAATAAAATCCCTATTTCATAAGTCACATCAAAATAAATTCAAATGAACAAAAGATACTAAAGGAGGAAAACAAAACCATAAAAGTGCTGGCAGAAAACACAGGAATAATATTTTTTCCCTTTAAGGCAGAGGTCCACAAACTACAACCTGAGGGTTGTAAATTTATTTTTTTGTAAACTTGTATTTTTGTAAATAAGGTCTGTTTTTTTTTTAATTTTCTATATGCCTTGTATTTTTCCTCTTCATTACTGTGTTCTTTTGAGTATAACTAACTTTTTATAAACCATCTGATTCCATTCTCATTTATTCTTCTGTATATTTTGGATATATATTTATATATTTCTTTTAGATGTTCAGAGATTACTTATTTAAATACCAAACAGATTACAGTTATTCTCCTGAATTTATAACAAATCTAGGTTTTTTTGTCAGAATTAAAACATATATGTAAATATATATATAAATATAAATATATATATTTATATATATTTACTTTTAAAAAAATGGAAAAAGGAAAGCTTCAAAACCAGAGTATGCTACTTTTGTATGAATGTCTAATGTGCATTCAAAGTATTGAAAAGCAAGCCTTTTTACCAAAGGATAATGTCACTAGGACATATGGACTGTAATTATAAAAGAAGACTTTGAGACATAAAGGTGCGCATAGAAATTAGTAAAGAAAGGAAGCCCTGGTGAGGACACAGAGCAGTGAGCAGGTGCTTTGGGAGGAAGTCTCCGGAAGTGAAGGACATGGCCCCGGGTCTGGGATGGATGTCTGGCTCACCACCTGGATGCCAAAGGGAGAAGAACACACCTGGCAGGATTCCAGAAGAGAGCGTCACTGCAGCCTTCAGAAAAGCCACAGTTTTTGCTCCCAAGTGGGTAGAGGAGCCCCTCCAGATTTCAATAAGGTCCTCTCGGGAGGATCTGCTTTCCAACCTGGAGTAAGAAGCCTAGGCGGGGGGCTGGGGTGACTGGGTAATGGGCACTGAGCGGGGCACTTGACGGGATGAGCACTGGGTGATATGCTATATGTTGGCAAATTGAACTCCAATAAAAAAATATACAAAAAAAAAAAAAGAGGAAGAAGCAGCAGCCTAGGATAACAGCTCCCACAATGGGGGATGTCCAGTATGAACAGCGACTCTTATGCGTGGTATTTTTGGAAGGATTTTTACTACCACTTTGAGGTTTGAGGTCCCTCCAAAGCGCACCACCAGTACAGTCCTGCTTCATATGCCCCATAGCATCACAGATGTCACCTACACCCTCAGTGCTTTCACTTACTTCTGCGCCAGCTTGCTGGGACAAAACCTCTTCTCTGCCACCAAGGAATTGGTGGTGTAACAGACTTGCCCAGGTCACTAGCCACACCTCCTTCCAGGTGCTGGCTTCATCACCTCCTCCAGTCAGTAACAGGTGACAGAGGCCTCTCAAACCCTGGCCCCTGCCTATCACTGCTGCTTGTTGCCACAGTCACCTTTGGGCCTTGGGGTATCTCTTCCCTCCACTCCCCATTTTCCGTGGCTGACTTCTACAGCAAGTCCAGCTTGAATTGATACCCATAGTAATAAAGCTTTACTGGAACACAACTATGCCCTTTGTTCATGAGTTGTCTGTGGCTGTTTCTGTGCTGCAACAGCAGCGCACAATAGTTAAGACCATGGATATATATGCCCTGTAAAGCCCTAAAATACTATCTGACCCTTTACTCAAAAGGTTTACTGACCCCCAAATCGAAGGATTCAAAAAGACAGATACCATTAAATTAGAAGCATGAACATTTCTGAGGCTATAAAACTTAGAAACTATGGATCCCAAAAGTACAAACAATACTGAAAGTCAAGTAACGAATGGAAACCAATATTTAAAAGAGCCATCACAAAGAAATCTGAAAGTTAAAATTAAAATAAAATCAATGTAACAGGCAAAAGGTTAATACTCACGATGTAATAAAAGCTCACGATGGTGGGTAAAAGATCAATGTCCAAGCAGAAAAAATGAGTAAGTGACTTTAGGAGCTGACCGAAAGATAAGAAGGAATAGAGGGGCAAGAACCACTAGTGACAAGATTTTCTGCCTTGTTAGCAATCAAGGGAGGCAAATCAAAAATTACTACTTCATGCTTTACCTTAAAAAAAAATAGCAAATGGGGCACCTGGGTGGCTCAGTGGTTGAGCGCCTGCCTTCGACTCAGGTGGTGACACCGGCCTGGGATCGAGTCCCACCTCGGGCTTCCTGCATGGAGCCTGCTTCTCCCTCTGCCGGTGTCTCTGCCTCTCTCTCTGTATATCTCTCGTGAATAAATAAATAAAATCTTTAAAAAAACCAGCAAATTAAAAAAAAAACCAACCTAGTCGTATTCTGTAATGGTCATGATTCAATGAAATGGGTAGTCTTGGGGAAAAACCAATGGAACCAAACGTCTGACAGACATGTTTTCAAAGAAATCTGACTTTCCGGAAACTAGTCAACAGCGCTTTCCAACAAAAAGCTTCAGTTAGGAAGACGGTATTCGGTATTCGGGGACCAGGGGGTCCGGAGCACCTTCTGTCCTGTGGGAACACAGCGGCGGGTTGCAGACCTACTTTTTTCAGGAGAAACGTGCGACTTGGATTGTCCCCGCACGAGCCTGCAGGTGGAGCCGTTGCCAGCACAGACGCCGCAGCTGTCCTCCCGGGCGCTGCTCCCCAGGCGCCGATCACAGCCCACGGCCTGCGGGCAGAAGCGACAGCAGCAGGTGTCAGGATCCGGGGATGGCTGAGGGGCCAGGGCCCTCGGGAGGCCCCCACCCCGCCCCCGGGCGCAAACCTTCCCTAATTAACCACTGGGCTCTCTCATGGTGACAGAGTTTTCAAGCTAAAAATGACAGAAAGCCTTAAGATTCCTGGTAGGAATCTTACCAAGGGCCCAGTCTAGTTAAAAGAGAATTGTGTCCCTCCCTTTACATCTTAATTTATCTCTTTATTTTAGTCATATATTTTTATGTATATAAAATGAACAGAACATTACAGAGGCTGTTTCCTCTGCCCCCCTGGCTCCCCACACCTCCCCTCTTCTCTGGCCCCTACACTGAAGTTGACGAGTATCCTTCCAGGCCATAGTTTTATACATTTTCCCCTCTGTTTGTATCTCAATCTCCACATACTTATCTCCCAACATCTTTACATATCCATATCTCTCTATACTCTGGCTCTTTATATATCCTTCTATCATTATTTATGCCTATACCTATGTGTGTCTTCCTCTGTTATGAGATCTATAGACACACTTTTGTAAACCATTTCTTTTTAAAATTTTTATTTAAATTCAATTTAGTTAACATATAGCGTATTATTAGTTTCAGGGGTAGAGTTGAGTGATTCGTCAGTTGCATATAACACCCAGTGCTCATCACATCAAGTGCCCTCCTTAATGCCCATCACCCAGTAACCCCATCCTCCTACCCCCTCTTCTCCAGCAACCCTGTTTGTTTCCTAGAGTTAAGTCTCTTATGGTTTGCCTCCCTGTTTTCATCTTATTTTATTTTTCTTTCCCTTCCCCTTTGTTCATCTGCTTTGTTTCTTAAATTCCACATATGAGTGAGATTATATGGTATTTGTCTTTCTTTGACTGGCTTATCTTGTTTAGCATAACACTCTGGTTCCATCCGCATCATTGCAAATAATACAATTTTATATTTGTTTTGATGGCTAAGTAGTATTCCTACACACACACACACACACACACACACACACACACACTTGCACATATACCACCTCTTCTTTATCCATTCATCTGTTGATGGACATCTGGGCTCTTCATAAACCATTTCTTAAATGCAGAAAAGGAATGAATGGGAGTGACCTCATAGCACATGCCTATACTGCTACCTTTCAGTCCTTTGTGAGTTATTATTTTTGTGAGGTATCTGTGTGTGTGCATACATGTGTGCATCTTTGCCAGATTGTGAGCTTCCATAAATGAGGACAAGGGCTAGGCACATTTCTTTTTACGGTACAAATCGGTCTTCTACATAACATGTGCCCACTAATATGAACTGGTGAGAAAGTTTCTTTCTACCTCCCTGTGTTACTCAACTTTATTTGCATTTCTATACATGGTGTTTAAGTGCAGGGACTCTGGAGGCAGAGAGCCTCCCTGTCCCACCCCTCCAACCCGTTCAAGATGGCAGACAGTAAACAGTTCAAACACTCAGAGACACATCTTCCTCAAGACTAACACACAGACAATAATACACATTTTACCCAAGATCTAGTAAGGATAAAATGAGAATATGTATGTAGACTCTCTTAGTATAGGGATTACAACATTACAAAGGACTCAACAAAAAAAGCTCCCTTCTTGGGGCACCTGGAACGCTCAGTAGTTGAGCATCTGCCTTTGGTTCAGGTCTTGATCCTGGGGTCCTGGGATAGAGTCTTGCATCGGGCTCCCCACAGGGAGCCTGCTTCTCCCTCTGCCTATGTCTCTGCCTCTCTTTGTGTCCCTATTGGATAAATAAATAAAACCTTTTTTTAAAAAAGGCCCCCTTCTATCCTCTCTGTTTTTCATTTTGTTTTGAGTCCTGGGCATAGCCCCTAAACCTCGGAGCAGGGAGTTGCTGAATCACTACATCCAAGGTGTTGAAGACAAAATAAAACTGGAGGGAGTTGAAACCACATCTACAGACTATTCTTTCCAAAATTTCAGTGCTGAAGGGAAGGAGAAAGATCAAATGAAAGTTTCAGGGAGAGGTAGGAAAAGTTCCAAGGAAGTTTAAGGAAAAGCCTGTGATTAAAGATATTTTTAAATTTACAACGGGCTGTCATGAAGAAAGGGATTACATTTGTTCCTTGTGTTTCCAAATGGTGAAAACTACAGGTTTAAGCTGAAGTTTAGTTCAATGTCAAAGAGTTTGAAAAGTCAGAGTTATCCAGCACCAAGTGTTCAACCGTGAGCTAGGTAGGAGACTTTCTGGCGGGGAAACTGGAGAGGGAATTAAATTATCTGAGGAGTAGCTAAATCCAAAGACTTTTGAGATCCTTTCATCCTTATTGTATATTTTTATAAAGGTGGTAATGAAATATTAATAGTTGATTTTTTTTACTGAATGCCTACCATGTGTCTGGCATTATGCCAAGCACATCACATACATCATTGAATCTTCACAGCAACCTGATGACATAGGTGATTTTTTCTGCCTCTATTTTACAAATAAGGCATCTGAATGTCAGTGAGGTTAAATGACCTGCCAGCATCACACAGCTAGTAAACAGCACCAGTAATGGCCTGAAAATTCAGGTCGGTTGACTCCAGAATCTTAATACCATGGCACACCTTCTTTACCTTTGGTAGCAGTGGGATAGGTCATAGAGAACCAAGTCACACAGGCAATTATATTAATACTTAGCAGCACACGTGGAGCAAATGAAGAATGACTGATTTTGGAAACGCACTTGCATGGTTGGGATTCAATCAATGAGTAACTTGTGTTCATGCAACTTTCTCCAAGGGGAGTAATTCTACCATTAAGTTATAGAAACACTGTTCCCGAGCCAACCTCTGTCCTCACAATTCATGTCCCTGAGCACTTCGCATTTCATGAGAATGAGAATAACTGTCTATCTGGTCATCCAGAAAGGGTGTGGGCTTAGCAGCTAGGATGGGCTTGTTTTGAAGAGTGTTTAGGGCATTGTAAGATCTTAGGCAAGCAAACACTTCCCTGAGCACTTACATTTGTTTCAGAATTTTGTTTCAAGTGACAGTTCATCCAAATCTTACAGCCAAAAAAAGCAAGTGAAAACATCACAGAAAAATAATATCTGAGAAGCAGCTCTGATTGCCTTGTAATTCAGAGGGTATAAGTCAGAATGGCCCTTGAAACCATGGGCCTACTGAATTTGGGCTCTCAGGTCTCATCATAATCAATAATAAGCAACTTCTGAAAAGCTACCCTGAGGTGTTTTCAACCTCTATGACATCTCCGAAAGTCAAGATCTTTAATTGTAATGATTTAAAAACCACGAACCAATAAAACATATCAAGAGATTAACATCTATTAAATTTGTATATAGGCAGGCATGACAGGGTATAATCTAACAAGACAAGGCTCATGTCCTACAGTGCTAATGAGACAAGCTACACAAAATGTCTGATTTAAACAAATATTTAAAATATATGAGCAGTACCTTTGGGAATAAATACTCCTACATAAATCATCACTTCAGCTAAGGATATTTCACTATTTCTGCATATGAATTCCTAATCAGCTAAAAGAACATAGTATTTAAATAGGTGGCCTCCTCACTCCATATTAAGCCACCTAGGAATCTTTTTAGGTAAATCTAATTTAATCTTTCTAGAACCAGTTTTTTGAGTCAACTTTTGTTTGAGATCTCTGAAAACTGGATGCTACATTAGGAAAAAACTCTAGATGTCTGCCTTGAAAATCAGAGTATATAGAGCTACAGTCGTCATTAGAGATGTTCTAAAATATGGAGCTTCTCCTTTCAGCCCTGGAAGGACGATACTTCTCCATCTCCTTAGAAGTTAAGTGTGGTCTTGACCATCTTGGGCCAATGAACTGAATCTAAGTGCCAGTGTCATTTCTGTAAGAAGCTTTAAGGGTCAGTTACTCTTATTGCTACTGTAGTTATTATGTAAAACATGTGTTTGAATAAAACCTCCCTCAGTCTGATCTCTTGATATTCAAAGAACAGAGACCTCCTGCTGACTGATGGTGGACAAGTAGCATTAGCAAGAAATGATCTTTAATAGTGTTAAGCCACTGAACTGTGGTGGTTGTTGGTTACTGCAGGAAAACCTGGCCAGTGTCAGAAAGAGCACAACCTAACCATTAATGGACAAAGCAAGGTCATTAAAATAGCAAGGTTTTTTTTTAATTGGACATTTCGCATTAAAATCCCAATTTCTGGCTTCTGTTGACAAATAGAAACTCTAACGTGTTTATGTTAGTTGTCCCTTTCACAATGAGCAAGTACATAGTCTCCAGGTCCCAACAGCCCTCATGCTCAGCATGACCATATCCGAGCACTTTCTGTCTCTGCGAAGTGTGGAGACACTTGAGTTTGTCTAAGCATGACTGTGCTGTCTGTGCAAGGCCCCCCTGTTGTCCTGGCTGTCCTCTACCAGAACAGAACCACCTCTCATTTCCCGTTACAAACTTCAGCTACACTTCAGGCATCATAATACTTTCAAGGACCATCAGTAAAGTACAGTGACTAAGAAAACAGATTCTGAGATTAGGTAGCATGGGTCCAAATTCCAGCTCTACCACTTTGCAGCCATGCAATGCAGGAAAATCCCTTAGGCTCTTCAAATCTAGTTTCCAAGTGGGGACAATGACTGTACCTACCTCACACATATAAGGACCTACAGCCAAGTGCTTCAGACAATACCTGACACTAAACACCCAATAAATGTTAGTTTTACTGTAACTACAAAGTGGTTTCTTCATCTACCCAGCTGTCAGGGAATTCAATAAACATGAACAATAAATCAGATTTGCTCTGAGGACGTGCTTCCAACCAGGTCCTATTTGTCATAAAAATCAGATGTGCAAAGCTGAAGCAAATTTCATTCAGTAGGGTCATCATCTCATGCCGCCTGCTGTGCTCAGATTCACAAAAGTTATTCCCAGGAGTACAGTGACGGCTCATTTAAGTGAACAGACTGTAAACACAGTTGCAAAAATCATCTGTGGTCTGTGCCAAGTGAACATCAGGGCTGTTTGCTCATCCTGAGGCAAGCAGTGAGAATCCCATGGTTTATTCTCTCCCATCCTAGCAATCGCTGATGGCCATGGCCACGTTGGACGAGAGAGGGCATGTGTGTGAATGTGATCCTGTTGAAGAAAAGATCTGAGTTCTTCTGAGACTCTCTCACAGTCACTTCTGAAGAAACTACGTACATTTCTTTTCACCCAAATAGCCTTGCCAAAAGAGCATTCAGCTCTCAGCAGCCAGGGTATCACCTGTTACTGCCTTAAAGAATCGGTTTGCCCATCAGCATCACAAAAATATCACAAAAACATGGGAAGCACACTTTTAAAATGAATGAATTTGGTATTGAAAACCACAGTTTTCCTGCAAGCCCCATTCAGCCTTGGAAATTACTAGAGTAAACTATACATCTGAGATAATGAATATGAAGAGAGGCTGTGGTCAGTGAACACAGACAGGAAGCAGGGGAAGGGAGCCAGTGCAGACTACAGGCCTCCTGTGCGACAGTTACTGGGCTGGACTCATGGAATGTTTTTCATGAAAGAACGGGTTTAAAATAGGACTTACATGGAGAATAATGCCTCCCTTTTATATACTGAAAAGACCAAGGCTTAGAGGTGGTATGAATGAAACCACAGGAAGTGAATACATCTGCCACCACTGTCCACTCCAACCATGTCACTGAGATGCTCAAGCTGAGATCACCAGTGGTATTAGTTTGGGCCACATGAAGCAAGTATACTTCCCCCTTAGCCCTCTTGACTTCTCTGCACTATCTGACACTGCTAACTTTTCTTCTTAAACACTCACCCACCCTTAACTTTTTTTTCTCAGTTTTCTATTATACAGAAGTTCTGTCCCCATCAAATGCACTCTGTCCGAAGTTTGCTCCGAAAATGATGGGGCCAGGACTCTGTCACTGGAAATCTGCTTTTTTTATTCAGTTCTCCAAGGACATATATTGGCCTTAACTACGATCTATGTTTCTCTATTAGAATTCTCTTCTAAGCTCTACATTCATATATCAACTTCGCTATTCACAGGTACATCAAGCTCAGCATCTTTTCCCATATATTGGTCCTCACTCAGTACTTTCTGTCTTGAGGAATGGTCTCATTATCTACTTAGTCATCATGTCAGAAATCCAGGCCTCATTCTAAACTTCTTTCTCACTCACCACATCCAATATCATCCAGTCCTAAAAGACCTTAATTAACCTCTACAGTTTGTCATCCCTTCTCCATTCAGCCCACCTCTGCATACTCTAAGCTCTTGTTAACCCACATTTGACCTTCTATAGTTTGGCCAGACCCTCTCCTCTCCAAATAATCTGCCACATTGCCACTTGAGTGATCTTTCTAATGACAATCCCAGTTAGGCTATTACTTGTAAGATTCTTCAATAATTCCTATTGTAACTTTCAGAATGTTAATGATTAGTTTCCACTTATGCTTGTAACCTCAACTTCTACCGTTATCCCACAGGTGTTTTTCACCTCAATTCTACAGAATGAGTCATTGATCCTTAAATATATCTACTGTTATATCTCTTCACAAGTACTATTCACTCTGTTTTTACTCCCTTCCTCATTCTGGTTTATGTAACTACTACTCAACTTTTCAAAACCTCAACATCAAAACATTACCTTGTCCAGATTATTCTTCTTCAACCCAAACTTAATTACTTTTAATGGTAATTCTTCTTAATTATGCAAGCAACACATAGTCATTGTCAAAAACTTGGAAACTAAAAAGCATGATTCCACTGACAAGTGATTAACTTTCATTATCATTTAGAGGAAAAGACCAAAAGTGAACTGGAATAAAGATAAACCACTAGCAGCATATAAAATAGAAGAATGAAGTAGTAAGCCTTGATCTTTGGGAAGATTTGTCAATAGCAAACACCAAATAAGATGGTTCAAGAGTAGTAGAGAAAGGAAGAGACAATGGCTAGGCCACAAAGGAAGAGTGGCTAGTCTAGTCTTGGGGAAAAAAGGTGAAAGTGAGAGGGGAGAAAAGACTAAAATATGAGAGATTTGACAGAAGCAGCAAGATATAGAGCACATGGGAGCAAATCCATTGACTACAATATGAATTCAGGAAGGTAACATTGAGAATTCTGGTGCCATAAACAGAAATGAATAGGAATAACAGTTAGAATAACTCATGGATCGGGGTAAGAACAATACTAGCTTATTTGAGGCAGAGGAGGGAGCATGCTGAATTGACAGAACCTGTGGAATCTCCCAGAATGGTCATTAAACTGAACTAGAAATGCAGGAGTGGAGGCTGAAAGAGAAATAAAAGAGGGACCAAAATATTTTAATAACCTCTGCATTTGCAAGTGAGTAAACTCACTTGTTCAACCAGTTTTTACTAAGGACCCTACATGGGGCCAGAAATGGTAAGAATTCTGGGGTATGGCAATGAGCAATAAATGTGTGATTCTTGTCCTTAAAGAACTTACATTCTTTATGGGAGAATGTCATAATCAAATTATCACACAAATAAATATGTAATTATGAAATATTACCAGGGCAGTTAAAAGGTATTATAATAGAATCAGGAAGACTAATTTAGGTAGAGTAATCCCAGAAGCCCTCTTAAGGAAGCAATATTAAGCTGAAACCCTGAAGATAATAAGAGTAGTCAGGAGCATAGGTAAAAGGCAGTGAGAACAGCATGTGTAAGAGCTTTCTGGCACTTTGGCAGAAATGAAAAACAGCACAAAAGGGAGAAGAGTGGAATCTCTGAGGAGAGGTCAATAGAAGCTTCCAAAATAAAGAGCAAAAAGAAAAAAAGACTGAAAAAAAACCCCAGAACATCCAAGAACTGTGGGACAACTACAAAAGGTGTGGCATGAGTATAGAGGGAATACTAGGAGGAGAAGTAAGAAAGAAAGGAACAGAAGAAGTATTTTAAGAAATAATGACTGAGAATTTCTCCCAATTAATGTCAGTCACAAAACCATAGGGCCAGGAGCTCAAAGAACACTAAGAAAGATAAATGCCAAAAAGACTACACGTAGGCATATCATATTCAAATTACAGAAAAAAAAAGATAAAGAAAAATCTTGAAAGAAACCAGAGGAATAAAACACCTTACCAATAGAGGAGCAAAGAAATTAATTACATCTGACTTCTCCTTAGAAAACATGCAAGCAAGAAGACAGTAGAGTAAAATATTTAAAGTGTTGAGAGAAAAAAAAATCAACCTAGAATTCTGTACCCTATGAAATTATCCTTCAAAAGTGAAAGAGAAATAAAGACTTTCTCAGGCAAATAAAAATTGAGGGAGTTTTTTTGCTAGTGGACCTCATTCTTCAGAGTAGGAAAATGATATGCGTCAGAAATTTGGATCTATATAAAGAAAGGAAGTGCTTTGGAGAGTGAATAAAGGAAGATAAAAGAAAAACATTAATTTTGTTATTTTTAATAGATGCAAAAGATAATAGTTTATCAAAATGATAAAGCAACAATCTGTTCAATTGTGTATGCTTAGGGCAGCCCGGGTGGCTCAGTGGTTTAGGGCCACCTTCAGGCCAGGGTGTGGTCCTAGAGACCCAGGATCAAGTACCATGTTGGGTTCCTTGCATGGAGCCTGCTTCTCCCTCTGTCTGTGTCTCTGCCTCTCTCTCTCTCTCTCTCTCTCTCTGTGTGTGTGTGTGTCTCATGAATAAGTAAATAAAATCTTTAAAAAAATTGTATATGCTTAGATATGTATATTTGTGTAGATATATGCTTATGCATAAGTGAAATGAATGATAGCAATGATACAAGGGATACAGAGAAGAATCAGAATTTTGTTGTTACTATTACTTTGTTGCAGGTATTTTCTCTATACCCATGAAGTAGTATAGTGTTATTTGAAAGTAAATTTGAACTAGGTATAAATATATACTGCAATCTGCAAGGCAACTACTAAAAAAGGCAAAAAATAAAAAGAAGTATAACTGATGTATTAAATAAGGAAAGAAAATGCAATCATATAAAATGCTCGATTAAAACAGCAATAAGCAGAAAAACAGTGGGTAACTGTTTTAACATAGAATAAGGGTAGAATAAGGGTAACAAATAGAAACAGTAATAAATATGATAAATATTAATCCAATTGTATCAATAATTACTTTAAACATCACTGACCTAAATGTACCAATTAAAAGGCAAAGATTGGGATCCCTGGGTGGCGCAGTGGTTTAGCGCCTGCCTTTGGCCCAGGGCGCGATCCTGGAGACCCGGGATCGAATCCCACGTTGGGCTCCAGGTGCATGGAGCCTGCTTCTCCCTCTGCCTATGTCTCTGCCTCTCTCTCTCTCTGTGACTATCATAAATAAATAAAAATTTAAAAAAAGGCAAAGATTGTCAGAGTGGATCAAAAAACAAGATCCAGTTATCCATTGTCTACAAGAATCCCCTTTTAAATAAAAAGACATAAATGTATTAAAAGTAAAAGGATGGGAAAAGACATAGCATGCTAATTAATCAAAATAAAGCAGGAGTAGGTATATTAATATCAGACAGAGCAGACATCAGAGCAAGGGAAGTTACCAGATTTAAGAGGGGCATTTATGTAACAATAGAGGGATCAATACTCTAAGAAGACATACAATCCTTAATATGTATGTGCCTAATGAGAATGTCACAATGCACAAGGCAAAAGCTGATAGAACTGCAAGGAAAAACAGATGAATCCACTACTAGAGTCAGGAGAATTCAAAAGCCCTCTATCAGAAATGCACAGATCCAGGGATATCTGGGTGGCTCAGTGGTGTCTGCCCTCAGCTTAGGGTGTGATACCAGAGTTCTGGGATCAAGTCCCACATCAGGCTCCCCACAGGGAGCTTGCTTCTCCCTCTGCCTATGTCTCTGCCTCTCTCTGTGTGTCTCTCATTAATAAATAAATAAAATCTTAAAAAATGGATAGATCCAGCAAGGAGAAATTAGTAAAAACATAGTTGAAGTCAACAGCATCATCACAAAAATTGGATAGAATTGGTATCTCTTGACTACTTCATCTGAGAACTGCAAGATGTACTTTCTTCTCAAGGTCATGTGGAACATTTACCAAGATGGACCACATTCTGGGACATAAAACACATTTTAATAAATCTCTTTAAAAAATGGAATCATACGCCATCTACTCTCAGACCACATTGGAATTAAACTAGCAATCAGTATCAGAAATATGGCTGGAAAATTCTAAAATACTTAGATATTAAATAGCATACTTCTAAAAAACACGAGTCAAAACATCTCAAGAGAAATTTTAAGATATTTTGAGGAAAATGAAATACTATTTGTCAAAATATGTGGGATGCAGTAAAAGCAATGCTTACAGGGAAATTTACAGCATTTAATGCATATATAAGAAAAGCAGAAAAATTTAGAATCAATAATCTAAGCTTCTACCTTAGGGAATTAGAAAAAGAACAAATTAAATCCAAAATAATAATAAGAAAAATAGTAACAACTAGAGCAGAAATCAGTAAAATTGAAAACAGGAAATCAATAAAGAAAATCAATGAAACCAAAAGCTGATTTTTAAGAAGATCAATAAAATCACAAGTCTCTAACCAGGCTAACTAAGGAAAAAAGAAGATACAAATTACTAATATTAGAAATGAAAGAGGGGACATCACTACAGATCTCATGGATATTGAAAAGATAATAAAGAAATAATATAAACTATTCTCTGCCTACAAATTTAATAATCTAGATGGAATGGACCAATTCCTTGAAAGACGCAATCTGCCAAAACTCACACAAGAAGAAACAGATAATCTGAATGGAATTGTTCTATTACATTTCTTTCTATGAAAGAAATTTAACCAATAATTAATAGCCTTCCAAAAGAGAAAGCACTAGGCCCAAATGGATTCATTGGTGAATTCTACCAAGCATTTAAGAGGCTATACCAATTCTCTATGATCTCTTCCAGAAAAAAGAAGAGAGGATACTTCCTAACTCATTCTATGAGAATTGCATTATCCTGAATGCCAAAAACGGACAAAGATGTTACAAGAAACCTACAGACTGATATTTCTCATGAAAATAAATATACTAACAAAAATTTTGTACAAGAATTATATGGGGGAAAACTTTAAAACTCTGATGAAACTAATAAAAAAAGAACTAGATAAATGGGGAGATATTCCACCTTTGTGGACAGGAAGACTCAATGTTGTCAGGATGTTAGTTCTTCTCAATTTAATTCCAAGAAGTTATTCTGTGGATACTGATAAACTGACTCTAAAGTTTATGGAGAGAGAGGGAAAAGACATAGAATAGTCAACACAATACTGAAAGAGAAGAACAGTGTCAGAAGACTAACACTACCCAACTTCAAGACTTAATACAAAGTTAAAGTCATCAAGATAGTGTGGTATTGGCAAAATAAGAGAAATAAATTAATGGAAAAGAATAGAGAGCATAGAAATACATTAATACAGTCAACTGATCTTTGGCAAAGGAGAAAAGGGAATAATATGGAGAAGAGATCATCTTTTCAACAAATGGTAATTAAATAACTGTATATCTGCAGGCAAAAAAAAAAGTATCTAGGCCAGACTTAAATCCTTCACAAAAATTAATTCAAAATTAATCATACACCTACATGTAAAACAAAAAACTATAGACTCCTAGAAGATAAAATAGGGGAAAATCTAGATAACCTTGGGTATGATGAGGACTTTTTTTTAAGATTTTATTTATTTATTCATGAGAGAAACAGAGAGAGAGAGAGAGAGAGAGAGAGAGAGAGGCAGAGACACAGGCAGAGGGAGAAGCAGGCTCCATGCAGGGAGCCCAATGCGGGACTCGATCCCAGGTCTCCAGGATCACACTCTGGGCTGAAGGCGGCACTAAACTGCTGAGCCACCCAGGCTGCCCTGATGATGACTTTTTAGGTACAGTACTACCAAAGGCACGATGCCTGGAAAAAAATAATTGTTAAGCTGGACATCATTGCAGTTAAAAGCTTCTGCTCTACAAAAGACACTGTCAAGAACATGGGAAAATGAATTATACTGGGAGAAAAATATTTTCAAAAGACTGTTACCCAAAATATACAAATAACTCTCAACAATCGAAAACAAACAACCCAGCTTAAAAATGGGCAAAAGAGCTGAACAGCCACCTCATTGGAGAGGATTTATAGATGGCAAATAAGTAGAAGAAAAGATATTAAACATTATATGTCATTAAGGGACTTGCAAATTAAAGCAATGATGAGATGCCACTACACACCTACTAGAAGAGTCCAAATCTGGAAGAATGACAACACTACTGCTGCTGGTGAGGATGTGAAGCAATAGAAAGTCTCATTCATTGCTGGTGGGGAGTGCAAAATGGTACAGCTTCTTTGGAAGACAATTTGGTACTTTCTTATGAAACTAACCATACTCTTAGCATGATCCAACAATTATACTCCTTGTATTTTCCCAAATGTGTCAAAAATTGTGTCCATACAAAAATCTGCACATGGATGTTTAAAGTAGCTTTATTCTAGTTGCCAACACTTGGAAGCAACAAAGATATCCTTCAGTAGGTAAATGGATAAGTTAAATGTGGTCCACTCAGACAATGGAATATTACTCAATGATGAAAAGAAATGAGCTACCAGGTCATGAAAAAATATGGAGTACTTAAATGCACACTACTAAGTAAAGAAGTCAATCTGAAAAGCATACATACTCTATGATTCCAACTATAAGACATTCTAAAAAAGGCAAAACTATGGAGATGGTAAAAAGATCCATGCTTGCCAGGGGTTGGCAGGGAAGGCAAGGATGAACAGGAAGAACACAGAGAACTTTTAGGGCAGTGAAACTATTTTGTAAGATACTCTACTGGTAGAAACAGTCAACAAACATTTGTCAAAACCCATGGAATACACATCAGTAAGGGTGAACCCTAATGTAAACACAGGTCTTGGGTGATAATGTGTCAATGTAGGTTCATTGATCATAACAAATGTATCACTCTGGTGCAGGATTTTGATAGTGGACAAGGTTACACATATAAAGGGGCAAGGGATAGAAGGGAATTCTCTGTACCTGCTACTCAATTTTGCTGGCAACCTAGAAAATTAAGTCTATTTTTTAAAAAGGGTGAGGAGGGAGCGAAAATAGTCCAGGAAGAGCCTGGAAAGGCAAGCAAGGGTCGCAGTTTTCACATCAATGCAATGATAAGTCATTGAGAGATTTGAGTCAGGGGAGTGACAAACTCTTAAAATGAAGCTTTCTTAGGTTTTAAAGCAATCACTTCAGCTGCTGTGTGGAGAGTAGACCTGAGGAGAACAGTGGTGGAAGCTGGGAGATCAGAAGAGGAGGCTAGCAATGCAGTTTAGGTCAGAGTTGATGGAGGCTTAGACCAAAAAAGAAGTCATGCAGACAGAAAGGAATGGTGGATTCAATAAAAAGACTTTTGAATACAATGGATTGGCTGTATGTGTTGAAAAAGGAGAATCAGGGACTCCAAAATTTTACAGTAACTGGAGGCCATTTTCTAGATGGACAGATGGAAGAAGGAGAAGCTACTTTGAAGAGCAGGAACATGATTCACCTTCGACTATGAAACGTCTGAGATGGCTGGTGGTGCCCAACACTTGGTAGGTGATTGAGGTGTTCACTTGCTCTCATTCATACTGTTTTTGTTATGAGCATAATTGGGTATGGAATACAAGACATAATTGTTTTAAAATATTTTTCCAGAGATTAAGGAATGGGGGTGGACTCTCATCCTCTCCCTGCCATTCCCATTCTATCTCAACAACCTGTCACGGTGCCCTGAATCCTCATACCCACTGCAAGCTGGGGGAGGGGGAGGGAGAGTGGGGGATGTTTCAGTTACATGCATCACAGTTTTGCAAACCCCACTCTGAAAAATATGCTGGAATGCATTTGTGCTAATTTTGTAATAAGTAAGTCATTGCTCCCAAAGACCCAAAATAATAAATTCATTTTAATAAAACAATAAGGTGTTAAGAGGCTCAAAGGACCTTTCGACATTACCATTCTAAAGTAGTGGTTCTCTAAATGGGGTCCTTTGACCAGAAGCATCAGCAGCCCCCACGTGAACTTGTTAGAAATGCAAATTATCAGGCTCCAGCCCAGACCTAACTGGATCAGAAACTCTGGGAGTGGGAGCCCATCACCTTGTGTTTTAACCAGTCCTTCAGGTGGTTCTGAAGTCCCTTCAAGCTGGAGATCCAATGACCCAGAGGAATCCTAAGATGGTATTTACTGCAATATTTTGATTCTATGTGGACAAAGTTTACACTCTTTTAAATAAGTAAAACCTAACTTGAAGGCAAGTAACACCCTCTACAATATTTTTTACATGAAGATCAAAGACAATATTTCATTTACATGAACAAAAGTCTCTTTATGGAGAGCAAGCATGGCACATGAACCAGGGTAGGGGAAGCAGGTGTGGCTCACCTGACAAATGCCACTGATGCACATGTCCAAGGAGTCTGTGCTGCAGCGAGTTCCATCCAGTACCTTGGGGGCCAGCTCCACAACCAAGTTTTGTCCCCGTGCGTGACACTTGAGTGCACAGGGGGCAGCAGGATCATTATACCGAGGAAGCCATTCATAATAACGCCCCTGATATTGGACGTCATTGTAGGCAGAGCACTGTTGGGCTCTGAAGTCCTCTGCATCAGGAGGGCAGTCCTGGAAGCAAAGAAAGGCCACAAGCACATCACCCAGAGAGACAAGCCACGGAAAGGCTGAATGAGTTTACAAGAGTCTCAGGAGACCAGACCCCACCAGGGATTCACATCATTTCTTCCCCATATTTAAATGCTCTCTCTTAACCATCTTGCTTCTAATCTTCCCAGGTGACTCCAGGTCTTTATATGGAATATTAACTATCATCCATGCCTTCAAGGAACCATTTCAATGGGAAGGACTATTTGCCCCTAGGTTGGCCCCAAACTGTGTGTTTGTTTCTTTGTTTCTGTTTTTGTTGTTTAATTCATGTGTCTTTCTTCCCTTCTTGCCAGGCCCCCAACCACTGCTTTTCTCTGGAACTAGCTGCCTGCCTTCAACCTGCCAGAGGATGGAAAGAGAAAGAAAACAGATCTCGTTCAAATTCTGTCTACAACAACAGCAAGGAAATTCTAAGTAAATGCTCTAGGGAGCTCTCATAATAATAGTAAAAAGTGTTTGTGCAAGTCTTGATGACTCAGAAATCTTTTTACTTAATTACTAATCCCTCCCATCCGATACTTCCAAAGCTAACAAAATATGACTTTACTCTTCAAAGTTGGGTACAAACTTCCCAATTGATGGGAATTAATTAATCCTACACAAACTTCCCAATTAAAGAAAATGGATACAGAAAGGCAATATATTATTTTCTATTTTTTCTTATTACAAAAGTAATCGATGGTCCTTATAAAACCTTTGGGAAATAGTATCTATTAAAAAAAAAGAATAAAAGACAAAGATTCTTGTACCTAAATCTTTACACAAATCCTTGATAATTCCCCAAAAGCAAATTTCTGGTAAGAAAATTTCTGAGAAAAAGGGTGTGTTTAATGAGCTTTTCAAACTATTGCCAGATAGCCCTCCAGATATTTCCTTCCTTGTTATCACCAGGCTCCCTAAATTCCCTTTTTCTCAATCTCTCTTCTCAGCTTGGATATTATAATTTTCTAACATTTTTCCAATCGTGTTAAATAGAATTTCATTATTTTAATTTATATTTTCTTTCCTTTCTTAGGTTTGATAGTTTTCATGTATATTTGTTTTTTGCTATTTTTAACAACTATCAACTTTCCTAATAAGGTTATCAACTCTTTGCCATCTGTACTGGAAATATGTTCTCCATTTGATTTTGATTTGGGTGCTTTGAGAAGTCAAGAAGCTTTATGTTTCAAGGTAGTCAGCTCTATTTTTTTTTAACATTTTATTTATTTATTCATGAGAGACACGGAGAAAGAGGCAGAGACACAGGCAGAGGGAGAAGCAGGCTCCCTGCAAGGACCCTGATGCAGTACTCGATCCCAGGACCCCAGGATCACACCCCGAGCCAGAGGCAGACGCTCAACCACTGAGTCACCCAGGCGTCCTGGTAGTCAGTTCTATTAATATTTCCTTTTAAGGCTTCTTTCTTCATTAATGAGTTTAGAAATGCTTCTTCTACCTAAGAACCTAAGAGGCTTCTACCTCTTAGGTTAGAAGCCTCTTAGGCTTCTACCTAAGCCTAAGAACAGATAAATATTGAAATGTATCTTTCTAGTTCCTTTCTAATTTAGCAATTATATTTAACTCTTTGTTACATCGAGGATTTATTTTGATACGTGGTGTAAGGTAGAAACCCACCTTATTTTATTTCTACAAATAATTATTAATATATTATCATCCAGAATCTTACAATACAATTTCTCTCATTTCTTCCCTTTTCACTACTTGACTTTTGTATCTTACTGTATTTATGCTTCTGGCCTTTATAATCTGCCTCAAATCCTTTTTGGAAGTAGGTAGGGAAGAGATAAAATATAAGAAATAAGCATCCCCCTGGGAGCTGTTGTATTAGTTTGCAGTAAATCATTCCAAAATCCTGTACTGCATCCACATTTTTCTGTTTAAGAAAGATTAAACCTTAACCCAGGTCACACCTATGAAAGAAAGAGTCGAACTAAAGATCAAACTGGTTGACCTTTCTCTCTTGAAATGAGGACTGTGTTTCCAATCCAGCCCCAGGGAAGATCATTCCTTGATAAAATTCTATGGCCTCCTCTTCCCTTAACCACAGCCAGTTTTCTCTATATCCGACTCTTTGAAACCCAAGCCAAAGAGTGTGAAAGAGCAGACTGAAAACAACTTCCCCTGCATTAGAGGAAGCAGGCTTTAGGGGCTGACATTTCTTGCTGATTCCTGACTGCCTTAAACTCTATAAACCCAGGGGCGCGTGGGTGGCTCAATGGTTGAGCGTCTGTCTTTGGCTCAGGGTGTGATCCCAGGGTCCTGGGATCGAGTCCTGCATTGGGTTCCCCTCAGGAAGCCTGCTTCTCCCTCTGCCTATGTCTCTGCCTCTTTCTCTGTATTTCTCATGAATAAATAAATAAAAATCTTTAAAAATATAAAACTCCATAAGCCAACGAAGTTTCACAAAATTAACAATGTTTAAATAACAGCCAGCCTCCACTTAGTCCTTGCTGGAAGGGTGGCCAGGTTTGGACACGAGACCTAGCCTCCTTGGCCACAGCTGAATATCAGAGGCAAACACCAGGTCCACTTCTGGACAGTCTTTCCCAGGAATCTGGGATTGCACCAGAAGAGCTAGAGCTGAGGACTCCCATCACTGCGTGGCTGAGCTAACCATCTCTTTCATGAGATGCCTGTTGAGGCAAAGCAAGCCAATTCTCACAGCAGAGAAGAATGAATTAGACATGAAAGCAGGAAAGATGATAAACCATGTATTTCAGTAAAAGTATGTAACTTGAGTTTCTCACTTTCTGATTCCTGGGTCCAGGCCCCCTCAAGGTGTGCTGATGCCCAAATTCTACTAATATCCACACATCCAAACAGTGAGTCCCATTTTTCTTGAGCTATTTTGGGTGGGTTTCTGTTCCTGGGAAATCCTGTTTCTGAATAGTGCTTTCCAGTTTATGAAGGATCATTACTGACATTCTTTCTTCACCACCACCCTTTGAGGGAGGTAGGTCAGAGTTATCATTACCCTCATTTTTATAAAGAGAGGAAACTGTGATCTACAGTCTTTAGTCACTAGCCCAAAGACACATACCCAGAATATGACAGAGCCAAGAATGATTCCCAAAGTAACAAGTGTTCCATTATATGATACCACTTTCTAGTAATCTTGAAAGACATTGAGGACTTACTTTAAACACTTTCATTTACTTGGCATTCTTCCAATGTCAACACTAAGGCTGTCTAGTTGGCTTCTGCTGGGTCCCCTGCCCTGTCTCAAGACAATCTAGGGATTTTTGTGTCTTAAATAGTTCAGTTGATATTTAGGAAACTTGAATACCAAACATTCTTCAGCTTTCCTTTCCATGAGAAGCACTTCATCCTATCAGTTAAGACAACACATTTGTTAAATATACTTTATGGGCTTTGCCTAGGTTACATACTATGGAGAACATCCACCGCTGTCACTTAGAGAGCTTGTTATTTACTGGAGATGTAGCATCTACATGCATGAAATATACTGACATAATGGGTTACTGTTTGTGGATTCACAAGTAAGACTTTGCAATTAAGGAAATAAAATTGCTGCCCAAGTGTTAAATTAAAATTGATTAAGTGGCAGGGCACCTGGATGGCTCAGTCACTTAAGCATCTGACTCTTGATTTTAACTCAGGGTCCATGATCTCAGGGTCCTGGGATCCAGCCTTACGTGGAGCTCTGCGCTCAGAGGGGAGTCAGCTTGGGATTCTCTCTCCCCCTCAACCTGTCCCCCTCCCACACACTCTCTCTCTCTGTCTCTAAAATAAATAAATAAAAATCTTAAAAATGTGAATAAGTGGAGCTAATAAGGAAAGGACAGATCCTAGATCAGGAAGACCTGACTCAATCAGGAGGGGGCAGCCAGCTTGGAAAGCATAGAAAAGAAGAAGGAGGAAGAGTATAGAGATTAGGAGGAGAAGAAGGAAAAGGGGAGGAGGCTCATTCATTCAAGCACTAGCCCTCATTCAAGGACCATCCTGAAGACAGAGATCTCTTTTTCCTGCTCAAGCCATGAGGATACACAAGTCATTCTCATCGACAACTTGAGGATAAATGCTGAGACAGGGAGATCATCTAATAAATGGAGCATTTTTATGCAGAAGAGATAAACCATTAACAAAGGGATGATTTATATAATAGGATTGAACCAAGCTTTAATATGGGTTATATATTTATGTCATTTCCCCCAGATAAGCAGTGAGGAGACACTTAGGAGAAATATGATTTCTTTTGTAAGCAAATTTAAAATGTTTATTTTATCTTCCTATCCAAGTTGTACTATGAGTTAAATTTGGGGATCCTCTAAATAACCCAATGCCAAAATTTCTAGCATGAAAATGAATTATTGTGAGTGGCTATTATAAGACCATTAGCAAATGATGCATCCCGGAAAAGTGACATTCCAGATGAGATTTAAGGGCATGATGTAATTAGGACAACATACAGGAGGGAACACTGGGTGGCTCAGTGGTTGAGCGACTGCCTTTGGCTCAGGTCATGATCCCGGGGCCCTGGGATCCAGTTCCACATTGGGCTTCCTATGGGGAACTTGCTTCTCCCTCTGCCTATGTCTCTGCCTCTCTCTGTGTCTCTCATGAATAAATAAATAAAATGTTAAAAAGAAAAAGAGAAGGATCACAAATAGGGAACAACACAAGCAACAGGGAAACCACAGAAATAAATGCAGTAGTGATGAGGGACAGGAACCAGTCATGTCCAGCAAGAGCAAAAGTTTGTGAGGTGAACACAAGCTAAGTCTAACCAACTTCTGAAGGTCCTTGAATGCAAGTCAGGGGAATTAAAAAGCAGTATGGATCCACAGAGGAAGCACGGCACTTTAGGAGGACCAGTGTGATGGCAGGATGGACTGGGGCAGGAGAAGTGACAGGAGAAAGTAAAGAACACCTCTAAGAAGAAACTGCCAGAAATTAGCCATCCTCAGGACCCATAGTATGAAGAGCCTTTCAAAGGTCACATCAAATGTCATCTCTTCTGGAAAGCTACCAGGGACCCCAATGTGCAGAGCTAACCATTACTCCCTGTGTGCTCACATAAAAATGTGTTCATGCTGCAAAAACACTCTTACCAAACCATGATACTATTGTTTTTAAAGATATTTTCCCTCTGCTCTCTTCCAGCACTGCCTTTGATCTCATAAACCCTGGTATAAAAAAATGAGTAGTCAGTGAATTCAAGCATTAGAACCCCTTGCTGACATGCATGAGTTCCCTTGGAAAGTCTCCACTGGGTCTGGAATACGCCTGATAAGGAAAATTCTTCACTGAGGCCTCAGAGGCCTGGTCTTGGCCATCAGGGTCTTTGCTGAGCATTAATTGGAGGGTTATTGCTGAAGATGGCAATTACCTGGAATTAGGGGGTGCTCCTTGGATTCTCCAGACCCTCCAGCCCAAACGTGCATTTCTCCAATTTCTCAGGGAGGACAGTGTGGTCCTCATTCCCTATCATGCCTCCCATTCCTGTGCCATCAGGAGTGGGATTTCTTCCTCTCTGCCCTCTGAATGTGCATCCCTATCACATCCACACTTCCTAACAAAAAGACATTCGGTCTTTCCTTGAGTGCCTGCATCCTATTTTTCTCAGGCATCTTCTGCTGAGGTGGGCAGAGATCAGAAATGTGGCTGTCAGGGTCTGTTCATGTCAAGCCCGATCCTCCCATGTCAGGGACGCCCCTGGACCACTAATGTGGAAGGCCCACGGCTGTGGAGGACTTCATTTCCGTGACTTCCCCTCTGCTGTCTCTCCTCTCTCCGACCTCTGCCCCTTGCCAACTCTGAATATCCGGAAGGTCTGTCCTGCAGCTCCTGGGGTTGGCAATTCTATAACAGTATCTGAAAAGGGAAAGTTCCTGCAGATCCCCCTGAGAGTCATGCTCCTGGCTTGGGAAGAGCAGCCACGTTTTAGACTCTGTCTATAGTGCCATCTCACATCTAACAGAGCTTGAGACTTTTCAGGCTCCTTTCCAAGAGGCAGTCTGGTGTAGCAGAGTGGATAGAAGCTGGCACTCCAGAGCCTGGGGCCCGACTGCCTCGGGTATAGTTCACCTTGGTCATGTTTCCTAACCCTCCTTTGTTAGAATAGAAATGAGGGGTGCCAGGATGGCTCAGTTGGTTGAGCATTTGACTCTTGACTTTGGCTCAGGTCATGATCCCAAGGGTCTGATAGAGCCCCACATAGGGCTCCATGCTCCGTAGGGCATCTGCTTGAGATTCTCTCTCCCTCTCCCTCTGCCCCTCCCCGTGTTCTCTCTTTCTTTCTAAAATAAATGCATAACTCTTTTTTAAAAAGTAGAAATAAAAATATCTACTTCGTCAAGACATTATGAGGATTAAATCAATTTATTCATGGATAGGCACTAGAACAATGCCAACATTTAGGAAGTACTGAATATGTGTGATTCATCATCATCATTATTACTACTGATATTGGTTAAGAGTTTAGAAGCTGGCACACACAGATGACAAACTTTGGTTTTGAGGCTGAGTCTGAGCCTTCAGATAATGATGTGGAGGAACAGAAAGAAGTACAAGCCACCTCTAGGGTGGGATGGAATGGTAGGTCCCTGGAGCCCCCCCACAGGCAGTGACCTCTGTTCTCCAGGGAGCAGGCTTCCCTGATCTTCAAAACTGAGGTGGTGAGGTCCCTCAGGTGGGAACAGGGGATCTCGCATCTCCATAGGACGGGCTCTCATGACCCCTGGAAATATAGGTGTGGGCATCTCTGAATCATAAGGCAAATCTCCCTCACAAGAGTGCCTCGTCCTGGAATCACTAACATCAGCTTCCTTCAGAAGAATGGGTGATGGGCCCCATTTCCAGGGGAATGGGAAGCCATGACTATGGAGATAGCATGGCCTGTTCCCAATGGAGACACTGAATGGCCATGAGAAGCAACAGCAGTGGTTGCTGTTCTCTCCCCATTGGAGGTAGGCTGCACACTGGCCTTCCTCCTGCCCTCTGCACCACTCTGAGTGATAGAGAGTAGGCGATCTCAAAAGGGTGATTCTAAATCCCAATTAATAAAGCAGGAAGCAACTCAAGAAAAGATGTGACTATCTTTGTATCCTGAGCTCATGTGGTTACATCCACTCATGGTGCCTGACATCCTGGCAATGTTTCTATGGTATATTCCCAGGAACACACTGTATCCTCTCTCCTATGGAGGAACAGACTCCTTAAAGAGCACCAGCCTTGCAGCTGGGCTGCACAGAGCCACCTCTCATCTGCAGAGGGGCTCGAGGATGCTCAGCTGCAGACCCTGGCACATGGAGATGGAGGGTTCTCCTGAATGCTGTAGCCCTGAAAGCCCTGCCACAATTCCCCTTGTTTCCTAAAAGGAATTTTGTCAAAAACTCTGAGTTTTTAATGGCAAGCATAGTGATGAATGCCACATTCTTGCAAAATTGCTTTAAGGACTCCAACTCTGAGAACTAAACAGAGCAACATTCACATTGCTGTCCTCCCCACTGGTCACCACCTTCTAAACATCTAATCCACACCAGCCTAGCAGTCAGAATCCTCCCAGAGGGGCCCGCACTGAGAGACCACGGGTCCTCCCAAGACCCACGGAACCTCAGATGGGATCCTCACTCAAGCGCAGCCAAGTCCTAACCACTGCACCCAATATGCGCTAATTTTAGTAGTTTATATTGTATGTCTACACTGTATGACCCAACACTCCTAGACCCTCGTAACACTTGTGTTGAAAAAAAAAGTGCCTTTTTGGAATTAGCGAGACCAGAGTCACACACACACAGAAACCCAAGAATGAAATCTCAAAAGGCAACACCCTGATCAGGCCATTTTAAATAAATTCCCCTAGACAGTTTCAGAGCATTGCTTGTGAGGGTACTGTTGTGAAATTTATTTTTGAATGACTGCAAGGAATTTGTGGTAATGTATTAAAGCAGCACTTTATAAAAAGAAAAAAAAACCTAAAAAAATGGCAAAAAAATATACACCCAAGCAAAAGGTAGTAGATCAAATGCTTCCTAGATAAAACCCTCAGGCTGCTAATGTATTCACGTGCTTGTATAAGAAAACAAAGCCAAACTGTTTGTTTGACTTTGAACAATGAAATGACTGCCTCTATGCTCAAGTCAATCTCTCTCCTTCCCACACCCTGACCTGGATCTAAGCTCATTTAATTAAGCATCATGCACACAGGTGTCTCCCAATTCCTTGGCCCTCCATCCAGTCATAGGACATGTGAAATCTATTTGCTTTGTGGCCCCAAATTCCTCCAAGGAATTAATGGACACTAAACTGGGTGTCTAATGGCTGAGTGATATTGGAGTTTGAATGCCCCAAAATAATCACCCACATTTCCCACTTAAGGTTGAAATCAGTTGAGTGGGAAAGACCATCTTTTCTGCTTCATCACTGATAAAAACAGACTGAAAACACAGCTGAGCCCCACAGTCAGGTCTGGCTCACACTGCCTGCTGACTACTGCTCCAGCTTGACAGGGCTGCCCTCCCAGGGCAAGTCTGGGTCTGCAGAACAGAAGCCTTCAGACAGGACTTCTGTCTCACACTGGCCCAGGACAGAGAAGGGATGAAGAGGGACAAAGCCCCAGTGAGTGAAACTTTTGAAATAAATTAATCATGACCAACTGAGAAAAATGGATTGAAAAAAATCTAAATCTCACTTAGATTTCCAGATTCTAATAGTTTCCTTTTTATTCCTGTCGTTTTCATTTGGGCATATATAACAGGCTAGGAAACGGTTTTCAGTGGAAAATAGGATTGATTCCTTCTGATATTTATTTTGCATTTTCAGATTTGTAAAGCAAAATGTTTGAATTTTTTAGTTACTCATCATTGTAGGATAAGAGTGCGGCTTAAACCTATCCCTGTGTACAATTTTCTTGAATCACCAATAGAGTGCTCTTAGCACATTTTGCAGTGGGCAGGGCAGGTGGTTCGGAGCAGGAAAAACAGCAGTAGACCAATTCAAGTCTGTGCTCTTCCTTTGTGACCTACGGAAAATAATTTTACACCAGGCCCCTCACTTGCAAAAGAGAAATAACCACACCTCATCTGCCTACATCTCAGAGACAGTGTGAGGGTCAGGTGGCACAGTGTGCATAAACACACTTTGAACTTTGGAGGCATTTACAGGCATCAGGTATTGTTTCTATGAATTCAGGAATTATTAAATACTTACCGAATTACTTTATAAATGAGAAAAGGCCTAAATAAGTAGTACACACATGGAAGGTATGAGATACACAAAATCTGTTGTCAATTTAAAAATATTTAAGTTTTCCACAAAGAGTATCAAGAGGTCACTAGCTTTACAGTACGTATAATGTTCCAACTTAACACATGGGCATTATTGTATTATATATTTTTATTACAGAACTTACATGATTGCTGCATGTCTTGTATCGAATGTTTTGTCCTTCACAATTCCTAGAGGGGAAAAAGAGGGAAAAAGAAATGATTTCATGGAAGTGGCAAGCGACACAAAAGAAAGAAGGAAAGGATGGTAGGAGGGAGACAAGCCAATACAAGGTGATGCTGATAAAATTTTTATTAGTTTATGTTACCTCAGAGATTCAAAGTTTAAATTCTCAGAAATAACTTTCAAAAAACCAGGAGGGCAAGAGTCTCATGAAACTGTCACTTTACATAGAAAGTGAATTCCTTAGCTGAATTAATGTAATGCTATTACTTACATGCAGTTTTTACCCTGGGAGCCATATAACTACTGAAATTAATGGATAACGTGTGTGCATACTTGTGGGGCTTTTCTTCTGTGAAAAAGAAGAGGAAGCTCCGGGTAGAAGCATTTGTGTACTGTGTCCCTCCCTCACTGAAGTAACTAACCTAAGTTGGCTGGACACCCCATGACCTCCTTCTGTAATTGATACAATGCTCTCTGTCAGACATTTGCTTGAGGCAACCCTTCTACGTTTTATTTCAACTACTGGCTTTACTGAATGGTGTCTGGGTGACTTTCTTGGGAGACTGGTCCTGTAGGGTCTGAAGTCATATATGGATTTGAAAATCCTCCAGGAAAGACCGCCACCAACACTGTCCTCCCCTCCAGCCACTGGCTCTATTACCCTGCCACTCATTCTCAAGGCAGATTTTTCCTTTGAATGCTTGAGATTCCATCTGGCAGCTACTTTCCTGAATCAGTGCTTGCTGCTCCATAGTTTATATTAACTCTTTAAAGTTAGCTGGTCCACTAATGGTACCTTTCCCAATTTTTCAATTACACATTTTTACCTTTTTGTTTTCCCGGTCACTTCAATGACAGATTTGCAGCAAAGAAAGCTAAACACAGGCTTAACTCATCATCTTGCACTGAAAGTCAATTGATGTATTTCAATTGTTTTAAAATATTTAGTCCTACAAACATTATATGTTCTCATTCATTTGGGGAATATAAATAATAGTGAAAGGGAATAGAAGGGAAGGGAGAAGAAACGGGTAGGAAATATCAGAAAGGGAGACAGAACATAAAGACTCCTAACTCCGGGAAACGAACTAGGGATGGTGGAAGGGGAGGAGGTCGGGGGTGGGGGTGAACGGGTGACGGGCACTGAGGGGGGCACTTGACAGGATGAGCACTGGGTGTTATTCTGTATGTTGGCAAATTGAACACCAATAAAAAATAAATTTATTATTTAAAAAAATAAATAAATAAAATATTTAGTCCTAGAAGAATAGACATTTTTAAGAAGTGATCTGAGTGGGAGCACTGGGTGGTTCAGTCAGTTAAGCAGTCAACTACTGATTTCAGCTCAGGTCATGATCTCAGGTCCTGAGATTGAACCCTGTGCTGGGCGCACATGCTCAGTCAGGGAGTCTGCTTGAGATTCTTTCTCTCCCTCTGTCACCCCCCTTGCCTCTCTAAAAAAAGAAAAAAGTGGATCTGAGTGGATCTGACTTTTTGCTGGTATAAATTGGAGCCAAGATGAAATGACTGATAATCTATTTCAGTAATACACAATTCACTGCACCTATTTGCTGATGACTCCATTTTTACTGATTACAAAAAGAGTAAGTGAAAACTAATAATATGCCAAGATGTATAAAAGAGAATAATCAATCTTTCAAAATCCCATCGCCAAGACCTTCCCTCTCAATATTTTGGCATTTAATCATCCAGTGTTTCTGCATGACTTACAGATGTGAAAGCATATTTAACTCAACTTTGTATTAATTTTAATCTAATATAAGAAGCATTCCCCCATTTTATTACTAATTCTCTGGAGAAATTATTTTAATAACTAAATAATAGTCCATTATACAAACATTACATTTTTTGTAGTCCTGAATTTAAACGTTCTTCATTGTGGTAAAATACACATAATTGACCATCTTAACCATTTTTAGGTAAACAGTCCAGCATTAAGTATATCCACATTGCTGTACAAACATTACATTTTATGGTTATTTATGCTGCCTCTCTTTTGCCTGTACTTTTTAAGTTTATATACAGTCAGGTTTTGGTGGGTATACAATTTTATGAGTTTTGACAGATCCATCCTCCACATGACCAATTTTCTTTTAATGGTGTGATTATTTTGTATTTTATTTATCATGTCTGATACTGTTTGATCTTGCTTTCCACTTATTTCTTTACAATCCTTCTCAAACTCACCCTTCACCACTTACATCTCATACCATAACTCACCTCCCTTTCTGTTCCAATTGGAGCACATACCCCTAATGGGATTATTGAGACAGGCCTCTGCGAGGAAGAAGTTTGGGAGTGAGAAAAACAGCATTGCAGCTGCCTCGGAAAGCATTATCTAAATGACAGTTAAAGTTCTGAACTAAAAGGTAGACAAGGTATCCAACTAGTTCCCTTGGTTTAATAGAATTCTCATGACTTGAGGATTAGAACATTGTCCCAGATGTTATCGTAATAGGTCTTAGCATTTTGTAACCCTGCCTATTTCCTTTTTTGTGTGTCTTGTCATAGGTACATGACCCTGAAATCTATTAAGCTTTCAATGAGGCTACATCAAACTTTAAGCATTCAGGAAGCGCCAAGCTGGGAGGCTGGCGGAGAAACCAGTATTAGGGTGGAGAAGTCTCTCTCTTGGTCAAGGGGAAGTGACGCCACTCTCCTGGGAGACAACAGCTATGCCAGTGGACAAGGTCATGTACTTACATAACTTATTTCATTGTGCTTTTATGTGTGGGGAAAAAGAAGAAAATAAATTACAGGAAAAGTGAAAGGGGTAAAGTACTCTGTTTATTTTGGAAAGGTCCCAACTGAGGAAAGCAGCTAATAGATTAGGAAGGTGATAACCAAAAGCTTTTGTACCCCACTGACTTAGACCCCAAAAAGGCTTTTAATTCTCGTGTCCAGAAAGCAGGCAAATTGCAAAGATACATGTTAAGACAGTATTTGAATTAAGTACTGATATATAAAAAAAATATCAAAACCTAACAAAGAGTGACATTTTCTTTAAAAGTGTTTTGGAACTTCAGAAAAATTATTTCAGATGCACATTTGCCAACTGCTTAACTTTAACTGTTTAAATGAAAACAAAACTACTTTTGTGAAAAGAAATTTAAAACTAAAAGGAAAGAACTTATCCTTGAAAACAGCTTATGGTTGTGTCTCAGTCTGCAGTGTAGACCATACAGTCATGGTCTATACCTCACTGCCATCTGTTGTGTCCTGATTGTAAGCCTAGTATCCAGGAGGCACAAACTTGCATCTTGACTGGTGAGTCTGAAAATCTAAACCTAAAACATGAGTATATCTCCATTACAAATCCCACTACAAATGCTATGAAGTGGTATGGAAAAAGAGCTTTTTATGTCATGAATTCTCAAAATCTAAAGTACCATTCTGGACTCATTCTTTCTCCAACAACTTCTTATGGTGAATCTACTAAGTACCAGGATGTGGATATAAAGATGCAAGGAGACTGTCTCTTAATTCCCCTAACAAATCAGTAGTCAGATTTTTTTTTTTTAACCCAACCATCTGGCCAACATTTTTAACATTCTACTTCACTTCAACCTAACACACAGTAAACTCAGTGACTGGTCTCTATTGATGTGGTATGCCTTGGTTACAATTTAGTATGAAAATGAATGACCACTTTATGAAACAGGCATAAAAATGAAATTCAAGTTATTTTAAAGTTAAGGACACTGGAGTCCTAATTCCCCAAGCAGGAACCTGCCAGCTTATTCTGGAAATAATTCCTTTGGCCCGAAGCAACTGAGCTGCAGAAATATTACTTCCAAGTTTTTAATTTCATTCTAATTATTGTACGCAAGAGCTAATGGTTATCAGGAGTATATGAAAATTCAAGAACATCATTTCACAATTATGTATTTTCTATCCATTACAACATTCATAACACCCTGAAATTGGAGATTTTTGAAGCCATAAATTTATGAATATATAAAAAACATATGTTGATTCCACATGAGGATACATTAAAAACATTAATAAAATTTCCCTGGAGTTTATAGCAGTATAATTTATTACATTCATTTGATGATATATTGACTCAAATACTAGTGTCTTAAAGACTGAGAAGCATGTGTTTTGAAGAATAAAAATATATTAATTTTTTAAATAGTAGTTAACTTAAACCTGTTTCCCATGGTTGGCAGTTGACTAGCATATCAAGTTACAAACTTCTGCAAGACAGACATTCTGGCTGGGGTATGCACTGCAGTGCAAAAGCACTGACTGTATATTTAAATATAATCAAATCCTGAAATAACATTATCCACAAAAAAATAAATGAGCAAAATAGCTGCATTCATCCCCTTCCCTAAATCATGAATTTAAATAAGCACTCTGATAAAAAGAGAAGGCATTGAAATGCTTTCAAAAGCTCTGGGATGGCTCTTTGTTTGATTTTATATGTAATCACCTCCACCTTCCTTCTCCAAGAAAAATTGACCACAGAGCTCAATATTTATGAAGATTTAACAAGTCTCTAAGGTTCTTCTAGGATAAAGAGACCTGATAAGCTTTCCAAGGGAAGTAGGTTTCCTTCTTAAGAATCTCAGAGTACTTTCGAAATGACAGTAAAAGTTCTTAATATGGGAGTGGGTCAGGAATGATTAAAGTTTTAGGCTGCCTAAAAGGTGGGGAACAGGGATAAGTGAATTAATGCATCTGCTGCCCTTCTGTTGAATTAATTTAATTCAGTTTTTATGCAGAGACATGATGTTACTGTCCCCATTTCTCATCGGAGACATGGAGTGAGTGGGTGTGCCATGGACCTGGCCCCATGCCAGGCACAAGCCAAAGACAGGATATATATCACCATACATTTATTTTACTACAAATACCACAGAACACACTATTCTCTCATTTAATTTTTTAATAGTTGATTAGGATCTTTTCTAGCCCAATATATTTGTTCAAATTAGATGAACTCAGGGAGTAAACAAATTTGGGGATTCTCGGCTTAAGAGCAAATTTCAGAATATAGGTTAAGATTTCTGCATAAATTTTTAAAAAACCCATCAAAGTCCTAAAAAAGAAAATTTAAACAAGTACTACTTCAAGACTGGACACTCAAAATCAAGTAGCAATATTTGTAATTGAATTGTTTTGTGTTCTTACAAGTATTTTATTATGAAATATTTTTAAGTCCAGCAAAAAAAGTATGAATGACAGAAACTCAAGTACCCACTAGCAAGCCTCATCATTTAAGTTTTTTTAAATTTATTTTTAAGAAATGTATCATTACAAACATGGTGGAAGTCCCCTGCCAAACCTCCTCCATTCTATTCCCTCGTCTCCCTCTGCAGAGACAACTAAGCAAATGGTATCACAGTGTGCATGACCTTCTGCAGCTTTTTAAAATCTATCAATTTTTGAGAACATCCATGTTGATAGGTGCAACTCAAATTCACTCATTTATATGGTTCAATAGAAACCCAATGTATAAATACATCATCATGTTTTCATCAATTCTTTTTAATTTTTTATTGGTCAATTTTCCTAAAGTTTATGAAGATTCTGCAGTAAGCGAACTTACACAATCTCCTTAGGCATATCTGCATGCAATTCTCTGGGATATATACCTGAGTGGGACTGTTCTGTTGTGGGCATTTACAGCTTCACTGTTACTGGATATATTGAAAAATTGCTATCCAAAGTGAGAATACCAATTTTAACCCCCATTTGTAGTACAGGAAGGCTCTTATTTTCACACATCTAGGTCAAGATTTGGCATTTTAAAACGTGTTAAGTTTTTCCCAATCTGAAGGATATAAAATATCTCACTTTGTATTTTTCAATGTCTTTTTATTAATGAGGTTAATATTGCCATTTGTTTTTGACTATGCAGATTCCCCTTCTGTGAATTGCCTATCCATATTCTTTCTTCAATTTTCTACAAGTTTGTTACTGCTTTTGTTTTATTGGTATGTAGAAGTTACTTAAATATTTCAGATACTAATCCCTTATTGGCTATATTCACTGTCAAGAGTTTCCCACTCTAGGCTTTTCTTTTGGCTTATAGTATATTCTTATGATACAAAAGTGTTTGCATGGTGAGCCTGAATTTATCAATATGTTCCTTTGTAACTTAAACTCTTTGTATCTTGGTTAAAGAATAATTCACTATCCAGAGACTATAAATACATTCTCTGGTATTTTCTTCTAAATGTTTTCAAGCTTTGCTCTTTATAAGTAGATTTTAATGTACCTAGAATGTATTTTTAATGTGTATTGATATTTTCTAATATTTTCCCTTTGGATATCCATAATCATACCTCAGCTCCATGTATTGAATATCCACCCTTTCTCTACAAATTTTTAGTGCCACTTCTAATATATATCAAATGCTCATATATGCCTGTTTTTGTTTCTTGTCTCTCCATTTTGTTACATTGGTCTATAATTTGTCCCCATGCTACTATGGTAGTTAAATTTTTAAACTTTTAGTGTCTGGGCAAGTTACTTATATTGTTGTTTGAGAAACTATTTTCATTACCTTTGTATTTTGATATGATTCTTAGAATTGGAATTACACTTAATTTAAAGATTAATTTGGGGGGAAACTGGTATTTTTATGATGTTGTGACTTCCTATTTAGGAACATATTATATCTCACCATTTATTTAGGTGAGATTTTAAATATTTCATAAAGGTCTTGTACATCTACTGAATATTTTACAAGGTACCTTATGTATTGTTGGTAGCAAAAAATGGCATCTTTTTGAAATTCTGCTTTCTCAGTTCTTGCTACTGTATAAGAATATGGCTGTTATCTATGCATTAATTTTGTTTACAGTAATAGGACTCTCATTAGCCCTATATTTTTATGTGTAGATATTCTTAGATATTCTCTTAGATAATCAGGTAGTCTTTGAATCATGAGAACTTTATTTCTTCCTTTCTAATTCTTAAACTTTATATTTCTTTTTCTTAACTGATTATACAGAGTAAGGCCTCCAAAACAATAACACATATAAACAATGACAGCAGGCATTCTTATTTTATACCTAATAGAGAAAATGTGATCATATTTTACTATGAGGAATGAAATCTACTGTAGATTAAAAGAGTACACCACTATTTCCAGTTTGCTAAATTTTTCTTTTCAATCATGAAAAAAAAATTGCATCAATTTAGATAACTGTAATTTTTCTCTCTTACATCATCAGTGCTGTGCCAGATGGTACTTATTCATGGTAAATATTTCCTTTTGTATTATGTGTTTTAGGATTGCAAGCTAATCTCAATTAAGGGATCTATTGATAGGAATAGGAATCCCATAGGGCCTGCCCTGGTGGTCTGCCCTTCCCTATCTTTTATTACTGCCAGTAGCCTCAGAGCTATCTAGGGTTACAAGACTACTTTTCATATTAATTTCTCACCTCAAAGCTTCCACAATCATATGGGATATATACATTCAACTCAATATGTACAATATATGTAAATCAATATACATGTACCTTAAACTCTTAGGGGAACAGGTTCATTATTCCAAAGTGGAAACTTTTTAAATTCAGTGTTGAGACCAAGGATTTAAAATTTTCTAAAATTTTTTAAAATTTTTGTATTGTTTTGTTTTTGTCTTGCCTTTATATTATGGTGGAGTCCCTATGCTGTGCCTCATCTACACTCAAGACTTGATCTCTTGTGATTATGAAGGAATTAAAGCTCAACAGCCTGAGTTCTAGACACCAGCAGATCCCCTCGCCATTCCCCAGAGAGGCACAGAATCAAGCTATGTGCTTCTTGATCTGGCATTCAGTTACCTGTTTGTTTTTTTGGTTCTGTGGATTTCCTTTAATTTCTTCTATACTCTTTTATTATGACTTTTTAATGTTGTGGGGTTTCTATCCAATTAACTTACAATGTTAGATTAGTTTCAGGCATACAATATAGTGATTCAACTATTCTATACATTTCTCAGTGCTCATCATGAGGAGTGCACTCTTGATCCCCTTTACCTATTTGACCCATCCCCTCACTCTCCTCACTTCTGGCAACCACCAGTTTGTTCTCTGTATTTAAGAATCTATTTTTTGGTTTCTTTTCTCTTTGTTTTATTTCTTATAGTCCATATCTGAATGAAATCTTATGATATGTATCTTTCTCTGATTGACTTGCTTCACTTAGCTTTATAACCTCTTGCTCCATCCATGTTGTTGCAAATGGCAAGATTCCATTCTTTTTTTATGGCTAATATTTCACCTACTGAAGGGCATCTTAGTTGCTTCCAAGTTTGGGCAACTAGGAACAAAGTTGCTATAGTCATCCATGTGCAGGTTTTTGTGTGGATAAAAGTTTTCAACTCCTTTGGATAAATACCAAGGAGCTCAACTGCTGGCTAGTGTGGTAAGAGTATTAAATACATTGCTAAACTATCTTCCAAGGTGGCTGCACCATTTTGCACTCCCACCAGCAATGAATGAGAACTCCTGTTGTTCTACATCCTCACCAGCATGTAGTGTTGTCAGTGTTTCAGATTTTGGCCATCTAACAAAATGTAGTGGTAACTCACTGCAGTTTAATTTGCATTTCTCTGATGATATAGAGTGCAATGTCTTTCCATATGTTTATTTGCCATCTCTATATCTTCTTTGGTTCAGTACCTGTAAAAGGCTTTGGCCCATTTTTTAAATTAGGTTGTCTATTTTCTTATCATTAAACTTTAACAGACCTTTGTATATTTCTTTATCAGATGTGTCTTTTACAAATATTTCCTCCCAATCTGAGATTTGTCTTATTCTCTTGACATTGTCTTTTGCAGAGCAGAGGCTTTAATTTTAATGAAATGTCTTTGGTAGTGTATCTAAAAAGTCATTGTCATTGCCACCCTCGAGACCATCTGTGTTTTCTCCTATGTTATCTTCTAGACATATAGTTTTGTGTTTTACATTTATGTCTATGATCCATTATTTTGAGTTAACTTTTATTAATGATGCAAATCTATATCTGAATTCTTTTTTTTCTTTGCATGCAAATGTGCAGTTGTTTCAACACCATATGTTGAAGAGATTATCTTTGTTCCATTGTACTGCCTTTGCTCCTTTATCAAAGATCACTTGACGATATTTATGGGGGTCTATTTCTCAGTTCTCTTTTCTGTTCCATTGATCTATTTGTCTATTCTTTCACCAATACCAATACCATATTGTTTTGATTACACTGCTTTATAGTAAGTCTAGACATCAGATAGTGTCAATCCTCCGGTTTTATCCTTCTCCTACACTGTTGTGTTGGCTATTCTGGATCTGCCTCTCCAAATAAATTTTAGAATCAGTTGTGATGAGCACTGGATATTATATGCAACTCATGAATTACTGAACTCTATATCTGAAACTAATGATGAACTATATGTTGGCTAATTGAATAATTTTTAAAATATTTTTTATTGGAGTTTGATTTGTCTAATTTTTAAAAAGAATCAGTTTGACTTACTTCACTCAGCATAATACCCTCCAGTTCCACCCACGTTGAAGCAAATGGTGGGTATTCGTTCTTTCTAATGGCTGAGCAATATTCCACTATATATATATATATATATCATATCTTCTTTATCCATTCATCTTTCTTTTTTTTCAGATTTTATTTATTTATTCATGAGAGACACAGAGAGAGAGAGAGGCAGAGACATAGGCAGAGAGAGAAGCAGGCTTCATGCAGGGAGCCCGATGTGGGACTCAATCCCAGGTCTCCTGGATCACGCCGTAGGCCAAAGGCAGGCGCTCAACTGCTGAGCCACCAGGCATCCCTCCATTCATCTTTCAATGGACACTGAGGCTCCTTCCACAGTTTGGCTACTGTGGACATTGCTGCTATAAACATTGGGGTGCAGGTGTCTCGGCTTTTCACTGCATCTGTATCTTTGGGGTAAATCCCCAGTAGCGCAATTGCTGGGTCATAGGGTAGCACTATTTTTAACTCTTTGAGGAACCTCCTAACTCTGGGAAAGGAATAAGGGGTAGTGGAAAGGGTGATGGACAGGGGGATGGGGTGACTGGGTGACAGGCACTGAGGTGGGCACTTAACAGGAAGAGCACTGGGTGTTATACTATATCTTGGCAAATCGAACTCCAAAAAAAATAAAAAATAAAAAAAAGAAGAAAATGAAAACACCAGAAAATAAAATAAAATAAAATAAAATAAAAAGAATCAGTTTGTCGATATCTCACAAAATAACTTGCTGGGGTTTTGATTGGGATTGCATTGAATCTATAGGCAAAGTTGGGAGGAACTGACATCTTGACGATATTGAGTCTATCCACGGACATAGAATATTTCTTCACTCAGCTTTACTTTTTCAAAAACATTTATGTCCTATTTTACCTGGAATTTCTAGGTGTTTTTTTCTAATTAATTTAAATCTTTTGTTTAAAAATAATTATAAATCAAAAAAATTAAAAATTAAAAAATTAAAATTAAAATAATTGTAAATCTCATGCATTTGTAAGAAATAATGAAAAGAAATCCTGTACACTTGACCTTATTTCCCTCAATGATAACATCTTGCAGAAGTATAGTACAATGACAGAATCAGGATACTGACATTAATACAGTCAAAATACAGAACATTTATATCATCACAAGTTTCTCTCAAGTTGCCTTTTATAGCTGTACCTTCTTTTTTTCTACTCTCACTACCTCCTTAATACCTGGCAACTACTAATCTGTCCTTCAATTCCATACCTTTTGTCATTTTAAGAATACTATGTAGTTTGTAATGTTTGGAGAATGACTTTTTCACCTCAGCAATTTCTGTGTTGATTCATTCTGGTTGTTGCATGTATCAGTGGTTTATTTCTTTTTATTGCTGTGTAGCATTCCATGGTGTGGAAGTACCACAGTTTAACCATTCACTCACCAAAGGGCATCTGAGTTATTTTCACTTTGTGGATATTGCAAGTAAAGCTGCTATAGACATTCACGTACAAATTTTATGAGAACAAAGTATTAATTTCATTTCTCTGGTACAAATGCCCAAAAGTACAACTGCTGGGTTGTATATTTACTTTTAAAAGAAACTGTCTGTTTTTCAGAGTGACTATACCAATTTACATTCCCACCAATATATGAGTGATCAGATTCCTCTGCACCCTTGCCAGTATTTCATATTGTCACGATTTTTCTTTTAGCCAAGATAAGTATCTAATGATATCTCACTGTGGTTTTAATTTGCATTTCTCTAATAGATAGCGATGGTAAGCATCTTTTCATGTGCTCATTTGCCATATATTCATCCTCTTTGGTGAAACATCCTCTTTGGTTTATGTCTTTTGTTCATTTTTGAACTGGATTGTCTGTTTTTAAATTATTGATTTTTAAGGTTTCTTAATTTAGATACTAGTCCTTTGTCAGATATGTGGTTTGCAAATATTTTCTCCCACTGATCTATGTGTTCATCCCTCTGCCAATAAAACAGCTTTGATTAGTAGCTATATAATAAGACTTTATATCAGGTAGACTGATCCTCCTACTCCATCTTTTTTTTTTTCCAAAATTGTTTTAGCTATTCTAGGGCCTATACCTCCCCATGTAAATATTAGAATAACACTGCTTTAGAATAATTATTTTGGAATAGTCTACAAAAAATATTACTGGAATTTTGAGAGAAATTGAGTTAAATCTATAAACCAATCTGGGGAGAACTGACCTCTTTCCCATGTTGACTCATCCAATTGATGAACATACTTGTATCCATTAATTTAGATCTTTGACTTCTTTCATAAGCACTTTGCAGTGCTCAGTATACAAGCCCTATACATGTTTTGTTAGATTTACACCTAACTATTTAACATTTTTTGAGTAACTGTAAATAGTATTATGTTTTTAACTTCAGTTTCTATGTGTTCATCACTAACAAAGAGAAATAAAATAATTTTTACGTGTTAATTTTGCATCCTGTGACCTTGCTAGTTCTAGGAGTTATTTTGTACATTCCCTGGGATTTTCTACATTGACAAATAAGGGCAGTTTAATTTCTTCTTCTGGATTAACATATCTTTTATTTTCTTCCCTTATTACATTGGGTTGGACCAGAGTGGTGAAAATAGACTCTTCTGCCTTATTATTGACCTCAAGGAAAAAATATTCAGTCTTTCACCATGATTATAACATATAATGTTAACTATAGGTTTTTAGATATTCTTTATCAACCTGAGGAGTTCCCTTCCATTCCTATTTTTCTGAGAGTTCCTTATCATGAATTGGTGTTGACTTTTCTCAAATACATTTTCTGCATCAGTTGAAATGATCCTATGAATTTTTTCTTCTTTAGCTTGATAACTTAGTAGATTACAGTGGCTAACTTCCAAATATTGAACCAGCCTTACATCCCTGAAATCAACCGCACTTGATCATAGTATATAGTTCCTTTTATATATTTCTAAGTATTATTTGATAGCATTTTATTAATCATTTTTACATCTATATGTATGTGGAATATTGGTCTGTAGTTTCATTTTTTGTATAGTTTTCACCTGATTTTGATATTAAACTAATATTGTATTCATAAAATGAATTGGGAAGTATTCTCTCCTCTTCTGTTTTCTGGAAAAAATTGTGTGGAATTGGTGCAAATTCTTCTAAAATACTTGGTAGAATTCACCAGTGAAACAATCTTGGCCTAGAGATTGTTTTTTGGGGGGTCAAGAGTTTTTATATTATGAATTCAATTTCCATAATAGTTATGGAGCTATGTATCTACTTCATATTAAGGACATGTTTGGATTTCACAGACCAAAGAAAGAAAGTCCAAAGACAGCAGTGGGGAATTTTTAAAAGCAATTCAATTTGCTCTGCTGAATTCACAAAAGGCTCCAGAAAAGACACATCAGATATTTCTGGAAATGGGATAAAATTGAAGCCAAAAACAGTAAAACTGGTTGAAAGTCTGCCTAAGGAGCAGTTAGATGCCCAGCTCCCTTTCCATATTTTGGCAAAACACTGCACATTATTATCTAAAGAGGGTAAAACAGAAAGTCTCCAGACTGAGAGATAATTTGGTTCAATTAAGGGCAAAGGAACCATATTGAAAATAGGGATTAAATTTAAAAATCATATATTTAGACCTGAGACCCCACCTTTCAGCTCCACTTGGTTCCTAGTCTATTGGAATCAAAAGATCCTTGTCTGACAAGTCAGAGCAGCCCCCAAAAAAACACCTAGAACAACATCAGGCAATGAGATAGATCAAGCACACCTCCTACAATCAAGCTCACAACTCTTTTTCTTAAATATGAATACACAAGGATTACCAGAAATCTTAGAAAAGTCTCTAACAAGAAACATAATGACAAACATTAAATCAAAAACAGTAATTTGGAAGGAACTAAATCTATGTGAGGAGAAGAAAAATTCCTCCTCAAAGAGTCTATTTATATGCTCGGAGATAAAAGAAAATATACTGCATCTGGAGATTAGGGATAGAATGCTATATTTTTTTTAATTCAAGGAACAAAAAAAATCTCAGAAAAAGGATATAGATATAAATGTAGATATAGATAAATTTCCCAGAAAATTGGGCAAATAGATAAAGAGAAAAGAAAAAGTCTAATATCTGAATAACAGGAGTTTCAACAAAAGAGAATAGAGAAAAATGAAGAGAAGAAATCATCAAAGAAATAAGTCTTAAAGGAATAATTTTTCATAGTGAAAAAGTCCATGGTGAGTATAATACAATGGATGAAAAGAGACCCACACTAAGACCAACATTATGAAAGTTCAGAAAACTGGGAGCAGACAAATGCTTCTATATACATCCAGAGAAGAGGAAAAAAAGAATAGAAAATCAGAATGCCTTCAGATTTCACAATAACACCAGTGGAAGACAGTGAAGCAATGCCTTTGAGCTCCTAAGGGAAAATTATTTCTATAGAATTCTGTACCTGGAAAACCATCCTTCGACTTTAAGAGTAAAATAAAGACATATTCAGATATCCAGGAAGCTCCTGAAAAACGTACTCCATAAAAATAAGGAGGAAGTTAAGAGAAGAAAAAAAAAAGAGAAGTGATTAGGGAACAGAAGATTGAACCCAGGAGAGATGTGAATGAAATATGCAGGATGACAGGAAGATGAGACTCAGGATGCCCTGTGTTCCTAGGTAGAGAGCAACTAGTTCAACTTAAGGCTGTTGGGAATTACCCAGGAAAGAAGTCTAAGAGGAGATTAAGTCTAAGAGAATGAAAATTAGAAAAATTTGTGAAAATTAGAATAACTAAGTTTTTTGAATTAGTGATAAAAATGTAGAAAACGAAGAAAGCAAGCAAACAAATGAAGAGCTAATTATGGATTCTAGGGAAAAGAAAAATACACTTAGGAAAGGAAAAATAATCAGACTATATTACATGGCTCAGCTGTGAATAGTATAAAGATCACAGTCATAATAATTTAAACATTGAACAATGGTCTAGCCAAAGTTGCATATGACCCTAGGATGAGGAACTAAAAGTAAGAGAGTATTTGCCTGTGTGTGTGTGTGTGTGTGTGTGTGTGTGTGTGTACGTGTGTAGAAATGTACATGCACACTCAGGGAACTAGAAGTGTGAGAGATTTATAAAATCCCCATCTTCCAAAGTATGAATCTAATAGATAATGCTTACAACTGAAAAATCAAGAAGTTGTAATATAAGCATCAGAAATTTAGAATAAATATAAAAACAATCAGTCACCCCTGGGGAATGAAGCCATGGTGAGTAAGGGATCCAGAGATTGTTGTTTTTCATCTTAAGCCTAATTGAGCTATTTGACTCTTTAAATTGTATAACTGTACATCTTTGAAAAAAATAAACATGGAAAAACTTTTTTAAAAATCTCATTGTAAAATGTTCATATTCCCCAACTTAGCTTTCAATATGCTCTACAAAATGACCAACCTTCTCTATTCCACAGGTCTATACTGTAGTCAAGCAGGCTTTTTTTTTTTTAACCAACCCTGGGATTTATTAATTCATTTATTTATTTATAAAATAAAATTTACTATATTTCCAATATATGTCAGTAGTAACACTGAACATAAAATAAAGAGATGAAAGACACAATCTATGCCACCTAAATTTGGTCTCAATTGTAGAAACAGAAAAGTAAAACACAGTGAAATAAACACTCTTATAAAAAATATTCACAAGATCCCATGGAAACACAGAAGAGTTGCACATAACCTTGTAAAGAACAGGAATTGCCAACAAATGCTTAAAGGACGAAGTGAAGATTCAAAAAAAGTTTTCAAGATCAACTATGCATCAATCAGAAAAAGGAGAAAAGGAAGCTTTAGTCAGAAAGAAGAGCATTGACCAAAATATCAAGTTGATAGTGAGCACACATTTCACTTATCCACTCAATTAGCACTGTTTGGGTCCTAATACCATGTTAGATACTATGTTAGACCTTGGAGTGGTAAAGTCTTTGACCCTTCACTAAAAGGACTCCCATTTTGCCAACAGTCTAAAAAGCACAAAAGAGGAACATCAAAATTATAGTAAGGTGTCAAGATAGGTTTCCTAAATGAGGGTGACCTCGACCAATCAGTAAGAATTAGTCAGATATCATACCCCAAAAAAAGACCCAAAAGCATATAATATATGATGCAGATGATTAAGACAGCAGACACAGAAAAGGGCCAGGTTTAATGTGAAGGAAAGAATGAAAGGTAAGAAATATGCCATAGAGCATTTTTAAACTTCATTAGAAGTCAATAAATTGATCTCTCTCTCTCTCTCTCTCTCACACACACACACACACACACACACACACAAATTCACATGGCAAGGATCTTGAAAAATCAATCCCAAATATACAAAAAAGACAAAGGAGATGAAAGTGATTGGAGAAAACACAATAAAAGTGGAAAGCAGACAGAAATAAGTGATGTTCATGAGAGCCAGAGCAAAGGGGCAAGAATCAACAGTGAATGATACAATAGAAGAAAAATTTCCCTACAGTAAATAAGAATCTAAATCTGTACAACAAAAATAGCTGCTATGTGCCAAGGAAAAATAAATTTTAAAAGACTAAGAGCTAGACACAACCTGTAAAATTCTTGACTTGATGAAAAAAATTAAGTCTCCTATAGGCTGCCAGACAGAACAAATAGGTTATCTACAAAAGAAAAAAATAAATCAAACTGGTCTGAGAGCTCTATGAGCAGCAACACCAAACATTATGGAAAAAAGAACTTCTGGGTCTTGGGAAGAAAAATTTATGTCTCAGGAATTTCATACCCAAATAAGCCATTCACTATTTATGTGTGAAGGCAAGAGAAAGATACTTTCAGATATATAAGGACTCATAAAGAATAAGACCCACATCTTTTTCCTGAAATTAAAAAGGCTATAAAGCCCTGCTGCTTGAAGTGTGGTCTATGGACAAGCAGCATTGACATCACCTGGGAATTTGTTAGAAACGAAAGCTCTTGGGCCCCACTCCAGACCTACTGAATCAAAGTGTATATTTTAACAAGATCCCTAGGTGATTCATATGCACATTAAAATTCCAGAAGCACAGCTCAAAACATATCCCTGCCAACAAAGTGATGATTCAAAATGAAGAGCTAAGAAGACTCATAATGAGCACTGAAATCATGTATGCACACAGACACAATTAAGTTTCAACAAAGATCTGAAATATGATTACAAAAGAAAAAATATAAAGGAAAATGCTGGTGCCAATAATGGAGTATCAAATCTCAAACAATAATAACAAAACCCAAGAAGTGGAAACGAAGAGGAAAAACATAAAATATTCATCATCTTACATCAGAGAAATCAGAAGAAACTATTTTATTATTGGCTTGGCATTGATAGTTTTAATTATTAAAATACAATTTTTAAACGTCTTCAATTTAATCATCAGTAAAAAAAAAAACAGATCATATATATAATTTCCAAATTTCCAGGGGTAATATTTCAGAGAAAAACATAACAGAAAAAAAAGATTTTAAATAGAAATAATAAAAAAATAAAATAAAATAAATAGAAATAGTAATCTGAACACATATATTGAACTCCTCCTACCTTAGAAACGCATACTGAAATGATCAACCCAATTTGTTAATAAGTGGACATCTCTATATCATACCTGGAAATCCAAAGAGGCTATACACAAGCCAGGAACTTTGAGATACACTGTAAGCAAGTCTAAATAAATTAAAGGGAGTGCAAAAATATAATACTCACTGTATAGAGAATGGAACCCTGACTTTAAATTAAGCCAAAGAGATCTGTAGGAGAACCTACCTATAATTAGTAAATTAAAATGGACCATGGAGCCAGAATTCCAGGCAATTAATAGCATGGGGGTGGCTAGGATAAGACAAAAATGTAAAAGTACATAAGATCCCACTGGATGGGGGTCCCTGTGAAGTCTCAGTGCCTACTTGGACTACAATACTCTGAAAGGGTCACATATAAGATAGGTAATGCAGAAACTATCTCCAAATAAAAAGGAAAGTCACAAAAATCATAGAAAAGAAATTTGTTTAGCAGAAAGGCAAATTCCTTCCCATGAATGCTCTCAACTGTGCTTCCTGTTGATCTCCCAGTATAGAGATACTGACCCAGAGCTGCAGTACTTTCAGGGCAATGATTCTTAGCCAGTCAGAAGGGAATTTTTTTCCATGAAGATCCAAAATGGAATTAACAAGGGACTTGATCAAATACTGACTCTAATCCAGACCCCTAGTATTTGAAGTATAGGGACTTGGAGATACACACACACACACACACACACACACACACACTTTTAAAAAAAAAGATTTATTTATTTGAGAGAGAGAGAGAGAGAGAGAGAGCAGGAAGGAGGGGGAGAGGGAGAGGGAGACAGAGTCTTAAGCAGACTCCACTCTAAGCATGGAGCCCAACATGGAGCTCCATCTCACAACCTTGATATCATGTCCCAAGCCAAAATCAAGAGTCAGATGCATAACTCACCATGCCATTCAAGCACACCACATATATACTTATTTTTAAAAGCTTCCTCTTATTGCTTAAATGGAAGATTAGACCATTAACTGTTTCATCCAAGTCTTTTCTAATATATGTATTTGGGTCATAAACTTCCCTATAAGGATGGATTAAGGTACATCTTCCAAGTTTTGATATTTTTTCATATTCCTCTTTATTTCTGATGTTTCTTTCCTTAGTCTCTACTTTAACACCTGTATACCTTCACCTATTTCCTTTTAATTAGTGTCACATGTTATAGCTTCTTCCCACACTTCTATTTTCAGGCGTTCTTATACTTAATATTGGCTCTAGTTAACACCGTGTAATTTTTGTTTTACCCTCTAACTACTTTTATCTTTTAACTGGACTACATAGTCCATATACATCTAATGTAAAAACTGATATATTTGGGGGTTCAAATCTACCATCTTACCATTTGTTTTCTATTTGTTATACGTACTCTATGTTCCATTTTCTCTCCTTGAGTTTTCTCTTTTGTGAGTTATTTGGAGTCAATCAAATATTTTATCACTATTCTACTTCTCTCTATGATAGGTGGTTGTTAGTTATATAATTTTTTATTATGCTTTCAATGGTAACCCTAAAAATTGCAACATGCATCCTTGACTTTGAAAAGTCAAATGTAAGTTAGTTATATTTTCCGGGCAATTCAAAACCATTAGATCACTTTAACTCCATCTGCCCCCTTCCCAAATTTCATGTCATGGTTTCCCTCTCTTTTTAATTCTATATATACTTAAATCCCACAAAACTTACTTTATTACTTTAAATGGTTAATAGTCATTTACATTTTTAAAAGATTTTATTTTTTATTTTTTTTTTTAATTTTTATTTATTTATGATAGTCATACAGTGAGAGAGAGAGAGGCAGAGACATAGGCAGAAGGAGAGGGAGAAGCAGGCTCCATGCACCGGGAGCCCGACGTGGGATTCGATCCCGGGTCTCCAGGATCGCGCCCTGGGCCAAAGGCAGGCACTAAACCGCTGCGCTACCCAGGGTTCCCTAAAAGATTTTATTTATTCATGAGAGACACACAGAGAGAGGTAGAGACATAGATAGAGGAAGAAGCAGGCTCCCTGCAGGGAGCCTGTGTAGAACTCGATCCCAGGACCCCAGGATCACGACCTGAACAAAAGGCAGATGCTCAATCACCGAGCCACCCAGGTGCCCCATCATTTACATTTTTTTCTCAGTTGTTCTTCATTTCCTCCTCATTTCCATTCTCCATATGGGAACATCTTCCTTCTAGCTGAATAAGTCCCTTTTAGCCCTTCTTTTAACACAGTTCAGGTAGCAAAGAATCCTGAAGTTTTTATTTGTCTGAAAATATCTTTATTTAATCTTCACATTTGAAGGCTATTTTTCCTACATAGAAAATTCTAGGGCAGCCTGGGTGGCTCAGTGGTTTAGTGCTGCCTTCAGTCCAGGGTGTGATCCTGGAGACCTGGGATTGAGTCTCATGTCAGGCTCCTGCATGGAGCCTGCTTCTCCCCTGCCTGTGTCTCTGCCTCTGTCTCTCTCTCTCTCTCCCTCTCTCTCTCTTTCATGAATAAATAAAACCTTAAAAAAAGAAAATTCTATTGTAATAGTTATTTTCTTTCAAGATGTTAAACAGACCATTTCATTATCTTCTAATAAGAATTTATCAGTCAATCTTATTTTTGCTCCTTTGAAGATAATGTATCTTTTCTCTCCAATTTCTTTTAAGATTTTACTGTGTGTATTTATTCTGTTTGGGGTTTGTAGAGCTTCTTAAATTTTGTGGCTTAATATCTCATAGCAGTAACTTTTAGAAGCTCTAAGAAATTCTTGGCCACTATCTCTCAAATAGTGCTTCTACTCTATTCTTTATCTCTTTCCTTTTTAGGATTCCAATTGCCCATGCTTTAGACTTTTTCACCTTATACCACATATCCTTTATTCTATTCCCTTTTTTCCCCCTCTATAATTTAGCCAGGGTAGTTCTATAAACCTATACTCTCTTCAATTTAGTTCATAATTTTAGTTATATGTTTCTGTTCTCAAATTTCCATTTGATTCTATTTTATGGATTCCAGCTCTCTGGTAAAATCCTGTATTTTGTCATCTATTCTTATAAACCTATTTATTACAGAGTTTTTGTTTTGTTGTTGTTTTTTAACACAGAGATCTAACAGCTCCAGTACCTGTTTCTATTGTCTGTTTTACCTCTTTATCTGGTCTCATGGTAAGACTGATAATGTTTTATTAAATTATGGGCACGATCTATGAAAATGTGTATAATCATTGGTTGATGTCTTCTTCCTGCAGGGTATTTTAGGGTTTTTTAAAAGCTTCTTGGAAGTAGTTGGAATCACAACACATTTCATCACTCAAATTAGGACTGAGCCTATTCGAAGTCAGATTTCAGTCTTAATAACATCTAGTCTATTTAAGACTGTTTTTTTTTTCCCTTTCTCTTAGGGTATAGTCCTTCGTGAATACCAATTTATCACCTCAAGTGTCTACTGGAGCCTTGAACCTAATTTTTATGTTCCAGGACCCTGAGACTGTCAATAAATCTACTTATCTTCTCAACCTCTTTGTAACTGCTTTCTGCTTGGCTTCTCTGCGTCTCACTGCTTATGAATCAGGGAATTCCTGGATGAAAAGTATATCTCAGATAAAATCACTTTTCTACATATTGCTTCCTTCAAGGATCTTAGAATCTCAAGTTCTGAGTCAATGACTATGTTTACAATTTCTGGTTCCCCGTTGCCCATCACTGAGCTATTAATATGTGCAATAGTTTTTATTAACCCAAAGCAAAGTGAGACAAGAGGAAAACTGTGGATTTTCATAAAGCTAAATGAATTCAATTTAAAGGCAAGTTTATAAATCTAAGAGTATGTCCTACCTTTAGATGTTAAAACAAAAATATTCTGATTCTAATTCTTTTTTAAAGAGTCTGTGATAGTAGGCCACAGTTGAGTTTTGCTTGTTCAATTTTTTAGTCCTTATTTGACTAAATAAAAAATTGACAACCTATATTAACTCCAAATATGCTTTCTAAAAAATTTTTACTAGTGTTTGAAATTTAAAAGTCTGAGAACCAGATTCTTTACCCTGGCCTACAAATCTACCTTCTTCTTCAATATTGGCCCATTCTGTTTTCTTCCTTTCTTCCTTTCTGCTGTTCTCCAAGAATATTCATTTCCTGCTCCAGCACTTTTACACATGCTGCTCCCACTCCCTTAACTGTAAGAAATATGAGGGCAGCCTCTGTGCTAGTCTAATTCACAATTGTTAAACTCTTTGCATACGTTAAGGCATAAAAAGGGCCTGGTGAGAAGATATTTGCAACTGACATATCCAATAAAGGGGTTAGCATCCAAAATATATAAAGAACTTATACAACTCAACACCAAAAAACTCCCAAGTAATCCAATCCAGACGTTTCTCCAAAGAAGACCTCAAATGGCAAACAGACACATTAAAGATACCCAATGTCACTCATCATCAAGGAAATACAAATCAAAACCACAATGTCACACCTGTCAGAATGGCTAAAATTAAAAACACAAAAAAGCAAGTGTTGGCAAGGATGTGGAAAAAAGGAACCCTCATGCACTTTGGCAGGAATCCAAACTGGTAGCCACTGTGGAAAACAGTATGAAGATTTTTTTTTTTATTAAAATAGAACTGCCAAAAGATCCAGTAATTCCATACTGGTTATTTACCTGAATAAAATAAAAACACTAATTTAAAAAGATATATGCACCCCTATATTTATTGCAGTATTATTTATAATAACCAAATTATGGAAGCAGCCCATGCGTCCATCAATAGGTGAATAAAGAAGATGTGTACACAATGGAGTACTACTCAGCCATAAAAAAGAATGAAATCCTGGCATTGCGATAACATGGATGGATCTGGAGAGTATAATGCTAAGTGAAAAAAAATTAGTCGGGGAAAGACAAATACCATTTAAAAGAAAAAACAAAGAAAACAAATAACAAACCAAAAAACAGACTCTTAAGTATAGAGAACAAACTGATGGTCACCAGAAAGGAGGTGGGAGAGGGCATGAGGGAAACAAGTGAAGGAGATTAAGAGTACATCATGGTGAATACCAAGTAATGTACAGAATTGCTGAATCACTACACTGTACACCTGAAACCAATATAACACTATGTTACCTATAGTGGAGGATGGATAGATAGATAGAAAGATAGATAGATTTTTAAAAGGGTCTGGTAAGAAAGGCACCTCAATGGAGGATTACACAGAGGAAGGATTTCTGAAGATTTCTTTGAGAAATTTGTGCTATAATCCTACTTTTCATTCTGCCCCACCAAGAAAGAAAAAGAATGAAGGCTTCAATCTGCTAACCCCAAATCAGGGGGATGAAATTTTAGCGACCCCACTTAAAGAATTCAATCTGTGTGTCCTGCAGTTGGTTGGTGGCTAATTCATACCTGAGAAATATAAGGGCAGAGAGATTCACTGTAGGCCTGTGTATGAGGAGCAGGTATTGCTGCACTAAATCCCAGAACTTCAAGAGTTCTTTTAGCAAAGTTCATAGGCGGGTCTCTGGTGAGCCAAAGGTGGGCCACATGCAAGACAGGCAACACGCTGTCTTAGGAACCTACCAAGATGGCCACAGAGGCGTGGGTAGACATCAACAGAGGGACATTTGGAGTGTGCCTCATTGTCCAAAAGCTGAGGAAAGAGCAATCATACTAAGATAGGATTGTGAACAGCACATCTCAAGGGTGCTGCTAGCAAGACATGCCAAGGGACTGGGAGAAAAGAGAAAACAGAGTCTCAGAGAAAACCATCAAAGTGTTCATAACAGAAGGACCCAGCTTTAAATATCTGTCAAACCACAGACCACCGATATGTACTCACTCCCCCTGTTGCTCTACTTATGCCCAAACTGCTCTTCCTGAATAGGTGCAGAAAAGACAGAAGAAGCTTAGCAACTTCCCTTCCTTATCTGAAGTGTTTAATGATCAGCTGACCCCTGTTTGGAGGGAGAATATGCAAATTCACACACACACTGAAATAGATCACTCAGCAAAATTATATTCCAGACAAAATCAAAGTCATTTTTTAATTAATAAAATAACCAATAAATATGTAAGCATTTTGGTTGTATGACAAAATGATGAAAGTGGTCATCATGGTCTTTAATATATTCCTCCAATTCTTTTTACAAATTCAAGTACATACTGTTAAAACAAACACAAATAAACCCACTCCTTTTCCAACCAAACCCCCCAATGATTGCAAATTATTCAGACCCCTCAGATCTGGAGGCCACAGAGTGGTGAAGAGTCATACCTTCCACACACCAGACTCTATGCTAGAAACTTCTCCCCCAAGTGACTGAACAGCAGTGGGAAAAATCTTATTCCACACATGAGAAGTCCCTCCCTGACCCTTGCTCACAGGCACACAGCCCTCCTACCGTAGGCCTTACTGGAATCAATATATGCCAGTGCAGCATAATATCCTGGCATCTTTCCACACAGCATGATGCACTTAGAGTCACAGGGTCTTCATTCCTCCTCAAGGTAACAGCACAGGAGAAGGTATACAAGGGTGTCTATGCAAGACTAATCCCTGGATTCAGTTCTGCAACCATTCACTTAGAGCCCAGTGTTCTGAGTTGGAACCCAGCCTGGGGTAATGACATCAACAGTGCCTCCCACGACCTTCCCCTGCTTTCCTACAGCTTTAATATCCCATATAATGTGAGCCAGACAAAATATCTTCTCCCTGCATTTCTGATCTACATACACCTTGACATCACCAGGGAGAATAAACTTACCCTTCTGCTTTATAATATCCCAAATCTGAAGACAGCTGCCGTGACCCTAGAACCTTCGTTTAGTCCAGAACCAGGACATCAGGTTCCATCAACCTGGGGCTCTATCTTACCTGACAGCCGAGGTAAATCTTGGCTAGGATTTAAACCACCCTATGAAGGATTACTTCAAATTGTCCCAAAATCAATGATGTGTGTGAGCTTCTTACAAACTTAGGATTTTTTAAAGAAGCCAATCTTACATTTTAACATGTTATTTAATATAAAAATACCTAAGGGTATTTTTATATTAAATATAATGAAAAAAGAACTTGAATTACCTTCTTAGCCAATGGGTTGCTCAGAGAAAGTGAACAAGAGATGAACTAAAATTGAAATAACTCAAGGGTAGAACCCAGAAGACCTGAGCCATTCTTCCTAGTCTTGACAGTTTGGCGCAAGTGAGTTAACATGCTGGCCTTCCCTCCTGAAAAGCTTTAAGTGTCTAGTGCCTCCAGGCTCCTTTGAGCTGGGAGTCTCATGTGGATGGACTATGGCCACAGTCATGAAAATGGGGCCATTACTATTTAAATATGATACTGGAGGATGACTAATATTTATAGATAGATGTCCTATCACCATCCTAGTGCCTTCTGAAGCCAAGAAGCCAAGCTGTCACCCCAGTGCCATCCTTCAAAGGCACTGCCAATCCATGGAAAAGAGCAGATGAAAGCATCACTGACCTCCCAGTCAAGCACCTCCTCAGAGAGTATGATGCTCCTCCCCCGCAAGTCCTGGAGCAGTCACTCCAGCTGCCCCAAGCATCCCAGTTGCTGTCTTTTTCTTCATCAGAATGAGTGTTTCTTGAGGTCTAGAATGTGAAAAAACACAATAAATTATAGACAAATATGCTAGAACTATCCCAAAGCTTCCTTGCTTTTTCCAGAGTCTTATTCTAAGCGGTTCCCAGAGGACAAAGTGGCCTAATGATGCTTTGCTTTGGAATGGCTATGTTAAACACACACACACACACACACACACACACACACACACACACAAGATAGTTTTATATGGAAACTAGTGTCACATGAGTACCTTTATACCTTATGAAGGCTTTGTCGAGGCAGCTTCTAAGCTCAGTTTTAAATCTGGAATTTTATCCTTCCAAAATTTAAATAGACTAAGTTATGTTTTATAACCTACACGCAGGGTCCCAGCCTCTACCTAAGACATTCTTGCACCTGAAATGAAATCCTGGCTTGAACTTCCACTAGACAGATGAGCGCTAGCTCCAAGGAAATCATTTTGCAGAAGTATTGTGAAATCTCCTGAAAAGGGCTCCATCCCTCTGCCAAAAAAATAACAAAAGCCTTGGGGATCCACCAGGATCCTCCTGGTTCCACTAATTAAACCAACTGATTAATTTGGTTTAATTAGTCTTCTGGAATGGCCACCATTGACTATGTTGGGATACTCTAGAGGAAAGAGGAGGACATGTGTAAGTTAAAAATATATAGACAGATGTAGATGGAGAAGAAATTATGTGTATTACTTACATAAAGTTACAAACTTCACTAAGGGGCCTACAGTAGGCTCTGCTGAATAAATGGAGAAATGTACCATAGTCCTAAGTGGGTAGACTTGATACCATAAAATGTTAATTCTTTCCAAATTAATCTATAAATTTATAACAACTCCAATCAAAATCCCCAAGGGAATTTTTTTGTAACCCAACAAAATGATTCCAAAGTTCATCTGGTGGAGTAAAAGTCTATAAGAGCCAAGAAAAAACTGTAAAAGAAGGGAAATTGCCTCAATTAAGAGTAGAGTGCTGGCATAATGATAAGCAGTGAAAATCTACTAAATTAAAAAAAAGACAGAGAGTCCAGAAACAGACCCCAGTATAAGGAGGTAGGATGGAGCCATGAGTCAGTGTGATGAATGTCTTTTAAAACAAAACAAAAACCAGGGTGCCTGGGTGGCTCAGTCAGTTAAGCATCCAACTCCTGGTTTTGGGTCAAGTCATGATCTCAGGGTTATGAGACTGAGCCACAAGTTTGGCTCTAGACTCAGTGTGGAGTCTGCTTGAGAATCTCTCTCTGCTCCTCCCCCACTCTCTGAAATTAATTACTCAATTTTTTAAAAAAAATAGATGACTTATTCCCAAAAGACACTAAAATGATTTCCAGATATATTAGAGCTTTTTATCAAAAGCACTGAGACCATAAAATAGTAGAAAAAGTATAGATTGATAGTCTTACAGATTCAACATAGGCAAGACTGTCCTAGATAGGTCAACAAAGGTAGAAAAAAAGAAAAAGAAAAGACTGGAAAATTTCCAGTAAAATAAAAACACATAAGGCATTTTCTAACTCTTAACCCTTTAAATAAAGATGCAGGTATGTGAGTGTACATACAAAATGCATACCACAAGGACAAGTATATGGGCTGGAAGGAGCAACATGCCTCTGAGAGTGAAAGATATAGAGCTAGGAGCAAACATTGTCCTCAAAAGACACAGAAGGGATGCCAGCTGAATATCTTATAGCCTCGATACCCTCATAAAAGATTTGAAGCCAAAAAAAAAAAAAAAAAGATTTGAAGCCAATATGACAAAACATTACACCTGATGAAGCCAGGTGGTGCTATAATGGATGTTAGTTTCATCCAAACTTGCATGTTTTATTTATTTATTTATTTATTTTTTAGATTTTTATTTATTTATGATAGTCACAGAGAGAGAGAGGCAGAGACATAGGCAGAGGGAGAAGCAGGCTCCATGCACCGAGAGCCCGACGTGGGATTCGATCCCGGGTCTCCAGGATTGCGCCCTGGGCCAAAGGCAGGCGCCAAACCACTGCGCCACCCAGGGATCCCCAAACGTGCATGTTTTAAAAAAATATCTTTCTCCAAAAAAAATTTTCTGAAAGAGGGGATAAAAGTCAATCCTTAGAGCACAGGATAAGTCTGTGTCACTTTTCATACAGGTAACTGTGTACATGCTCTGAGAAAGGAGTGAGTTAATTTAAAATATTCGCCATGGCCACTTCCAGGTGCGAGAACTTTGAGTGATTTTATCTTTTGTTTTTGTTTCTCTGCATTTTGAAAAAAAAAATTTTAAGTGAAAACTTTAATATTTGAATTAAATGTTTGCAGGAAGCAAACAAAGGCCACATCCTGGTGACACACAGAAAAGCTGAAGCCAGAGAGAATTTCACAGGGAAGCTGTAAGTGGGAGAACAGAAACGTTTATGAAGGAAACCCTAATACTAATAAAACCACATCGAGCAGCTGAACTAGATATTACATGGGCTGCCTTAAGCCCTTAGACCACATTACCTCATCCAACCAAAAAAATAGTTTTTTTAGATTAAGATGGGTATCTGTAGAAAGGACTTTCAAAAGTGAAACGAAATAATGAACCAAGGAGGGGTTTTCCAATAATTTCCACCCAAGACTCACCGGTCAGTGGGCTTCATGGCTTCTTGCCAAGCTACCTATTTATAGCACAGTGCTTGGCCCTGCTTGAGGCAATAGTTCAGTAACAGTCGAGCGAAAGGAAAGGATAAATATCTGGCAACCGATCAAATCTGTCATCAGGAATAAGGACTAATTAAATCCATACTATTTACTGTTCTAATTAGATCACTGTTCAGTTCAATTTTCTACACTAAACGTCACCAAATGGAACTGTGTCCGGTCTATCCCATAAAATAAAGTTTTAATTCATAAAAGAACAAAAATAGCCGTTTAATACATTCATCTGGACTTTTAGGTTGGTAAGTCCAAATCATTTAGGTAAACGTTTAAAATATACACAGCTGAAATTTAGTTTTCATTTTGTCACTCGATCTACCGATAGGTTGAATGTGAAAAGTTGAAAAACATCATCATATATATTTTTAAATGAAAGTTGAGAGTTCTTTGCAATATTGTTTTAATTTGTTTTTATTCCCACTATCCCATCTGTTCAGTTTATAGTTAGAGTCAGGTTTCTTTCCATAACTTCTCCACCTTTACTTACAAAAAAAAAAAAAAATCTTGATTCTAAAATAACTAAAATAGGCATGTTATAAATGCAGGCATTTGGTTTCTCTGGTTGGGTCAGTGAGATATTTTCCCCCCTAAGAAAACAGGGAAAAATCATATCTCAAGAGGGATCCTTGAGTTTTTCTCCTGTCCTTGGCTGTGAAGATGAAGATGAGATTTTGCTTTGAAACCCCACTGATGCTTTCTGCCAGCTGGTCTTCCTGCCCTTCTTATACATGCTTCTTTACTCAAAGAGCAGCAATAATACTCCCAATTTGTCTCACCTCTCCCCTCTTCTGCCAGCAGTGTGAAAACAGCACAAACATTCAGAAAAAAAGCTCCATGGTGCCAGAATAAAGCACCACCAGAGTCGCTTCTGCACCTGCACATTTGTGCATCCTTCTTTACACTGACACAGCATCTCCTTCCTGGACCAGACCTCCTCCCAGTGCAGGGGGCCATCAGTCTCCATCAGCTTCTGCGGACGGAACCAGAGCCCTGTCCTAGCTTTCTCAAATAGTCTGTTGCCTTCAACCGTCCCAGCTCTTCCACGAATATTTACTCTGCACACGCTTAAGTTTCCACATGTTTAATCTTAAACGGTAGTGGCCAGAATGACACTGTATCAGAGAAGAACACAGACCATGCTCCAGATTTCTTCTGATAAAATCTAAGTTTCCTCCTCCCCCCTTCCTCCCTCCTTCCTTCTCTCCCTCCCTCCTTCCTTGCTTCCTTCCTCTCTCCCTCCCTCCCTCCCTCCTTTCTTCCTTGCTTCCTTCCTCTCTCCCTCCCTCCCTCTTTCCTTCCTTCTTTCCTTTTTAGGCACACCATTTCTTGGATACCATCACGGAGGCCATATCACAAAATGGTTAAAAGCTGTGTGACCCTGGTAATGTTTCTTAACCTTTCTAAAACTCATCTATAAAATGGAGATGATAATCTTCATTTCAGCAGGATTTAAACAAAATGATACATATATAACAGATCACACATCACCTCACGAAATGTAATAAGTGGATGTCTCAATACGTGCAAGCCATTATTCTTCAAAATACCATCTTTTTCAAAGCAGCAACAGTAGAGCCCGTTCTCTCCCATTTTTACTTATGTGAGACTTAACATTAATCACTACTGAATTTCCTCTTGTTGGTTTTGGCCCAAAGTACTGGCCTATTGAGATCGGTTTGAATCCTGATCCTGTCACCCGTCTACGAGCCACTTTGCTCAGCTTAGCAGCTTCCATGGTCCACCCAAGTCCCTGATAAACATGCTGGACATAGCTTCCTAATCTTACAGAATTCCATTAATGCATATTTCTGCTTTTTCTTTCTTTCTTTTTTTTTAGGTAGTAAGCAGGCCAAAATGCCAAATAAGCAGCCAATGAATCAGACCTGGAATCGGTGAATGCAGTTTGATGTTATAATAAAAATATGAAATAATACCTATCACCATCATCAAATGTTAGGAGGTAGAAGAAATTGAGGGGATGGAAGAAACCAGCCATTCAGGTGCCCAGATATGGCAGGTGGGGCCTGTATTCTTGGGCTGTTGGGGTGGTGGTGAGCCTCCCAAAAGAACGTGTATTTGGCAGCCCCAGCCCTGAAATCCAAGGACGACAAAATCTGGCTGATTGAGACCAGCTCGTTGTTTGGCCTGAGGAGGCTACTTCTGGTATTTCTAGGTGTGTCAGCTGGGTACCATGGTCCCCGGTTCCCTCTTTACAAACATCTCCATGAGTGTACTAATTATCTAAATTCCATGTTATTCATACCTTACAAGTTGTTATCTGAACCTATCTATAGGTTTTTCTCCCCAAGTCTGAGTCAACCAACATCATGTCCATCAGCAACTCTGCCTTGGGCAGGTCTCTGAAGTGAAGGGTGTAGGAAAATCTGAAGGATCTGCTCCTGCATAAAGCTGCTGCTACAGATGTACAGACTGAGCAATGCTGGCCTATACTTTTCCTACAGTCCTTCTAACCTCAACAAACCCTTGACGTGGGTGCTCCTAGCCCCATTTGATGTATAAACAACTGTGGCCTTGAGAACTACGTGTCAGGCAGGTGTTGGGAGTCTGGGGGAGTGCCTTCCTGTCTGACCCTGACAAGCCCGCACGCTCTTCACTGGTGTTCCACTGCACTTGTGACCAGGAATCCAGCAGATACAGTAGCGGACCTCTTGTCATTGGCAGCGAATTTGTATCTTGGATGGAACACACCTGCTGCTGTGATTAGCCGGACCACAACATTCTTCCAGTATCTCAGTGAAGACTCCTCCTTTTTTCTCGATCTTGCAAGTGAACTACATTTCTGGTTTTCTTAGAAGCATTTGGCTGTATCTAGGTTATTACATGAGGGATACCCATTCTTTGACAGATGCTGATGACCCCGACACATTTGTTAATTTCCCACACAGAAACAAAGTCCAAGGGATTCTGAGGTTCAAGACTTGGTGCCCTGGGAGGACTGGCCTGGACGGGCCGCAGGTGCAAGAGGGACGTGATGACAAAAAATCAGCTGTTGTGCCTTGACAGTGACAGACACAGGGCCCCAGAGCAAGAAGATGCTGACACAGAAGCACCTGCCAGCTGGTTAGGAGAGCCTTGGTAGGGACAAACACTTTCCAAGGACACACCAACTCTGCTGGAGGCATAGGTAGGCCTTCATACATCACCACCAACCTCTCTCCCAGGATGTGACTGCAGGTGGGGTCTCACCCTTGGTTCATCTCTACTTTGTAACCATGATGGAATTAGATGCTTTTCTATTCTCTTCCTTTGGCTCATCCACAGTTCCCATTTTTATACAATGAACACAATTTATGCAATAAAACACCCAATAAAAGTTCTTTTTTTGAAGGGGAATAAAAAACACTAAAAGGAAACATACGGAAACATCCAGGGAAGCAAAATGTGCTTTGTGCTGTTTGGTTAAAACTATCAGGCTTAAAGATCTCTTAGGAAATCATATTTTCCTAAGTGAAGTCCTAGCTGGGGAATATTTTTGGATGAAATATTCAAAAGAGATATTGTTTACTCATTATATAATAGAACTGGAAAAAGCCAAGAATATTGTAGGAATAACTGTGTTCACAATCTCATAAAGACTCGAGGACTCCTTGCCTTTCTTGGATTCCCATGCATAAATCAAGTCATAAAATATTTTCCTGACAAGTTCTTAAATCTGTGACTTATAATGAATACTACAGTTCTACCAGTCTTGCAAAAATGTTAGTAATTAAACACAGATTTCACATATAAGGTCACTTATTGGAAATGCTATATTAACAACTCCATATTAAAAACAACCCAAAATAAAATAAGTTCCACTGGGATATTACTTCCCAGACATCAAATAAATGTTCATTCCAATGTTACCACAAAGGTTATTTAAGGAGATCACAAATGACCCAGATTTTGTTAACAGTAAATACATTCTTCCAGGTTAATCCAACCTTACAGTCTTCAACAACAAAAAATTTAAAAATATATGAATTGGATAAACAACATAAAAAATGCCACTCAAGCTGTCACAAAGACTCAACAATTCAATTCAACCAGAATATATTAAACACAGACATATCTAAAGATGTGCACAAGGCTCTATTGAGAAATGCTCCATGCTCCTGTATCTTATCTCCTCCTTTTCAGCTCATTTGACCGTCTCCTGAAAAGTGTACACAGTAGTCCCCCTTTTCCATGGGGAGGGGGACCCCCAGTGGATGTCCCAAACCTCAAGTAGTACAGAACTCTCTATATACGATGTTTTCTCCTCTACATACATAACTAAGATAAAGTCTAATTTATAAACTAGGCACAGCAAGAGATGAACAACAGGGGTGTCTGGGTGGCTCAGTCAGGTGAGTATCCTACTCTTGATTTCAGCTCAGGTCATGCTCTCAGGGTCACAGGATCGAGCCCCATGCTGGGCTCTGCACTGAGTGTGGAATCAGCTGGAGATTCTCTTTCTCCCTCTCACTCTGCCCCTCGCCCCACTCATGCTCTCTCTAAAATAAATAAATAAAAATCTTTATAAACGAGATATGAACAATAACAGAATAGAATGATTATAACAATACATGTAATAAAGTTATGTGCATGCGGTTTCTCTCAAAATATCTTTTTCTCACTCCTCTTCTTGTGAGGATGTGATGACACAATGACTATGTGAGGAAATGAAGTGAGGTGAAGGACGTGGGTATGTGATATTCCATTAGGCAGCTAGTGACCTTCTGATGTTGGGTAAGAAGGAAGATCGTCTCCCTCAGGATTGTGGTTGACCTCTAGTAATGGAAACCACAATAAGAAGGACACCTGGATGTCCAGGGCTCATGACCCTGATGATCAGTGACCTCCAGAATTTGGTTGACCTTCTTTCTCCAACAATGTGGTCCTCAATTATTTTACTGCCTCCTTAAAACTCTTCACTGATTTCTCAGGAAATCATGTCCTTTACCTCTTGTCTCTCTGTGACCTGCTCTGCCTCATTCTCCAGCTTGGGCTCACACCACCTTCTACATCCAAGCACACCATAGTTCAAATTGTTCCCCAAACACAAACACATCTGCCAGGTCTCATGGCAAACTCCAAAGCGGCATTAACACTGTCCTCCTGTGGCTGCTCTCTCTGTAGGAGACCAGCAAGTGGACAGCCAGCTGGCCCTGCTTCCCTGAGCCTGGGGTCGGTATAACCCAGGAGAGCTTCTGAGGAAGCATTTTGCTCCTTGGATTCTTCCTGCTGGCCCCAACAGCTGGAAGGCTGCCCCCAGCTCTGTGATTCCTGACCTCATCTAGAGCCTACCCTGACTTGGTCAGGCGTGGACTGACCTGACTCTGTGCAGTCCACCTCCTCATCCACACCCTCTACTGAACTCCTAATTTGGAGGTTGGTTGGATGTCTTGTTCTAGTAAAGAAAAAATCTCCCACAAATCTTATGAAGACTTCCCAAATCACGGCAACTAAGGTTTTCTCCAAGTCCAGAGAAGGAACACTGACTCAACATTTCTAGACTTCTGAGAATGAGGTAGACCTTCCATATACAGCCATTCAGCCCACTGTGTCAGGGAGGAGATCTAGGTCCCAGCAGGACACAGAGGGCAGTTTCAGATGGGGACCATCTGAGGGGCATTCTAAAAACACACAATTTACTAAGGTGTGGACAGGGCACAGGGAAAGCACAGGGCTGATGCGCCCCCCACCTCGCCCACCCCCCCCCCCCGGGCTGGTACCAGGCAGGCTCTGTGAATGCAATGATTTGCATTATCTGCTTGGGTCTGCATGCAAGATGGGGCCAGGCCGGACATAGGCCATGTGTAAAGGCTGCCTGAGAGGCATGAAGGTCATGGCTAAGAATTATAGTTTGCATCAACCCTACAGTGAGAGCTGAAGCAGCAAATACACTGCCATCCTCCCTGTCTCCAATGCCCTGCAGTGCTCACCAGAGCCAGAGGACACGGGAGATTACCAATGCAGACCGCACAGGTCTGCCTCCTGGGAGAGAAGATCTGGAGGGCCAAGGGAACCTTTCCAGCACAGTGACTTACTGACTTACTGGAATATTTTTAAGCAGAGGAGAGGCTTCAGCAAATTGTTATTTTGGAAAAATACTCTGGCAGGGATGTGGGGAAGATTGTAGGAGGAGAGCCACACATAAGAGCACAGCTGGGAGGCCACTGCACAGGGGCATGCAAGAGTCAAGAGCCTAGGGCTGGAGACCACCAGAGTCTGTAAGAGGAGAGTACAGACGTGAAGGTCTGTGCTGTTTGTTTGTTTACTTTTGTACTGAGATACAGCATTGTATTAGTTTCAGGTATATAATATAATAATTCAATATTTTTCTGTACTGCCAAATGATCACTACAATGAGCCTAGTTAACATCCATTACCATCTATCATTATAAAACACTTTTTTCTTTTGATGAGAACTCTCCAGATTGACATTCTTAGACATGAAGTCTTCAGGAGCTAGAATCAATAGGACCTGTCAGCTGCCTAAACTGTAGGGAGAAAGGAGGTGCTGGGGTGACTCTTGGGCTTCTGTACTAAGTGAGTGGCTTGTGGCACATGTTAGTATCACTCAGGCCTCAGCCATCTGCAACCCCCACCCCTGAGGTGAGACTTGTAGTGCTCTGTGTAAGCAGGGCCTGGACACCAGCTAAGATAAAGGGAGCCAACCCATGGTCCCAGAGGAGCCTGACCCGTGTGTCTGATTTCTTTAACCACAATTGCATATCCTAGCCCAAAAAAAGTACTTACTGGCTAATGTTTAAAAATATGGAGATTTTACATAACAATCTATATTTCCAACTTCTCAGGAAAAGAGAAAAGGAAATTGATATAGGACCCACATGCCAGCATGGCAATAACTCAAACTAAGCATCGCCACATGTTTTTTTCAAGTATAATTAAGACAGATGTAATACTGGTTTTAGGTGTAGAATTTAGTGATTCAACACTTCCATACAACACCTGGTGCTTATCACAACAAGTGCCCTCCTTAGTCCCTGTTACCTGTTTCCCCCATCTCCCACCCACCTCCCCCTCTGGTGACCAGCAGTTGAGTCTCTATCACTGAGTCTAAGTTCATCTCTTTCTCTCTTTTTTTGTTCCCTTTGCTAATTTGTTTTGTTTCTTTAATTCCACCTATAAGTGAGATCATAGGATATTTGTCCTTCTCTGACTGACTTATTTTGCTTAGCCTTATACTCTCTAGCTCCATTCATGTCATTGTAAATAGCAAGATTCCATTCTTTTTTATAGCTAAGTAATAAACCATTGTAATATATATGCCATATCTTCTTTATCCATTCATCTAGATTTATTGCAGCATTATTTACAACAGCCAAGATATAGCCACATGATTTTTAAAGGGCACATGCCCTCCAATTTGCACAGATCTCATCCAGCCAGTGTGAGGATTCACAATGTTTCCCAGGCCCATGGGGGCTGAGCTAGGAGCTTGTTGGTAATGAATGACTGTCAGTCTGAAGGTAACCAATAGATATGTGTAGCTATAACTAATGTCAGATTCTTTACAATCTTGCTACAGAACAATATCACATTCCAGCAAGTAAGAAACATAGACACAAATAACTTTAAAATAAAAAACAAAGGGCACATTGTCATCTTCACTGGACAGTGAGTTCAGCAACATGCACACAGAAACAGAAATAAGAAGTTACTCCTTGATGCTTGTTGTCTAAACTCTACTCCCTTTGCACCCATGGGCTTTCTCTCTGGGGTATTTCAGATATAAAATATTAGTGTATTTTAAAAGCTCAAATATGGGCAGCCTAGGTGGCTCAGGTTTAGCGCCACCTTCAGCCCAGGGCATGATCCTGGAGACCCAGGATCGAGTCCCACATCGGGCTCCCCGCATGGAGCCTGCTTCTCCCTCTGCCTGTGTCTCTGCCTCTCTCTCTCTCTCTCTCTCTCTCTCTCTGTGTGTGTGTGTGATGAATAAATAAGTAAAATATTTAAAATAAATAAAACCTCAAATAAAAATCCCCAGATTGTAGACAAAGCATATTTTGGAACGTATCTCTGCTGGCACTAACACATGGGACACCATGGCTGCCAGGAAGCCCAGGAATCACTCAGGGCCACCTCTCTGTAACAAGCTCTGCACAATCCTATATTATAGATGAGAACATATAAGTAATGTTTCTCTCCAGAAGTGCAATTTTCAAAGCTACTAAACAAGTTAGAAAAGAACTATAACCAGTTCCTCTCCAACTATAGGAAGACACATGAATAAAAATACCCAAATACTATAAGGGCTTTGTTTTGCTCTGTTTTGCCTTTTTGTTGAAAAGAAATCCCTAAATATAAAGGTACTTTATATGAAGAAAGATTTAATAGGATATCACCTACAATACTTGGGCAAGGCATCGTGAAGCATGTCCAACACAACACCGGGTAAGACTGACTAGCAAGGAAAACTAAATGCTGCCAAGCACAAAAGTCTGTTGGGCAGTTATGGTGAGCTAGGTAATATGGATCCACATCCCACTGAGGACAACTAGAAAAGAAAAAATATTCTCTGTGAATGAAATTAAGACATTCCCCCTCCCCCCAAAAAAGGACATTTTCAGACAAATAAAAATAGAAATATAACAATAAAGAGAATTTATCATCAGAACAGTCTTAAAGAGTAAAAGGTGAGGTTTTTTAAAGATTTTTTATTTATTAATTTAAGAGAGAGAGAGAGAGTTTGACAGCACAAGCAGGGGTGGAGGGGCAGAGGGAGAAGCAGACTCCCCACTGAGCAGGGAGCCTGACTCAGAACTTGATTCCAGAAACCTGAGTTGAAGACAGATGCTTAACCAACTGAGCCATCCAGGTGCCCCATAAAAAGTATTTTTAGAGTTAGAGGAAGCTTGGAGAAGTAGGAGGAAATGAAGAGTCAAAATAGGAATGGTGTGAGTAAATCTCAACAAAAAGCAACTACATAAAAGCAATTATAATGGCTTGTAGGGTTTTAAATATGTGTATGTAATTAAGCTATGTGACAATGATGGTATATGAGTCAGAAGAATGATAGATAACATTCAATATCTGGGGATCCTTGCATCATCGAGGAGGAGGATAAAAGGACAAATTCATAACTGATTTTGATAAGTCAGGAATACATGTTTTGATCTCTAGTATTACCACTAAAAGAAAAGAGCTACAATTTCCAACTTAATAGATGAGAAAACATACATTAAAGATACATATTCAGTCAGCCCAAAAGAAAGCAAAATGGAGAGAAAAAAGACATAGATAAGATGAATAAATTTTAAAAGTGCATAGAAAAACAAAAGATTTAAATGCAAATATATCAATAATTGCAATAAATCCAAATAAAATAAATGTGCCAATTAAAATACAAGGATTATCAGGATGAAATTTGAAAATTCAATTATATTCTGTTAAAAGAGACATCTTTATTCATTTTTTAATTTTTAAGGGGGTTGCAGAGGGAGAGAATCTTTTTTATCTTATTTTATTTAAATTCAATTAATTGACATATACTGTATCATTAGTTTCAGATGTAGAGTTCAAGGATTCATCAGATGCATATCACCGAATTTTCATCACATCACATGCCCTCCTTAATGCTCATCCTCCAGTAACCCCGTCTCCCTCCCTCTTCCCCTCCAGTAACCCTCAGTTTGTTCCCTAGAGTTAAGAGTCTCTTATGGTTTGTCTCCCTCTCTGATTTCATCTTGTTCTGCTTTTCCTTCTGTTGAAATCTTACCATTTGCAACCACATGGATGGAACTGGAGGGTATTAGACTAAGCAAAATAAGTCAATTAGAGAAAGTCAACTATCATATGGTTTTGCTCATAAGCAGAATTTGAGAAACAAGACAAAGGATCATAGGGGAAGGGAGAGAGAGAATCTTAAGTAGGCTCCAAACCCAGCATGCAGCCCAATGCAGAGCTCAATCTCAACCCTGAGATCATGACCTGAGCTGAAATCAAGACTCAGATGCTTAACCTACTAAGCCACTCAGGTGCCCCTAAAGAGACAGTCTTTAAATATAATGACCATAAATATTGAAAATAAAAGATCAAAAAAAGAAACACAAGACTACTAACCAAAATAAATTCAGTCTAATTACACGAATCAGACAGAGTCAACTTTAAGAGGAAGAGACAGAGATGTTTAATGATATTTGAAGTTTAAATTATCCAAAATGTAACAAAAAGTCTAAAAGTGTCTAATAACATTACCTCAAAATATACAAAGCAAAAACTGACAGAACCATAAAGGGAAACAGAAAAATCTACAGTCATGGAGGCAGATTTTAACACAACCCTCTTACTAACTTATCGAACAGACAACAAATCAGTAAAAGTACAGGACATTGAAATAATTAAATTACAAATGAAATGAATATACATGTATAGAAAGCTGTAACAAACCACTACAAAATATACATTGTTTATATTTATAAAATGTTTACAAAAATTAACTGTAAACTGAGCCATGTAGTAAACCTCAGGAATTCAAAGGATTGAAATCATACAAGTATTCTGAAAGTTGAAAAATTCAGTGACCTCAATTTATTTTAAGACATTAAGAAAATGGCAGCATATGAAATCCACAGAAAGTAGAAGGAAAATAATAAAGATGTGAACAGCAATTATGAAATAGAAAACAAAAATAGTATAAATAGCATCAATAAATCTAAAAACTGGTTTACTATAAAGACAAATAAAATTAATAAAATTCCTTCGCAAGACTATTGAAGAAGAAAAGAAAGAACAATCTCTAATAATTAATTCCAAGAATGAAATGTGGAGTATCATCACAGAGTCTGAAGGCACTAAAAAAAGAGGATGGAGGATAATATTTGCACACTAATATATTTCAAAATTTAAATGCAGGCCAAGACCCCTTGCTTTGAGGCAAGGCCAACTCTGCAGAGTGATGATGCTCCAGAGCTCCCTGCAGGATGAGGTGGAGGCAGGGACTCTTTCTGAAACCCCACCTTTGCTGTGCTCCCTTCCCCTTTTCTTTTCCCTGTTTTGCTTTTCCCACTCTCTTATTAGGCTCCACTGGAAATACTTCGCAAAAAGATCACTTGGATGTGAATCCTCATCTCAGCTCTGCCTCTCAGACCCCAACCCAAGAAAATTCTTAAACTATATACATGTAAAATACTGATTAAAAAAATACTGTGACCCAAATATGACAAACCATTAGTATTTATTAATTCAGGGTGGTGGGTTCATATGAGTCTGTTATATTAGTCTCTGCATTTTTTTTCTTTAGATTTTTCTTCTTAATTGATTTTTCTTCTTAATTGATAAAAAGGATAAAATCCTCTCCTTAGAGGATGCAGATAGGGAGAAATTCTGAAGCATTCATTTAGTAAAAGCAGGTCACCTGCAGTGGGAAAAGTCTGCCTTTGCCACAGTGAGACTTCATAGAGAAGACAGGGAAACAATACCTACAAGAAAGATTAAAAAAAAAAAAAAAAGTACCATCCAAGAAGATACTACATTCAGCCAAGACGTATTCAAGAACAAAGGCACTTCATCAAAATTTAAAACTTTTTTTGCATCAAAGGACACCATTAACAGAGTAAAAAGGTAATCTACAGAAAGGGAGGAAATATTTACAAATTATATATCATATATGGGATTGATATCCAGAATATACTAAGAATAATTCAACAGCCAAAAAAGAAACACCCATTAAAAATTGGGCAAAGGGGATCCCTGGGTGGCGCAGTGGTTTGGCACCTGCCTTTGGCCCAGGGCGCGATCCTGGAGACCTGGGATCGAATCCCACGTCGGGCTCTCGGTGCATGGAGCCTGCTTCTCCCTCTGCCTGTGTCTCTGCCTCTCTCTCTCTTTCTCTCTGTATGACTATCATAAATAAATAAATAAATAAATTTAAAAAAAATTTTTAAAAAATTGGGCAAAGGACAGGGATCAGCATTTCTCCAAAGAATACATAAGATGGCCAATAAATACATGAAAAGATGCTCAACATCACTCTTCATTAGGAAAATGTAAAGGAGTCTCATGATGAGATACCACTTCACACTCATAGGATGACTATTACTGTTTTTACAAAGCCAGAAAAACAAAAACAAAATAAAACAAGTTTGGAAGGGGATGTGGAAAAATGGGAACCCTTGTACTTTGCTGGTGGGAAGGTAAAGCAGTGCAGCCCCTGTGGAAAACATTCTGGTGGTTCCTCAAAAAAAATCAAATAGAAGGGGCACTGAGTGGCTCAGTTTAAGCCTCTGCCTTCAGTTCAGGTCATGATCTCAGAGCCATGGGATCGAGTCCCACATCGGGCTCCCTGCTCAGGGCCTTTCCCCCTGCCCGTGCTCTCTCTCTCTCTCTCTCAAATAAATAAATAAAATCTTTTTTAAAAATTACCATGTGAACCAGCAATCCTATTTCTGGATATGTATCCAGAAGAACTGAAAGTAGGGACTCAAACAGATATTTGTATGCCCATGTCCACAGCAGCCTTATTCAAAACAGCCAGAAGACAGAAACAACCCAAATATCCATGCACACATGATTAGATAAACAAAATGTGATATATAGACACAATAGAATATTATTCAGCCTTAAAAAGAAATGAAATTCTGGCACTTGGTACAACAAGACCATTATACTTAGTGAAATAAGCCAGACCAAGAAAAAAAGACAAATATTGTATGATTCCACTTATGAAGCATCTAGACTAGACAATTCATAGATATAAAAAGTAGAACAGTGATTACCAGGGTTGGGGAAGGAAAGAATAAGGAAATGTTTTTTTAATGGGTATAGACTTTTATAGAATAAAAAGGTTCTGGAGATGGATGGTGGAGATGGTTGCATAATAATATGAATATACTTAATTCCACTGCACTGTACATTTAAAAATGGTTGAGATGGTGAATTTTATGTCATGTATATTTTACAATAAAGTAGAAAGAATAAAAGCAACAGTAACATTTTCAAATGTTAAGAAAAACTCAGAAGATGGAGCCTTTCCTTAAAAAGTTGATGAACAAATCTAGCCAACCAGGAGATGATGCAAAATTTTAAAAACCAAGATTGTAGAAGTCACATAAAAGGAATGGTGATGAGTCTTTAATTCATGTAAATAAACACAGGAACATTAAGGATGTAGGACAGAACATGTACTATATTAAATTAGTAAAAATATAATAAAAATTAGGAAGTGAATGGAGGAAAGTCAAGTAATAGCGTCTGAAGTTTAGTCATGAAGTTTTTAAACACAGCAACCCCAAACAAGTTGCTCATAATCTCATTCTTAGGAATGTCTCTGAGGATATGATTTATTCTTGTGAAGCATTAAGCCCAAGTTTATCAAGTCCTTCCTTTCATTTCGTTATCGTCTATTAAATTCACAAAAATTAAATATTTCTAATTAAAAAATGGCATACATCATGTGATAGCATTTTTATAGAATTACATCAATTTATTTATCCTAGGCAAAATCCTAGTTGTATATTTGTTTGAAAATGTCTGGAAATGGTATTGACCAAATGCAAACACTAGTTATTTCTAAAAAGTGGGGTAGGGGTGATTTGTAGTTTTCTTTGTAGATTTCTTTACTGCTGGATTTTTTTCTTTTTAAGAACAAGCATAATTTTTTTTTTAATGTCAACTATTCTGATGAATGAATAAATCCAACCTGCATCCAAAGAAGCCATCCCGCTGTAGCTTCAACACCTAAAGCAATTCAGGGTCTCTCTGGTGAATGCTTGCCAAGCAGCCTGTACTAGGGGCTGCCATTCCTGTGAGCATTATTTATGGAAACTGCCTCAGGGTATCTCAAGGCTGCTGGAACAAAGGCCTGCAGTCACATTCTATAGATTATTAACTTCCAGCCTCACACATTTCAAAAAACCTTCTAGAATGATATTTCTCAACGAGGTAGTTTTTTCCCCCAGGGAACATCTGGAGATGTCTGGAGACATTTTTTGGTTGTTGCAACTAGGGTAAGGAGGATGCTAATTTGGGGGACAGCCCCCCACTGCACAGAATTCTCTGACCCAAAATGTTAACAGCGGTGAGACAGAGAAATGCATTCTAGAAGGATTCGTGTCCACACAACCAAGATTCTTTATGCTCGTAGTGACTTACACAAGTTAAAGTGAAAATAATTATTTTACGTAATTCTTTTATATAACAACAAAGCATCATTAAAATCTTCAACCACTGGATACTCTTAACAATGCAGACAGCTTTGCCTGCACTCATCACCATGAAGCAAATTACCCTTTATCCACATGATGCTTCTTACTATTTTCTTTCTTTTCTTCTTTCTTTTCTTCTTTCTTTAAGATTTTATTTATTTATTTGAGAGAAAGAAAATGAGTGAGTGGAAGGGAAGAGAGAGAATCTGAAGCAGAGTCCTCACTGAGCACAAAGCCGATGTGGGGCTCGATCCCATGACTGAGAAATCATAACCAGGCCGAAACCAAGAGTTGGACACTTAACCAACTGAGCCACCCAGGTGCTCATGCTTCTTACTATTTTAAAGTAGGTTCGTGTAGGTTACTTTATATACTTTCTTGCCCTACATTAAGAACCACAAAATAGTCTTAAGAAGCTCTTAATTCAACATACCTCAAACCATATTCAAAGCATTCATATTTGACAATCCACAGTGGACTTTTCTTTCCAAGAAAAAAATAAGCATAGATTTTCAAGTTTAATGATACCAAGTTTTTAAAAAATTCTTTTTTGACTTTTCTCAGTGATTTACTTCCATCCATGGTTAGGCATTTCACATAGAAAAACAGAGGTTTTGTGCCAACAACTCATCAAGAATATTACCCAGACCACATTTTAGGGGCATAGGCTTTAAACAAACTCCCACAAGAAATATTATTTGACAGCTACAAAAGTAAGTCATGAAAGAAGCCAGCATGTTGTTTTTATCTCACTCCTTCAGGGATTGGTTGGCAGTCTGCATGCTCTGGGCCACCCATAGATGGCATATCATCCCAGGTACACAGAGAAACAGCACATCCACAATGGGAAGAGCTGACAACAAACTCAAAATTCCTTAACAAAAATGATAGGAGAGTCTCCCTGGTTAAATGACAATAGCCTTGTGTAGGCCATTGCTAAATGGTTGACATTCAAATCCGTTGAGTTTTCCAGAGGGTTAAGCAGGGCTTTGGCAGGGTTAACAGAGTTAAAATTCACCAAGTCTAATTTTGTCACTGCCCTCAAGATTAATCTAGTTACAAGAGAAAAGAAAATACATGAATTCTAGGGGCCACTGAGTGCTCAAAGACAAAGGACAACATCTCTCAGCATGGGAAGTTAGGTGTGTTTCCTGAGAAGGTGTCACTTGAGCTGAAGCTTGGTGAATGAGCAGGAGTTTATGAACCATACCAGTGATCATCTAAGCAAAACGTCTCTATAATTTGTGGGGAAGGGAGGTGATACTTGTATAAATTCTAGTGGGTTGCAGAGAGAGTAATCAAAGGAATATGGTAACTTGTAGAGATCTGTATCATGTTAGATTTTTATCTATCTCATAATATGACCACGAACTTAACAACCAGCCACACTGCAAGCACTTGCTGTGCACACATGTAGCTCGTGGTTATTGCATTAGTGCAAATATAGAAAATCCCCATAATTACAGAAAGTTCTGTTAGACATCAATGGTATAAATGACTGTCAGAAATATGGTCACAAAGTCGAAATAAAAGCCAAAAGTTTTCTTGGAGAGAAATCTTACATGTCTGTATGTACACACATACATACATGTATGCTACAACCTTACATGAGGTCAACCATTTTATTTAATCATGTATGTGATTAACTTAGAAATATCCAGTGGGAATGTTTATTTATTCTTTTTAAGATTTTATTTATTTATTCATGAGAGACACACACAGAGAGAGGCAGAGACATAGGCAGAGGGAGAAAAAGGCTCTATGCAGGAAGCCCGATGTGGGACTCGATCCCGGGACTTCAGGATCACGCCCTGGGCTGAAGGCAGGCGCCAAACCACTGAGCCACCCAGGCATCCCATGAATGTTTAATAATAGAACTTAAACTTCCAAAATTATCAGAGACAATGAATTCAAGAAAACTAGGGTCTGGAGATAAAAGTACCAAAAATTAAAGAAATATACCAAAAATTGAGAATTTTCACTTGTTTAGATTCTGTGTCATGGATTCAGTTTTCACAGCATTAATTTTTCCTTCACCCTACTATCAAAATCCTGCTATGACATCATTTGTTTACATACTTGTCTTAACTTTTAAAACTTTTTCATCTCATTTTATTATTTTCATATACTCTATGTTTTCTTCAATTTCACCAATAGCCAAAGCAAATGTCATTTAAAATATAATTGTTTCCCTGCAATATATTATCTTCCAAATATTCCTTTTTACCTCTTGGAGGATATAGTTGTATGTTATGATACAGCATCTTTTCACATTTCTCACGTTATTGTTGTTGGTTTTCATTCATTATACAAGGAGAGATCTGTTCTAGGCTGGTGTTTGCCCCAAAATGTTGTAGGACAGGCTCTCGTTGAGTGGACAGATTTTTACTTCCCATGTGGACTCTAGGAGTACAATCCTTCACCTCAGTTTGGCTGATGTGTGTGGAGCAGGTAGTGAATCTAGCCTGAAATTAGTGCCAAAGAGACAATATCACCTCTGCAGTTTCTCCTCTGGATTTATGAAGGATGCTGCCTCCAAGAATGAGGTTTCCATGTGGAGCTTTCTGTTCATACCAGTGAATTTCCTGGCACAGCTGTTTGCCTTCTTAGAAAGGACCTGAAATGTCGGGGAAAAAATCCACATGGGAGAAAAGCACAAACGCCCACAGCTTTATGTCTGGTGTGGCCTGGCTTCTGCTTGATTTTACCTGGGCCAGGAGCTTCCAAATATTGTTAATCCCCAGCAGCCCAGCCAACAAGGCTCCAAGCAGAACCACGGCTGTCTCCCTGCCATTCGAGACTCAACTTCAAGTCCATGATAAATTTGGCTCTGCTTCTAAACTACTGGATGACCTCCAACACTTGGTGAAGTCAGCCTATTGAGCTTTTTCTTTTTCCCGTGATAATATAAAATGCCAAAATCTTAATGACCTTCAAATAAATATTCATCACTGACTCAAAGCTACAACCTCATCTCACCTGGTCACCTGAATCCACCAAAAATTTCATTCTCCAGACCTCACCTCCATTTCATTTCCTCAGAGGAACCTCCCTGACTTCAGCCTATAATTAGCCTCCCTCCTCACCTGCAGTTTTGTTTTCCACATTTTTAGTGACCCTGCTCAACTGCAGTCTGGATGCAGTGATCCTCTTTCTGACACATCATCAGATGGTCAGTAGTAGCCTAATGCTAGATTACCATGGCTACATCACCCACCTCACTTCATCTCATCATGTAGGCATTGTATCATCTCACATCCTCATAAGGAAGGTAAGTACAGAACAATATGGTGGTTTGAGAGGGAGAACACATTCACATAACTTTCATGACAGTATACTATTTCATTGTATATTGTTACAACTATTCTAATTTATTTTTGGTTATTATTGTTAGTTTCTTAATGTGCCTAATTTATACATTAGACTTCATCATAGGGATGTATGTATAGAAAAATACATAGTATATATGGGGCTCAGTATAACTCCATGCACGATTTCAAGTGTCCACTAAGCCCTCGAATGTATCTCCTACAGATGGGGGGGTCTACTGTATGCAGCAAACCATATGATTACCTGATTAATGTCTGTCTCATCAACTAGACTACAAGCTCCACAAGATCTGGCATTTGATCTAGTTTTATCTGCCAGTGTATCTGCAGCACTTAGCATGGTACCTGACATACAAGAGGAACTTAATAAAAACATTTACTAAATGGATGCACGAATTAGTAATTTAGCTAATGGGCAAACACACGCATAGAGCTAATACTTTGAATAATAAATGTGTATGGATAAAAATTCATGTTTTGAGATAATGAATCAAGAAATTAAAATTTCTCCAACATGGAAAAATTTCTCTATGAACCATTTTGAAAGCGAAGGGGGCCAGACTCCTGAGCTGTGAGTTTATCTTTTTTATTATCTTATTTTTGTTATTCCCTAAATTAGCTTTTGATTCTGGTCATATCAAGCTATGCTACAGAGCCCACAAGGGAGAAACATATCTTACCCAAGTCCTCAATGAGTATGGACTCACACTGGCTCGTTTCTTTATTGACAGTGTTAATCCTCTTTTCATTACTATTTAAGCAGAGGCTTAGGTGAAGACATTCCATCTCTGTACAATAAGGAAAACTGATTCTGTCTTCCGTGGAGCTGGGTTGAGTTACCGGGTATGTTATAATTGATTAAGAAACAAACCCCTCAGGCTTGTAATAGCTGATACATGATTCTGGTTCAGCTTGAATCCATAATCCATTGGCTTCAAAATTTGTTTAACAATTGGGGGATTTTGAAGGCCATGAGTGTAGCGGAACCAATTAGCAGACAATATCCCAACCAAAGCTTCCAGAAGTCTGGTGTTACACTAAACTAGCCTTTGGCATCTTTCTCAAAAACACAATTAAGAAATACACACTGATAGGTAACTTTAATGTAGAATCACAGGCCGTTAGAGCTGAAAAGGGACTTTCAGGCTTATACTTTTACAGATGGTAAAACAGAGGCTTGGAAGCAAAGCTACACAGTTGATTTGGTAACAGTATGCTTGGATGAGAACTCAGATTTCTGCTTGCAACCCAGGACTCTTATCACTAGCCACAGTCCTCACCTTTACCAGTGACTAATCTACAGCCATTCCCCCCCACCACCTTTTGCCACTACTATTTCTCCTACATGTCGAAGCTAGATGTGTCCCTTTAAAATATAGTTTCACATCTGTCATACTCACCTACTGCTCTAACATCTATAGGACAAAGTCGGAAGTCTTTGGCTTGGCAGGCAAGATGCTTCGACTTCTGCCTCCTACCAGCACATCCAGCATCACCTCTTGCTATGTTTCCACGCAGTGACAGCTGCTTTCATTCAACTGTTCTGGTCACCACTGATCATCATGCTGGCTGTGCGTACATTTGTTTATGCACTTCTCCCTCTGATGACACGCAGTGGTGGTGGTTGGCGGGGGGGGGGGGGGTGCCCAAAATCCCTGTCAATGAAGCTCTTGTTGTCCTCAACTGCAGTAGTGTGTTATCAAAGAGCCATCAGCCTTTTCAGAAGTGAGATGCTGCAGAAAGACATCTCCCTGAGGTCACATCCAGCAGCAGCCTCCATTCAATGAATAATGCAAGCACAGGTATAAGGGCCTGGCCATCTCAGTGCAACTTGGGATGACTAGTTGGCTTCAATTGCTCCAGCGTTCCTTGTGGGGTGGGTGGAAGCTGCATTTGGGTCTACATTACAGCTCAACGTCCCCCTCTGCCTGTCTTCCATGGGTGTCAAGCCCAAATAAACATCTTGCATGTTGAACTCTCCCCCAGAAAACCCAGCAGGCAACACTCCCTGCCCCAAAATGCCTTCTTCCATTTAAGTTCTATTCCCTAGGCCACTCCTCTTCAGAAATTCTGCAGCACACATAGACCATTTGATTTATTTGACATCAATATGAACCACCTCATATCACTCATTATTTCAGAAATACATGATATCAAAGCATCCACTGTGCTTTATGCCCCTTTGTATTCACAAGAACTAGCACCATGCCCTGTGCACAGTGAGTAATCAGTGCACAGTAACACTGATAAGGAAGATGGAACCAATCCTGAATGGACAATCCATAGATTGTAGCTCCCTGAGGGCAGAGTACTGCTACTCCCCTTCCCCAGGTTCTTTATAGCAGGCACTGAAGAGAATGAAGGAAAATAAGTTTGCTTTTGCATTCTTAGCCACGGGAGAGTAGGTGAGGAGGGAAAGGGAAGCAGAAGAAACGTTTTGTTCAAGGGGAATGACATACAAAGTATGTTGTACAATGTCTTTTTTTGATGCCTGAACGACTACGGAAGACACTGAGTAGACACCTGCTGAAAGCTGCCACTCTGGTGCGGGGGAGTCTGGTTCTGCCACGTGTGATGGCTGCTGATGGCTGCCCACGTCCATTTAGAATGACTCAAGTTGTGAAGTAGAAGCCACTTCTCACCCCAAAACAGCCAAACAAAACTATTCCTTTTGTTTTCTCCTTATGGAAAACCATAGATGTTTGGAAGACAGGCTTTTGTCTTATTTAAAATAAAACTGGATCACAGTGACTCTCATGAAGTAGACCAAAAATCAACAAAAACTCACTGTGAGCAGTTAGAGCCATGGCTTGAATTTTGTGAGCATGTTCTGAAGAGGACCAAGAAATCTCATCCTCTAGGGAAAACTCAAAAGCTAACATTGGATACCGCCCTCCAGCAAGGGGCACTTTGCCTACTGCTCTGAAGTGGTGGGCACCGGGTCCAGCCCTTGTCTTACACATGTGGACAGATCTGGCCGGGTACCTGATGGGAAATCTAATGAGGGGGAATGGAAAAATCTACTGAAACCATTTCTCTTGCCAGGACAGACAGAGGAAAACAAAACAGGAACAGGACACAAGGGGAGGGTCCAGGAAGCAGGAAAACTCAGGAATGGTTAGAACTGGCTCTCAGTTGAATGGATTTCAGAAGCTTGCAGCAAGAGGGCAGCCCAACACTTCCTTATATAATGTAATTTCCAAATTACACCTAGACCACACTATCTGGGCAGCATCCTCTGAAATCCAATCTAACCTGTCATTTGTTAGCTTTGGACATTTTCTTGGTGTCCAAACAGATAAGTTAGGAGGCAGTCCCAGAATCCTTTTATCTCCCCCCTAGAAAATCTATGACAAAAATCTTTGCCTTACATTCCTGGAAATCAATCATCTCATCAGAATGACAGGGAAGGAAACTTCCTATTTTACTTCACTTTGAACAAAATGAGAAATGACTTCAAACCTGAAGTGTACTGTTTTCACCTAAGGCTAGCTTCCTTGTGTGACCATCATTGTATATATCATGTATGTTACACAATGTCCTTCATAAAATGACTCTGGCTTTCAGCATAATAGTCAGGGGCGTCAGGGGCATCAGGGGCATCAGGGGCATGGGCTTAAGAGTGAAATAGACCTCAGTTGATACTATGTCACCCAAGAACTGGTAATTTGGACCCAACCATTTAGCCTATCAAATCTGAACTTTTCCATGCGTACAACAAATATGGGATTTGTGTCAGACTCTAACAGCTGACCTTCACTATCCACACCTTCCTTCTTTTTTGCTAAAATCCCAGGTAGTGACAATCTTGTTCCCACCTTCCAGCCTCCCTTGCATTCTGGGTGGCCATGTGACCCAGTTCTGGTCAATGATACAGAAGAAGACATTTGTTCCGGGTGTTCAGAGCAAACATGCTTTTTTGATTAATGGGAATAATCGGCTCCAACCCTCTTCTCTCCTTCTTTCCTCCCAGGGCTTCACTATGATAACTGCAGGTACAACAGACATCTTGCTTTGACAAGAGGAAAAGCCAATACCCCAGTATGGGGAGCAGAAAGGCAGACTGGATTTCTGGTGGTGTCACTGAGCTACAGTACCAGCCCTATTTGTTTACATAACTATTGGTATAGCATTATGTTCTCCCAGCTAAAAATACTCAACTGATATAGAGGTTGTTGTGAGGAGTAAAAGACATTCTTTATTAAAATTATTTGGTAAAGCACCTGGCACATCCTAGGTTTGTCCAACTCCAAAGCTTACCCTTCTTCCATGACAGCAGGCTTGTCCATAAAAATTACATTTATCTGTGACATATATTGCCCAATGGCATAAACCAAGTATCATTCCATGTACTTTTTATTTCATGTACTAATGCAAATACCTTTTTATAACAAACAAACATACCCTTTCAACATTATGCAAATAGTTTCTCTAGAAAAACACATGTGGGAAATCTCAAGCACTAAAGTCTTGTAGACAAACCACTGATTCTACTTTACACGGGGTGAGAATGGAGAAAATCACAGAATCTGAAGAATGTCAATTTGAACAAAAATATTTTGGGTGTCCTTGGCAAATACTGAGTCATGGAAGTGGTTTAATTTTTCTTGTATAGCGATGCTTCACTTTTCTAGGACTAGAACTAACTGTGGTACCTAAGGACACCTGGGTGGCTCAGTGGTTGAGTGCCTGCCTTCAGGCCCAGGGCATGATCCTGAAATCCCAGGATCAGGTCCCACATGGGGCTCCCTGCATGGAGCCTGTTTCTCCCTCTGCCTATGCCTCTGCCTTTCTCTGCGTGTCTCTCATGAATAAATAAATAAAAAATTTTTTAAAAGAACTAACTGTGCTACCTAAATGAACTTTCCACATAAAGAAAGTTTGCCCCTTAGGCATTATTTGCATTGAAAAAATACTATTATTGTTATAAATATCAATTATTACACTAGATTAAAATACAGCACTTTTAATATTCTCACTTGATCTCCTCATACAACTATTATAAAGCTATTATATTTTAAGGCAAAATGTTAGACTCGAGTAACTCACATCTACCTTTATCAGTTCCTCCACCTTCCCTGAATGGCAGGCTGAGAAATTAAATTTCATAAATGTCAAAACCATTACAAATGTAGATGCTTGTGCAGGGAAAATAAAAGAATATACACCACTCAAAAGGCAAAGGAAAGCACATTTTAAAAAATATTTGTTAAAATCAAAAGAAGTAATGTTAGATTCCTGTTCTTGCTCATTTAAATTCAAGACAAATGGTAGAAGAAATAAAAATGGAATGATTAGGTAATGAACTCTCACCAAAAGAGGGGGATACAGATGAAGCTAAAATATAAGATAGTTGTAATATCATAGAATTAAAAATGAATATAAGTGTTATCAAGCAGAAAATAAATAAATACATAAATCTGAATCCCATAAGGAATAGCAAATACTAAAGCTTCTTTTAGAATGCTGATGAAAAGGATAAGTAAATTAAAACAAGATAAGAAATATGGGATCCCTGGGTGGCGCAGTGGTTTAGCGCCTGCCTTTGGCCCAGGGCGCGATCCTGGAGATCCGGGATCGAATCCCACGTCAGGCTCCCGGTGCATGGAGCCTGCTTCTCCCTCTGCCTGTGTCTCTGCCTCTCTCTCTCTCACTGTGTGCCTATCATAAAAAAAAAAAAAAAAAAAAAAAAAAGAAATAATACTTGTGGCAATCAAAGAGCATTATCAGGAAATACCACTGTTTTTTATTGTAGTAGAAAGAAATTTTCTGAACCGAAGTCAGATCTCCATACAGAGACTACCAAGGTTCATTTCAGGTAAAATCATTGAAAAAACACATTCCCAGTAATGCATCCAGACAAAGTTTCTCCAACACAAGATTTAGAACTAATCTTCTAAGCTTCCAGACAGGAAAAACATAGGTGATCACAAACTGAGAAAAATCAGTCACCAAGGATTATTTTATTATTTTTATCTGTTATTGTACTTTGTTGTTCCTTTGTGTTAACATGAGGCTTTTTTTTTTTTAGTTTTTAATTATTTTATTTTCCAAATAACTTATAATCACAGATCTTATTTCTTCTTTGATCCAATAATTGTTGGCTTAGGAGACAAGCTTATATCAATTTACAAATGGCTAGATTTATATAATTTCTATTGTTACACGTGTCTAGTTTTAATTGCATTGTGATAAGAAATGAGGTATATGTCTCTAATATGGAAAATTTATTGACTTTTCCTTGTGAATTGATACGGGTAACTTTGGAACTATGTCTTTTTTAAAGAAAATATATTTTCTATTTGGAAAGCATAGAGTCCAACATAAATCTATTAGATCAAATGCATTAAGTATATTTCAATTTATATCTTCCTGATTTCAGCTTTTAGTTCCAATAGTTTTGGAGTAATCTTAAACTTTTGGATTGATCTCGGGACACCTGGGTGACTCAGTGGTTGAGCGTCTGCCTTCGGCTCAGGGCGTAATCCCGGGTCCTGGGATTGAGTCTCACATTGGGCTCCCTGCAGGGATCCTGCTTCATCCTCTGCCTATGTCTCTGCCTTGCTCTCATGAATAAATTAATAAAATCTTTAAGAAAAAAAATTTTTGATTGATATTTCTTCAAAATAATAATAGTTCTGTCTCTTTCTTTATAGTCTTTATACTACTTATTGCCTTTTCTTATTGCATTGGCTGGGTATTCAAATATAATACTTAATATTATTATATTATTCTATTATTCCCTTCCTCATTTCAATAGGATGCTTTAACACTAAGTGTCATGTTAGTCATGTTAGTTAGTTCCTTAATATCTATTAAGAAATATTCCTTACAGTCCCACTTCACTAAAAAATTACTTTATTAGTATTCTGTGTTGAATTTTGTCATATGCCTTCATGATATACTGAGATAATTCTACAATCCGTTAATGATTTAATTTTTAAACTGAAATAACTGCACTTTAAACTACTCCTTCATTCCCAGGAAAAATCACACTTGGTTGTGATGTATTAACCTTAAAAGAAAAGAAATAAAAAGCTGCTAGATTCCATTAGTTAATATTTTATTTAGGATTTTAGCATTTGGTGCATTAGATTGGAATATAATTTCCCTTCTCTGGATTATCTTTGATGTTTTGATATCCATAACATACATAACACACTAGCCTTTTAGAAAGATTTCTAGGGCAGCCCCGGCGGCACAGCGGTTTAGCGCTGCCTGCAGCCCAGGGCATGATCCTGGAGTCCCGGGATCGAGTCCCACGTCGGGCTCTCTGCATGGAGCCTGCTTCTCCCTCTGCCTGTGTCTCTGCCTCTCTCTCTCTCTGCATCTCTATGAATAAATAAATAAAATCTTAAAAAAAGAAAGATTTCTAGCTCATTCTATGCTCTAGACAGTTTATATTAATCGAAATACCTTTGAATGGTTGTTAGAGTTCATATGGAAAAGTATCTTGGCCTGATGTCTAAGTAATAGACAGCTGGTTGCTTTTTCAACTTTTCTATAAATATTGGTCTATTATGCTTTCTGTTCTTTATTTTAGGAATTTAGGTTTTATACTGAAATTATCCATTGTATCTAATTTTTAAATTTTGTTATTAATTAAACATAGGAGAGGATGTGTGGTCTGTGGAGTACGCTGGTAGTTGATCCTCTAAATTTGGGCTCCCTATTTCCCTTAGTGGTCGCTAGCTTTCTGGAGCATCATCCTATTCTCTGGCCCATGTTCTACTTCCTGCTACGTAGGAGAAAACACTACTGTCATGTACTGCTCAGCTCAAACAGGCCCACACCCTACTATCCTTCCACTTCATTTTTATCTGCTAATTCTAGCCTTAGGCTTTCCACAGAATGGCTTCCATCACAGAATTTCTCTTTAATATATGTGGGCTACAGTTTCCTACAATCTATATGAACTACCTACTTTTTATTTTCATAATTCCTTAGAATTTCTAGTTTGTTGGTACAACTTTCTCTTCTTTTCAGGGTTATCACTGACTTCTTATTCTTTATACATCTTTGAGGTCATTTCATGAGATTTGCAATATGTGATAAAGCAGATACAAAGTTATTAGCCACCATCTTGACCCAAAGTGTCATGTCCTATCTTAAATTTCTTATAAAAATGCCTAATATCTCCTTTTGACATGGGATCTAATTTTTAAAATTAGATTTATATATATTTTATATATTTTATATATATTATTTTATATATTATTTTAAAATTAAATTTAATTAATCATTAAATATTCTACATACTCCATGGTACAGCTAATCATTTGGGAGGCCTAAATGCCAAGACCAATGGAAAATCCAATGGAATATCATCAGAATTTCTAAGGAATGGAAGGGCAGCTTTCCCATTTATGAACCCTAGCTTATTACATAGGCTGGTATGTTGAATAAACTTAATGAAGTTTCTGCAAATATTGCTAGTGTGCTTTAGCAATACAGAGTATTGAGTTTAGTCAACTTTACTTCCTCCTGTCCTTAGAATGGCTACTGCAGATCAAGTCAAAAGGAATTATAACTCCCTTATTTTCACCATGTTCATAGTGACCCAAATCCTTTCTGCCCATTGATTAGACCAAGGTAAGAAGGACAGAGGCACTTTCTAACTTTATCAGTAAAGACTCTCAGATTCTACAGTATGTGTCTTTAAGGTGATGCTTCCACTCTTGTCACCAGTAGGTTATGGAAAACCCAAAACCATTTAATTTATGAAGTAAATTTATGAAGTAGCTGATGTCACAAATATGGCTCAGTAGCAAACAAACCAACCAACCTACCTTTAGGTTATGGAGATGTCGAAAATAGATAAAAACATGTCTTCATTTATTAAAAATCTCCCACTGACCCCAAAAATGTCCTTATAAATACTTAAAAAATTCTTAATGGAAGAAGCTTCTAGAACATAATCATTAAAGATATGAATCTGGTAAGCAAGGTTAAGAAAGGTCATCATTGGAATTCTTTTTTCAAAGCCAAGTATCCTGATCCTTGTGGACTGACTACAGGCTGTTTTCTTATAAAATCAATAGCTTTTTCATTTTAAAATAGCCAATACTTGGTTTTGCTCCTCAGAAACACTGTTAGTTTATAATCTTATGGGTCCTGTGAATTATGTAATTGATTGGATTTCTCTCGCCAAGTCAGCTGCTGGTAAGCTCAGAACGGAAACTGCTCGATCCTATAGTAAGTACGTAGAGCTCTATGGTATGCATCTGTATTGCAGTCTTATTCGTGGCTTCATCACGTGCCTTTCTTTGTCTTTGTCATCTACATCTGGTTTATTTGTCAGATTTTCAAGCTCTTTAGTGGCTGCCTTGTTTAAAATTAGATATAACTTTTTTAAAAAATAAAAACTCTTACTCTGAAATGTTTGTATAGTGAGGCTACCTCCTGGAGTTTTAGTGTCCTTTAGATGGACTAGGATAACTACAACTGGAGCTCAGAATGCAGCACAATCATATCAGAAAACCAGTCCTAGGGGTGCGGGCTCTCCACTTTCTTGGAGGTTTCCTAAGAGGAGTTGGATGATTTTATAACAGAGATGCAACATCAAGCATGACACCTCTTGCCCTCCCCAATACGGTAAAAGCCAGAAAAAAAGAGGCTTCCACCCATCGATATCCATCATTCCCAAGGCAAGATGGGAATTATCTGGGGGCAGGCTGAACCTGATGTTCTGTGGAGTCTGAAAAAGAGACTCACTTCTTAGCTCCAACTTGTGCCTGCATGGTATAGAGGAGAAATGTTCTGATTCTTTTATGCCTAGTGTTCATATCTATAAACCACAAGACTATTTGCTGAGCATCTTCCCCTCCCCAAAATAGTTCCACTTGTATCTGAACTGGCAGGTGTAAGTCAGCAGAGGCAATTCATCACAAAACAGGCACACAGGTGCTGCAATACTGAATAGTTCCAGCTGTTGGGTCATGGCACTCCTATATGGAACTCCATCCCTGGTTTTCCTAGCTCTGCCCTGGTTATGCCCATAGCAGCTTAGTGACAGCTTATAAGGATGAAAAAAATCTTGTTTTAGAAATTAACAAAATGTCATTGAAATTATCAGTGTCATTAACTATGGAATAATCTCTACAAATCCAGATTAGCATAATAGGTGACTCCTTACAATTGCTATATTCACTCAGATCCCCAAAACTCCAGAGCGGATTTTTTTTTTGCACACAAACTGCAAGATATATGTCAAAGACTTTTTCCCCTTTAAGAACCCACACAGATGCATCATAAATTGTTGCCGTAAAAATTACTATCTGGCCTTAATGTTGTTATGAGTTCATACTTTCTATTTTATAGTTAAACTGTTTCAAGCTGTAGATACTATTATAAAACAAAAAAATTAACAATTTTTGTTTCAGAGACTCATTACTCCCTTTGTGCGAGGAGTCTCACCACACTTTCCTCCAGTCTGAATACCAGCCTTTAATTAAATGTCCGCCTGCAATGTCTATTCCTCATATAGCATTCCAGATGTCTATCCAGTGGGAAGGAGTCCCTGGACTGTTTTGTGGTTGATGTCCGAGTCACTTTTCTGCTTTTGCTGGGCACTACGCCAAATAAATGATCTAAAGCATTCAAAATAGACGCCAAAATTAATAAATTTTTACTCATATGAAATTCAGGACCGTGCACCCTGTTTTATGAAGTATGAGTGCTGTCAACAAACTGGAGGGGATTTTTAAATAAAGTCATCCCCCTGTAAATTTAATCAACACCATTTTCTCCAAACAGCAAGACAGCTTCCATCAGACAAAACTCAGTGAGTATGGTACCATCATTTGAAAGATTTGCACGAAAATGTAGCATATTGCAGAGTGAATTATTTTCCAAACCTCTAGACCCACAAACTTTTTCTGGTGAGTTAAAATGACATTAAATCCCACTCATATAATGTGTCTCACCCACAAAAATGCTGAAAGACAATGAACTTAGCACCAGTCCCAGAGCTGCAATCATGCTTAGAAGCTGTGATTCAGTCTCTCCCCACCAACGTTCATGCCTAATTTGTAGACATTCATGCCTGAACCCCTCACCCCATGATACTCTCTGTCACAGAGTCACATTAGCATTATTTTGTCCACTTATGGTCCCTGCTGGACTGTGGACCAGTTGGAAACAGAAACTGTCCTGTTACTCATTTTTTTCCCGCAAGAGGTGGTGTATAGTAGGTGCTCACCTTGCTTGACTGGATGAAAGATTCAGTTCATTTTTGTGTAGGAGGGTGTAAGGAGACATTTTACGTTTCCCATTTCACTCTTGTGATTACACCCAGACGGTCAATGTAATGAAACGCAGAAAATGGAATGATGTGGCAGGTTGTAATAAATGCCAGCTCAGGAATTCTTTAAAAGCATGCTTCCCAATACAATGCAGTATTGTGCTCTTTCCAAGGGCCATAATTTATCCAGCCCATTTTGACAGATTCTAATGAACCAAATGTCATTTACGACAATATCCATTACCTGTGCTCACTGCAGCCTGACAGGAATCGAATTCAGAGTGACACTGTCCCTGAAGCTGGCAGTTTCTAAATAAACCTACCCCTTCCACACAAAGAAAGATAAACAGGCATATGTGATGTTCTGATGAAAAACCAGCCCTATATGAGAAGTAGAAAGATAATCTAGTACAAACAAGGAAAATTCAATAAGTTCCATGAAATGCCAGTGGAAAACAAACAATGGTTTTATGGAAGATAATCCACCGGTGAAAAGAGAGCTGAACATAGTTTATACAACTTCTAATACAGTCTGAGAGTATTTCTTGTGATCCAAACTCATCAATAAAATGTAGATAAATGTAGAAGCAATGCCCCTGGTATATATTATTGCCCATTATCATTCAAACAGAATAAAATTTACTGGAAAAATCCATTTTTAAGGGATCACATGGATGCCAACCCTTTCTTTTAAATCCCAGCGATACTCACGTATGTTTTGATCTGACAAAGGAAGCATCTGTGAGATAAAACGCAGTGATAACTCATTTATCTGACATCATTGGGGGAATTAGTGATTTTCCAGGTAATAAAGGGTGCTCCTCCCAAATATCATTTTTAGTATAACTCTTTTTAAATGGAAAGCATACAGGATACCTGGGTGGCTCAGTAGTTGAGCATCTGCCTTTGGCTCAGGTCATGATCCCAAGGTCCTGGGATCTAGTCCCGCATCAGGCTCCCGACAGGGAGCCTGCTTCTCCCTCTGCTTATGTCTCTGCCTCTCTGTCTCTCATGAATAAATAAAATCTTAAAAAAAAAAAAAAAAGGAAAGAAAGCATACGTGACAGCCTTTAGACAAGGAACCTAGAAAAGAATGTAACACCTTGTTGGTGCTCAGGATCATTTCTGAGAACACTCATTACTATAAAAGCAATGGGTAAGTTGTTTATTGTGTTTCTAGCATTCCCAACCACTAAGCTTCTGAGTCCCTGAAGCTGGCTTTGCCTTGCTGTGAACCTGTTCTGTGGTTTCTTTTACCCCAGTCTCCAGTGCCAGCTTCCAACTGCCCTATCTTGCTTCCTTCTTCCTTGCCACACAGTGACCTGGGTACCACTCCACAGAGGATCCTCCATGCTCTGTCCATCTTGGTTCACCATTCCAGTCTTTGGATATCAATTCATATCCAACCCTGCAGGCTTTCCTCCTGGAGTTCCCACCTATAAATCTCTTGTTTTGGCACATTATAGGTGGCCAAGGCTCCTGGTCTTGTCCACTAGCACCTCCTCTGAGCAATCAGTACTCAACCAACACAGACACAGTACCTTCTATAAAATTCCATGTCATTTTAATTTTCTTTTCAAAGGTTTTATTTATTTGAAAGACAGAGAGAGTGAGCAGGGGGCAGGGCAGAGGCAGAGGGAGAAGCAGACTCCCTGTTGAACAGGGAGCGCTGATGCAGGGCCTGATCCCAGGACCCGGAGATTATGACCTGAGCCGAAGGCAGACACTTAACGGACTGAGCCACCCAGGCGCCCCTCCCTGCCATTTTTAAATATCAGGTTTTTAATTTCTATTTTTAGACATCATCCATCTCCTAAAGCATAAAGTTAGGACCTGCAGGTCAGGTACCACTCCGCTAGTGACCTGCTCTGTCCTTCAGAGATGAAAGCAAAAACCATAGTTCTGGGTGGTCTTTTTCAAATTTAGATCCACTGAGGTATTTATTCCCAGTGCATTTTTTCCTGCTGCTTCCATTTCAGAAATCATCTGAGAAATTCATCTAGGCGTACTCTAGTTCATCTGAGGGTGGGGACACTCTATATGTCCCTGTTCCCTTTTGTGTTGCATTGATGGTTCTGTTCAAATTGATGGATTGCCCGAAGCAATTGGGTTTTACTTTCAATGCAATATTTCTCAAAGTAGGGTTTGGTTGTAAGGGTTGAATGATACGGCAAGGGAACATTGCTAGAGGGTTCTCTGCCCAGGTCAAACACATCTAAACTCAATTTTTTATTATACCTTTTTTAATCATAAAATATTTCATTAAATGATTTGATTATGAGCAACTTTAAGGAGTAAAGAAATTTCTGATTTCAAACCAACTCTTGAGCAAATAAATAGTTTTGCATTGATAGATGGATATTCAATTGACCTTACAATACGATTTCACCCAAATGTCAGGAGGAGGGGAATGGACGTATCTGGATTTGTGTGTGTGAAACTGAACACGTGAGCACATGCATCGCCCAAGGATGAATCCTGTAGACTTATCTGTTCTGAAAAAGAAAGGGTTTCCATAAGAAAACAGAGTTTCTCTATATAAAAACAAAAACAAAAAATGGAAAGGTAAGCTCTTGTATCTCTTGGTGAAGTTCTTTAAAGACAAACAAGAATGGGAATCACCACTATACACAGAAAAAGGTGAGCATTATTAAAATAAGTGTTTGGGCAGCAATGTCCACAATAGCCAAACTGTGGAAGGAGCCTCGGTGTCCACTGAAAGATGAATAGGTGAAGAAGCTGTGGTCTATGTATACAATGGAATATTCCTCAGCCATTAGAAACAACAAATACCCACCATTTGCTTCAACGTGGATGGAACTGGAGGGTATTATGCTGAGTTAAATAAGTCAATCGGAGAAGGACAAACATTATATGGTCTCATTCATTTGGGGAATATAAAAAATAGTGAAAGGGAATAAAGGGGAAAGGAGAAAAAATGAGTGGGAAATATCAAAAAGGGAGACAGAACATGAGAGACTCCTAACTCTGGGAAACAAACTAGGGGTGGTGGAAGAGAAGGTGGGGGTGACTGGGTGATGGGCACTGAGGTGGGCACTTGACGGGATGAGCACTGGGTGTTATTCTGTATGTTGGCAAATTGAACACCAATAAAAAATAAATTTATAATAAAAAAATAAGTGTTTAGGGCACCTGGGTGACTCAGTTGGTTAAGCAGCAGACTCTTGGTTTCAGCTCCCAATCATGAGATCCAGCCCCATGTCAGGCTTCCCGCTCAGCACCGAGTCTGCTTGTGGATTCTCGGTCTCTCTCTCTCCCTCTCTGTTCCTGCTCCCCACCATGCTCTTTCTCTCAAATAAATAAATAAAATAAAATAAAATAAAATAAAATAAAATAAAATAAAATAAAATAAAATAAAATAAAATAAAATAAAATAAAATAAAATAAAATGTTTAGGCCAATTTAGGATGTCCACTCTGCCATTTTCTATTTATTAAAATTTCCCCCAACCCTCATGGGGGTTGGTCACATCTCCTGAGTGCTCCTTCATCACTACCTAGAATAATTATCATGTTGATCATGTTTTTGTGATCAACATATTAGTTGCACACTTGTAGAAAACATGAGAAATACATTTAAAAGAAAATGTAAAACATTCATAATTCCACAGTCCAAAGACAATCACTGTTAACATTTTGAGGTGTTTCTTGATGTTTTCTTTTTGTCCACATATGAATAAAATCAGAGACTTGTATGATTTTATGACCCAATCTTAACTTAGGGATATATTAACATTGACCCTGTTATTTCAAAAGTGTAAATACAATAAAAATTTCTAATATTCCATCTTAGAAAATCCCATAATTTACTCAGCCATGTCTTTATAGTTTAAGATTTGGACTGTTTCTGGTTTTCACATATTATAAATAATCAAGAGATTAATGTATTTTTGCATAAAACATTTTGTTTTACTTAGAATATTCCCTTGAGAAATTCCCAGGAAAGACATGTTGCTGGATCAAAAAGTAAAGATATTCTTGAGCCTCTTAATACATGTTGCAAAACTGCTTATCAATAGGCCTGTACTTAGAATTATTCAGGAGCACCATATACACCTAATCTCTCCTACGACAAGCACCACCACTGAGTTTTCATACTTTTCTTTAAAGTAATGCTAGAAGTAAAAATGCATTTGGTCACTATTTGAATTTACATGTTATCCAGTATAAGTTGGATCTCTCCATAGGGCTGCTAACCACTTGCTTTCCTAATGGAGGTATATATTATTTTCCTTTAAAATATGCATCTACTATCTTTAATTTTTCTTGCCAATCTGAGAAGTCTTTATATAGTGAGCATTTTAACATAAGTTCTATTATGTGTAGTTTTTCTTTAACTTTTTATTTGAATGTTTCTTGACAAATATCCACTTTCAGCCTTCTAAGTAGTCCAACCCATCGATACATTTCACTTTCCATTCATTGTAAGTTTCTTATTGTAATTTTGAGAAATTTGAGAAACATCTACTTTTATGGCCTTTTTATATTTTTATGGTTTAATTTTTATTTAACTCTTCAATCCATCTGGAATTTATTTTGGCACATGGTAAAGGTTTAAATTAACTTTCTCTAAATAGTTAACCAATTGTTTCCAATACCACTTGTTGAATATATTAAGTGCTTACATTTACTGAAAATATTTGAAGTAATCTGTTCAGTTCTTTTTTTTTAAAGACTATTTATTCATGAGAAACGAGAGAGAGAGAGAGAGAGAGAGAGACAGGCAGAGGGAGGAGAAACAGGCTCCATGCAGGGAGCCTGATGTGGGACTCGATCCCAACACTCCAGGATCATGCCCTGGGCAGAAGGCAGGCGCTAAACTGCTGAGCCACCTAGGGATCCCCAACTGTTCAGTTCTCAACAGAGATTGTGGTTGCATTATAACTTTGGAGATAGTCTAATTTTTGTTATTTCCTACAGAGTGTATAGTTATATTTTTCATTTCCTCTTTGATCAATAATTGCTTTAGGAGAGTATTTCAACATTTCTAAATGTTTATAGTTCTTAGCTTGAAAATATGTTCCCCAATGTTTATTCGCATTACTTAGAGAATGTGGCCTATATTAATTCCTATATCTTAGGTTTTTTTAGTTTTGCATTTTCTAAATTCTATGACACCACTTCTTTTTTTTTTTTTTTTTTCAGTTTTTGCCATCAGAGTACAACGCATCTTACAATCAACATCATTAGTGATAATCTGGGATTTTTTTTTTGCACAAGATTTCAGTAAATCAAAGATGTCTTACAACATTTAATTTCCTCTCCTCTTGCATTTCCCTCCTCTCTTTTATGAGTACATAGGTTGGCTCTCTGATGTCTATACGACATAGCTACAGTCTCCTTCTCCTAACTTTATTTCCCTGTCCTTTCCCTGTGTGACTCAATGGCTGATATTTGTTTTCTCTGCTTCGATTTTCTGCTGAATCCAGAATGCTTGATTCCTCCTGCATCTTTATTTCATTTGAAACTAGGCCTTTCCTTCGTCACCATAGGCCACTTTGCCCCCAAGAGTCTAAGCTAGTTTCATAAGGGTAGCATCTTCTAAAAAAACAAGGCAGTGTCCTGTGTTTCTTAGGACTCTTGTTGTGAAACTATTCTGCAGGAAGGCAATACCTAAGAGTGTTTAGAGAATTGGAGGTCTCCTCTCAAATTGTAGAACCTTTTGTAGGTTCTCTTATATCTCTGGCTTATACTTCTCTAGGAGGTTAATCTATCTGGAATTGGATAATAACTGAGCTGCTGAATTGGGGGTTGGGGAGGGTGATCTCTCAGAGACCTTTGGGGAAAGGAACCTTACTCACCCAAACTCTTTATTGAGGGATCTATGAATCTGAATCACCAGTGTGTGCATATGGACAATGTGACTGTTGGGTCCAATGCCACTAAATGCTCATGAATGATAGGGCCCACCAGGTGTTTAATGATCTTGCTAATCAGATGAACTCTGGTTGTTTGGAATAAGATTTCCTCTGGTGTGTGGCAAGAGTTCGGCCCAAGAGGCATAGAGCACAGCTATAAGATCACACACAGCAGACAAGGCAACCTTCCACAGCTATCCCAAACTGTTCCAATCCCAGGTCTGGTCCATTTTGCTAAATTAAAGAGTATATATGCTGCATCTAAATAAATTATAACATTAAAAATAAAAATATAAAAATTGCTTAACTAAACTGTATGGAAGATTTTCTGCTAAAAAAAAAAAAAAAAAGATTTTCTTGACTCATCTGAACCTAGGAAAAAATGAATGTTTTCTGCATTTCTTTCCTAGGCTCTTATTCTAATATCCTACAGTAAAGTTTGGGAGGTTTAGTGATATGTTTTTTTAACTTAAAAAATACAAGTAGAATATTTTAAGGCTGAAAACTGAGGAAAAAATATGCTTTTAAAACATTTTAGCTGAAGGTTTACACTAAGCTCATAGTGTCATAAATCCATGTCTTGGGGCACCTGGATGGTTCAGCGAATGAGCATCTGCCTTCAGCTCAGGTCGTGATCCTGGGGTCCTGGGATCAAGTCCTGCATCAGGCTCCCTGCAGGGAGCCTGCTTCTCCCTCTGCCTATGTCCCTGCCTGTCTCTGTGTGTCTTTCATAAATGAAGAAATAAAATCTTAAGAAAAAAACATGTCTTAAAACGGGCTGAATTTGGGATACTTTTACTTTGTAAGAACACTGTCCTGTAATGGGACAGGGAATTAATCTGCTTCAAGTTAGAATACAAAATAGACTCAACTTGCAAAATATGCTAATAGTAACACAGTTTCACTGCCAATAACAAGGCATATTTTCTGTCATTAAAATATTTTAGTGCTTAACATAACTATTTAGAATGTAATGCTCATGGACACATTCTAACCTTTGTCAATGCTGACAATCCAAAATACCTTTTGTCACCAACCTCTAAATCAATACTTCTCAAACATGTTCTGGCATCAGGATGTGTGAAACATCATGGCATGCTTTTACAAGTCCCTATGGAATACTAATAAATTAAACTTTAATTTACAACACTTACAATTTGGGACTAAATTGAAAACTAGTTTCTATCATATTTCAGTGTGACAAAGAGGTCAGGGGCTATTTAAGAAATATCTATAGAAGAAGTATCTAATTGTAAAATGTTTTTCTGCTAATTTTTTTGAGAAGTTGAGATTTCTTTTAAATTGCATTCTTTAAAAAAATAAAAAAATAAATTGCATTCTTTAATTTTGGGTATGTAATCTAGTGTAGTAAAAAGTAAACATTTTTTCCCTTGAGAAAGACCTAGGTTTGGTGAGATCATTACCTCCTCCAGAGCTCAACTTCCTTACTAATAATGCAATGACACCACCTCACAGGAATGTTAGTGTCTGTTTTCTTGTTTGTTCTGTAATTGTTAATTTTTTTACTTTTTAATAAGGAAATTTTCAAATGTAAAATAGAATGCTATTCATGAACCCCAAATGTCACTCACTCAGCCCCACAATCAGCAACCCAAACCCAATCTTTACCCATCCACTATCCACTCTCCTTCATTAATTCATAGCAAATGCAAAACATCATGTCATTCCATCAGTAAATATTTTCATGTGATTCTGTAAAAGATACTCTTTTCCAACACAATCACATTATTATTTTCCCAGCTTATAAAGATTAGCAACTGATAATAATATATTAATTTTCCAATTTTTCTTATGCCATCAGTGGTATTATAATTCAGGCTAATTAATTAGTTTAAATGAAGATCCAAATGAGGTTCATATATTGCAAATGCTTGATATGTCTTTTAAGTCTCATTTAATTTTTTTTGGTTCCCCAGATAGTCCTTTCTTTTTTCCTTTACAATTTATTTATTGAAGAAACTGGGTTGTTTGTCTTATAAAGTTTCCCACTGTCTGGATTTTGGTGGTTGCAGAACCATGATTTGATTTAATACATTTCTCTGAACCCTATATTCCTTGTAAATGGGTAGTAGGATCTGGAGCTTTGATTTTTCATGGAGTGTGGGGACAGATACCACAGAGGGCTGGAGTACTTCACAGATGATATAGTGTTCTTCATCAAGAGACAAATAATGCTTACGTGTCTCTCTTTTTATGATATTATTAGCAGCTGCTGATACTCTATGCCTAGAATCATCAGTTCACTGGAGGTTGCAAAATGATGATATCCTCATTCTATCATCATTTCTTTATTAGCTGGAGTAAAGACAGATTTTCTTCATTTACCATTTGGTCACTCAGTGGTACAACTCACATAGAGAAGGCAGGATAAATATTTGGAGTTCTTCCTCTTATTCATTTTCAATATCATGAATTGATTCCTGAGCACCCACCAACATTGATTAATATGTTTTGTTATCATTATTAATTTAGGGATTTAAACATATGTGATATATTTAAATCCTTTGTAGTTTTTATTCTTGTTGATGCTCAGATTTTCCCCTTTTATGCTCATAAGAGTCTCTGCAAGTTGTCCCCTGAGCCCTTGTGAAAAGGTTCTAGCAATCCTGATTACCAGAGTTAATTACATGATGTTCCAGTCTAATTCTGCATATTTCTACCCCCAAGCCATTTTCTCATGAGTCCTGGTTCCTTCTATGCAGGAAATGATATTTAGAGACCATAATCTGGGCATTAGGGGTGCTATTACCGGTCAGTTGGTCATTTGGCCAATGATTTTAGGACTTTTCAGTGAATGGAGCTAGAAAATGCATCCTATTTTAGTTTTTTTTTTAAGATCAAATACCTCAGGGATTCTTAAAGATACTTACATTTCAACCTTGGGACTATCAGGTTTTTCATTTCTCTTTTATGTCTATCTCTCATTTCTCCCACACCAAGAATCTGGGTTCTCAAGAATACCACGAATAAAAAAAATGGATGATCACACTTGTATTTTTCACTTGCTTTATCTCACATTACTCACATAGCAGTCTCAGGTAGCATTATGGATGCTGCTACCAATAAGATTACACATTTTATAATTTTATTTTTAGTTCTTTTGTCCTTGGATATACCCACATACAGTCAAACTACTATGTGTTAAAGTCACTTCTAATAATTCTCTCTGTGTGGTTAATATGCTTCCAATGAAAAAAAAGGTTGTTTTTTTTTTTAGTTTTGTTACTTTATTTTAGATTTTTAGAGAGTATACTTTTTAAAATCTAATTTCATTTTACGATTTTGTAAAATATTTGCAGGATTCCAGAGTCAAATGTATAAGACAGATGTTTAGAAAAAAGTCTGGCTTCCATCCTTCTCTGCTATACCTTATTCTCTCCCTTCCCATATATTAGCTCCTTGGTTTTTGTTTTCTGTTTTTTTTAAACTCTTAACAAATTTTATCTCAGCTAGTCCAGGGGCCATGCTAATATCCTCTGTATCATGAATTTCAGTATATATGCTCCTGAAGAAAACACAGAAGATGGTTTTGAGAAGTAACTGTAATTATAATGCACATGCAATATGCTTGTACATCAAGGTTACTTGATAAAGGACAGCTATAATCTTAGTCTTATTTGAAAAAGAAGAAGCCCCTTCTTCCCTAGTTTTCAAGATTGGATTTGCAGGAGCTATGCTGGAAACAATCCAATTTCACATGACCACACCCCACACCCAGCACAGTGCCTGGCCCATTATAGAGAGTGAGTCTATACTTGCTGAGGGAAGGACTGAATCAGAGCTTGAATGCCTAATTGCCCTCTTAGACCTGCTGCTACCAGCACAGATGTCAAACACCAAGGCCTCAGTTTAAGGCATCTTATCCTTTGTGGGAACAGTGTGTTCAGGATTAGGTTTTCAAATGGAGCACAGCTATACTTAATGCATATATTTAACACATCGCTGCTCTATTCACTATGTATATATTTTAGTGTAGCATGAACCTAATACAAAAGGAAAAATTCTGAGTCAAAAATCTTGCCTTTCCTAATGAGAAAGGAAAGTTTGCTCAACCATTTTGATCTGTACAAAATTTAAAAACATCAGCATTAAATCCCAGAGGGAAGGACTCAAAAGAAGGCATCAGCTAAGGTGCATCAGAAGTACTGGTGGTCTGTCTGCCATGTGGAAAGAGTGGAGAATTAGAAGCAGGGCAGCTGGTGTCCCCAACAAAACAATCTGATTCTCCAACCAAATCTCCAGATTATCGGTGTTTGGAAAGAAGTTCTTTCCACAGTTTCAGGTAGAGTAAAAAACAGAAATGAACACACATACACACAAGCAAGGAATCAAGATAGACTTGATTTCTTCCCAAGGGGCTGACCACAGGTGGAGGATGGAAAGGGCAGGAAGTGCAGTTTGCTCAGGGCGCTGGGCACATGAAAAGAAATGAAGGATTAGAGGAGCCAGGTAGCCCAGGCCAAGCTATGTAGTGACACGAACACTGTTTAAGGGTTGAGCTATCTCAGAAGAGGGGACAAATGGGACCCACTTAAGGTTTCACACAAGGGATAGAACTTTCAACAAGCAAATGTTCACTGTGCATCTACTATGTGCCAGGCTGTGAGTCAGATCTGAGAGCATAATGATGAGAAGACCTCGCCCCTGCCCCTAAGGGGCTCAGAGCCTGTGGGCAGGGGCAGGGGAGGAAATAACCACTGTGCTGGGGCCAGAGGACAGGGAATCAATGGGACAACCTCCAAGGGGGTGAGGGAAGAACTGATGGAGAAAGTACTTCATTATTTCAACCTGGCTCTGGGAAGGGAGGTGTATGTAATATTCATTAATTTCTACATAACTCAAATGTACTCATGTAAGCAGCCGCACAGGGATCCCTGGGTGGTGCAGCGGTTTGGCGTCTGCCTTTGGCCCAGGGCGCGATCCTGGAAACCCGGGATCGAATCCCACGTCGGGCTCCCAGTGCATAGAGCCTGCTTCTCCCTCTGCCTGTGTCTCTGCCTCTCTCTCTCTGTGTGTGACTATCATAAATTAAAAAAAAATAGAATAAAATTTTTAAAAAGCAGCCACACATTATTAACTTTCAGAAGTAGAAACCTGTCCAAGACCATTGTGTATGTGCAGAATGACGAAGAAATTGAAACAGTTTCTGGGAGGCAATATTAAAGGCCATCAGTCACTGTCCAGGACTATCACTGCTGACCCCAGGGACAGGAGGCTCAGCAGAAAGTGCTCCAAACCTCAGATCCTGGACTGTGCTTTCTTGGAACAGTACATGATGCAGCAGCCCCACAGGGTTTGCTGTTTGGATACAGAAGTCACCCAGACTAGCACTAGAAATTCAAATTGACCAAGTAACCTCTATGACCACACCCGCCTTCTCTCCTCACTCCCTCCTCCACCACCCAGGAAGGTCACAGTCTGCTCAGGAGGCAGGAAATGATGTAAGCAAGTAATGCAGACTGAGTCTTACCTGGGTGGGAAATGAAGGTGAGGGTGGAATCAAGGGACTTCCCTGACAAAGTCATAATTGAGCTGGAAGATAAACAGCTCAGCAGAAATGCCAGGGGAGGGGGAGGGAAGCAGAGGGCGATGTTCCAAGAACTGGGACAGTTTGTGCAGAGGCTGCCATTGGAGAAGAGCCACAGGAAAGGACACATGAAAGCTTCCTTAATAAAAGCAGGCCTGGAAATTCACTGGAAGGCAGTTTCCAGAGAGCATCCAAGTGGGGCATCCCTAACAGCTACACACTTGCCCCCTACTTGCCCTTGGAATGTCCTACCAAGCATGGCAGCCAGCAGCACCCCATCTCAGGACTACCAATCCCATTTAGTAACCGCAGCCCAAGGGTGGACAGTAATGTCTGGTCTGCAAAGTGGGATGACCAACTGTTCCAGTTTGCTGGACCATCTCAGTTCTGGGAAAACCAGGATGGCTGGCCACCATATAGAAGCTTACATAAGACTAATATTCAGAGTAGTGTAAAAGATAACACAATATAGAGGGTAACACAACAGACACTTTCAAGATACTTTTCCACCTGGCCCCAGGAATCCACATGGCAGAGCATTTTTCCCGCCATCTGAGGCCTCAAAGATGCCTCGGGTCCCCCAAGTCCAGATCCAAGAAAATACGGTCTGGAGAGACAAAGCTCCACATGGGAGCAGACAAAAGTGTCCACAGAATGACCCAAGCCGCACAGAGCCTTAGCCTGTCAGGAGGTGCTTTGCAAGCCATGCCTCCGCTTTAGCGATGGAAGCCAGAATTGGCCCAACCAAAGGAAACATTTCCAAACTCCAAATAAGCCAATCAAAACATAATGCTTGAAATCCCTCATGATAGGGAATAAATTCCATCATTGCCTCTACATCCAGCTCTTCCCATTCCAGCTTGGAGAGGATCAGCAATGTCTTTTCCTGCCTGACATGGCTCTCTCTCCCCTGGCCAGCAAATCAACTCACCTTTGTTTTGTTTCTTCTCTTTGACAAAAGAAAGACACGGCATGGCTCCATCCCGCCTCCACCTGCCATTATTCCCCATCCTTATGGCAAGGCTGCAAGTCCAATTCCCTGTCCTGTGCCCTGCACTTTGCCGATGGCAGACACAACCAAACCACTCCCTCTGCCATGCCACAGGGAAAGAAAGCCCTGGTGCACACTGCAGAGGAACACATGTTTGGGAGCAGAGAAGAGAGGTTGGGCACACTCACTTTCATTTAAGGAGTGAGGATGACACAGTGGGGTTGCTTGAAGTGACCTAGTCTCCCAGTGCTTAAAGACGGAACATCTCCGAGCAGGGACTGGCCTGATCTCAGACAGAAGGGACAACTGAGCACAAGCATCAAGGGCTTTGTCAGGATAGGATGGGTCTCTCAGCACTCATGACCGCAGGGAGAGACTTGGTGGGAAAGCTGCATCTGGGACTGTTGACCTTCATCACCCAGTACACATCATTCATATCCACTTGGTGAGAGTGATTTAAAAATATCACATGGTACCCCAAAAAAATGAGTCTAGGAAGACAGCGTTAGGACAGGAAAGTGTCTGCATACTTCAAAAGCTGGACATTGAGTCTCCAATAACAGACCCTATTCTTTCATGCTTGAGAAATAGCTGATCTGCTAAAAGCTCAATGATAATGAAATTCAGAGTTCGTGTGTGCCAAAGCTGATCAGAACAGCATGTACTGCCTCATGTGCAACGTTCATGTATTTGCTCTGTGCCTGAACTGAGAACAGACTATAAGTTATCCCAATTAACGTATTCTTGTCCTCTCCTAATAGACCATGAGCTCGCCTTCTCATTAGATCGCTAAATCTTTGGAATATTTAAGGAGCATAACTACATTTGACCAAGATTACTCACTAACAAAGGAATGAGCTATTCAAGCTCAAATGGCATGCTGCTTAAAAACATTATACACACAGGCCAGAAACAACACGGAAACTCTCCTATCTGGAGAATATGTGAACACTCGTTTTGATTGGGGGCAGGAGCTGACAATACCCTATACATTCAAGGGCTGCATCTATATCATCTTCCACCAGAAATTTCAGAAGTTGGTATACACTTCCCAAGTTAAAAACTATTACATAAATAACTTGGAAATGTCAAGTGATATTTCTGAGGCCTGCCAACAGTTTAACCACAATGAAGCTCCTCGCCAAGATATTCATGAAAAGTTCAGAAGAAGTTACTTTGAGAAAGATGTACTCACAGCAAACAGATTTCTTCTCCTTAGAAAAAAAATGCATAAATCAATAGTTACAATACGGAAAAGGAAAATTAGGTTTGTCATAATAGTAGAATAAAAAAGACTTTTAAGAGAAGTTTAGAAATGAGACTACACAAAGACTTCATTATTAATATATTATTGCTACTACTAGTATTAAAAATTCATTCAAACATTTCTCTCATACTTTTCCTTCCCACAGATTAGATGTAAAAATGTCTTAACTGAGCTTAAGAGCAAAGAACAGGCACTTGGCTTTGCTACCGCCTGGCTGTGTGATCTTGGGTAAGACCCTGTTCCTCTCTGGGGTTCGGATTCCTCACCTGAAAAAACAGAATCCCTAGACGTCCTTCCAACTCTGACTTGCTACAATTCCAGATGCCTGTCAGGGCCACAGATCCAGCCCTCTGCCTCCCTGGCAATGGAAATAGTAGAGGAAAAACAAATTGGAGAGGCATTTTGAAACGAGAAATCACACAAATAGGCGGTCAGTGGCATCCAAGGAAGGAAAGAGAAGAGTCAACCGTGACTCCATCCAGAGCGTCATAATGCCTTAGGATTTTACAAAGACAGAATTTTACAAACATAGAATGAGTCACGTGAGAGTCTGGATCTGACTTCCGGAAAGTAACTGAAATTCTTAAAAAGGATGCCTGCCTGAGGGTGAGGCTGGGGCAGGGGGAGGGTGGTACTAGAAGTCAGGTTTTAAAAGCTAAAATGAACAGGAGGAAGTAGCAGGAGACAGTAAGAATTTGAAAATCAAGTCACCAAAAGCAATGGTAGATCAGTATAGGTGACAGAATTTTTAACTTGAAAAAAAGTTTTGAATCCACTTAAACGTGGGCAGTAAGAGACAAAGTAGGGGTTCCTTACGTGGAGTCCACAGGATAGAGAAGGTGACCGCAGAGAAGGGATGATGGGTACAAACAGGTGTACAAGGACCTCTATAACATGAGATCAAGGCATTCTCTAACCAGCTGCAAGCTTACATCAGAATTTATCCTGAGTTAATTTTAGCAAAGTCCAAACCCACGCAGCCTGGTCCCACATGCCTAGAGTCCAAATAATTAAAGTTTGTTCTGCCTTTTGATGTCTCATATCCTAAAGCTACCAAGGTTGACATTACACCAACATGTACACACACAAAGCACACTGACCTTAGGAAAATGAACATGGATCCTAATTTTTAAGTGCACTTGACCTCCTTTTATTCCACTATGGCTACCCATAAGAGGAAATGTATTTTAGCAATCCACAAGGTCCAGAAAGATGCACCTTCCACATTTCCCTGTACCTAACACATACTAAAAAATAAAACACAAAAATTAAAGATTATTTGTGCAAAACAAAGGGTCTTGCTAACTTTTTAAAAAAGATTTTATTTATTTGAGAGACAGAAAGCACAAGGCAGAAGCAGACTCCTCTTGAGCAGGGAGCCCAATTAGGGGCTCGAACCCAGGACCCTGAGATCATGACCTGATCCAAAAGGAGACGCTTAACCAACTGAGCCACCGAGGCACCCTGAGTTTTGCTAACTTAAAAAAAAGAGAAAGAAAGAAATGACTTCCAACCAAGAAAGACTACACCTAGAACAGACTTTTGTATCCATCCCCATAATAAACTTCTGAGGTTCCAAATTTAAGGCTTCTGTGAATTGGAGGTAAGGATGAAGACTTGCCACCCTCTTTCCCAGAAAGAGACACAGGCCGAAAGTGAGGCCCACCCCAATCAAACCAACTGCAGAATTCAAGACTCTGCTCCCTAGACCTGGCCCACATTCAGCTGTTCGCCTGTGAACAGGTCCTCTGCAGAATCAACTCCAAAACTACATGAGGAATGACAAAAGAATTTACCGCAGAGGCTGGCTAACTAACAAGTCTTTGAACCACAAACCCTTTGCTCATTGTCCCAAATGAACACGTGTTAACTACCTTGTACGACTGAAGCAATCCAACATCAGGATGCTGCCCCTGCAAGGATACGCTCACTTAATGGGAAGTCAGTGCCATTTTCACTTAGGCTACCATGTTCCACCCAAACTCTGAAAAAAAAAAAAAAAAAAGTCATTCCTAGTGTGATAATAATTACACTTATAAATGCCATCAGAGTAGGGCAGCCCCGGTGGCACAGGGGTTTAGCGCCGCCTGCAGCCTGGGGTGTGATCCTGGAGACCTGGGATCGAGTCCCACATCAGGCTCCCTGCATGGAGCCTGCTTCTCCCTCTGCCTGTGTCTCTGCCTCTGTCTCTCTCTCTTGAATAAAAAAAAAAAAAAAATGCCATCAGGTAGATAATTCTTAACTCCTGAAGGAATCAAGTCAAGAAGTTGCTAAGGAAGCAGCTCAGTAATATGAAATCCTTTCCTTAGGTCTACTGAGGTCTGTTGACTATGGTGAAAGCAGGATTTTTAGAAAAGAAGATCATTTTCTGGGGGATTCTTTTGAGAGAAGCAGCTAGATGGCTGAGGTTGGTGTGCCATAGTCTTCATTGTTTCAAACAATCATCTGGGTGTTCTTGAGTCGGTCACTTCATATCCAGAGTCTATGGTTCCTTCATTCATAAAATCAGGCATTTGAGCCAAGGTTTGTGCCAGCTATAAAATTCTATGATTCTCTAAGTAACAGTTTACTGCACCTCTGGCAACAAGGCCTCAATAATCAGAATGATCCAATTAACACTCTGTAATGCAGGCTATGCTAGCTATAGTTTCAAAAAAAAAAAAAACAAAAAAAAAAAAAACCAACAGATTGTTCCAGAGTGGAAGGCATTCAGATCATGAAACACGACCACTTTGTTTTTCAAAACAAATGGCGAATCTGAGGTCCAAAGATGCTGAAAACCTATGTTAAATTACAAGCTCATTAGCAGCAGAAGCAAGACGAAGGCTGCCTGACTAGTCCCATTTGCACTGAGCCGCACCGCTCCCCCGCCCACTTCGGCCCTGCCGTCTGCTCCAGAAGCTGCCTCGGCCCCTGCAGAATCCACACTGTGCCTTTTATGTGACTCATTAAACACAGCCTACATCACAGCTGTGCTTTACTGGCCTCGGGGTTATTAGTTTTCCAGACACCTAATCTAGGAGATGTTGGAAGAGTGACCTTACAGGTCCTCCTGAAAGCAGGCCAAGAAAAAATACTCAAAAAAGTCCTAAGAGATCTGTTGAAGACAGCAAACATCTCTCCTCTACCTGCTTGCTCCCCATTTTTATCCAATGAGGATTTTGTAGATAGGAGAATCCCTGGCAACCCACTCCTGATGCTATAACTTCAGAAACCAGACAGCAGCCTCGACAGCATAAGTTCTCTGTTGCTCTGGCTTCAGGTGGCTCTGCCAGCAGAACGAGGCCTCTGTGCAAATCTACAAGCGCCTCAACTGGGTACATGCACCCCATGACATTGCAGACGCTGCCCAGTGGCTGCTCACACAGACCAGCGCCTGTTTCTGGCCAGGACAGAGTCTGTGGATCCCAGCAGCTGCTGAGTGTGACAGGGGTGACACCACACACCTGTCCCCACCACTCTCCAGATGTGGACTCTGCACAGCGACAGAAGGACAGCCCTGAAAACCCTTTAGCGTCAGCCTGGGAATTCCCATGCAGGGACCAATGTCACATGCCACTCAATGTGCTGCTGCATGTTCCAATACAAGACAATTTGTTCCAAAGAATATAATTTATGGACATGAAACCCTAAAGTACATGGGATAGGCCAACTTGTCAACTCTCTCGGGCATAATGCTGTCTGAGAGAGGCCAGACACATCTGGGTACATGCGATGTGACTCCATTCATGTAAAATTCAAAATAAAAAGCACAACTGACAGAAGTCAGAAGGGTGATACTTCTTTGGTGGAGGTATATGGAGCTTCCTAGGAGTTGGACACGCTGTTTACTGATCTGGATGGTGATTACACAGATATTTAAAAGTTCATCAAATTCCATACTTTGTATGTGTGTACTTTTATATGCATGTTATACCTCCACAAAAAATTAATTAAAAATCCATTTTAATTAATTAATTTAATTAATTATTGTGTGAGGTCCCTGATGAGAGTGAAGAATATGCTTCCTCCTTTCCTTCAGCATAAGGATATCTGAGATGCTCCAAAAAGGGTCTTTGCAAATCATATGAGTCCTGACAATAGCTGGATCACATGCCTACATGCACCAGGCCCTATGCAGAGAGACTTAGATGAATGACCTCCTTTCATCCTTACAGCATTTCCTCGGGGTAGATGCCATCCACATCTCCATCTCACACAGGAAGCGTGAAGTGTGAAGCAAAGTAGCATGCCCAGAGTCACATAGGAAGTCAAGAGTCAGAAGCGGGATTCAAAACCCACACAATCTGACTCCAGAGCCTGTGCCCCTAATTGGTCTGCACATTTCATTGTGTGCTGCAGGGCCAGGAGATTTTTCAAGCTGGGTAACGCTAGACTCATTTTCTTTTCCCTCTGCCAGAGAGGGTCCTGCCAGTACAATGCAGGCTGCATGCTCGGCATTAAGAGGAAAAGAAGACCAAGGCCCAGGGTGATGGACTCTCTCTAGAAGAGTGTGTTCTAGAGTTCATTTAGGAGATACACCTAGTTTGGTACAAAGGCCCGTGTCTCTTGTTTCCTTTGCCTTTGCCAGCAGAAAGCAGGCCCTATTGCTGACTTGTTATCATCTGACTTTAAGAGAAACACACAATAGGGAGGATACAGAATGTTTTCAGGTGCTATTCACTGGGGCTTTTTGGAACACCGTGTTTCAGGGCAAAATTTCCACAGCATGCCACACACTTTGATGATCTCCTTTAGGCCTTTTGAAAAGGCTGAAGGGGCTTATTTTCCTCTTTTTCTAGCTTGTATATTGTTATTATATTAAATATAAATACAGCGTGTCCTTAGGACGTGGAGAAGGCATTAACCACTCTTTAATTAAACAGTACGTAGCTCATGATTTTCCAGACACCCTCTTTTATCCTCTACTGCCCTCTCAATTAGCTCCCTGAAGTTCTCACACCAAAACCTGCTGGATCATTGATCTCTCAATTAAAAGCAGCCATAAATTACAGGCCCCATAAAAATCCACTGGGGAGAAGGATAGAAACCAACTTAATGATAGCTTAGACCCCACTAGCAGCTGGGTCCCAATGCCCATCCGAAGTATAACTGGGCTTGGTTACATTAACGTGGGATTGCCCCCCTTCTGCTTCCCACAGCAACAATTCACACACACGCTCATCAAGATACTTGGAAAACTAATTGCACCTTGAAAAGTTTTATTAAAAATTGGTCTCCTCTCACCACTGCTCCTGAGCACCTGGGTAGCTCCCTGCACACAGCTGGGACCCTGTGTTCATAGCCTGCCCCTCACCCCAACTCCAGGTGCAGACCCAAATGTCCCAAGTGCAGACTGCTCAGCAGCAGCCTGGAGGATGGAAAGAATGGGGCCTCCCCCAAGTTGGGATGCAGGGTGCTGGGGACAGACCACCATTCCTGCCACCCTCTGCACCAGACTCAGCCTCCCTCACCAGGCTGGTAACTCTCACCTCATCTCCAGAGCTCTGCCTGCCCAGCTTGCCCACAGCCAGGCCCGCACCCTATTATCACATCTCACACCTGCCCACATGCCAACCCAGAGCTGCCACTCCTGAGAAGCACCTTTCACTCCCTAACTAGCCTACTGCAATCAGGCCTTGACCACACAGAAGAGTACTCTCGGTCACTGGGCCACCTTGCTCTACACCATCATGTGCCCTGAGGAGACATTCTCACCCCATTCTGCATCTGCACCTGGCCCTGTAGGTGCCAAGCTCTGCCAGGACCACCCAAGTCCTCCATCCCCTCACTGCCCATACGTCCATCCCCATAAGTCTCACCCTACTGCCTCATGAATTCAGGCCTCACCTCTGCATTTGGCAGAGTGGACATGCTTTGCTTCAAACAAGTTGTGAGTAATTTCAGACACATACAACCCTTCATGCAGTTAAGGCATCAACATGAGCTGGAGTAGAAGGGAACCAGTCCCACGGGCCCAGCTTCCATGCCTCAGCCAAGCACAGCCTTGTTCTCTGGTGAGCTGCCATGAGCTCCAGTGTGTCACACACACACACACACACACACACAGAGGCACACCTACCTTGTTCCTTTCTGCAAAGTGGACAAAAAAAAAAATCCATTTGGCACTGGTGAAAGAAACGAAGCAAACGCCAGAAGGGCAAAGAAAGGAAGGCTTATTCAGAAAACAATAGTCCTGTATGATTTCAGATAATAAATAAATTTGGTGATCACTAAAATGAATGAATCCATCATAGATTTCCAATAAAAATAAGAATAAGAAAAAGTGATTCAAGCTGACATCCCAACCAGAGCAAGAACCACACATTGTATAGGAAATTGTATGCAGGCATGGGCAGCCCAGAGATCTGGGATCCTTCCAGAGAGTCAATGGCTTATTGTACTAGTTGTGCCAAGGAGGGAAAAACATAATTATTTTGAAATTATTTTTGAGAAACTGTTTCCTGCCCACTGGCAAATGGCAAAGCCAAAGGTAGGCTCTTTTAGGAGGTTCTTACCTGATCATCATAGCGGTAGGTGAGGAACTGTTCACCCGTTGTGTCTTCAAGAAAACTTCCCTGGGGGGAGAGTGCAAACTCAGGAAGGAAGTAGGCTCCAGGGGACTTCTCTGCTGTGGTCTGAAAGGTAAAGTCACCGGGTTACAAATAAGGCCCCATGAGGACCCCCTGGCAGGCAGTCCTTATGGCAGGGCGATTCCCAGGGCATCGCCCTGCTGAAGGATGTACCAAGAAGGGAAGTGACCTTGCTCAAGGCCAAGGTGAGATGGGTCTGCGTGAGACCCTGCTAGGCTAGGACATCCTGCTGGTCCCCCTCAAACTGGTATGCACAGTATGTGCTCCCTGACACCTACCCCCTTCCACTCCCCATTCCCACAACCATCCCCAAGATTCAGCTATAGGACAGTTAACTTAAGTGCTATTGTTGCAAATCCATTGCTTCCAGACTTTCTTTCTTTTCCTTCCTTCCTCCCTTCTTCCCTTTTCACTCCTTCCTTCTTTCCTTTCTTCCTTCCTGCTTTGTTTGGTGAAGGAGTAAGAAAAAAGCTTTTTTCCGCACTACCAAAGAAACGTACATTCACCATGGAAACCTTTGAAGATCCAGATGAACACAAAAGAAAATAAAAAGTACCCCATAATCCCTTCAACCTCTAATAACCACTTTTAATTGTTTTGGCATATTTCCTTTGAGAATTTTTTTCTCATAATGCTTTGGATGTTTATAGAAAAATCCAAGATGAAATAAACATGGCTTTTACAGAAAGGCTCCATTTGGTTCACGGAAAGCTCAAGCACTGGCATCTGAGTCATTAGACTAAGCCCCCGTTGTCAGGGTTGAGGGGGGTCAGGGAGAAGAATCATCTCCTGGAGACTATGGGTGGGTCCAACAGCCCAGGGGACTTGCTGCCATCGCTTGCTATCACCTGCATCACTTGCCATCATCACCTGCAGCCTGGAAGAGCCCAACCAGGAAAAGTTGGAGCATGAAGAGGGCTTACTAGGATCACTACCTTGACTGGTTGACAAGGAAGAAAGAGATAAAGGAGATGGAGGAGCACCCCCCTCACCCCCGAGTGCAGACCCATCTGGTCCAGGAACACAGATCACCGACTCTACCATCAAAAGGGTACCTCACTCCCCCTGCTTGGGAAGGAGTAAGAATCAAAGAAAGAGGACACAGGTGCTACTCTGAGGAAAACACTCTGCAAATGGAAAGAGTGAGGAGTAAAAGTACCCCTCAAATATCTCTGCTCGCTCAATGGTCACCTTTTAAAACCTCAGCAGGAACTTCAGTTCAAGCAAAACACCCATTCGAACACTGCACTTTAAAAAGTGAAATTGGTATCTGATAGCTTTGGGAAGGCACAGAGAACAGATAACTCTCTGTTTTGGATGGCACTAGAAGGTTCCTAAAACTTCAGAAGTTTTTTATTAAATTTCATCCACACAAGGGTTTCTGCACCCTGTGAACGACAGGAATCTTCCCAGAGCCACACAGTCCATACCTCCCTTGCCAGCCCTCTGAGTGGCTTGCGTGAGTCCAGGTTACTCCGATCTGCAGTGAGGAAAACAGGGCAATCCCCTGCAAACGTTCTGCATGGTAAGCAGAAAAGTCTCCCTTGACACAGGCCTGTCATCTCAGTGTTCAGACCAGCACCGTGTTCTGTGCAGGTTTTCTCTATTATGCCACCTTCTATGGGGGGAAGCTTGCTCCAGAAATCACTGGGGTCACCTGCAGCCCGCAGCAGTGCCAGGGTGTCAAGACTCTGGCAGGGAAGTCTGTCTAGGCCCCACCAGAGGCACAGAATGAATCTATCCCACCTGGCCAGTCAGTGCTCTGATGATTGCTGGAGATTACTGCTAAGTGGTCCGGGAAGGAAAGGAAGAGAGGCTAATACTGCAGACCCCACAGAGACAACGTGGCTCTCACACGTTGTGGTGCTGTTTTATAGATCTCAACATGCAACCCCAGAAAAAGCAAAAAAATCTCTCCAGGACTCCTGCTTTCACTTTTTGGTAGTTATTAGCATAGGGGGGAAATATGACAGACTCTAGGCTTGACTGTAGCTATAGCTGATTGCCTTCTGCTTTCTGACCTGCTTTTCCAATCTTAAAATTTTATCAGGCTTAAAAAAAAAAGTGAGACAGGAATAAAAATGTCCATGTGAAAATAGGAGGTGAATTTAACAATAAAACTTCTTACTTCTGTGTATATTTTCCTAGCAAGTTTGAGTATGTGTCAAAGTCCAATTATTCTCACCAAAGAGAAATACATGTAGGTAAACCTCAGGGGAAATTCTACATGACTACAAGACAACGATTTTTTTCATCATTTTTTAAAGATTTTATCCATTTATTCATAAGAGACAGAGAGAGAGAGGCAGAGACAAAGGCAGAGGGAGAAGCAGGCTCCCCACAGGGAGCCCGATGCAGGACTCAATCCCAGGACCCCAGGATCACGACCTGAGCAGAAGGCAGATGCTCAACCATTGAGCCACCCAGATGCCCCTGGATTTCATCTTAAGACAGTTCATATAAACTGGTTACCAACATGCCTAGCAAATACTCCGTAAAATGTAGTTGCTGTAGTTGTGATTTGCCTCTGTTGCATTTAGAATTCATAGAATCATAATTTTAAATGCCTACAGAGACTTGTCACACACCACAGAGCCAAAGCCAGGCCTGGAGTCCATGAGAGGCTATGTGCGAAGACACAGCTCCCATTTCCAAAGGGTGGGTGCTGGAAGCAGCCCAGGGTCATCACCTAAAGATAGCTCCCTGAATGCAGGGGGCCTTCTTTTTTTATTATTTTTTATTTTATTTTTATTTTTATTTTTGCAGGGGGCCTTCTAATACAATGCTTTATATTTAGCTGACCACATGTTCCACATGTATTTACTGAGCACCTACTAATGCCTGGAACCATTCTAAGAGCTATGGCTACAATGAGGAACAAGAAAGATAAGGTCCTTATTTTTATGGAGGTTTCATTCTAATGAGAAGAGAGAGATGATAAGTAAATAAATTTGTAAACAAGACAAAGCTCTAAGTACCATAAAGGAAATAAGTAGGGTGATATGCAGATAAAGTTGAGTCTTCAGAAAGAAAGGGGGTGAGTGAGGCTGATCCAAGATGCACAAGGAAGAGAGCAGCAGGAAAGGGAGAGAAAGAAGAATGGAAGAGGCAGGACGTGTAGAGCACTGCAGGCCCAGGCAAGGGTTAGAGAACCACCAGGTGTATCTCAAATACTACCACATCATGGAGGCTGGGTTAGAAGGTGGCAAGAATGGAACCACAGAGACCAGTTGGAGGGCTGTTGCACTAACCCAGGTGAGAAGGGATGATTCCTTGGACAAGGATGATGGTGGTAGAAAAGGGGAGAGCAGGATGGACAAGAAGTAGAACATTCAACACTTGCTGATGGGAGAGAAGAAGGGAGAATCAAGGATAATTTCTGGGGTTTTGGCTTGAGCAACAGGTTATAATAGAATGCCAGGGATGCTCAGGCCTGGTAAGATGAGAGGGACAAAGAGGTGATAGTTCTGTTCAAGTCACGTGAAGTTTGAGATGCCTATGAGACATCCATATGGAGAGCTTGAGTTGGGTGTTGAATACACAAGTCTGGAGCCCAGAAGGGTGGCCTAAGGCTGAAGACAGAGATTTGGAAGTCATCATTGACATTTTCTTACATACATACTCATGTATTCATAGTCATCCTACCTGAAAAGACCCGCCCTGGAGAAAGAGTTTGGCAGATAAGAGGGTTTTGTCTGGGGCCCTTGATAATTCTAATGTCTGAAGGTGAGTAGAGAAGGAGCAAGCCAAAGAGGTGAAAACTGGTAATCATTTAGAGAAGAATGAAGAGGGAAAAAAAAGAGAAATATTGAGTCATGGAAGCATTCAGCATCAAAGAGAGTGGCCAACTACCTTGAATGTCCCTGAGAGATTGAATAAGATGAGGCTGGAGGAGGGTCCCCTGGGTGTGGCAACAGGAGGTCATTGTTGACCTTGACAAGAGTAGGTACAGGGGAGGAGCAGGGACCACGGGAATGGGTTTGGGAACTGGACAGAAGAAGAGGAAGAAAAGGTAAGCTAGAGGGAAGGTGGAAGTATGGGCAGAATTTTTAAAGATTGGAGGAACGAGAGCTTGTGTGCTTGGTTATGGGAATCATCTAGTGGTAAGAGAGACCATGGAGGCGACAAGAGAGAGAACTGCAAGAGTGGGGCTCTTAAGAAGACAGAGGAATGGGTTCAAACTGAATGGAGAGTCTGGGTTTCATAAAGATGAGAGCCCTTGGTCCATGTAGGTCTCCACCATGCTACACCCCCTGACTTCGATCCTCCATCCATCTTCCCTATGCTTATTCCTGTGACATCCTTCTACTGGGTCCCAAAGTCACCCACCCATGTCTATCACTCCACTTCCCATCTCCAAGCTGGCTTTCCTTCCCGGGCCCCTCTGCAGCTGCCCTACAGATGAAAGAGCCTGTGCCCACATTTCCCCCCAAACAGCCGCTTTCCATGGTATGGTGGGATGTCCTGAGCCTGGTGTACATTCAATCCTCCAAAGGTTCCTTTAGTAACACCACAACACTTCCCTGCATTCAGGGTATTTTGACTGTGTTTCCATACTATTAAAAACAGCTACAGACATTTAGCTCCAATAAGCTTTCTTTGCTCTGCTTAAATTCAGGTTGGGTAAAATGAGGAATGTTAGCCCTACATTTTATTCCTACCCCAGGCTTCTGTCTCTCCTCCCAGGCCCACTGAGGTGTTGCATTTTGTTCCCCAAGGCAGAGTTGAGTGTCTCTATCACATCTGCCATTCCCCACAGCAGGTGTGTGGGCAGAAAGGAGGAAGGACAGGTGGGCTGCAGGGCCTGAGCTACCCAGGACAGGGTGCTTCCTCCAGAGAGCAACCCCAGTTCCACCTGCAGGAGTCCAAGGTTATTAGTCCCTGGGCTACCATAGATTCTCTCTACACTCACATCTCACTCCTTGATACTACTGAAAAATAATGCAGATTTTATACTCATCTCTTTTTATCAAAATCTTTACTCCTGAGTAAATATCTGATCATTGAAGACTTGATTCTAAAGCTCTGGTGCAATCCAAGTCCAAGTCCTTTCCCTCCATAGCAGCAAGGGTAAACCAAGGTCACGTTGCCCAACTATGGCTGTCTGAAATTTGAAAAGGTGTACTGTGCCATCCCACGATTATGAAAGCCCAGCACCTGAAAAGACCCCCCTCAGTCATCTAATCCAGCCTGTCTAGCTCAGGAATCCTGCTAGATGCCCTGCAGTCTCTACTTGAATACCTTTAGTGATGGGGAGCTCATTCCCTTCCAAGACAACAGGAATCTGTCAGAATCTAGGGAGTTCACAGACACCACACTGGTGGTGTCTGAAGTGGTCCTCTGTTCCCCAGTTGAGGTATGAGGTGCTCTGGGCATCCATCAGGCGGATGCTGGAGAGGATGCCAGGAGAGCAGTGCCCCTCCCCCACAAACACACACATTCTGAGTTGAATTCCAGAGTCTGAGCACAGAAGCATCTGAGTCCCAGGATTACAAAATGCAAGCAACTTCAGAGTCACTCGAATCCCAATCCCTCTCCAGGAGCAGCATTTCTCCTGCAGCATCTCTGACCGTCCAACAAAGCAGTCATGAGAGGCCCTCTAGAGAGAAAGCCAGGGAAAAAGGAAATCAAGCCTACTCAGCACCCACTGTGAGGTGGGATTTGTGAAAAGGGTCTCATTTCATCTCGTTTTGAGTGGGTGCCATTTGTGTCATTTCACACATGAAGAAACCAAGACGCAGGAGGGCAGGCGATTTGACCAGGAGCACAGGAACGCCCAGCGGCTGCGTGCAAGGTCAGGCCATAGAGTAGCAAGAGTGGAAGGGAAGGCAGAGGGAGGAAAGCTGGGCCAGGAAGTGTGCAATCTTCCCAGGGCACAGGTCCAGGGCCCAGAGAGAAGCTGCCAAAATGTATCATCCCCCAGCCACTGTCCGCAGCTGCCGAGTCACCAGGGATGGGGTCAGAAGGAATCCAAATGGTCCCTCCAGGGACCATGAATCTGAGACCTGGGGATGCAGCTGTGTCTCCAGCTCCCGCTCCAGCTGAAGGCTCTGACTTTGGCAGGAGGAAGTAGCTGTGCAATGCCAATTCGAGGACAAGATTTCAGCGTCCCAGGCCTCCATCTGTACCCCGTAAGGAGGGAGAATGCCTATCAGGACTGAGCAAAAGGTTTGGCTGATATAATGGAAGGAGAGAGAAGCAGGAGTGAAGAGGGTGTCCTATATTTAGAAAATGGGGCCCCATGTGCCTCAAAAGTCAAGCAATCACCAGTTAAGAAAAAATACCATGTGATTCCCATTGAAATTCAATAAGCCAGTTTACACACTTCTCCCAACTTGGTCTGCGCATACCCATGGAGCATGCACCTCCCTCCAGAGTGTGCACACAGCCAAACACCACCCCACTAGTCTACAGACTTGTGGTCAGTGAAGGCCACCAAGCCTTTTTCCCACGTGCCACTGCAAAGCCATGTCTCTGCACTCTGAGAGCCAGACTGCCCTGTTCCCCATCGTCCACATCCTCTAGATCCAGCCCATTACTCCAGCCCGTCAAGACTTTGGATCCTGATTCCATCTATCAGAATACACAATCACTGTCTCGTCACTTTACATCAGCCCAAATTTGAGCAGCATGCCCTCTATCTGCATCTTTGTCACTGCCACACAAAGGCTGAGCAGGAACAGAGCTGAGATCCGGGCCCTCTACCAAGCTGAGAAGAGCCTGTCTCCAGGCTGATGGTGACTCCACCCAGTTCCGGTCCTCTCATTTCAGATGTCTGCATGTTGGCCACGTGAGGACTCAAAACACACCTTAAGATACTTCACATCTACAGTGACACAGACAAGGCATGAAGATGGGAGATGGGGATACCTGGGTGGCTCAGCGGTTGAACATCTGCCTTTGACTCAGGGCCTGATCCCAGATTCCCAGGATCAAGTTCCACATCGGGGTCCTTGCATGGAGCCTGCTTCTCCTTCTGCCTATGTCTCTGCCCCCCCCCCTCTCTCTCTCTCTCTCTCATGAAGACTCTCTCTGTCTCTGTGTGTGTGTGTGTGTGTCTCATGAATATATGAATACTAAAATCTTTTAAAAAAAAAAAAAAGATGGAAGACAGAAGAACTGATATCCCAACAGATCTTCATAGGTTGGGACAAAGGCTAAACTCACGAGGGCAAGGCCTAGAGACCCTAATGCAGGCATCCCACTCAGAACACCAGCACTTAGCAGAAAATTATTAAGGTTCCTACCTGGAATATTAATGCACAGGAAGCCAATCTTGATTCACAGCAACCAAGAGCTGCAGGGGCAAGTTCACTATCTGGATGGGAGGTTGGGACCACTCCTCCAAATGGTCATACTGGATGAGTCTAGAAGTGTGCCTTGCAGACAGAGCAGATGGAAGCCCCAGGCCCTGGGGACAGTCTGCAAAGACTGTCTCTGGAGGGCCCTGGGGGTTGTTCTTCCTGGCCTGGATGCACATAGGACCTTACAGTCTGCACCCAGAGCCCACGGGGGAAAATCAAGTGAACCAATATTATTTAAACTCAGCATACCGGGATCCCTGGGTGGCGCAGCGGTTTGGCGCCTGCCTTTGGCCCAGGGCGCGATCCTGGAGATCCGGGATCGAATCCCACGTCAGGCTCCCGGTGCATGGAGCCTGCTTCTCCCTCTGCCTATGTCTCTGCCTCTCTCTCTCTCACTGTGTGCCTATCATGAATAAATAAAAAATTAAAAAAAAAATATTTAAAAAAATAAAAAAATAAAAAATAAACTCAGCATACCAACCACATGTTTGCTCCAAAAAGCATGATGGGCATTTTGTCTCTTGAACCTACAATGGTTGTTTAAAAAACAAAACAAAACTTTCATTTTGTTTTTTCAAATAGGATGTCATCATTCCAAGACTTTTCAAAGTCTTAGGTGTCCCAACACTTCCTGATATAAAACACATTTTATATCTGTGAAACACATATAGATGTGAAACATACACATATATAGGAAACATATTTACTTTGGCAGGATTGGAAAAGTGGGCAAAAAGAAAATTAGTTTTCACGTTTTTTTGTTAGTTTTTAAAAATTTATGCTAGGGATTTAAGATTTATCTTCCCTATTTACCATCAACTAATTAATATGTCCTCCTGATATTGTTGGGTTGAAAGACTGAATATTTGGATAAACATCTGAGTATGCCTTGGCCAAAAGACCATGTAGTTTCAAACTTCAGCTTCTACTCTGGGTCACGTTTTCAAAAGCAATATGAGCTAGCGGCAGGCCCTCCTGGATCCCTCCAGGAGCTGTGAGGTGGGGGGTGCCATGGGGGCATGCATATTCAGAAAGAGCTGTTCCACACAGGAGGTCTTTTCCCTGAATTTGTCATTAGGACTCTTTTTAGCAAATTGGAATTTGGATCTAATACACATCATTCACAGCACTAGTCCGCCTGCCACTAAGCATGTATGCTCTCTCTAATTTTCTCTCTTTCCCTTCTTTCCGCCCTACACACACACACACACACACACACACACACACACACACACTGACAGAACTAAGGGTCATGGGTGAAATGATCTTGCTGGAACAGATTTCATCATTCAGTTTCCTGAAAGGAGAAAACCTGAAAGTGGAGTCCTAACACCTCTTTACATCTCTGAACCTTCCTTAGTGCTCAGGGTTGGGCTTTGTGCACAGAAGACATTAAGCAATTCATTTTCTTTTCCAGACAAAGCCACACAGGTCGACCCCTCCGCCTCCACAGAGCCCTTGCAGGAGCGATGCCTGAATATTCTCTCCACCACAGAAAGACCAAAATGCTCTGGCTGAAGAACGCGCTGGCATTTCACAAGGGGGTTATTTAAAAACTCCACTATTACTCTGAATGGGGAGAGGAGCGAAAGCCTTCCCCTGCCAATATACACAATACAGATCCTCATTTTCTGGACCCACCCCACCCCCAAAATTTTATTTAAGAGTTCAGGTTTTTTTTTCAAGACCTTGAAGTTAGCTGAGCCACTGGAATCAGCCTCAATTAGCAAAATGTCACATGGAAATACTCTCCCTTAAAATACCTCAGGGGAAAACACTGAATATCGTATCCCCTAAACACGGCTCCACCAGTAAAGAAAAAACACTAGGTGGATGGTCACCTCAAACCCGACCAGACTATACATTCACCAACACAGGCAGCCCTGTCCCTCCGTGCTTCCCTCCTGGTCCAGTCCCACTGGTGCAGGCCGCACCCCAGAAGTCAGCAGAGGAGGGGACCCCCAGCTGCTGCCCCCCCCCCAAGCACTGGATGAAGATGCTGTGTGTCTGGGAACAACTGACCAGGAAGTGCTCACCTCGAGCTCCCTCTGCGACCCTCCCCACCCCCACCCCCTGATGGGGCTTGGGTGCTCAGGGAGGAACACTCCCAGGCCCAGCATGGGCATGGCCCTCTGCACTTTGATCTGAAAGTGAAGCATGTATTTTCCCACAGCCTCTTCACCACTAACACTCATGATTATCTCTCTGGCAGAGAAAAGGCATCTTTGCTTTTTAAATCAAGCACAAACAAGTATTTTATTTTACCAAAGTGGTGGAGAGGTTTCGGGAAGCCCAAAAGCATGGCCTGTTCCAAGCAATTCTTGGGTTCCCTGCATCTATTCGGTTACTGGGTCCATCTGTGTTTATTATGCACCTACTGTGCATTGAGGCTGTTTTTGACACAGAGAATTCAGCAATCAATGCAACAGATGAGAATCACTTTTCCCAACGAGCTTTAGCATCTTAACTAAGGGAAGCGGAAAATGAACACAAAAAAAAAGAAAAAGAAAAAAAAAGGAAATGAACACAAGAGATACATAAAGTGCATATACTTACATCACATGGGAAACGATTTGGGGGAGAGAACAAATTGCAGTTTTAAAGAGAGTGGTCACGGTAGGCCCAGGTAGATCAAAGTGCCTTGTGGAATCACCTTTTGTTTTTTTACTTTTTCGGATTATCAAAACTGATGAGTTTGAGGTTTAGAAATATCTGCATTTGCTAAGACCCTGGCTGGGATCTGCAGGGCTCTGGACTCATCTGCTCCTACCTACAGCAGCGGTGTGACCCTTTGCTCCTTGGCCCCAAGTTCCTCTCTGCCTTCACAGTCATCCAACTCAGCCCGGCCAGGCCCCAGGGCTCCTCCCTAACTGTTCCAACATCTCCTGCTTCCAGTGAGCCACAGCCTGACCCGCCCAGGCCCCAATAACACAAGTGCAGTGTGAGCGTGCAGAAAACACACCAGTGGACAACCCATTACTTCTGCGGGCATGCTACCTCTGTTGCCAACCTCGGCGCCCATTACTGGGTATCAGGCAAATCTGGGTGTGTGCCTCAGGCATGAATTTGCATGAACTCAGTAGCAAGAAAGGAAGGAAGAAGAAAATAAAAAGAAGGAAAGAAAGAAAGGAAAGGAAAAAAGAAAGAAAAAAAAAAAGCGTTACCAGCTCTTCCTGATTTGGCAATGAGACACCACCCAACCTGACACAGTCCAGAAACACGTCGGGGACATATTCATGTTTATTCAAGATTTTTCTCACCCCTACAGTTTTATTTCTTTCAGGAAACAGCTCGTCTGTGTGGCTGAAATCATGCAGGCTTTCAAAATCCAGCCTTCCAAGAGAAGAAAAAGACAGAAATGTGCTGTTTGCACATACTCTGAAAAACATTTATATTCATCATAAGCCGGTTTGTTTTTCTAAGCTTAGCAGGGCAGGAAATCTTCAGTGCTAACAAGTCAGCAGAGCTGCCAAATGTGCTGTTGGGATGCTCCTGCCTTTCAGAATTCTTAAATTAGGAAGATAGTGATTTAGAGGCAGCGGTGTCTGTGGTCCATGTGTATAAAATGGCATCACACTAATTTCCACAAACTACAAAAAAACTGAGGGATTTGCACAAAAAAATGCTAAGGACTTCTTGAAAGTAAAAGGTGATGCTTTTATAAAATTAAGATGCTAATGGGGAATCTGGGTGGCTCAGTCAGTTAAGTGTCCAATTCTTGGGTTTGGCTCAGGTCATGATCCTCGGGGTCATGAGATCGAGTCCCATGTCGGGTTCCACACTCAGCTGGAAGAGTCTCTAGACTCTCTCTCTCCCTCTGCCCCTCCCCCTACTCATGCTGTTTCTCTCTCAAATAAATAAATAAATCTTTTCAAAAAAAATTAAGATGCTAACATCAACCCCAATGGTAACAAAGCTCTACTGGAACCATAAATCAGCAAAAGAAATTATCACAAACACATCACCTTTTGTTACAAAAGAGAAAGAGAAAAAGAGATACAAACTATAGTCTTTGATCCAAGTGGAGTGTTGGCCATGATACAGGTTTATGAATTTAAGTTGATATATGTTAAGGTCTAATTTTAATTTCTTAATGATACATGGAATGATAAGTCTTTTCTTTTGAATTCTTAAAACATCATCACCCCATTCCATATTTGTTTGACATGAAAACGTCACATAGTTTTAAGTCCTGAATAAACAGGATTAGTTTTGCAAGTGGTGCCAGATACATAGACAATCACATTCATACACTAATCACATTTGGAGACACTGGACATCTGTTACAATTGATAGATTGATAGATGTTCAAGTTTAGAAATGGAGTCAGGTTTGTAGTTGTGTGTCCAGGCTCCAGCCCACCTCCACCAGAGACCATGTGGCTCCTGGCACGCCTTTCCCATTTCCAGTGCTTGCTCACCACATTGTTAAACAGGAGGACTGGCGTAGATGAGCTCCCAAATCCTCCATGACTGGAGAAAAATCAGGCAAGATGAAAGTGTAGTAATTTTGTTTATTGACTGTATCTTTATATTATCGAAGGAATATTGTTAATATGAATTTAGAAAGTCTCCTGTGGTGGGGAAAAAAAAAAACAAGGGGCGCCTGGGTGGCTCAGTGATTGAATGTCTGTTTGGCTCAGGGCATGATCCCAGGGTCCTGGGATTGAGGTCTGCATCGGGATCCCCACAGGAAGCCTGCTTCTCCCTCTGCCTATGTCCCTGCCTCTCTCTGGGTGTCTCTCATGAATAAATAAAACAAATCTTAAAAAAAAAAAAAAAAAGTCACCCAGCAGTCAACGCAACACTCTGGCATCCTTTATAATGAGAGTCATTGCATTTTCTTAAACCAAAGGCAGGCCCAAGAGAGAACAGCACAATGACCCCCTTAGTGACTCACAGGGCCCTCACATACAGCTCACAAATCCCAAAATTAAAAGAAAAACACAGAATAGTTTCAGGATGAAAGAATCAAAGCTGCAGACGTTAACCTTCTTCTGCCCCCACCCCACTGCCACTGCAGAGAGGAAGCTCGTGTAAGGTACATTTGTACTGAGACTCAGTTTCCTCACCTGTAAAATGGAGGTGAAAACCTTATACCTCCCCTAACTATTTAATAAAATAATGCAAACGGTAGTGCTCCTTAAACTGTTAGGATCTGCACAGGGTATGGTACCATGGTTGTTAACATGCATGGACTGAGCCCTTCCCCCCACAAGCACCTACTCTGCTGGCCATCAGAGACCCGACAAGGCACAGTCCATGCCCTCGGGAGCTCACCAGCTCGGGGTGGGTGCGGCCGAGGAAAGAGACAAGCGGAGAGGCAAACTGAAGCCGTGCCGGGAGGACTATCCAGGGAAGGCAGGCCAGAATGCTGTGGGAGCCTCAAGAGGGACATGCAGAAGGTGGAGGAGGGAGAAGGGAGGCCCCAGAATGCATCAGAGGCACAAGAGCCACCACGCTGAGATGGGAGGAACAAAGGGGAAGTAGGATAATGGAAAGAAAGATGGGAGAACAGAGCCTTCTAGAATAATATGGGCATATTAAGCAGTATGGACAACACAGGAACTGGAGAGAGCAGGACAGGTTGGACGAGTGACGTGTAGCCCTGTGTGGCTGGAGCACAGAATGAGAGAGAAGCCAGGGCAAGCTGGAGAGGCAGGTGCAGGCTGGTCAGGGGGTCTGTTGGTGCAGACCCAGAAGTCGGTGCTTATCCCTGGGAAGTACTGGGGGGATGCTAAGTAGAGACATGAGACTCTGATTATGAGACTGGATGGAACAGGATGAGGTAGGAAAAGGTCAGGAGGTGAGTAGGCTACTATAATGCCTGGCAGAGAAGCAATGGTAGCAGTGAGGACAGAGGGGGAATGAGCCCTAACAAGATAAAGTATCTCAGAACTCAAGAGAAAAATTATGTCAATATGTTTGAAATATTAGGAGACATGAACGTGTTTTAGAAAAAATCTAAATAATCAAAATAGACTCTTAAAAAAAAAACAGAAAATCTCAATGGTCCTTTGTTCAAAAAACAAAATCAGTATTTAACATTCCTCCCATGGAGGAAACAATACATCTGGAAGGTTTTAGAGGTGAGCTCTACAAAACATTTGAGGTGTAAATAATTCTAATCTTAAGAAAAACAAAAACTTTTAAAGATCAGAAAAAGAGAAACCTTCTAATTCATTTCATGAGATCATCACCTTGATAACAAAACCAAGCAAGAACAATGCAAGAAAGAAATTACATATCAATTTCACTCTGAAAATGAATGCAAAAAATCCTAAATAAAACATAAACAAAAATAAATCTAACACTGTATAAAAAGAAACCATCCATGGAAGGGTGGATCAATCAATTGTGGCATATTTGTGCCCTGGAACACAAGAGAGGATCAAAAAGGAATGATTTCAGCTTCACACATCAACAGAGATGAAATTTCAAACCACAACATGGAGCAGAATAGACACAGTATGATTTCATTTGTATGCAATTCAGAAAGGGCTAATGCCACGTAGTATATTATTGGGAGATATAAACTCAAGAGGCTAAAGGCAGTATAAACACAAAGCTCACTTTTTGCTGTGGTTACTTCTGAGCAGAGAAGAGGATGTGATAAGAAAGCGACACACAAGTAGCTTCCGGGCTACTGCCAATGTGGCATTTCATAAGCTCCACAGTGAGTACTCAGGTGTTCATTACATCACTGTTCCTGGGCCTCTCCTGTATGGCTATGCAAGTCGGGGACTCCTTCAAAAATCATGTTATGGAGGCGCCTGGGTAGCTCAGTCAAGTAGTAAGTAGTAGACTGGGTTTCAGCTCAGGTCATGATCTCAGGGTCATGAGATCAAGCCCCGTGTCAGGTTAGACACTCAGCATAGAGTCTGCTTGAAATTCTCCCTCTGCCTCTGCCTTTCCCCCAACCCTTTCAAATAAATAAATAAATCTTTTTAAAAAATCATGTTATAAACTTAGAGTGGAAATCATTTCACAACATATGTAAGTCAAACCATGATGCTGTATGCTTTAAACCTATATGATAAAATATGCCAATTATATTTCAATATAATTGGAAAAAAACATGTTATATAAATTGCTTTTTATATATATTACATATATTTATTATTTATAAATAATAAAATAAGTTTTAAGTTAGACCTGTAGCATATGCATATTTATACTTGACACTAAATGAACATAGTCTCTTATATCAAGGGAAAGTGGTGGATCATTCAAGAAATTCTTTAGGATAATAGGTAAATTAGGAAAGCCAGACTCAAATCCCTCTTCAGTCAATGCACTAAAATCAATTCTATGTGAAAAATTATATAAAGACTAAAAAATATTATATTATATAATATGTATTATATATCATATATATATTTCCAGTATTCTGCAGAATCAAGAATCAGGAAAGAAAATTCTGCTACCCACCCCATGTCTTCCAGTGTAAGTTACTTTTTCTTTCATCTGGGATTTCTGAACATCTGTACACTGGCTGCTGTAAGTACCTATCTATGAATGTGGCTTCCTAAAAAGACCACTTCTATTGGTTACTTTCTTTCCCTGTGTATGGGCCACACTTCCCTGTTGGTTTGTGCTTCAGATCTTTGTTTAAAACTAGACATTTTAAATAACTGAATGTGGCAACTCAGGAAAGCTTTTCCTGTTCACCCTTAGAAGTCAGACATTTTACCAGAATATGGGTACATCTCCACTCCTGTCTTTCTTCACTGGTCCTGACTATGACCCTTGCAAACTCAGCTGTGCCCTCACTCAAGGACTTTGTACGCAGAGCTGTTTCTCTGTGACCTCCTCCCTATCCACTCCTCTCCCTCCGTCCTCTGCTGCTGCTGTTTGAACACTAGGCCCCCCCTTGGTATGCTCTCCATGTCTCTCAGCGTTTCCCTCATGACTGATTCTTTCTGGTTCTCCACTGTGTTGGATAGTCTTTTGTCCCCTTATGTTGCTTTCAACTCATCCCCTGAATTTTTGCTTTGAAAGCCCCATTGATTTTCAGCTTAAGAAAGCCATTCAGGTCTGTGGTGGAATCTCGTAAGGACCCTTGAGGATTTGGGGACTAAATGTGCTGCCTCTGTACTCTCACATAAACAACGTTGCTTAAGTCTACTTAAGTGGTTACCTCCATCCATGGTAAGGAGGAGGCATCACCAATGCCCCTGGAGGCCCCCAGAAAACCAGCTGGCTACTAGCAATCTCCTATGGCACCAGGAGAACCCCCCTCCGCCCCTAATACCCATTCTCTTCCCAGGAGAAAAGCTCTGAGCCTGTATCCTAATGCACAGCCTCTATAGGAGCTGGGAGAGCCTGAATCCTCTCTTCAGACCAGCCCCCCTGCCAGCCCCAGAACCAACCCTCTACCAGGGGGGTAGTTGGCTTTAGAAAGCCTTAGAGGGGATGGCAGCATGAACCAATTCGATTTGCTGTCATTATAGGATTACATGACCTTAAATGATTCTGATACAGCAACTGTACAGAATGAGATATACGTAATGCATATCAGATCTTGGTGTGGGAAAAATCTTCAGAAGCACAACATCAAAGGCAAAAACCATAAAACATATTTATAGAGTTAATATTAAAATTTTTAAATAAAATTTAAAAGTGAATATCAAAAAATGAATAATCCAATTAACAAATGGGCAGAAGACACAAATAGACATTTTCCCGAAGAAGACATATGAATGGCCAACAGACACACATGAGAAGATGCTCAATGTCACTCAGCATCAGAGAAATACAAATCAAAAGCACAAGGAGATACCACCTTGCACCTGTCAGAATGGCTAAAATCAATAACACAAAAAACAAGTGTTGGCAAGGATGCCAAAAAGGGGAACCCCTCTTGCACTGTCGGTGGGAATGCAAACTGGTGCAGCCACCATAGAAAACAGTATGAAGGTTCCTCAAGAAGTTAAATATAGACCTACCCTACGATCCAGCAATTGCACTACTGGGTATTTACCCAAAAATAAAAATGCTAATTTGAAAGGATACATGCACCTCGATGTTTATAGCAGCATTACCTTTGATAGTCAAATTATGGAAAGAACCGAGGTGTCCATCTAAAGAGGAGTGGATAAAGAAGATGTAGTGTATATACACAATGGAATATTATCCAGCCATCAGAAAGAATGAAACCTTGCCATTTGCAACAACATGTATGGAATCAGAGAGTACTATGCTAAGTGAAATAATTCAGTCAGAGAAAGACAAATAACATATGATTACACTCATATGTGGAATTTAAGAAACAAAACAAATAAGCATGGGGGGGGGGGAAGAAAGTGAAGAAACAGACTCCGAACTATAGAGAACAAAATGATGGTTACCAGAGGGGAGGTAGGTGGGAAGGTGGGGGCAATTGGTGATGAGGAGGGTACTTGTGGTGATGAGCACCAGGTGATGCATGGAAGTGTTGAGTCACTAAAATGTACATTGGATACTAATATTACACTGTATGTTAACTAACTGGAATTTAAATAAAAACTTTAAAAATAGCCCCTTCAAAGAAAAAAATTTTAAGTGAATAATAAAACATTAGAATTTTTAAACATACATAAGAGGCAAAAGATTATTAACTTCAGTGTATAATAATAGCTTTTTAAAAATCAGTAAGAAGATGAGGAACAGATTAATAGAAAAAGAGGCAAAGACATGACTAGGAAACCCATAAAAGAAGAAATGAACACAGCCATTAAGCTTATGAATAGCACTCGCAATAAAAAATAAATTTCAAACACTTATCAGATTGGCAAGACTCTTTAAAATACTACCCATTGCCAGCAAGGGTCATGTTTGAAACACACTGTAGCAAACTGGACTTTCAAAGGTTTAAATTCAAATAAAGAACATACTGCAATCTTGAAAACTTTACACAAAAGAAAACACTGTCTCCCAAATAAAATCTCAGAACAAATCCACATTTAAAAGCTGAACTGGCTAAAACTATAAAACAGTACACTGGGGGCACAAGACACCTGAGCACATTCATGTATTCAGGAATACTCCTTCAGTATTTTTGAGCAGCAGCTCTATGCCAGGCCATGTGGGAGTCACTGACGATTCAGGAGTAAAAGACACAGACACAATTCTGCCCTCAAGGAACTTATATTCTAAAAAAATTATCAAGAGAGCATTTCAAACAAACGTTGCTAATTTTAAAACACGCTAATGATATGCTTGCTGGACCTCCTAATCCAAGAATTAATATCGAGGAATGCTGAAACATTACTCAGAATTGCTTATATGTAAAGATGAACTTTCCCGAGCACACTTAAATCACAAGTAGCTTATTGGTAATGGTGATGGAAGGGGAACAGAGTTTCCACCTGCTCCAGACTACGGAAAACTTCAGCTCCACATTGGTTGTCTCCCTGCAAGGAGAATAGAACACAGAAAATTAGCTAGTTGTGGTCCATGCCATGCAGGAAAGATTGGACACAAGGTATGCGGATTCCTACCTCTTCCCAGAAGTCCTGCTGTCCAATACGTAGCCACCAGGCAATGTGGCAATTGGGCATCTGAAACATGACCACAGTAGCCCCCCGCCCCCAGTGGATGTCTGAAGCCACAGATTGTACCAAGTCCTATCCAGACTATCCTATCCATAGATATCTATGATCAAGTTTAATGTATAATTCAAGCCCAGTAAGAGATTAACAACAAGACTGGTAATAAAATAGAAACTGTAACAAGATACTATACTAAAAGTTAAATGAATGTGGTCTCTCTCTCTCTCTCTCTCTCAAAATACCTTACTGTTCTATACTAAAGCTTCTTCTTGTAATACTATGAGATGATAGAAAGCCTGTGTGCGGAGACAACGTGAGGCGGATGACGTAGCCATAGTGACATACCATTAGGCTGTCAGTGACCTTCTGATGATGCATCAGAAGGAGGATCACCTGCTTCTGGGCTGCAGGTGACCACAGGTAGCTGGGGTTGTAGGAAATGAAGCCATGAACAGGAGAGACAACAGTATTCTGAATTGAGATGGGCGGTACATGGAAAATACTTAGTATGAGAAAAGGCCTGGTGAAGCATCTCATTAAGAATTTTTATATTGATTACAGATTGAAATGGTAATATAGGGATTTGGGGTAAAATGAAACATATTGCTACAGTCGATCTTGTTTCTTTTCACTTACTTTAATGCGGCTGCTGAAAGATGCAGGTGATACCTGTGGCTTGCGTTGCATGTCTACTGAGCAACACAACACAGGACCCTGGAGTCATTCTCACTTCCCTGAGAGTTTCAGGAAGGAAGCCCACTGATCTAAGATAGGTGGGCATTTCCAGCGCTCCCTGGTCACCAGGATGCAGTCTTGGGGTCAAGACGAGTCACATGATACCCAAAGGGGCTTCAGAAAGGATTAACAGGCACCTCATGGCACTGCAGACTATGGCCGAAGGAGTCTCCATCCACAGCTCAATGACCAGCTGGCAACGGCAAAGCAGTATGAGCAAAGCAATGCCTCAAGTCTCACAGTCCAACGCCACGGTGACATCCAACAGCTGGATTCACCCTGACTCTTGAACGAGAAGCCATGAAACAGCACAAGCATCCCTCTGGGACTCTGTGCGCAGCCTCTGACAGAAAGCATCCTCCACGTCCCCCACCACCACCCCTGCGTTTCAACACAAATCAAAGAGCAGGGCTGTCACTCCTCCTCGGGTTCAGTTCCTGCCCGACGGCCAGAAGCCCCATCCCACCCTGGAGAACTGCACGCTGTCGCTGGCTGTGCTCAGGAGCAATGGAAACGTGGACGCCTCACAGGCCCTCCTGTGAAGAAACCTGGGCAGACACATCCTCATGTAAAAACTGATGAAAAGGGTCTTGACGTTTTCAGAGGGAAAAATGGCGCAGCAGCTCCAAGACCTGCCTGGGTCTTCTCAGGGGTCTGTGACAGGTTGTAAAAGAGAGGCATCTGCTACTTGGCTTAGGGCAGAAACCCAGCCTGTGGAGCTGAGGCCAAGCCAGGGAAGGACAAGGAGGAGAGCCAGCTGCCAGACAGAGGCTAGGAAGAGCCCATCATGGGGTTTCTACATGACCATGGGGAAGTAGCTGGGTAAGGCAATGTTGGATCCCGAGGGAAGGGGAGCTTGCTCTGGCTTCGTGGTCTTCAGTGAAGGGATGAGAGAAGGAAGGAGTGGCCACATTCCTGGAAGCCTACCATGTGCCAGGCATGTACCTGGTGCTGGGCACGGTCTAGCTAAGTTACTCTCACATCCACCCTGCAAGGCAAGTTCATCATCCCCCCTTTTCCAAATAAGGGGAAAACACTGAAGTTCTCGAGGTAAACAGAGCTGTCTTATATCACAGTTAGTAAGTACCACAGCCTGTTGTAAAATGCCTCCATTTCCTCTTCACAGAGCCATACTGCATATAAAATAATTTTTCTTTGGGGAAAAAAATGAATGAGACCAAATACCAAGAGAAAAATATACAAGGATATATGTGTGGCATCAAGGTAAGAAGGGATTTCTCTAAAAAGACTCAGAAGAGGCAACTGGGTGGCTCAGCAGTTGAGCCTCTGCCTTTGGCTCAGGTCAGGATCCCAGGGTCCTGGGATTGAGTCCCGTATAGGGTTCCCTACAGGGAGCCTGCTTCTCCTTCTGCCTATGTCTCTGCCTCTCTCTCTGTGTCACTTATGAATAAATAAATAAAATCTTTTAAAAAAGACTCAGAAAAAGGCAAACTATAAATAAGAGGAATAAACATTAATCCTTTAATTTATTCAATTAATATTTTTGAACATCAGCCACCCACAATGCACTGAATAAAAGAGACCAAAGTCCCTCCTCTCCAGGAATCTGTATGCAAGGGAGAATCTGTGGTAAAATTCAAATAAACATTTTTGTTTACCATAGAGGCAAAAATGTAGGCCACTAAGAAGAAACATGTAAGAAACAAAGAATTAATGTCTAAAATATATAAATAATGTCTACAAATAACTGAAAAAAGAACAGAAAAACTCATGAACAAAAAAGTATGAATAGTCAATTCTTGGGTAGAAACCCGAATGCCAATAAATATGAAAAGGTGAGTATTTTACTAGTAGTCAAGAAAATATAAATTATAACACCAAAAATGTACCATTTTCAACTAGGAAACTGACAAAAATGAAAAACCCTGACAACAGCATCAAATGTTGGAGATAATGTGATATGAGTATCCCTAGATTTTTGGTTGGACTTCAAACAGGTACCATGACTTTGGATAATAGCTTTGCAACTGATGATAAAGTTGAAGATGGGTGTATCATTTAACCCAGAAATACCATTCCTAGGCATAGACCTTAGAGAAATTAATCTTCAAAAAGAAGATGGACAGGGATCCCTGGGTGGCGCAGCGGTTTGTTGCCTGCCTTTGACCCAGGGCGCGATCCTGGAGACCAGGGATCGAATCCCACGTCGGGCTCCCAGTGCATGGAGCCTGCTTCTCCCTCTGCCTATGTCTCTGCCTCTCTCTCTCTCTCTCTGTGTGACTATCATAAATAAAATAAAAAAAAAAAAAGATGGACAGAATTGTTCATAACAAAACTGGAAACAACTTAAATGTCCAACAGAAGAATGAATAAATAGGTTTTGATGTCTTCAGTGGACTACCACACAGCAACAAAATTAATGAATTAAAGCTACATTTAACAGCATTGATGACTCATTGACAGAATGTTGAGCAAGAAAAACAAGCTTCAGAATACTCTGTATAATTCTATTTTTAAAGATTTTATTTATTTATTTGCAAGAGAGAGTGAGCACAAGTTGGGGAGGAGGAATAAGGGGCAGGGGGAGAAGGAGACTCCCTGCTGAGTGGGGAGGCCCACCCCACGTTGGGCTCAATCCCAGAACCCAAGATCATGACCTGAGCTGAAGGCAGACACTTCACCGGCTGAGCCACCCAGGCACCCCTTTGTGTATAATTCCATTTATATTAAGTTTAAAAAGAAAAAAAAACACTATATACTTTAGAAATACATAGGAAAAGTAAAAAGACAAGGAAGGGAATTCAAAAGAGTCATTACTTATAAGGACAACAGGGAGAGAAAAAGAGGGAAATGTACCTAGATCTTTGTATTGACGATGTTTTATTTCCTCGAAGCTAGAAGGCAGTACATGATATGCACTGTATTATTATTCAATCCTTTCTAATTCTTTTTTTCCTTTCTAATTCTTAATTATTACATAACAAAAAGATTTTAGCAAACTAAGCATAAATCTCAAGAAGAATAGAACAGTTACAGGAAATGAATAAGGATTCTCAAAAGATAAATCAATGCTGTTCTTGGTAAGTCCTAAAACCAGGTCATCTTTGCTCTGAATTTCGAGTCTACCAGGAAGACCTAATATTGGAATATCAATGTGAAATGTGCAACCAGGTACATAAAGTACTATTGTATCAGGGAGAAACTTTAAATCTTTTTCCAAACAGCAGAATGAGAAAACACAAACCAAAGAGGTACAATAAATGGTCTCAGGCTATATAAAAAGGTTATGCCAGGCCTTGAGGATGTCTCAGGCTCAGGGTTATTTCATATCAGAGGCTCAAGTTTTGAATGTCATGAGGTGAATGTGAAAAAGGCCAAGGGACACTCTACCCAACTTGGTGAGGGCCCAAGACAAGCACAGAGAGTAGTGTTGGATGGACGGACTGGGGTTCTGGCTGGGTCAGACACTCAGGAAGGCAACAGGACCCCTTCTATACTTCTCACATTATCCACTTGTCTCCCAACTCAATATGAACTTCTTCCAAAGCAGAGACTATGTCCTCAAATGAGTCCTCATGGTGTCCAGGGAGCTGTGCTAGACTGCAAGCCCAAAGGGAAAGCAGACATAGAACTTGGAAGAAAAGTCAAATGTGAAGGTCAATGACAGAGAAAAGACATGTATAGAAACAAGTCAGTTACAACGTGAGACACGATAAGGGAGAGATTTCCAGTAGTGAGAGGGTTGGGGAAGATTCTGGATATCTTGAATCTTAAATTAAGAATAGGGGGGCAAGTGGAGAAAAGACTAAGCAGGGGAGAATGAGCAGAGCAAAGCTTAAGCAACAGTTCATCTTGACTAGGGCATGGATACAGAATCAGCCAACTGTTTGGAGGAAACAGTGAGCCACGTACAAAGACAGAGCAAGAACTCAGAGATGCCTATCTCGATGACCACAAATAGAAGGTCTGAGCAAGTATCTACTTACTTTCATTCTTCCCACTGATTTCATCTTGGCTCAAAGGGATGACCGGTTTCATTGAGCCAATACCTAAAACTGAGTATGTGGCCTAAATCCAGTTACTTCCAAGTGAATTTCCTTGTACTCCCAAACTTTGGAAGGTTTGAAGGCCTGCCTGAGATGTCTTCCTCTACTGCCACACAATGAAGGCAGTTTGGTCCACCTGACAACAGACTGGGTAATGACTCAGTGAGAAAAGTGGATGGGAAGCAAATCAGAATACATTCACATTTCTTTACAAGTTATAAACAACACATTTTTGTAACTGAAGAAATAAACATAGCTCACTTCTAAGAAAGCAAACATTTGTAGGAAAGTCATTTTATGACATCTGCTCTCTGATGGAAAATTTAAGGAAAACAGCATGATTCAGGCCAAGCCAAGAGAAAGCCCAATTAGCATTATTTAGACTACAGCACTATCATGCTTCCTTGTACAATAAACAAATACCGAATCTCTCTACCCTTTCACACCAATGTTCTCCAACTACACATCAAATGCTTCCCTCTCCAAAACACAGTCAGTAATCTATTCAGTACTTAGTGCCAACAGCAAGGAGACGCTCTACTAGTAGGCTCCTGTGGTAGACCAACATATATGGGGGAAGAAGGGTAAAACGAATGAAATAGAAGAGCAAACAGTGAGGAAGCACAGAAAAGAAGTAAAGGAATATATGTCTAAGGTAGTGTCAGGTACAGTGACTCAGCCACTAGCCACTGGCCCTGATGCTGTAAGTTGTCTAGAGCAAGACATCAACTGTGGGATGTCTAGTCTAGACTAGGGTAGTGGATCTAGTCTTAGTTCTGACCCTCCCCTGTTCTGAGACCTTGGTTAGGTTGGTTTTGGGCTCCATGATGTTTGGCGTTCTGTTTATCCCACCCCCAAGTTTTTAAACACAAGTGGCCTACCACATATGACACCAGAGGGAATGAGGAGATGCCTGCTGCAATGCTGAGCCCATCCCAAGAGCCACAGGGTCAAAATGTCAGCATTCAAATAATGGAGGTGAACAAGTTCCCCTACCCAGCAACTGTCCCAAATGACCAAAGAAAAACAGACCTGGGAATATCAATAGTTTTGAATAATCATCTTGAGATGATGCCAGTCATAGGATACAAATTCTAAGGATTTTTTTTTATCAAGTATAGGAAGGACCAGATAAAGAAAAAGTCACTAAGGGCAGATTTTTAAATGTCCATTCTTAGGAAAGCAGTGCATAGGAACAGCACAGGAGTAAGTAAACAAAATTCTAGAATAACTTCTAGATGTCAAGGGTTTCCCAGACATGGGAAACCATGACAAATCACAGGGAGGCAGGAACAATGTGAAGGCTCTAACCATGGATCAAAGTCAAAAGTGGCTGGGAAAGCAAGGGGCTACACCAAAATGAGTCTGTAGACAGGGCAATGATCCCAGCTCCCACAACCCTTTATGGTGCTGGATGAATAAAGTTGCAATAAAAAAAACCTATATGATCAAGAATAATACTTAAAGTATTTAACAACTAGTAAGGCACAGGCACCAGCCAATCAGATGTCAGCTGAAACTACAGATATGACCAGGCTTGTAGGTACTTGTTTAACTCTTAACAATCATTCCTAACAATCTTAAAGATGGATTTCTAGGGTACACAAGCAAACAATGGGGGAACTATGGTAGCCATTAGTGCCATTCGCCAAATATTTCCAGTTTCCCTCTTGGGTCCCTGATAGATGTGCACATTCCTATCCTTTTGAGAGTAGGTGTGGCCATGTGACTTGCTTTGACTAACAGAATGTGAGTGATATGTGTCAGTTATATTCAGAAGTTTTAAAAACCAGTGCCCAACTTGCCACATTTTGTTTCTCTCTGCAATGTAAACAGCAATGTTTATTATTCTTTTAAGAATTTATTTATGTATTTGAAAAAAATGAATTTATTTATGTATTTGATAGAGAGAGAGCACAAGCAAAAGGAAGGGCATAGGGAAAAGGAGAAGCAGACTCCCTGAGGAACAGGGAGCCCGATGCAGGACTCCATCTCAGGACCCCGGCATCATGACCTGAGCCAAAAGCAGACACTTAGCCAACTGAGTAACTCAGGCACCCATCAACAGCAATGTTTTAGATGGCAACAGAGCTAAGAAGAAATGTGACTGATACGCAATGAGTGAAGAGAAATTCCTTCATGTATTATGGTGATGCAATTTTTTGAATGCTATTGCAGCATGAGCTAGTCTATCCTGATTGACACCAAGAAAAATGTGCCTCACTAGTTTTGGGAATAATGCATATGGTGATAGGGTCATTGCAAATGCTCACTAAACCAATTTGGAAACTGCAAATATCTGTAGCATGAAAAGAAATAACATAACATGCAAGAGAGAATTTTTCAGAAAAAAGTTTTACTCTAAGAAACAATTTTAGATAGCATTTGCATTGAACATTTAAGAAAACTAAAGTAAATGTGTGCTTTGAGAAACAAGATAGGAAAGATGAGTCCATAAAACAATAGTTTCAAATGAAAAAGAAGCCAGCATATGAAAATAATGTCATAAAGCATTAGGTAGATTAAAGAGAAAATACATTATACAAAATTAAGAGTTTATGAAGTAGCAGATAAGCAAGAGAATTAGGAATGAAAAGAAAAATGCAAGAATTATAATAGAAAATAACAGACAATGAGAATAGACAAAGGAGATCCCATATGCATAATTCATGTTCTTAAAGGAAAGAACAGAAAAACTGGAACAGAAAAAAAAAGTAAAGATATACTGAAAGAAAACTCCCCAATCCAAAGAAAATAGCTAAATTGTGTAGATCAAAATCAGAACCTAGTCAAATACTAGTAAAAATACTGAATTCCTCAACGATAAAAAAAAATGCTGGATTACAAACAAAATGGTGTAGACTCATGTGTCCCTAATTCCCTTGCTAAGTATAACTAAAACCTTGGACATAATGCAGCAAACAATCATAACATGACCCAGAAAGGAGGAAAGAAGAGGGCTGATGGACTAGGGACCTCAGGGCTTGAGAAACAAGATAGTACTGGGTTCCCTAGGATTTCCTTTTATAATTCCCCATATTCTGGACAGGGTGCTAGACAATTACAACACAGAAAACCAGTTAGCAGAGACACCCACCCCATAAAAGCCCCAATAAAAATCTATGCTCTCTAGTCAAGGACCAGGAGACAGTCCAGCAGGACAGAAATTCTTTTGACAATAACTACCTTACCCTATCAAAGAGCATGGATGCCCCCCACCACCACCATCACCAGCAGTGCTAGCAAAGAATGAGTAGAATGAGTGGAGAGCCTGGACTTTTACTTCTGGACTTTCTCACTGAACTACCCTCCCCTAGCTGATGGCATGGTATCACCAAAGACCAGGTGGGGATGTTAGAACCCCGTTCCTACACCAGAAATAGTGGGTAGTCCAAGATGACACTTGCCCCACTGATGCACAATATCTGCAGGGACCAGGTGGGGAGCCTGGACTCCCACCCCTGGCCCAACAGTGGCAAGTGGCACTCCTCCCCCTCCCAAGTAGAATGAGGAGAGTGGAGCAAAGCTCAGAAAAGAGTAGCTAGAGAAAGGAAATTTTTAAACTTGCATATAAAGTCCTAAGCAGACCCTTAATCTACCCACAAATGAAACTGTCCAGTATTAACGAGTATAAAACGTTTGGGAACTGAACTAGAGTGTGGTATATCAGTGCATGTACATGAGGCCAACCAGAATACAACTGCAAGGGCTCTAAAAATTGAATTGTCATTATAATTATGGCCCACAAAAGCAGACAAGGACCTGTATACTAATCTAAACAGGGCAGTTATATGCTATAATAGAATATAGGCTTAAATAGATTCCAGATTCTCATAACACCAGAAATATTTAGAATACAATTTTTAAAAATTATTTGTTATACCAAGAACCAGGAAAATCACAACTTAAATGAGAAAAGACAACCAAGACACCAGCACTGAGATGACTCAGATGTCTGAATAATCTGACTAGGATATTAAAGCAGCCATCATAAAAATTCTTCAGTAACCAATTACGAATCCTCTTGAAACAAATTTAAAAAGAGAAAATCACAGAAAAAAAAATACACGACATGACAAAGAAACAGAAATTGCAGAACTGAAAATACAACTTAAATTTTTAAAAACTCACTAGATGCAGTTTTTAGCATATTAAGATGACAAATCCATAAACCTGAAGAGAAGTAGTGTGGGATTGAAAAAAAAAATTTTTTTGAAGAAATATTGGCTGAAATTCTCCCAATTTGGGAAAAAGCATAAAACCAAAGATTCAAGAATCCATATCCTTAAACAGAACAACCCCAAGGAAGTATACAACAGGACACATCCTAATCAAACATCTGAAATCTAAGGACAAACAAAAATCTAAAAATCAGCTAGAGAGAAACAATGCATCGCCTACAGGGGTACAATCTGAATGACAGTGGATTTCTCATCTGAAACCAAAGTGGTCAGAAGGAAGTAGCACTTGTTTCAAGTGCTGAAAGATCAGTTAGACCAGAATTCTATACCCAGCAAAAATGCCCTCTAGGAATAAAAGGGAAATGAAAACATTCTCAGATATAGGAAAATGAAGAATCTGTCACCAAAAGATCTACCCTTAAAGAAAGAAAAGAAGTGCTCCAGAGAGAGGGAAAATAATGAAAAGAGGAGGCTTAGAACTTCAAGTAGGAAGAAAAAACTACATAATCGATAAAAATAGACAATGGAATACCCTTCTCTTAATGAGTTGTGTTTTTTTTTTAATGTTTGACAGTTAAAAATGGTATCATCTGATATAGCACTCAATCTACAAAAAGAATATATTTAAGACAGTTACCATATTAAAAGGAGGGAGGGGTAAAAGAACCTACAGGGAGGTAAGGTTTCTACACATCACTTGAGGTAATTGTGATAAGACAGAGCAATCACAATGTGGGGGCAGAGGGAATCAGGAAACATTTTAAAATCTCTATAAATAGGGGCACCTGGGTGGCTCAGTTGGTTAAGCAGCTGCCTTTTGCTCAGGTCATGATCTCAGGGTCCTGGGATTGAGCTCCATATCAGCCTTCCTGCTCAGTGGGGAGTCTGCTTCTCCTTCTGCCTCTCTCTCTGCTCATTCATTCTCTCTCTCTCTCTCTCTCTCTCTCTCTCTCTCTCTCTCAAATAAATAAATAAAATATTTTTACAAATAAATAAATAAACGTACATGGAGTTCTAAAAAATGGTTAAGTACCCCACAGGAAGGCAATAAAAGAGAAACAGAGGAAACAAAAAGAAAAAAATAACAGGCTTAAATCCTAACATAACATATAATTGTAACATATCAATAATCACATTAAATGTAAATGATAGAAATACACCAGTATACCAGATAAATACTGGAAGAATAGATGAGACACACACACAGCTCAACTATATGCTCTCTATAAGAAACTCACTTCTTATATAATGGTATATAGATAGGTTGAAAGTAAAATAATATTGAAGTAAAAGGAAAATTTATATTTTGCTAATGTTATATTTAATAGTAATTTTTAAAAAGGAGTCACTACATTAATATCATATGAGCTCCAGAACAAAGAAAATTTCCAGGGACATAAAGGAACATTCCACCAAGCAAACACAGGAATTTTTGTTTTGTTTTGTTTTTGTTTTTTTTTTGTTTTTTTTTTTAAATTTATGATAGTTACAGAGAGAGAGAGAGGCAGAGACACAGGCAGAGGGAGAAGCAGGCTCCATGTACCGGGAGCCCGATGTGGGATTCCATCCCGGGTCTCCAGGATCACACCCTGGGCCAAAGGCAGGCGCCAAACTGCTGCGCCACCCAGGGATCCCCAAACACAGGAATTTTAAATGTGCTTGTGCCAAACAAAAGAGCTTCAAAATACGTGAAGCAAGAACTGATAAAATTGAAAGAAAAAATAGACAGATCCACAATTACAGTTGGGGATTTCAACACCCCTCTCTCAGAACTGGCTGAATAACTAGAGAGAAAATCAGCAAGGACAGAGAAGAAGTAAATAATATTCTCAACCAACCAAACCTAATGATATTTAAAGAACACTCCACCCAACAACAGCAGAATATACATTCTTCTCATGTGCCAATGGAACATTCACCAAGAGAGACCGCATTCTGGGACATAAAACAAACCTCAATAAAGCATGCAGACTGAGAAGAAATAAAACTGTCCTTATTTGGAGATGACGTGACTATCTGTTTAATCACCTCCAATTCACCCAACAAGGGAGGAGTTCTCCTACAGGGTTATAGGAATGGCCAGACACCCAACACTTGACACTGAACTGATGAGACAGCAGTTTATTAATCACATACTCACAGCCTAGGAGAAGAGGGCACTACATGCCATGTAGGGCCACATGGAGATTTCACTTGGAAACAGAATAAACAAGAAGGGACAGAGGCAGGCAGGCAGTATCAAGCCATGACCTCTGATTCCTTAAAGAGGATGTGATTGGCTTGTTTGATTAATCCTGGAATCTGGCAAGGAACTGAAACCCACTTTCAGGTATAAGCAGGAATCCTGTGCAGCCCCCTAGATAGGGAAGATTGTTTGGCTAGGGGATCATATCCATGGGAGCAGATTGGGGAAAGGAGCCTGCAGTGAGGCCATCTACACCCTCCTGGTTTCACCAGATGTCGAGGCAGAACACAATACTGGACCTTAATCTTAGGCTTAAAATTTTTGTCTATATACAGAATCCTAAGGAATACCCCTACACACACAAAACCTCCTGGAAATAGTATATGAGTTTAGAAAGGTTGTGAGGTACAAAAGCAATACACTAAAATCAATTGTTTTCCTATGTATTAGTAACTAACATGTAGATAATGAAATGAAAACCCCAACACCATTTACAACCATTCTAAAAAAATATGAACTATTTAGGTACAAATCTAAAAGAAATGTTCAAAATTTTACAAAACACTTATAAAAAGAGTCAAAAACTATGTAAATAACAAAAAGTCAGACCATGTTCATGGATTAGAAGACTCAATATAGTTGAGACATCAATCTTTCTTCAAATTGATCCATAGATTTAACACAATTCCTATCAAAATTCCAGCAAGATTTTCTTGTATATATAGACAAGCCTATTCAAAATGTATATGGAAATTCCAGGGAAACTGGAATAGCCTAAATAATCTTGATAAAGAAAAATAAAGTAGGAAGGAGCACTTTAATACTTATTATACAGCTACAGTAACACAGGGTCTTATTGGAGGAGGAATAGACATATAGCTCAATGGAACAAAATATAGAGTCTGGAAGTAAACCCACACAGATACTCCCAATTGATTTCTGACAAAAGAGTAAAAGTAACTATGGAAGGAGAGTTTTTTCAACAAATGATGTTGAAGCATTTGGATATCTATAGGTAAAAGTAAGGCTTAGCCTTAACCTCACATCTTATACAAAAATAATTCAAAATGAAACACAAATTTAAACACAGTGTAAAAATATAAAACTTTTAGAAGAAAGCATAGGATAAAAATCTTCAGGACCCAGAGCAGAGTTCTGAGCCACGACAATGAACATCATGATCCACAAATGAAAAAATAAACTAAACTGGACTTCATCAAAATTCAAAATTTTGTTCTTCCAAAGACTCTAATTAAGAGGATTTTTTTTTAAATCAAGGTACAGACCAGGAGAAAATACTTGCAAACAACATACCCCACAGAAGGAATTCCAGCATACCACAGAAGCTACAACTCCTTTGTATATACCCAACTTACTCTTCAAGAGAAAGCAGGGAAGAATCTCTGAATTTTAAATGCTGAACACAGATTAGGACTGCATATGCACTTCTACTGCCAACTCTAGTCTCGTATTAGTTTCCATTAAGATCTCTTTCTTGATCTCATCAGGGATTGTCAGTCAGGGGATTTGTTAATTGAATCTCAGAATGATGTGCTAATCCTACAGTCTTACATTACAAAACAGAGCTCTGAGCTCAGTGAGTGCTTCCACATGACACTTACAGAAAGCTGTCCATGTCCTGGGTGCCATGTGTCTTTTGAAGGACTAGCTTCCCTTGTTTATTTCTAGAGTGGAAAAATCCGTTAACTCTCTCCAGGAAACCACTCAAAAGGGCTAGCCAAGGGAGAACACTGGGAGCCAAGGCAACACCTGTGTTGTGGGGTGGGCACCAAAGTGGATCAGCAGACAACACATACAAAAAAAATCAGAATGAGGCCAATAAGGACAGAGATTCTGGCCTGCCACTTTCAAGGGATTTACCAGTGGCCCACTAAGGAAGGACAGGGCTGCATCGGCACACCATCTGTATTGCTACGTGCACACATATGTGCAAGAGTCTATCGATTAATTTTATCATTTAGCTACACAAAAAACCATAGCTAGCTCATTCCACAGCATGGGTGGGGCTCTTCTCTGCCCCCACCCCAAATCTTTCCATTGTCTGTTAAAGCATAAGGTTGCTAAATACATTGCTAAGGATCTGCCAGGCAACCGCACTCAGCAGCCAGGTACACAGGGTACACCCCCCAGCCCCCAGGTAAGCAGCCTCCTCACATCAGGGCCTAAACAGAACCCGCCAGAACATGGCTGCCTGCCACTGCACGCGTTCCTTCCCTGCTCCACGCACCAAATGCTTTCCTGGCTCTCACAATGGAAGCTGCTAATGCATCCCAGAAAGTGTTTACAGAGTGTGCAGCACAAGTGCTCCACCCCCAAAGCAGTGAACAATGATGCCTGCCACATGCTGGACCTCCCAAGGATGGAGAGGAGGGTTTGAAAGGTCAGCTCAAAGCCACTGGGCTTCCAAGATGCAAGGCCACAAAACCCATCCTGAAGCATGAGGCAAAGACCTGAACAGGGCCTGAGAAGGTCTTTCATCAGAGAGCCACAGAGGATGGAGTATTAGTGGCCATATTTCCTGTGACCACTGCTCCATGGAAAGAAAGCTCTGCATTTAAATATAAAGTGTGCATTGAAAGGAATTTCCTTTAAGTAGCCCCAGGACATTGGACCTGCTTCAATCTGCCCATCCCACAGATTTCCCCCTTTCCTCTCTCCCAACCTGAGCAAAGGATGACTACAAGTTATTGCCAACAAATGGGCAACCCTTCTGCCAGAAAGATGGTCATGCCCCTCACCTTTGGGCATCTTCAGTCCCAGTGAATGGGCAATCATCCAAACCAACAAACAGAACCAAACAAGCAGAAGACAGTCTCCACAAGCCCTACCTTCACCCCAGCAGAAAATTCTGACAGTTTCCTTCTTTTCAGACTCATCTGGAGTCCTGTCTCCCAGATCCCACTGAGCCACAGCAAGTCTTGCTTGTAGTTTTATCCACCATCACCACCCCAAAACTTACCAGTACCTTATTTTTGGACTTTGCATGTATGGGTCCTCTTTTCCCCTCTAAATTATAAACTCTTAGTTAATCTATTTTATAACATAGCTTAAAATGTACCCCTAAATGAGCTATACCAACCCTCAGAATTCCAGGCTCTGAAAACCAAGGTGGTCACTTGGATCTAGATTTAAGGACAATGAAGTTTAAAATGTCCAAACTGCTGTTAAACAGACAACCTTTTTTAATGATATCAAATGCTGGTGAGTGTTTGGTGACAAGGGCAATCTCCCAGGGCCCTAATGGGAGTGTGAACTGGCACAGCTCAGTAATCAAGATATTTGTGTATAAAAATGTTGAAGACTTCGTTATGGATAATATCGGAAAAACTACTGTGGGGCAAGATCAGCAAATGGGGAAGCAGAATTCAATTTCACCCAACACCTGGACCCATTGTTCCTCTTAAGGGGAGAACTATCTCTGTCCATGAAACCAGCTGGACAAGCACTTGGGTGCATGTGCACTCCTAAAAACAAAGATCAGTAGGAGACAAGAAGACAACAGGTAGATTGCGCCCCCACCCCGGGGGGGGGGACTAAACAGGATTCAGTGTGGGGAGTGAGTTAACAGTAGATGGGAGGGACCAGAAGAAAGATAGAATAAAAGGACAGCATTCTCTAATACAAGTAGTATAATTTATAGTCAGCTAGCCATGGACATTTAGAAAAATGTCAAAATGTCAACTATCCCTACCACATTCGTGAAATTGAGCACTTACAAATTCAGCATTTCAAAACCAAAAAACTTAAAAACTGTTCTCTGAAGATAAAATATATCACAAATTAAAGCAAAACTTAAAACATTTTTGAAAAACTACAAAATACCTCCCTCTGTCCTACAAAAGTTCAAATTTTTGATGAAGTATAAAGTTTCTAGGAAAAGGTACATCACCAAAATCAATTAAAGAAGTAGGAGAAAACCTGAATAACCCAATAATCATATAAAAAGTAAAAAAACAAAAAAAAAAGCTGTCAGAAAACATTCTCCCAAAAAAGGTTCTGTGCCCATTTACTACCAAGTTCTTTCAAATCATCAAGGAATAAGTTATTCCTGTGCTATTTAAACTGACCAGAAAAGAAGAGAATGATGGAAAATGCTCCAACTCATTTTTGTGAAATTAACAAATACCTTGATACAAAACCCTGAAAAATAGAGTACTAACCAACATTAGTTATGAATACAGATGTAGTACTTTTCAACAAACTATTTGTAAACCAAACCCAGTCGAATATGAAAAAGACAATATATCACAGCCAAGTATCATTAATGCCAGGAATGCAAGGATGATTCAATATTAGGGATCTCGTTAATATGATTCATTGTGTTAGTAGGTCATAGGAGTCAAAGAATATGATTATCTAGATTTCTCTGAAGAGTCCTGATAACCAAGTGTGCTGGCAATTACAGCTTCATGTGAACGCCACTGGCAACAGTTCAGCAGGGGAACATACCATCCCAGGAGACCAGAGCTACACTAGGTGATGGCCAGCCAGAATCTAGGAGTTGTGCTGGGAGTCTGTCTAATTTATCAACCCTATCCCTCTAGCCAAGTATCAGAGAAGGATAACCAATACACACAGAAATAGACAGAAAATGGGATCTATTAACCAGCGAAGTGTTTTCTCAAACTGTAAATATAGCCCATTAGCAGGTCATGAAATCAATTCATTAGGTCCTAACCAGCCATTTTTTTCATGAGATCCATTGGAATGGAATGGGTAAAAAAGCAATTATCACAGTGAATCCTTCACAGAAATGATAAGCATTGTTTCTTGAAACTTTTGTTCCAGCAACATGATTTCATATACACATGATGTAAAATGTACTTCTTCCTAGCTGGCTTTACATTGTTGAAATGAGACTTTGCTACAATTTCTCAATTCAGTAATATTAGTTTATGATGAGGGTCTAAGTGTAATGATTAAAGTATGCTCTCCAAAGCTATACTTCCTCTACTGAAAAGCTTGGCCTTGTGTCCACTAATTGATGAATGGATAAAGATGTCTCTCTCTCTCTCTCTCCCTGGAATATTATTCAGCTGTAAAAAAGAATGAAATATTTCCATTTGCAATGACATGGATGGAGCTAGAGAGTATAATGCTAAGCAAAATAGGTAACTCAGAAAAAGACAAATACCATATGATTTCACTCATATGTGGAATTTAAGAAACAAAACAAATGAACACATGCAAAGAGAGAGAGAGAGAGAGATGAACTAAGAAACACTCTTAAGTATAGAAAACAAACTCATGGTTACCAGTGGAAGAGGGGTTAGGGGAATAGGGGAAATAAAGGATGAAGATTAAGGAGGGCATTTGTTGTAATGAGCACTAGGCAAGGTATGGAAGTGTTAAATCACTATATTGTACACCTGAAATTAATGGAACACTGAATGATAACTAACTGGAGTTAAAAACCTTTAAAAAAAAAAAAAACTAAAAGCTTGGATTTGCCAGTAAATTAGGTTAGATTATTTGAAAATACTCACCCCTCCCCCTCACCTCCCCACAACACACATACACACATCATCTCAATGGGAGGAGCATACTTGCCCACTCCAGTGATCTCAGGCTTGGCTTTATAATTTGCCCTGGCTTTGCAGTAGGTAAAAGTACTTCCCTACCCCCTAAGTATGGCTTCAGCTATGTGAATTGCTTTGGCCAATGGGATGTTAGCAAAAAATAACTCAAGTAGAAGGCACAAGAAAGACCCTTGTGTATTTGGACCTGTTTCCATATGTGTCTGTTATCATCAAGGGAAGAACATACCCTGGCTAGCCTGCTGGCCTAACCAAGGAGGATGAGAGACACATGGAGCAGAGCCCCATTACAAAAAATAATAATAATAATGATAATAATAATAATAATAATAATAATAATAATTCCCAACCGAACAGAACCTTCACAAGATCAATGAATACAATTTTTAAAAATAGAAACATAACCAAAAAATAAAATAAAAATAGAAACACAAGCAAAATGTAGTCTTGATACATGTAATGCTAGATAAATTTCTCAAAATAACAGTCACAGATAAATTATAGATAATCTGATCTCGCTTTCAAAAAGCTCAGGTAGAAATATAGGAGTGTAAAAAAAAACAGGACAACAGAAATAATGAGCTTAGAAAAAGAATGGCAAAAATAAAAAAATAAAAACATTAGAAATTTGAACCTCTCCTGAAGTTTTCTCCTGAACACACAGCACACACTTAGGAAGAGAAAAAAATTGTTTACATCATGTCCGGATAAAAATATCAGACTTCAGAATAAAGAAGAAATCATGTAGCTATCTATCATGGCAGATAAAATGAGGCACGTACAGGTAGGAAAGATCAGATTGGCCACAGCCTCCTCTTCAGTAACTCAATGCCAAATGGTACAGAATTGATATTTACAAAGACCTCAGGAAAAAAGTGAAAAAAGTCTTCTTTAATTGTCAATGGTTGAAGTTTTGGGGGTTTTTTTTTTGTTCTTAAGAGATATTAACTATATGTATATTGGATCCCCTTTTATCATTTAATTGTTCGTTTATATTTCATCTTGTGGAATATCCATTTTGTCTGGCTCATCCGCAGTTACTTATTCCATTGTGCCTGTCATTCCTCATGGGGTCAGCTGCTCCTGAAGAGCAGCACAGGGAGGATGTGGTATGAGACGATGAACTAGAGCAATCCAGCACTTTGATTCTGCTTTGGTGCCTGGCTCATCCTCTTACTAAGCTCTTTCCTTGTCTCTGGGGCAACAACTTCCTTTTTTGTCAACACTCGAAAGTCATTACGTTCACAAGAAGCCCCTTAATGCACAGCTCTTAGTTCTGGGACGTGCTGATCCCTCTCCCTACCTTAGACCCTTCACCTTCAGCAGCCTTTCTGTAGAAGGTTAGCTTGAGCATCTAGAAAAAAAACTCTCTGTCAACAATGTTACCCTTCAACTCTGGGTTGCTTACCATTTGTGATGTCCAGTAAGACCTCCCTGGGAACAATACCCACTTCTTTCAAGTCCCCTCAGGGCCCCCACTTTCACTGTTCTTACCAAAAGTTTATTAGGTATGCTCAATTTGTGACAGTCACCATTCAGGAAATCTCTGTCCTGCTCACAATCCAAGGAGACATAGATCAGCCTTCAGCATCCTCTCCCTGATCTGGATTCAGCAGTACTCAAAAACAAAACAAAACAAAACAAAACAAAAAATACTTCATAGTTTGTGTTGGAGGGTCAGTATTTCCTTCTTTGACTGAAGATAAACTTCTTTTTTGTTGTTGTTTGTTTTGTGTAGTTTTGAGGCAAAGAACTCTTGTGACTCCCCCATTATGTCAAATCCCACATAAAACAACAGGACTTTTGTTCATGGAACTTGACCAAATCATTTGAAAGACTCTCTAGATTAGTCAAAAGTATAATAACAAAGAGAGGTCTTACCTTGATAGTTACTGAACGCACTACAAAGCTATAGTAGATTGTTTAAAAATACAATATTAGCACAGGAAGAAACTAGCAGATTAATTAAATATATTCTAAAATTGAAATGCTAATGCTCTTTTTAAAAGACTAGAAGATATACACATATATTTTCTTTCAGTATGATGTCATTTCTAAGCATGATGCAGAGGCAAAGAGTTCTTAAGAGATTCCCAGAGAAAATGGCTTGAAAATTTTAAATGTCAGTGTATTCAAAACATAAATAAAAACAAAATATTAATGAAAAAATGAGAAAACTATTTGCAACAAAAAAGGATAATATTCTTTATATATAAAGAACACTTACAAATTGGTAAGAAATTCTCAATAGAAAAAAACAGGCAAAAATGCGAAGATAAAATCTGTTACACTGTTTCTAATATCTTGAGGAAACCTTATATAAAGGCAGTATTGGAAATGGCCCAAAAGTGGGACGCCTGAATGGCTCAGTGGTTGAGTGTCTGTCTTGGGCTCAGGGCATGATCCTGTGGCCTGGGTATTGAGTCCCACATCGGGCTCCCTGCAGGGAGCCCGCTTCTCCCTTTGCCAAGTCTCTGCCTCTCTCACTCTCTCTCTCTCTCTCTTTCTCTCTGTCTCTCATGAATAAATAGATAAAATCTATAAAAAAAGAGAAAGAAATGGCCCAAAAATATTTTTAAGAATCTTTCACTGCTAAGATTTCCTTCAATCTTATCCTGACAACTATTACACAGTAAGAGAACACATTGAGAGAAGCTTTCTGAAAGAGAACTTGATAGTATAAACTTAAGGTCTTAAAACCACATGGCTTTTGACCCCCAAATTATGTTTCAATGAATACATTTTCTTAGAAATGTATTTAAGGAAAATAATCATGAATGTGAGCAAGATGGATCTGCATACGTTTTTGTAGCAGCATTATTTGTAACAGCAAGAAACTGATATCGAGGTTCAGCAGTAAAGAATTGCTTAATATAATATAGCACATCCAAACAATGCAGTACTCTGAAGACATTAAATGTTATAATAGAAAAAATATTTAAGGACATATGGAAATATTCCTCACATTGTTAAATTTTTTAAAAATTACCATCAAAATACAGTATAATCACTTTTTAAAAGATGCATAGATGTTAATATTCTAAAAAGAATATTAGGAATACATATATACAACAAAATCCTAACAATCGGTACAACTAAAGATTATATTTTTCCCTTTGTTTTTCTACATTTTTTTCTAATAAATATGTTTTATGTTTTTAAATCAGGAAAAACACACAATGGAAATTTCAAAAGAGAGAGCAAAGAGAATTTAAAGAGTCCTTTAATAGTACAAATGAGTTCTTATTAATATAATGGGCATTCTTCCTTTTTCTAAATTATTTTCAAAACAAAAGGCTATTATATTTATACATGAAGGCTTGGAGAACAAATACATTTCTGAGTATTTGACCACAATAATTTGTAGCATACATTGGCTGGAGCTGTTCAGTGCTGACAAATTCTAGAAAGTAATTGCATAAAATACTTGGAGAGGAAACTGCTTTATGTTTCCATGCTATTTATGGAAATTAGCATCTTTGTAAAAATAAACTGCAAGCAATCACAATCACAAACCTTGAAATGTGGTTTCCATAAGATGTTAGCTTTGGTGCTTTAAGATCCATTAGCAAGGCAGTGGGGGAACACTGCCCACTTTTCTGTTACGAAGAAATTACATATAATTGGTTTTTTCCTCTTGTATCTTTAATCCCTCCTTTTTCTCCTAGATGCTCCCCTATGGAGTCCATATATGCTGACATGTTCACTTTGCCCAGAATAACCTTTCTAATGATCCTGTTTCCTTTTCAAAGAGCATTGCACATTCTCTTTATTCCATGCCTCACCTTCTGTAATCCACATCTTGTCCTGAAACTGCTCTTTCAAACATCACCAATCATTTCACAAGATCAGGGTCAACTTTCATTTTCATAAGTCTCTAAAACTTGTTCAAAACCTGAAGGAGTCTTCATGTTTTTTCCCTCTCTCTCTATCTCACGGTACTTGTCGGGATCTATCTCTCAGTTCTAAAATGGTTTCCTTATCCATCCTCTTATCTGCAGCTAACTCCCACCCATGGCACTCTTGTGAACTGAGTTGAAGGTCTCCTTATTACCAACCTGGACCTGTGCCAGCTGCCTTCCAAGCACCTCTGTTCAAGTGCATCACCAGTGGTCCACTGGAATCCTAACAGTGCCTCCATAACCCCCTGAACACCCACAGGAGTCCACACTGCCCACTGAATAAAGTCCTCTTTATTGCTGACTTACGTAGCATGCTCCTCAAGGTCCTCTCCAGTATGACTACAAACTGTCTTTGTTCATCCTGATTTCATACCCCGTGCTGCTAGGTACCCTACTCTTCAAACAAATCAATGGAAGCAGAGGGGCAGACACAGATTTAAAAAACAAGTTCTGAGATAGAACAAATCCAAGTTAGTGAGAACAGGCACCGGGAAGGGTGACAAAGATGAATGCCTCTAGAGGGAGCCCAGGATTCTGGCTCAGATGACCAGAAGACAGAGAATCCAAGCACTGAGACACAGTCAGGAGCAGGGGGGGGCTGAGGACTTCCATTTAGGAAGTAGTGTGTTTGAGGCCCCAAGGAATAGTCTAGTGGAAGGAACTAATAATAGCTCCTAGATAGGGGATCCCTGGGTGGCTCAGCAGTTTAGCACCTGCCTTCAACCCAGGGTGTGATCCTGGAATCAAGCTCCCTTCATGAAGCCTGCTTCTCCCTCTGCCTGTGTCTCTCCCCCACCCCCATGAATAAATAAATAAAATCTAAAAAAAAAAAAATAGCTCCTGGATAAACTGATGTGCAGCTCATGGAAGAGGCACATAGAAGCCTCTCAGAAATACTGGCCTCTTCCATTTTAGAGAGGCTTTTGAGTGAAAGAAAGAAAAGAAAGAAAGAAAGAAAGAAAGAAAGAAAGAAAGAAAGAAAGAAAGAAAGAAAGAAAGAAAGAAAGAAAGAAAGAAAGAAAGAAAGAAAGAAAGAAAGAAAGAAAGAAAGAAAGAAGAAGAAGAAGAAGAAGAAGAAGAAGAAGAAGAAGAAGAAGAAGAAAGGAAGGAAGGAAGGAAGGAAGGAAGGAAGGAAGGAAGGAAGGAAGGAAGGAAGGAAGGGAAAGGAAAGAAAAAGAAAGAAAGAAAGAAAGAAAGAAAGAAAGAAAGAAAGAAAGAAAGAAAGAAAGAGGCAAAGACAGGCAAACCAAAATAAACTTATCAAAATTGTGTCTTATCTCCAATGTTTATATTTAGAAGTTAGAGTAAAATAGAAGCCACCTTTTTATCTTTCCAGTGTATGGAGAATCTAATTTGAAAGCCTGAATCGCTAGGAGAGCTGGGTCCCCTGGTAATAAACCCCAGGCAGGAACCTCTGGAGAAAAAAACAAAGGAGTAATGGAAGGTACCCAGGGACAGCCTATGAAGGGAGAAAGAAGAGGCCAAGTGCAGAACTCTAGAACTGAGCAGCTTTGGGATCCCTGGGTGGCGCAGCGGTTTGGCGCCTGCCTTTGGCCCGGGGCGTGATCCTGGAGACCGGGATCGAATCCCACGTCAGGCTCCCTGCATGGAGCCTGCTTCTCCCTCTGCCTATGTCTCTCTCTCTCTCTCTCTCTCTCTCTCTCTGTGACTATCATAAATAAAAATTAAAAAAAAAAGATTTAGAACTGAGCAGCTTTAAAAAAAAAAAAAAAGCCAGAGATGGGGGATTCAGGGCGTGGCTCAGGGTGTGATCCCCGGAGTCCAGGATCAAGTCCCACATCGGGCTCCCTATGAGAAACCTCTGTCTATGTCTCTGCCTCTCTCTGTGTGTCCCTCATGAATAAATAAATAAAATCTTTTAAAAAAATAAAAATAAAAAATAGAAAGCCAGAGATGGGAAGGTCAGAGAGGCAGGAAGAGAAAGGAGTCAGGTGTCATATATGACAAATAACAAGGGGGTTCCCCTTCATTCTTCCCCTGGATTCTCAAGGGATCTACCCAATGACTCCATCCTGCAGCTATGAGAGGCCTTGGGAGCAATGTGGTAACAAGGTGGACCCTCCCGCCAGGACAAGCTCAGGTCTTTCCACTCAGGCTCCATCATGAGTGTCACACACAGCTTGGAATCTGCATCCAAAATCACTGTAGATGGTGAAGTCATACAGGGAGTACATCTACAACATAAAACCCAGAATGCTGGAAGACCTCTACCCAGAATAAAAGAGGACAAAGAGAGGTATATCAAATGGGTAGCAAAGCACAGTCAACTAAGAAAAAATTATTCTAAGGAATATTCAAATAAGCAAGAAAATGTGTGAGCATAAGATATTCACTACAAGTGGCTGATGGCAAACACAAGTGAACGAACTATCTTGGAAACAACCCAAATGTCAAACAAAGAAATAATGAGTTTAAATTATGGTATCATAGTATACCCTAAGTACAATGAACACAGACATTACAAACGAAAACACAGTCATATATGTACTGACATGGAAAGATATTCATGATATATTCACTGAAAACAATGATATATAACAGAATCTGTAGCATAATCCCACTTATCAAAACATAACACATGTATTTATATCATATTTATGCATAGAAAAAGTCTGAAGGATTACACATGAAAACTTTAAAAGTTATTACCTGGGTGGCAGTAGGAAGGCAAATTTTTTATTTTGATTTTCCTTTCATTTATTCAGATCTTCTATTTTTCTACGATTTAAATTTTTACATGCATAATTACCTGCCAGTGCTCAGTGCTGCTAGACACAGAATGTCAAGCTACGGCAATGAGGTCAATCAATTAATTCACTGCCATTCTCTTAAACCTCTTGTCTAGATGGAGACCAGCAGGAAAAAGCGCCACAGAACATGGCTGGGGAGTTCTGAAGACGGGAGGTCATGCACATGAGAGTATGAGAGGAAAAGTGGTTGTACCAGGAACTCACTGGTATCGGCAGAACTCACTCTGTGAAGAGTGAATACAAGTGTTGATGGCTCTCTAACCACTGCTCACACAGGACCCAATTCAATCAAGACGACACTGACCCAGGCTGCCACCTGAGTCCACTCCCCTCCTTCTCCCAGGCTAGGAGAATAGTTCTGAGGAGGTAGGAGATTTCTGCACCTCGCAACAACCACCAAGGCTTGGGGTCTGCCTTCTGATGTAAAAGGGATAGGGTGAGAGCTAAAAGGTCACTATTAATGTTTGTGGCATGAGAAGGGAAGAACCATGGCCAAGGCCAGAGCCAACACCAGGACGAGAACTACGAATCCCAAAGCCTCCACCAAGATAACAGCCACCCAGACAAAACTGCCATCAAGTCTCGAACCACCCAAACATCCAGAATCACCAAGATCAGAACCCCTCCCCATACCAGAACTGAGGAAACCAGAATGATGGATAAAGACCAGAAACCATGCCAGAGAGAAGCACTGAGACCAGAACCACCAAGAACCACCTAGAACAGCAATCCTTAAAACTTCAGGCCAGCATTGCTGAAATCCAAATCCCTGAGAGCAGAACTACCACTTAGACCAGCACTGGCCCTAAGCCTAGAGCCATCGCGTCTAATTTCAGTGTCACAATAGTCAGGGGGATCTTTCCCCATTCTAAAACATTGGTCTCATAGCCCAAAGTGGTGACAAAGAGGAGCTAAGTGCCTCACTTTCTAAAGAGAGTGACTGACATTGGGCAGATGCCTGCCTCAGAGCTCGCCAGGGAGGGAGGGCCATGACAAGCCCTACTGTCACCAGTCACCACCTCCCTCATCTCTATGGAGGGCTGAGATTCACTGAGGAAAAAGAACACCCAAAGAGACTGCATGGTGAGCCTGCAAGCAGAGCCTGGCAATCCACCCCCCAGATAGGCATCTGCTCAGAGGGTCTGCTGATGCATCCCTGGGCCTCCCCGGGCAGGGAGTGGGGAGCTGGAGGCAGCTGGCAGCCAGAGAGAGGAGGCAGTGTGGAGAATCTGATGCCTCCACTGTCTGCACAGCAAGAATGCATACATTTCCTATCAATCAAGTAGACAACACCAAAGGGAGCTGGGGTGTCTTTTTCTAACTGAAGTGTGGTTGACACACAATGCTTCATTCGTTTCAGGCATATGGTACAGTGATTTGGCAAGTCTGTAGGTTATGCCATGGGTTGGGGTTTAAACCACCATGCTTGTACCCTAGCCCACAGAGCTGCGTGCTGGGCAGGAAGTAGAAATCTCTCTGCTCTTCTCCCCACCACCTCTGCTATTTCCAATGCCAGGAAAGCCAGATCCAGAATAATTAAAAGGAAGAAGTGCCCCAGAACCAGTCCTCACCGCTGGTTGAGGTGGGAAGAGACTAGACCACAGCACAATCTCGCTTTATGTGCCCAGAGTCAGGTGATCAACCCTACACTAGACAGAAGGGAGGTGAGATTTAAATCAAAGTAGGGAATCAAGATTTAAAATTGGACTGGACTTTTTTCAAATGAAAAAATGAAAGTGAATCTGTCCAAGATTTCACTAAGGAATGGAATGAATCTGATGAAACACAGTTGGAGCCCATTCCTCGGCACCATGTTGAGACCCACTGAGTGGAAGCTTCCCGATGGAGGCTGCAGGGGAGAGCTGAAACAGGGGCAGCTGCCTTCTCAGGGGAGACCAGGATCCTGAAGGAAAGGATGTGGAGCAACAGGGAGCTTCCAAGGCCCATGACACAGGAAGGGTGAGGGAAACAGTAAGCTCCTCCAGAAACCCTCAAGAACAAGTTATAAAAACACAAGCCTGCCGACCTCATGGTTTGCTCTGCAATCCATCACATTCACTTGTGGTCAGCGAATATAAGAGGTTGAGTTTTCGCTGATGTATTAAAGGAAATCTAGTTTTTATTAAATGAGTTGACACACCCACGCTCCCTGTGGCTCAGCCTCGTGTCTATTAATTCTCCACCAGCCACCTAGGGGCAGCATTGACAAAGCAAGGGGAGATACTGAAGAATATCTTAAGGCCCCCAAACACCAAAGTCCCCGGACACCCCAGAGGGGCAGCTTTGAATCAAACCCAGGCTGACTGTAGGCAGACAACCACGTGCCCATGAGCAGGGTCTCAGGACTGAGGGACCCTTCACTATAACATTCTCCCCAGGCCCACGGTGAGAGTGTCCTGGCCAACCCCACTCACACCTGAGGGAACTGTCCTGAGAAGATACGGGCCCCACCTCCTCCTCACCAGTTCAGCAGCTTCTCTGTTCAGCTGATGCCTCCCGAGTGCCCCCTACAGTACCACAGCGGGAACTACAGGCACTGCTCTAGTTTTAAACCTGGGTGCAGGCGGCAGCATCAGCAGCAGCAGAGAGCTCAGGTCTATTGCACTTATTACATGCCAGACACTGTCTCTGTTTTGTCTGTTCCTTTCTTCCATTTGCAGTGGATTAACTCCTCCAAACAATTCCATGAGGCAGATGCCCCTCTCTACAGATGCACAAACCGATGCAGAGAAGTTTATGTGACAGGTCAGGAAGCAGTGGTGCTGGGAGTCGAGCAATGGGCAGTGTGGATGATAGTGTAGTCCGAAACCTCCTTTTACGATCTCCTGCGCACACTGCCCCATACATGGAAACAACGCTGCCAGAGGCACACAGATATGGAAAAATTCAAAAGAGGTCACTGAGTGATTCAAGCTGGGCAAACACTGCCCTTGGCCAAAGGTCAACAGACTGCCTCAAAGCACATTTAAATTTTATAGGGTGCAAGAAGACAAAATGAAACGCTGTGCCTTGAAACCTCAGCCCCAGGAATAAAGCTCTGAAGCTGTCATAGCCTTTTTCAGCTCTGCTGGGGTGGCGGGGGGGGGGGTCGGAAAAGCAAGCCTCCACCATTTGCCAGCACGTTACACCACATGGACTAGAGAAACCCTAAAATCACCCTGAAAATACTTAACTTCTGTTCTCACAAAAGCTATCTATTAGAATGTGCTTATGGAGCAGCATGAATGAGATGGGATAATGGGGGAGAAAGTGCACATCAACAACCAGGTTTTGTGAGCCACTGAAATCACAGGGCGTTAGAGTTGGAAGAGGCTCAGAAACACTATGTCCAAGAAACCAAGAGGAGAGGCACTCTGATTAATCTATCCCATGGTGTGTGCCTTTATTCAAGTGTGAATCCTCATTTAACAGACATGAATGCCCTTCTGAAGGGCCAGGCCCTTTGCTAGACCCTGTGGAGACACAGGCCACCAAGCCATGTGCCCAAGAAGTTATGTCTGAAGAGAGGGGTCGCCTTGTTCTAGTTCATGCAAAGTTGCTGTCCTGAGCCAGGAGCAGGTCTGGGAGGCCATGCTAAGACTTGCTCTGGACCCTTAGAACACGGACTATGAACTCCGTGGCAAAATCCAGGCTGCACACACATCTGCCTGGCTTTCAATGCTTTCAAAACTGGGAGGTTTCAGAGAAAATCTGGATGATCCCGCTATCTAGAAAATGAGAAGATATGGCCATCCTGGGTTTGTGTTCCCACTTGGCAACGATCAGCTGGAGGTGAGTAGAGGCTCCTGTAACAAGATGGAGCATGTGCCATCCTACTTTGCTGTAGTCTCCACCATTCCCTATTGTCTCTCCGGCGATGCTCTCTTCACTCCTATATTTCAGTCTGCCTTAAAGGCAAATGAGGATGCAAGAGATGAGCCAGGCCTTCCCAGGCTTGTGAGAAAGACAGGGGTCTAAAGAAAGGACTGCAAAATGGTGTGATATGTGTTGACAGAAGTCAACTCAGAATACTGACTTAGCGGCTGAACTGAGGTCAGAACCTGAGCTCTGCCCCGTTCATTGTGTCCGGGCCTTTATCAGCCTCGCCTCTACTGGGCACAGGCAGGCAGCCATTCTAGACTGAAAAGACAGGGCCCACCAACAGCCCCAAGTCACTGCTGGTACATGGTATCCAAGTGGTATCAAAGACCTGCTCAAGACTCAGGAAGGACCCAAGGGATCTGAATCATTCTTACAGCTAAGATGACCAGAAATACCATTTGCTGGAGGTAAGAGAGAACATTAGGTTCCCTTTGGTATGGGGTTAACACAAATCCTACCACATTTTAGGTGATTTAGAATAATGCTCCCAAGCAAGCAGAGGGATGCCTGTCATTCTTCTTGCTCTGCATGTTACCTGCAGGAGGGCAGAGTGCATGAAGACCATCCACATTAGCAGCCACCAGGAGCTCTTCCAGGAAGCCATGGGGTCCAGTCTCCTGGGGAATCTCTCTTGAGCCTGCAAAAGAAGAAAAAGTTGGTTTCCAACCTGCTCTGTCCCCAGTGGCAGCAAGGATGACTTAAGAGACCAATCAGAGGGAGGCATCCTGAGCCTCCCATAATGTCTTGAAAAAGGCTTGTGCAGGTCCAGGATGGAGCTACCGGCAACATGGTAGAGGCTATGGAAATCTGTCTTTAAGACCGGTCCACATCAGGGTCAGGAGGGCAGCTGGACCTGACCCCAACAAGCAACCCACACACCTCCAGGCTTTCAAAAGCTGAGACATCTCTGCACCGACCACTTTCCAGCTCATGTGTCAGCAGCAGGGTGTGGCTGCTGGCATCTGACTCAGGAAGCCAGCATGGAGCCAAGGATTAGGGCACCTGCCAGCTTCTTCTTCGACTTCAGGCAAAAATGAATCTAAGACCAACTAAGCCACCCCAGAGAGGGGCAGGGACCTGCCTAAGGTCACACAGCAAGACGGTGACTGTTGTAGGACTGGAACGCAGGTCTGAGAGTTCAAGGCTTTCCCCAGCGATGCCACCGCGTGCCGTGCGCACCGGGACCTGCAGCTAGATCTGGGCTGGGCCCGGGGAGGTCCCGAGCGCGCAGCCTCCGCGCCAACCCAGCACCGTCTCCCGAGAGCGGGTGAGGGCACACCAGCAGAGGCCGCCGGAGCCCGGGCGGGCCGCGGGGGGTCCTCCGAGCTCTCCCCACAATTTACAGGGAAGTCAGTATGAGCCCGAGACTGGAAAAGCCGAGGTCACACTCGCCTCTCGCTTCGCCTCGCGGGCGCCTTGGCGGAGCCGGTGTCCGGGGGCGGGTCGGTGGCTTCCCTCCATCTGGAGAAGGCATTAAGGGCCCGGCCTAATGCGATCCGCAAATGTGCTGCTGTTTCCGACCTGCGGCGGCGACTCGGGGCCGAAGGGAGGCGGCCGGTGCCGGGCCCGGGACCGGGACCGCGCGCCCCGCCGGCCGCCCGCCGCCCCGCGCTGGCTCCTCCCGCGCGTCCCCGGCCCCTGCTCCCGCGCTCGCGCCCCACGGGCCAGCGGCCGGACCTTGCGACGCTCCGCGCTCCTGGCTGCCCGCCCCCGAGGGCCCCGCTCCCCAGGGCCCCCCGCGATCGCCAGCGCCCCCCGCCCGCCGGCAGGGCACGGCCCTCCCCGCACGCCCCCCGCCCCCCGGAGCGGGCCGGACCCGCGGTCCCCGAGCCCCGCAGAGGGTGAGAGCCGGGTCCCGGGGACCCCGGCCGCTCGAGTCCCCCGGCGCTCCCGCACCCCCGCGCGGAGCCCGCGGCACCCACCTGGCGCCGCACACAACCCTGGGACGTGCGGCCCGGGCGGCGCGGGGCGGCCCCGGCAGCGCCTCGTGCGGAATCCGGGCCCGGGACGTTCCCCGACGCCGGCCTCAGCCCGCGGCGCCGCAGTCGCTGCGCGGCCGAGCAGTTAAATGGGGCTGGGACGGGGGCCGCCCCGCCTCTCCCGCCCCCTCCGGGCGCCGCGCGGCGCTGGCGGGGGCCCAGAGGCGGAGGGCGCGCGCCGCCACCTGCACCGCCCGGCAAGTGCACGGCGCGCCCGGCCGCCCTCCGCCCTCCGCCCTCCGCCCTCCGCCCTCCGCCCGAGCCGGGGGCGCCGGGGCGCGAGGGGAGCGCGGGAGGGGCCGGGCCCGGGCCGCTCGGAGCGCTCGGGGCCTCGGCGACGGCGAGACGCGGCTGGAACGCTCCTCCGCCCGCTTCCTGGAAGCCACTCCTCGCCCTGGGCCGGCCGCCAGGCGTGGTGCCAAGAGCCGGGATTGCCGACGCCGCCACGGCCGCCGCCGCCGGCAGGCGCGCTGGGGAGAGGCGGCCGCGGCCTCGCCAGCGGCCCGGGCGCCCCCCGCCGCCCCTCCGGCAGCACCCGGCGCCCCGGCCCGTGCGGACCTCGGCGGAGTCCGCGCGCCCCCCCCGCCCCGTCCGGGCGGCCTCGACCCGGGCGCCCCGCGCAGACCCGGTGCCGGCCACGGACCCCTGGGCGCGCTCGCCGCGAGGACACCTGGCCGCCAGGGGCCCCCAGCGCCGAGCAGGGGCACCCGAGGCCGGACACTGGCCGCGACTTCGCGGGAGCTGGGCGTGTTTGAGCTGCCCAGACCCTGGGGTGCCAGGCCCGGCGTGAGGGGCGGGGGTGAGTGTCGAGACCCGGTGACTTTCCTTATGGAAGCGTAGAGAATTGGGATGAAATGTTTGTCCCCGGCTCTGGCTTCATCTCAGGAGGATAAAGGCAGGGGCCAAGGAATCGCCCGGAAAGTCTGCCTTATGCCCCCGCCTAGCAGGACCACGGGCACCACTTCCTCGGGTGCCCGGCGCGTGCTAGCCACGCGCGGAGCTCCGCAGGCGCCGCCTTTGGGGACGGTCAGTCCCCTTCCACAGTGAGGAAGGAAGCTGAGGCCCGGGGCGTAAATACCCAGCACGCAGGGACTTGCAAAGCCACGGTGGCAGCCCGCGTCCCCTTCTCTCTAAAGTTCCTCTGTTGTTCATCCCCAAAGTTGCTCTCCTCCCTGTTCTGTAGTTGAGACATTCAGATGGTGCTAGAGCTTTACCAAGAGGAGCTGACCCCCTGCCTCCCCACCCCACCCCCCACCGTACCTTCCTTGCCCCGGTGACTCCCCTGGCCAAGAGGAGGATCTCTCCAGTGGGGACTGGCTCTCCACTCCATGTGAAACGGCTGGAATCTCATGGGGAAATGCGCAGAGGACCTTCAGTTGAAGAGGCAGAGGAGCAGGATGCAAGGCTCGGCTACGTGGTAGGGGGCAGGGAGCCCTGGGCTGAGCCACAAAGAACGCACCTGTGGACAGTTTTCTTTGCCATGGTTATGTTCTCATGAAGTCAAGGGAACAATGAATTTGTGAATACCGAACCACTGAAATAGAGAGTTAGGTCCATCAACCAATCAACACACAACCTCATCTTATACAGGCTTCTCACTGAACCATACCTTATTGATTCGTTAGCATTGAACCCGGGGCCACCAGCAGTACAACTCCTGCCTCAATGACGCACATCTAGCCCGGGAATTTTCTCTGTAGGGCTCATTCCAACCGCTGCTTAGGAGCACTTTCCAGCGCTCCAGCACTGCCCTTGGGGGCTCTCTTAAACAGCAAGATTACCAACAAAGAAGACAAAAATGTAAAAAGTGGCACCACACAGACCATAAGAGGACACTTCTTTGCAGTGTGAACGCTGAAACAAGAAGGCAAAGGAGCGCCACCCTGTCTACCTTAACTGGGAACATACATACCAGACGAGTCACAGTTTCTGCCCCTTTGCCAAATGCCATGATAGAACTGCAAGATTTGTGGGTTCCAAATAAATCTTAGCAAGTAGGTGAATTCACAAACATGGAATCTGCAAGTAATGAGGACCGCCCATATGTGCTTCTCATATCAGGGTATCAGTAGGGAAATAACAACATCATTTCAGAACATCTATGGTACGCCAGGCACTGTTCCAGGCACTTTGCAGGTAGTAAGTCAGTCATCGCGCCAGCCTACGGGGTAGGCATTGTTTTTATTCCATTTTACAAATGAGAAGACTGATATAGAAAGGTTTAACTGCATATTCTTAGCAACTCGAGTGTACCAGCTCTCACGTCATTCATATTCTAAAACCAGCTCTGATGGTTTCATGGAGTGTATTGCAGAAAGCACATGAATATTCAGGATGAAATGGAGAATTCAAAGAGATATTATGCCTGTGCAGCTGGGTTGAGCTGTGGTCCCCATGCCTGCAGGTCAGGAAAGCACCAAGGAGGCCTCTGCAACAGAAGATGTGCTGGGAACACTGGAGCTGCTCTGCTCCAGGTATTAATGCCTCCGCAGGACTTCCTGTCTCATTTTCCCGTGGGCGCTCTTGATTCCTGAGCCAGCCTCCAGGGAGCGCCCTGCATCAAGGATGGAGGCCAGGCTATGCCTCTCTCTCCCAGGAGTTCCATCTCCTATCAGACCAGCCCCTCAAGAAACAGCTGGTCTGGAGTGAAAAGAAGAGTAAACTTCACCAACAGCCTGATGGCAGCTCTGCCTTCCTTTCCTCTAGCAGATCAAGCAATCCTGTTTGTGAATTAGGATGATGAAGAGCCATGCAGGGCAGACTCCACTTAGGGAGGGCTGGCTGAACCTCACAGGCCCTGTCCCCAGATTCCCACCTAACTACCCCCATTAGGATCTCCTTCACCACTCTGCCCAAGTGTAGACCTCAAGCCTTCCCTCAGTTCCCCACCCACTCTCCCCTCCACCCTGGACCCCCTCCACTCAGATCTGGCCAAACTGTTTAAATAAGACATTGCCAAAGAGGTGGGAGAAGATTGGGAATGGGAAGAACAGAAGAGAATGAACCCCCCGCCCAAAAGCCAATCTGTACGATTGGGCCACTGGGTGCAGAGATGCCCACCCAATGTATCTCTGAGGGTTCAGGCCCTAGACTACCCTCCCCACCAAGAGAGTCCCCACCACCTGAGTAGAAGGGCAGTGTCATCAACCCTGAGAGGTCTAAAAACCAAGGTCTACTTTCTCCCAAGGATCCGTCTTCATGAGTTCCCAGTTCCCAGTTTCCATTACCTGTCACAAGATCTGCTTCTTTCCTGTAAGAGTTTCAGGGATTCCTACTTCTAATCCCAGCATGGCCTACTGACCCCAACTGGACAAGCAGACAAGCACAACAATGCAACATTTGTATGAGAGTCATGCCCAGAGGACCAGAGAAGTTACTATGGGTGATGCTGGGGTTGGAGTGTGTGTGTCTTTTGCCCTAAGAGAGAGAAAACATCACTTCAAGGCAGCAGCTTGAATTTGTTTTTGATACAGAATTGCTCTGTCTGCTTTGTGGGACTTGTGAGACAAGTTTGGGAAGCACACCTAAGAAGATGACATTGGAGGCTTAGAGAAAATAGCTTGTGGGCACAAATCCTATAAAAGTTGCAGTTACCTACAGTAGGCACAAAGGATGCATTCTCAGCCAAAGCCACCAGGAGATAAGAGGCTGAGAAGGTTGGGTGAGCATGGTGTCTTAGGGGTATGAGATTGTGAAGGGGGTGCTCTTATAGAAAAAAAAAACTGTAAGGGAGTAGAGAGCAGAACAGGAAAGGGGTGAGAGTAGAGCAAGCCTGTGGCCAGGTGCATTCTCACCTTTGCTCGATCCTTGGGGCTCCTGGCAGAGGAGTCCCACAGTAGACTTGCCCACATGCCGGTCACTCCTTGCCTCTCCTAGAGTTGGGTGGTGGCATAGCCTCCCAGGCAGTTCTCAAAACCAAAGACAGCGCTCCAGAGCTCTCATATGTGCGCCCTTGCTCCGCCCTCGACTGAGGGACAGGTGCACCTGCCAATATTGAGGGTCTGGATAGGGCATCCACCCCGACAACACTGACTCCACATGGTTTATCAGGTCTCCTTAGCCCCATGTGGGAAACATGCTCAGCTAGTGGTTGTAGTTTTCTGCCTCTTCAGGGTAGGGTTCTTCTTTGAAAGAGAAATTTACTTTATAAAATGTGTTCAAGGCTTCTGCCTCCTAAGCAAAAAAAAAAAAAAAAGAAAAAAAAAAGCCTTTGGGAGGAGGGGTGACAGGAGATGGTTCTACTTGTTGAGGGGCTCTGTGCTTTGGCACATCCTCACGCTTGGTTTCTCCTCTCATCCTGTACTGAGATCCCCAAAGAGCACCTAGGGGTGCCAGGTCCATGATTTTAAGTCAGGAGCTTAGGAATTATGATTGCTGTGGCCCTGGAAGTCTGAGCCAATCAGAATCTCTGTCGGGACAGTGGTGTTGGACAGACTTTTTCTAGAAAGCTTCAAATCTTTAGGGGTAGGATAAGGAAGGCCAGAGTCTCATAAAGTGTGGGAAAGGAACAGAGCTGGGATTTGGTGACCTGCCATGCCCCAAACCAAGGCTGGTTCCCATCTGACTTCTAGGATGAGGAAGGTGCTGACTTGACTTGGTTCTGTGTGCATACCAGGCTCTGATAATCTTGCACATAGACACATATGTATGTCCAGATAGACTCTACTGTGGAACAGGAGCAGGTGCCCTGCACAGATGCCCCAGGAAGAATGGATTTGCTAGTAGCTTTGAGCCATCTCACTCTTCCCTTAACCACCCTTTTCTTCCCCTCAGAGGCATGAGGTGAGTGGGCGACACTGGAGCTATCATCAGGAAATCCACTAGTAGTCCAGGATTGGCCACAAATTGGAGGATTCTGGGCAAGTCACTTTTACCTCCCTGAGCATCAGCTTTCTCTGCTACATTATGGACAATAGGTACTTCCAGTGTAAGGTCCAAAATTGTTTTTATACTCTGCTCATATAATAGGGCAACACACCTTCCTAATCTAGAACTCAGCCATAGCAATCTCTGCGGGTCTAACCCCAACCAGAAAAGAAAAGGCCTCTGAACATCCACCTGACATCAGATTTAAGCATATTGCATCTGAGTTAACGCTTGGGTCTCACTCAAACTTCTGATTCTTTGCTGGCACATAGTTCCAATGTGTTTGTTCAGCTTTCGAGAATAACTTAGAGGCTGTAAATTTAAAAGGAAAAGAAAGCATGCTAAGAAAAGGGATATGAACAATGTAAAGTCACTACAGAAGAACTAACTATAAAAGGCACAAAAAGAGTGAAAAAACACCATAGTCTGAGACAGTTTTATTTCCCTCAGAAGGCCTGAGAAAAATCACTGTGTCATGGCTCAGTCCTGTGTTCATGCTCACGAATCCAGATTCTTTATGAATGCATTTGTTCATTAGATTCTGCTTATGGAAGTGTAGAAGTACATGCTACATTTTAGAAGAACATTCACTCACAAAAGGGTTAAATTAAAGAAAAAGAAAACAAAATCAAGCAACATATTTTCTTTCACCTCTTCTCTCTTAGCTTTCTGGGGAAAAAATCACATCTAGAATATCACTTCTGACCACTCTAGGAGACCAAGATTTTATTTCAGAATTGATCAGTTTGCACAAAAAAAGAAGAGTGCCAAGTACTCTGTACACACTATTGTCTGTTTTCTTTTCTGTACCTGCTATTGTTTCAAATCGTGATAACAGTTTTCTCCCAAGTCGTCAAGATCAGCTTATTCCCCAGTGCCACACTGCATGTCACTTACCTGTCCCACAAAATGAGACCTCCTTGTTTAGGAGGCTTCCCTACATGTTCATTTCTCTGGCAGTTTGGCAATATTTGGGTTGGAAAGACCTCTAAGGAATAACTTGAAAAGTCTTTTTTTTTTTTTCATATATAAGTTCAACAAAAAACATGTCTATGAATTAGGTTTGCAAAACACACTGACTTTGGGATGGTTTTGATCACCAGTTAGGCATTTTTGTCCTTTCTTTACCAAGACCCAGGCAAAAATGTTCTATTCATGAGTGTGAAGAGCCAATCTCCTTCAGATCCCACCATCCACAACTGGTCAGCTTCAGACCCAAAGAAAAATTCAGTTCAATGCAGTGAAATGCGGTCTATATTAACTGACAGTCTAGGCATGTGCTAGGTCCTGAGAACACAATGGCACAGTAAGATAATACTCTGTCCCTGAAGGAGCAAATGAGATAGGGTATGAAAAATGTTCCCAGAGGTGTCAGAACAGGGAGCTATAAAAGAACTAGGTAGGATGGCAATTAATTCAGCCATGGGAGTGTTAGAGATTTCTAAGAAGTGATGTTTCGGTTGAGAACTGACGTTTAAGTACCAGCACAGGATCTTCTTGTTTAAAATAAAATCAGAAAGCTACTCTCCTTCTCTGCTTTTTCTCCAATGAAAACCAATCTACTATCCCATATAGGCATTTCAGAATAATGTAAATGGCTGGAGTGGGGGGTCAGATCTAGGAAAGAATCAATAAATTCATCACATGCTCTAAAACAAATCCTATCTGACCACTTCCATCACACATGTGAGTTATGCATGCTCCTTCAGACTAACGAGGAATTCAGGGAACGTTGTAGAGTCTCTGTGGTGGACATTACCATAAAGGGGACCCCATTGATCCTTGTCTTCTGGTATTCACACCACCATGTAATCGCCTCCCCTTACGTGTGGACAGGACCTGTGACTTACTTCTAGTGATAAAATATGACAAAGGTCTCTCTTTCTCAGTGCTGCCTACAGAGGTGGAAGCCCTATCCTGTTTGTAATCATGGCCACCCTTAAATCTCTGATGAAGCTCAAGATCTGTAAAAAAAAAAAGGACCAAGAAAGTTCATCCAGTACCAGTCAGACCCATATGTCAAAATAATGCACAACTGGGAAAAACCCAAAGGCATTGACAATAGGAAACATAGAAGATTCAAGGGCCAGATCTTGATGCCCAACACTGGTTACAGGAGCAACAAGGAACAAAGCACATGCTTCCCAGTGGCTTCCAGAAGTTTCTTTTTTTTTTTTCTTCCTTCCAGAAGTTCCTAATCCACAGCATTAAGGAGCTTGAAGTGCTACTGATGTGCAACAAATCTCACTGGGCAGAGATTGCTCACAATGTCTCCTCCAAGAACCTCAAAGCCACTGTAGAAACAGCAGCCCAGTTTCCCATCAGAGTCACCAATCCCAATGCCAGGCTGTGCAGCAAAGAAAATGAATGGATAACTTGTGTACACATCATATTTTTGTTGATAAACCCATAAAACTACACACACACAAAAAGAATTTGCCAAAGACAATGGTACAGCATTTCTTTCATTATGTTGTGTGACATCATAACTTCCCTCTTGCCAAGAGACTTTCTCCTTTGTTTGATATGATGAAGCAAGCCAATAATAGAGAAATCCATGTGGCAAGGAGCTAAGGACCTCCAGCAGACAACCAGAAAAAACAAAAACAAAAACAAAAACAAAAAAAACCTGAATTCTGCCACGAGCCACATGAAGTTGGCAGTGCATCTTCTTCAGTCAACCCTCAGATGAGACCTCAGCCCAGCCAACACTTAAACTGAAAGACCCTGAAACATAGAATCCAGGTAAGCCCTGCCTGGACTCCTGAAATACAGAAGCTGCAAGATATTCAATATGTGAATGTGTGTGTTTTTTAAGCCACCAGGTTTGTGATACTTTGTTACATAATGATAGATAATCAATACAGCTTTATTACATTCTAAAAAAGAATTCAGGGGGACCCTGGATGGCTCAGTCGATTAAGCATCTGACTCTTGATTTCAGGTCAGGTCATGATCTCAGAGTTGTGAGATGGAGCCCCGTGTCAGGCTGGTGTTGAGCTTGCTTAAGACTTCTCTCTCAAAAAAAAAAAAAAAAAAAAAAAAAAAGACTTCTCTCTCCATCTCCCTCTGCTCCTCCCACCCACCCCTCATGCTCTCTTTCCCTCTCTCTCTTAAAAAAAAAGAGTTAAGAAATCATTCATCTGTTACTTGTTCATCTCATTTCTCTTTCCCACTATGTTCTCAGCAGTATCAGCTGTGAAATGGACTGGATATCACATCAGATCCAGAACTAGAGACATGGATGCTCATTGACTTGGAACCAACCATCTAAACATAACTTCCTCTTATCACACCCAGAGATATGAAAATCTATATAAATAAGCATTTTTATTTGATTTGAAAGTTCTATCTTATTTCAAGGATGCCACTTAAAAGCCAGCTTCTAGAGTACTGTTCCAGCTTTCAGGATCCTGAGAAAGAGGTTCTAGCCTGGCATTCCCATGCATTCCTCCACAAAAATAGTTCTGGGCAGGAATTATTCATGAGAAGGTTTGGGTGTGAAGTAAGAATTCCAGACAAGAAGGAAAACGTGCAGAGGCCCAAAGATGAAAGTTCCAATTCAACAACCACGTGTTTTTAAATGTTTGGTGTGGCAGAGAAAATGCTGCATATTTGCCAAATCCCTTCTCATATGCCTTCTTCTTGGAGGCTATAATTCCCAGCTTCTTGCAGAGCCATGTGATTTATTCTGGCCAATGAAAAAAGAGTGGAATTGATGTGTATCTCTTCCTAGTCGAGGCAGTGGAAAGCTCTCGTGGCTTCTCTGATCTCTCTCTTCCCCTTGGGTAGTTAATATAGATGCTGTGTGTTGGTGTGGCTGAGCCCCAAATCAAAGGATCCTGGATTGCTAATCCATGAAGGACATTTGGCTTGGAGAGTCATCCATTCTACACTGGGATGTATACCTTCATCTGCTGAACCTCTGATATTTTTTAGTTACTTTTGACTGTAGCATAAACCAGTCTATGCAGACTAATACATTTGGTGCACAAAGTGAAAATGGGATTGGCACAAGTTAAATGCACAGAGAAGTAGGCAGGGGTCAAGTTTGTGAAGGGCACATACGCCATGCTATGGGGTTTTGGACTTTACCCTAAGCTCACAGATTGCTTAGTATAATATCTGGCAGAGCAATGGCATGACAAGATTGGATCTTAGTAATGATTACTCTAGCTGTATGTTTAATAACCCAAGTGAGTCACATTGGCATCACCTGGCACAAGTTGTAATGGACATAGGAGGAAATAGATGGATTTGAGAGTTATTAGAGATTGATTAAGATTGATAAGACTTGGTGAATGACTTAAAAAGGTAGGGTACCAGGGACAAATGAGTCAAAGTTAGCTCTTTGATTTTTTGACTTGGACCATGTGTTATTCACTAACACAGAGAACATAAGAGGAAGAGGAGCATATCAGATGGGAAGAGGCAGCGTGGAGACAGTGGCTTCACCTGGAACAGTTTGAGCTGGAAATGCCTGTAGGTCTAGAATCAGGAGAACAGCCTGGGGCAGAGATTCAGATTTGTCACTTGTCAGCATATGGCTAATTCTTGAAGCCACAGAAGTTGATAGTGTGCATGAAAACAGCTATCTAGCCATCCACCACCTATCCATATGTCTGCTTATCAGGTAAGGAATCTTTTTATTTTTTTTTTTAGGTAAGGAATCTTTAAATATTCTCTCATATGCATATAAGATGTTTATAATTCCCCTAAACAATGAAAATATCAAAAGTTTACTTCTTTCTCTCAGAAAACAAAACCAAGAAGCAATTATTTTGAGCCACTCTTTGATTTCTGCCTTTGTCTTCATCATTTGCTCATCTAGTTCAGAGGCTCAGGCTTGAAGCATGTGGTCTCGACTCTGTTCTTTTGCTTTTCCGTTGTGAATGTCAGCCTGAAAGGCACACCCGGAAGCTCCTGAGCCCTCCAAGGCAAGGATGACATTCAATCCTAGCCTGGGTCCCTGGTTTACCATCAAAGCAAGAGTGGGACTTACTCGGCATTCCCCATGAAATTGCTAAATGCTATTTCATTAAATATGTGCCAGAGCAATGTACTTTTATTGTTGTTTTTGAAAACCAAGAAAGAAACCAAAAGACTGCATGAAACAAACATTCCTAAACTCATGTATGTAGTCAGGAAAATTGAGAACACAATGTCCTGTGTTTTTACAAAGCACAAATAAAGAAACGGGAAAAGAAAATTAAAAAAAAAAAAACTGGTATTGACATGAAATTTTGGGTCAGGTAGAAACTTCTGATCCAAGAAGATGATTTGAGCTCAAATTTTTTACTCAAACCATCTGACCATAACCACTAAATGGATATGATATAAAAGTCTACATTAGTGCTGGAAACTGGGAAAGAAAATCATCCCCATAGCTGAGATGTGGAGGGTTGTTGAGATACAGCAGTAAGCATCACTCTGCCAACCATGGCCCCCAGGACGAGGGAAGAGAGCCATGTCCTCCCTCGGCTCTGCCAGGAAGGCAAGGAGACCACTCTGGAAGTAAATGGGGTGACAAGTACAAAAGAAAACAGTAATGATGCAGGTTGGCAGTATTGCTTTACCCTTCTGCCTTTAAAGATGCACTGAGTCTTTGCCTGCTCCATCTGCTGGGAGACTTCTCCTGGGCTTGGCAAGAATCAGAAGAATTTTTACTAATAAATTATATGCAGCGACCCGGAGAAGAAAGGATCCAGGAAGAGGGGAAAGGAGAGCAGTGTGCAGAGCTGGAGAGATGAGGAGGGGAGAGGTTGCTGGGGTGACTGGGGCTTTGGGAGCACAGCTTTAAGAAGACTGGAGGCACGTCGTACAACACACGTCTGGACATGAAACCGTGCTGACGTGGAGCCTCAAGGCACAAGCACGCAATCCGGTTTTCTTTCCAACAGTTGATTGGAAGCGGATTGATGTCAACCCTGTGCCAGGAGCCGGGCTGAGGATGCTATCTGCCGGCCTTCTCCATGGATGTCCTGCGGGAGGCTCAGCACCACCTGACTCTTCATGTCCTCTGGCCTCTGTTCCAAGCACAGTCCCCGTGTGTGTGTTGGGGGTGGTGGTGGAGGGGTCTCCTCTGTGTGGTACCCTCCTGGCTGCCTCTTGCCATCCTCCTCCTCTAGCTTCCTCTGGGCTATATAAACCAGAGGCCATGGTTTTAAAAAAATATATTCAGTTTAAAGTAAACAAGGGGTCATCTTCCCAGAGAAGGTTCTGAGGGAGCATTAACCCTTCTATCTTTGAAATCACAAGGGTCACAGGGCCTGGGGGGAAGGGTCATTGCCCGATTTGCAGATGCGGTGGGAGAGCCAGGAGCAAGGCAGCCTCATGGGCTCTGTGCGCTTCCGTCTCTCACCGTTCCTGTGGCTTCCTGCCAATGATAAATACGTCCACAGAGACTGGATAAATCCGTAGACTGAAATAGGACAGAATGGAGGATAATAAGCATTAGCTCCCTTAATGCTAGGAGTAAGAAATAGGGTAAGTGTGAGTGTGCAGGGGAACGAGCAAACAGCACCTGTTTCTCTGCCCAGATCTTGAGCAATAGGACAGAAAAGGAACTCATGGGAAGACCACATCTGGGGGCCACGGAGCATCTGAGCACTCCCTGCAGCTCGAAAGAAGGGGAAGGGGAGGGGCTCAGCGTATGGCTGCCCCATCCTGTCCCTCAGTCCCTTGCCCAAACTGGTCATCAGATTCTGCTTCCCTCTGGGCCTGGGGCTCAGGAACGAGAGGGCGCAGAAAGGGCAGGAAAGTCACAGTAACAGAGTGGATTCTATGCGAGAAAATATCACAGTGGAGAAGGAGGATGGATCTGCCAGCAGCCTCAACCCAGGCATTCCTGGGGAGGGGGGGCTTCTCCTGTTAGTCCCCTGGGTCTACTTGGTCATGGAAAGCCACATCCCCTCTTCACGAGGCCCTTGCTGTAATATCCTCATGGACGGGGTAGATTTTCCCCTAGAGGACACTGAAGTGAGTTAAAACAGTGCAAGAATTGAATTAACTCCAAGGCCACTTCATTAGCTTCCCAGGGCTGCTGGAACAAATTACCACAAGTGGGTGGCTTAAAACAACACAAATGTATTCTCTCTCTGTCCCGGAGGGCACCAGTCAGAAATCAAGGTGTTGCCAAGTTTGTGCTCCCTCTCCTGGGGGAGAATCCTCCCTTGCCTCTCACCACTGTGGGTGGTTTGGGGCCTTCCTCGACTGTGGGCTGCATCCCATCCGTCTTTGAACTTCCTCCCTGTGTCTCTCTTGTCATAAGTGTCCCTCTCGTTTTCCTTGTAAGGAACCAATCGTTAGATTTAGCCCCCACCCTCCAATACAGGATCTTAAAACACTTAATTACATCTATAAAGACCCTATTTCCAAGTAAGGTCATATTCTCAGCTTCTGGGGGGTTAAGTCTGGGACATATCTTCTGGTGACCATTATTCTACCCACTATCACCACCAAGACCTAAACTCTAGGGGCTCCTGAGTGGCTCAGTGGTTGAGTGTCTGTCTTCAGCTCAGGGTGTGATGGGGGGGGGGGGGGTCCTGGAATGGAGTCCCACATCGGGCTCCCTGCAGGGAGCCTGCTTCTCCCTCTGCCTGTGTCTCCGCCTCTCTCTCTGTGTCTCTCATGAATAAATAAATAAAATCTTTGAAAAGAAAAAGACCTAAACTCTATCTTCTGTATTCTCTGTCTCACCTGAAATTATGTCTAACCGTGTCTCCTGACACAGCTTATCAGAGGTTGTACAACTGTAACAAATGACATTAAGATATTCTAACAATAATATGCTAACAGCAATATGCCCCAAATCTGGCTATAAAATTTCTCCCATTAGCAAATTCCTAGGAGGAAATAAATGACTATATTGTGCTCAGCTCCTGATGCTAACTAAGCACGAGAGCTGTTGGTGACTCACCCCAGGCCCCTTGGTGGTTCTGAAAAGTGTTATCAAGCCCCCCCCAGAAAAGCTGTGTTGCTCCCCTGAATACACAGTCAGCCAATTGTGACAATTGACAATCACGGCCAATTCCTCTTCTCTAAAAATGCAGACGCACAGGAAGCCAGCTCTGCCTCCTGGGATGAGTCCCAGGGTCTGAGATTGGCGTCTGCTCCTGACCTTGACCTTCCGTGTTTTACCTGCTACATTTCCTAAAAACCCCAACATTCCCATCAAATTTTAAATTTCATTCAGTATATCATGCTCTATGATCCCTTCCGATCTAGCTAAGTGCCCTGCTAACCAGGTGAGTTACAAACTGTTTTTTTCCTGCAAGACACTTATGTATGTACCCATAATACTATCTTGCTTAAGAGTTGTTTCAAAGAAATCTGTGGATGACCTAAGAAAAAGAATTCATCAAAGTGGTTGCCACTGATGTGCCCTGGTAAAACTGTCCCCAGGAGGCAACAGAAGGGATTTGTGGCATCACCAGATACCGGTATTTTCCTATAGAAATGCAGCTCTAAACTACTGTTTCTTTTTCAGTAAGGATCACTAGAACCTATTTGCTACAAATTAGGTTGTAAATATCTTAGCCTTGGGCCCCACATTTGCTATAGTCTCCGGGAATGTGGCTACCCTGGCAACTGGTTGCATACCTTTTCACGTGCTTATTGGGTATTTGTATACTCTCTTTTGTGAAGTGTCTCTTCAAATCTTTGGGCCATTTTTAATTGCTTTTATTATTGACCGGTCAAATCTTTGGGCCATTTTTAATTGCTTTTATTATTGACCGGTAAGAATTCTTTACATATTCTGCATATAAGTCTATAATTGGAGATATATGTATTGTAAATACTTTCATCTATGTTTTGTCTTATTATTTTTAAATATCTTAGATGAGCAGAAATTTTTAATTTTTTTCTTTTTAAGTAGGCTCCATGCCCAGCGTGGAGCCCAATCCAGGGCTCGAACTCATGACCATGAAATTAAGACCTGAGCTGAGATGAAGAGTCGGACATTTACCTGACTGAGCCACCCTAGGATGTCAGAAGTTTTTAATTTTAATGAAGTCTAATGTATGAATTTTGTTTTGGGGGGTTAGTGCTAAGAAATTATGCCCACTTCAAGGTTATGAAGACATTTTCTTATGTGTTCTTTCTTTTAAGATTTATTTATTTGAGAGAGGGACAGAATGTGAATGAGTGGGCAGAGGGGCAGAGAGAGAGGGAGAGAATCCCAGAGCCTGATGCAGGGCTCAAGCTCATGACCCTGAGATCATGACCTGAGCCAAAACCATGAGTCAGACACTTAGCCGACTGAGCCAATCAGATGTCAAGAACAGACATTTTAACAATACTAATATCTCTATTTATTAGGTCTTCAATTTTTATATGCAAAGTTATGTAGCTTCAGTGTCAAGGTCTTGCATATCTTTTGTTCAAATACTAAGTATTCTGTACTTTCTATTATAAATGACATTGTTTTTCATTATTATATTAAATCTAACATTTAATGTTTCCAACATATAGAAACATAAATGATTTTTTATGCTATCTCATGATTTTGATAAATTCGCAGCATGTTATATTTACTAGTATATATATGTCTTAGCTCTAGTAGATTTTTTTTTTTGTAGAATCCTTAAGAATTTTCTCATATTCAATCTTGTTTTCTGTAAATAAGGACAGTTTTATTTTTTGCTTTTTAATCTTTAGGCCATTTTTTTCCTTGCCTTATTGCATAGTTATAAACTCATTTTAAAAATCATTATAAAGAGGGCAGCCCAGGTGGCTCAGTGGTTTACCGCCACCTTCAGCCCAGGGTGTGATCCTGAAGACCCAAGATCAAGTCCTGTGTCAGGTTCCCTGCATGGAGCCTGCTTCTCCCTCTGCCTGTGTCTCTGCCTCTCTCTCTCTGTCTCTCATGAATAAATAAATAAAATCCTCAATAAAAAAAATCATTATAAAGAATATTTCTTATAAATACTCCATATTGTGGCACCTGGGTGGCTCAGTGGTTCAGCATCAGCCTTTGGCCCAGGGCATGATCCCGGGGTCCTGGGACCCAGTCACTCATCCGGCTCCCCCCAAGGAGACTGCTTCTCCCTCTGCCTATGTCTCTGCCTCTCTCTCTGTGTTGCTCATGAATAAATAAATAAACATTTAAAAAATAAATACTCCATTTCCCCTTTGATATAGGTCTGTCTGGGCCTCTAATAACTTGAGTCTTTTATGAACTATGCTCATCTTCACTCCCCATAGTTAGAAGGAAATACCTTTTCCCTATTCTCCCAGTTTCAATGAGGAGGGATTTTCTCTAAGTAGTCCTCGCTAGTTGAGTTACCTTGCTTGTGGGTTTGGTTAGGTACCAGGCACGAATATCACAGTCCCTCCTCGGAAGCTGGACACAAGCAGAGAATGTGCATTCTTGACTATTGGCAGCCATGCGGTAAGCTCTTACCTATAAGAGCAGGTGATGACAGTCCACCCTCTCCTGGACTAGGTATGTCTGATTTCTTTGGGGCTCAGCTAGCAAATGCGTTTGCTCTCATCCTAAGGTACATATTGACACAGCCTTTTCCAATGCAAGCTACATACTGGCTCTTACCTGTTTTAACCCTTGACTAACACCCCAGTTTATTTAGAACTCACTGGGAAAAGAGGGGAGCCATTTACTGAAACCTCACAAGAACCACCCCCCCGCTGCCACCCCAGTCTATAACTCCCAGTTAACTGCAACTACTGTTTATTTCCCCAACAGGTCCTGAGGCATAGTATAGGCACTGAGAATGGCTCTGGATTTCTCCTTCCCTTTGATACATTTCAAATATGGCAGCTGGAGAAGGAAAAAGGATGGGGTATAAAAAGCTACCCTGTGGGGGGTGGTGCAAACACATAGTATGAGAGGTAGCATGAGAGGGAGACTACCTAGGTCAGGAGCCCTGCTTGGGCATTTCATGACCGTGTGATTGTGGACAACTTAGTCTTGCTGTGTCTCAGTTTTCTTATCTGCAAAATGGGTTGTTATGAGGATTAAGTTTATTCATTTAAATGTCTACAGTGGCATCCGCACACAGTAAGCACTCAATGAATGTTAGTCATTATTTTATTATAGACACTATATATGCAACCACTTTAGAGAAGGTGTTGGGGGAAGATGCTATGAAAAGAAAGGACAATCGTCCAGGATGCTGTTGTGAGTTTACTGATGTACCAAAGACCCAGAGGACTGAGATGTCAGGTTTTGGTCCCCTTAAAACAACCTGTTGGCTGGGCATTTGTTACTGTTGTCAGTGAAAAGCAAAGTACATCCCAGTAACTTCAGTGGGCACTTCAGTGGGCAGTGGGTACAGTTCAAACTCTGCCTCTCACCACTGGTGGTTTGGATCCTGGGCAAGCCATCTGAGGAGTCTCCTCCTCTGCTGAAGGAGAAAGGATATCCCTCCCCTGCCACATGAGGAATGCTGTGCCCACCTGACCCCCACCTTGGGTCCAAGTCCATGATGAGTGCATGCTCTGAGTGAGGCCAGGGACTGGTTTTCAGAACCCAGACGATCTTGTGACTGTGCACTCACCCCCACTCTGATCCTGCTCCTTCCTGAGCGTGCCAACAGGATCTACTTGGAAAACCTACCCAATACTTGGCAGCAGCAGAAGCTTGTATTAAGCTCTCTTATAAAGAAGCTTGACAGAGCATGGAAGAGTCTTCTATCCCTGAGCTGGAAGGAGGGTGTGCTGTGTTTGAATCGGGACACAGTGGAGGTCCTCTTACACCTGCTGACTCAGGAAGAAGCATCCACCATCCACACCGGGAGCCCTGGTCAGCCACGAGGAATGGGGGAAGTTTACAGCTGGACCACCGTGCTCAAGAGTCAACTCCACGTTAAGAATTACTGAGGCCTTTTGCCAACATGATGTGTCATATTTATTGGGCTATTCACAGGTCAGCTAAGACACAAGGGGAGACCAGATGACATCAGAATGTCAGGAAACAAAATATTTAGCATTTCTTAAGTTTCCAATTTTGCATTCCGTTGCAGCTGAGCGATATAAATGGGCAATTCATGAACATAACTGCGATTTATTTTTAGCAACAAGAAGCACATACATTTATTTAACCGGTGACTTTTAGGACGGTAAGCAAACGAGAAAACTATAGTTTCATGTCGCTAAGACAAGAAAATCGTTTATACAAATTAAACTGATACAAAATACATTATAAAGAGAACACACATACAAAAGTCATTAAGTTGGTCAAAGAGCAAGGATGTCACAGAACACCACACTGAGGAAACACTGGTGTGAATTCATTTCAGTTACGAAAGTAGGTCCAAAGTTTGAGTCACACGTTTACTGAGGTAAAGGCACGATCACTTCAACATAATTAATGGGGAAGAATCCAGATTCCCCGTGTAGCATTCCTTCATACCAGTTTTCATCTATTTGATTGGTTAATGTAATGACGTCTCCTTCTTTAAATCCTAGTTCTCCTTGGTTTTCTGGCTCAAAATCATAGAGACCACGACAGCAGGGCTGGTCCATGGCAACGTTAGAACCTGTCCACATCACATGGAGACAAAAAGTGGGGGTTAACATGACATGTATCCTTGGAGGGGTGGGGGGTGGGGAGCCAGGGAGGTCACGCACAGCGGGCCCTGCTTCCTCCCCGCAAGGCTGGCTGGACCCTGCTCACAGGTGCCGAAGGCTCGGATGGCTCGGTGCCTGTGCCAGATGCCCCGGATAGAGGACGCCTTGGCTGACCCCTCCAGCCCCATGGCTCTTCCCTTCCCTGCTCCCATCCGGAGCTGGCAGGCCCAGCCCACCTCCCTGAGAGCAGCTTGTCCCCTCCCTGGAGCCCGAGGGAGACACAGAATCACAAGGCCCAACCCCTGCCCTCGGGGAGCTTATGGTCTCTCCTGGATGCCAGGCAGGACACGTGCAACACTGAAATGCCAAAGATGAGGAGGGGAGTCAGGTAGAGCTCAGAAGCTCAGAGGAGGAGGAAGAGGCAGGAAAGGCCTGGGTGGTCGGGACATCTTCCCTGAGCTGGTACTAGAAGGAGGCAGGGTGTGAACGGGAGCAAAGGGGCAGAATAGCCACAGGCCAGCCTGCAGTGCTGGGCTTAGTGTATGAAGCCAGAAGTTCTCAGAATAATGTTTCCCAAATAGTTATTTTTTTTAAATTTCAGAACGAAAACGTGGCAATGGTAGGAAAGTGAGAGAGGGAGAGAGGGAGGAAGGGAGGGAAGGAGGGTGGGAGGGAGGTAGGGAGGGAGGGGAAGGGAAAGGAAGGAGAAAGGAAGGAGGAAAGTAGGAGGAAGGAAGGGAGGAGGAAAGAAGGGGAAGGAAGGAGGAAGGAAGGAACAAAGGAAGGAAGGGAGGAAAGAAGGAAGGGAGAGGGAGGGAAGGAAGGAAGGAGGGAGGGAGGGAGGGAGGGTGGGGGAGGGAGGGAGGAAGGGGAAAGGAAGGAGAAAGGAAGGGGGAAGGGAAGGAAGGACAGAAGTATGCAAAATTGAGAAAAGTCAGCCTTAACCCACTAACCCAGTGATAACCAATGTTAAATTAACATTTTGGTGGAGAAGCTTCCAGATGTCTTGATGATTATATCTATGTATGTATTTACATAAATATATTCTCATAAAAGAATGTTCCTATACATATTTTTGTGAATCTCTTTCCAGAATACTTCTAATCACTGACCAGTAAACTCCATCAGCACAAAATTTCTTTCACCCACCTCCCATATTGCTGGATAGATAAGGTCCTTCCTTCCTTTCCTCTTCTCCCTCCCTCTCTTCCTTTCTTCTTTCTTTTGTTCTCTCTAAGCTGTCCTACATAACTCCTTGAAAAATATCCTAATGCACGTTTCTTTACAAACATGCACAATTAATGCTTGAAGGTAAACTTCAGGATGGAACTTATTATTCATAGGACACAGATTTTTCCAGGACTTTTAACATTTGCTGTCAATTTATTTGTCTAGTGTTGGGGGGGGGTTGCCTTAAAACTTATAGGAGCCCCTTATAAAATGCTATTCTTTATATTTATCATGTTTGCTTCCATTTGTTTCTGGAGTGTGTTCTGGGGACAGGGCAGGGAGGGGGTTGCTGGCACACATACAGAACACTTACAGAAACCTTAATCAGCACAGTCAAGCTCATCAACCTTTCCATCCCTGGTTTTTCCTCCTCCTTCACATACATATATTCAACTAAATTTATCCCAGGAATGATTTAATTTTTTCATGTGAAAATTTTTACTCTTAATTCCATTGAGTTTTGGCAAACGGAGGCATTATTTATTTTTGATGATGCTTAAGCCATCATCTAAGAGCAGCTTATTAAATGACCCATTCTTCCTCCACTGACTTCCAATACTACTTTTATCTTTGTCATATATTTAATGATCATGTGCATGTGGATGCATTTCAGGATTTTCTATTTTTTGTCACTGATCCATTTAGGGAACTGTAACAATGTATCATCTTAAATATTGTAGCTTTAAAGTAAGTGTTAATAACTAATGAAGTAAGTTCTTCATTTTCTATTCTCATGAAATCATATCACCAGGTAAACTTCAGTATCCACGTATTGAGTTTCCACCCCTAAAAATCCCACTTGGGGGGCACCTGGCTGGCTCAGTCAGTAGAGCATACAACCCTTGATTTTGGGGTTGTGAATTCGAGCCCCATGTTGGGCACAAAGATTACTTTTTAAAAATCTCATTTTGATTTTAACTGTGTCGATTTTTTTAGTATTGATCCGTTTTAGAATATTTTTTGCCAAAGATGTATTTATTTATTTGAGAGAGAGAGCACGCATGCAAGCAGGGAGAGGGGTAGGGGGGAGAGAGATAGAGAGAATCCCAAGCAGGCTCCCTGCCTAGCATGGAGCCCGACATGGGGCTTGATCCCAGGACCCTAAGATCATGATCTGAGCCAAAATCCAGAGTTGGCTGCTTAAAGGCCTGAGCCACCCAGGGCACCCCTAGAATATTTTTTCCCCTAGAATATTTTTAATGAGTGATGACCACCACATGCCCCAGAGGAACCACTTACTTGTGTGTGTGATAATTTTATTCTAGAGCTAGACAGAGTTTATTAGTATTTAAGATTTTTGCATCTGTATTTAAAAGTGAAATCACTCCCATTTTATATTCTGGTCAGGCCTTGGTATCAGAGCATGTCGGCTTTATAAAATAAATTTTTCTATTTTCTAAAATATTCAAACATGAAGATTTGAAAAAATTTGCCCCCACTTATCTAGGCATATGGATTTCTGAATGTAAGATGCTTTCTTGGGGAGTTTATGATAGTGAAGTCAGAGTGTCTGGGAAAGAGGTGTGGTCATGCAAGTCCAGGTCACTACAGCCTCTAATGGAAACACGTGTCCTCAGTGGCTCTCATGATTCCATGTAGAGATGCCGAGGCAAGAGGATGAGCAGGAGCGCAGAGGCCACCTAGGCCAGATGAGGTGATGCCCCACCCAAGAGGTGACAGCATGGACCACTGGTGCGTCCAGAGCAGATGTGCTATCCAGGGAAGATGGAGCTAAAAGGAAGCTAAGCCCCACTGCAGGGAAACCATGCACCCTGCATACATGGTAACCACCCCCGGGGCAGAGGCCACTGGCAGAAGACAGAACAGGCCATCCAGAAAGAGACTGGGGAGGCCTCTACACCATCACAGCCAACTCTTCGTGGCCTTGTTTCATCACACCAGCAGAGTGAGGTCTGCAAAGGTGAGGAGCCAGTGTCCCAGAGCAAGATCATACCAGGTTCACGGTCCATGTCCTTTGAGAAGAGCTTAATCCCTGCACAGGATTGAAATATCCGTGTATGTCATCTCACAGCTGCCATCCTATTTCATGCTTTCTGTTCTTATTTCCTCTTCTGTTTTTATCAAACATTCTTCTCTTTCTCTCTCTCTCTTGACTTCAATTGACAGTTGAAACAAGTTCTTCCAAATACTGTGTTCCTTCCTCACCAAATCTTTCATGTCCAAGTAAAGAGAATATAAATTTGGGTATTTCGCCCCTCTGTCATTGGCAGCAGATCACTACACAGTGCCCGTTGGTTTCTCCAATTGACGGAGCAGAACCTCCTCAGTGACACCCCACTCCTGATCTTCCCAGTACTCTGATCACACCAAGGTAGGACGGGAGCCAAGCACTCCTTCACTTACAGGCTGTTTGTCAGTGAAGTTCCCCAGTGAGACTGAGATGCCCCCCCCCCCCACTGCCTTCCTGTTACAGTAGCTCTCAACGTGGTGGCATACTAAGAAGCCCACTGCCCATCTGAACTCCAGGCCAATTAAACCAGAAGCTCTGGCAGTAAGACCTGGGCATGAGAATTTTTACAATTTCTTAGCTGTTTCCAATGTCCAAGGGAGGCTGCAAACCACCAGCCTAATGGCCCTCCCTTCCTTCTGCTTTCTTCAACCAGAGCTTGGGAGTGTCAAGGAGTTTTTCAGCTGGTAGGTAAAGGGAAGGTGGTAGTGGTAGGTAAGGGGCCCCACTTCTCCCCCTTGGGATAGGAAGCTCCTTCCCATGTGGTGACTTACAGGTAGTTCTGTCTTTTAGAATCTAAATCCACATGGACTATAGTCTCTAGAAGGTATGTGATGTTTTTAGCATTCGGATTGCTCCTTCCATGACACACTTCCATCTCACCCCACCTTTGTATATTCCCTTTGTCATAATGATGGCAGTGGAGGGCCTTAAACATATGGAGGTCCGGTTCACTATCTTGAAGTTGAACAGAACAGCATTCAGTTACTTCAAAGCACTGGGAAACTGAGTGCTCAGCTTGCATGCAGAACTTTTCATTTTCCTTTGGAAATGCAATGTCCTGTGAGTTGGTACACTGAGCATCTATGCCAACTTAGGCTGTTGAGTCAAAGTCAATTTTATTAATGAATACCTGTTTTAATGTGGTCTATAAAAGTGATTACTATCCTTTTAGCATGTCTTGTACTACCAATGTATTAAAGAGGGAGACGGAGTCAGGGTGCCAAACCACATGGTCGTCTTGGAAAGCACTGCCTTGAATGTGAAATGTTAGCGCTAGAAGGGTACTTGGTGGTCTTTCATGAACCATTCTCTTTTGAAGAAGAGGCAGTGATACCTCCAAAAGGTCACAAGAGCCTGGCCCTGAGGCTAATGGCAAACCAGAGCCAGACACCAGGGCTCCAGACCCCAGCCTGTGATCTAGCCTGCTCATGTCACCTCCCACATGATCTATGATGCCAAGAAGGGTTGCCAAGACATTTTATGGGCTATCATGCTGACTACAGGTCTAACTATATATATTTTTTTCCTCCCATTTACTCTGTAAGCTACCTGCAGTGACTAAAATAAATGCTAAATGGTAGGCACACACTTATCCTAGCCACCAGCTCCATGAGCATACATGTGCACTCCCAGCACACACACTGAACAAATCAGAGAAAAGACACATTACTCACTTCTCACTTCATTTATTCCAGGCAAAGGACCATTGCCACACTGCCCACTTTGATTTTCTAAGAGCTGGAAAGCGACCAGCACTCATATCACACTCCATCAGCAAATGAACCCCAAACATGGCGTCTCCCCCGAGAGACGGTGGGGTGGGGTAATTGTGCAGGCCAAAGCTCCCGACTCAGGTAAGGCATGAGCACCTGGCTCTCCGGCTACCTCTGTACAGCCCCTGGCACCTAGTGCAGGCACCAGGTAAGTCCACACCTACCAGGGCTTGGCCGGCTGTCCTGAACTACACCGGCAGCAGGGTGACAGTGCAGAAAATCATCCAACGTGTTTGTCATGTGGGATCATTTCTGCTGTGTGGGGCCTTCGGCCCAAGTAGCTGTGGCCTCCCCTACTCGAGGGAGAGAAGAGAGCCTGCACATGAACAACGCAGTCAATGTTCCAAAATAATACCCTTTCAGCTGTGAAATGGTGTGAAAGCCAAGGTTTACAGGCCTTCATGCCAGAGCCAGGTAGGCTTTTATGAGATTTAAGAGGCAGAGAGAGAGAGACAGATAAGCTGACTTCTGGAGTCCAAGGAGCCAGAATTTGAAGAACTCAGGAGATTTTATTACAAGTGGTAAAGAGGGAAGAGCTCTTTCCTGCGACCCAGAGAAGACAGGCTCATTCTAGAGGCAGGGAAGGGTCTGTAGAGAGAAGAGGGTTGAAATGCTCCCCAGATTCCACCCAGGGTGGGTGGCCTCAGGCCCCACTTCCCACTGGATCTCTGGGAGAAGGCAGGTTCCTCAAGTGCTCTTGACCAGCATGGGGTGGGAGAATGAACATAGTAGAAAAGGTGGGCAAGGGGTAATGATGCAAGGAGGGGCCTGAGAGAGGCACCCCTGGCTGTCTAGGACCTATGAGCAGATCTGAAGTCCCCCCAGGAAGTGAGAAGGTGCTGGGGGGGAGGGCACCTGGAGCAGAGATGGCCTGGAGGTGGGCACACAGGAAGCCTCCTCGCCTGCCACCATGACATCCAGGGAACTTCCCCTTGGCATCTGGGCAATATCTTGGGGGAGAAATGTGGGGATGAGAGAGTCTGTGAGAAACACCAATGGCCTTGACAGGGAGTCTCAACTGAACTGGCTGGATTTAAGTCCTCAATTGACCAAGTAATAAATGGATAGTCTACTTTCTATTGAAAGAGACCAAGTTACCTTGAAATGGCAAGATTATGTTTTTTTTCCACCATTAGAAGAGATGGAAAAAAGATTTATTTTTTTCTTTTCTTTTTCCTTTTTTTTTTTTTTTTTTTTTTTTTTTTTTTGGCCAACAGCAGAAATGGAAAAAAGATTAACTTGTTTCCGCCACTGGTCTAAATGGAGACTCATAAGCAAGTTCAGTTCACTTAAAGAGAAATAAAGTTTCTGCCCACCTAAGTGATAATGTACGAATTTTCCCTCTCCACAAAAGAGAAGTGAAAGTCAGCATGGAAGGACCCCAAAGGGCCGGACAGAGTAAGATGCAACCCTCAGTAGGGTCTTCCAGACACAAACACCTGCCAGGTGCCCGAAGGCCAGCTTCCCACCATCAGAAACCAGCACCCTTGCTGAACCCTTCCCGTAAGAAAAGATGGGTCCTACCCACTGTTTCAACTTTGGGGACAATGCTTTCCTTTTGTCCCCTGGGGTCTTGCAGCTGCTGCTCCTTGACCCCCCGGCCCTGCTTTCCCACCAGCAATGGCCTCCCCGACCCGCGGTGGGTGAGCACACACGCACACCTTGCTGGCTGACACAGAAGCGTGTGCTGTCCGGCAGCCGAAACCCCCTGCCCCAGGCCAGGCCGTCCAGCGGGCTGCCTCCACCCACCCTGGCCGAGTGGCCCGTGTTTATTTTCTCTTACTCCCGGGACCTGACTTAACATAACACGAGAGCAGAGGTGGGAAAAACACAGTCTTCCTTGTTAAAGCACTGAAACAAAGATTATTTTAACAGAGAAAAGGGAGTGCCTCTGTTAAATATTTATTATTCAAGTTCTGATCCACACCATTAGGAGAAAAAAAGAAACAAAGGAGACCATGACACAGAGTTTTGAGATGGCTGGGTGAGTGAGCAACTGCATGGGCAACGCACAACAGGTAAGGAAATCATGTTCTCCCTGAAATGCGTTTCCCTTCCCTCTTGGCAATGTGGCCTGGTTCCTAACAATATTGGGTCCCCTCTTGTTCTTTTAACAACACTAAAATTCTGGGGAGTGCCCTCCCCACCCCACCTCCATGTGCCACATCCCTGATGCAGAGGCTACTCACTCACATACAAACACCCAGCACATCCTATTCCGGTGACAGTCCCACGGCCCTCAGCCCCAGTCAGCAACGGGGATGACACCACAACCCTCGGTGCCAGGACAATAATCTAAGGGCCTCACTGACATCAGTGGATTTACTTTGGTACCATTACCAATTTGATGGATGGAGAAATTAAGGCATACAGAATTCCCCAAAGAATTCAGCAACGGTGCTGAGATTTGACCTCCTCTGGGTCCAGAGTCTGCTCTCGATCTCACAATCATTAGCTTGGGAGCTGATCCCCAATTTCTGAGCCAACCCCAAGCCAGGGGTGGGGGTGAGAGTTGGGGGTGGGGTCTGTCACTTGGGCTTGGTGACTGTGCGTCCTCACCTTGGTGTGTTGTAGGGAGCATCCCCGGTCCCCAAAGGTCTGCCCAGGTCCCACCTCCCCTTGCCAGTCATGCTCCAGGGATGCCCTTTGGATACTTATTCTCTGCCTGAGCCCCAGCTTCAAAGCAAGCAGTTTCAGCCTTCAGTTAAAAAACAAAACACAAACACAGGAGTCAAGTCCAGGTGGTGGATCAGCCACCAGAGTGGACGTGGCATCAGGTGGAACTGGCATTTCTGCAGCCCGGCCTGCTCAAGTGCTCTCCCCCCTTCCTCCTTGCAACTGCCAGGGTCTGGGGGCCTGATCTCAGGGGCCGTCTCTCTCCTCCTGCTGACCACAGTGGACGGGGGAAGGCTGGGAGCTCAGCGGGGCAGGGGCCTCCTTGTCTCTGCAGCACAAAAACACCGCCACTCCTCTGCTGCACTTGAACTTGGGTTAAACTCTCAGACCATCAGAGGTCAGAGAACCTCCTGTTCTCTCTCTCCAGGGACTCTGACTCTGGGGACCTCCTTCCCCGGAAGCCCCTGGCCAGAGCATCCCAACAGAAAGGCAAGCTCCACGCCCCCCTCCGCCACCACTCCTACTGTCCAGAAGGGAAAGGGGACAGACAGAGACGTGATTCATAGAACTGTTGTCGACAGGAGCACCTATCAGGGAATGAGGTATGCGATCTACGGGAAGCTACTGACCTGCGGAGGGGGCTCTTTGGCTTTTAGTAAACGCCCCAGACTGCTGTGCCTTTTGAGTTTTGTTCCTTTTTTTTTTTTTTTTTTTTTTAGTTTTCTCTTGCCTCCCTTGTAGCCGGGCTGCGACCTGTCACTTTCCTTCCTGCCGTCAGTGGGCCTTCCCGAAGCAGTCCCTTGGCCTTTCTAATCTGCTGCTTCCAGTCTGCTGTAGGCTAAGAAATCAGATAACCGGTTAAGTAACGTGACTGGCCACCGTGCGGTGGGCTCTTGCTCTGCAGCAAGCACCCTGCGTGACCAGCATCTCTAATCCACACAATCTGAGAATGACCCTGTGCAGCCAGGATGCCAGTGAGACCTGGAGGTATGGGCCTAAGAGCCGGGATTGGGGCCTCCCCATGGCCCCAAAGCCCCCCAGCGGTGAGGCCCACAGATGACACCTGTCTGGACTTGGGGGGGTGGGGGACTCACATTCTGCCCACTTCCTGCTCTGAAGCCTGGAAGTTCAGGGCTGTTTCCCCATCACTGGTGCTACCCGTGGGGCTGCTAAGGAGCAGAAAGGAAGTATCCCGTTCACGGGTGGAGTTAACCCCACAGGCAAGGGACCCCAAGCCTCCCTTTCCCTCCGGAGGCTTTGGCTGCACGCCAACATGGCCCAGCGATCTGGCTGTGCCTGCGCCAGAGGATCACGGGGTAGTTCACCTCTGAATACTTTGGGACACAAAGCTGATTTCAAGCTTTTGAGTTTATCTGAAGTTCAGACTCATCTGAAACACTCAGTGAGTGTGCACTCCCTGCCAGGCAGCATGCTCAACCCACAAGATACCATCTCCTTGGAATTAGAACGGACATATTTGGTTCAAATTGCAATTTCTCTTTTTCCAATCTAAAATCTCCAGTACTTGCAGGAAAATTCTTTGGAAGCCAAGCACTTTCCCTTCAGCTGACCCAGACACAGTGCTGGTGCAGAACCGTAATAAATGCCACAAAAACCATTTTGTTCACCATCTCTAAAATACTTTTTGTCCACTGGTAATAAACTACATGGGAACTTCAGATCCCTGGTTTCTAGCTTGGGATTAGGCTTACCTCTGGGCTCTGATTTTCTTACCTGCAAATGCTATGCCTTAATCCGTGGTTGATGCTATGGACCGTCTGTGTCCTCTCCACGTTCCTATGTCAAAGCCCTGACACCCCCCCACTCTGGGTGATCACATGTGGAGGTGGGGCTCTGGAGAGGTGATCAGATCATGAGGGCGGACCCTCGTGAGCGGGACAGTGCCACTGTGTCAGGACACAAGAAGGCCATCTGTAACCAGGAAGCAGATGCTCACCAGACACAGAATCTGGTGGCGCCTTGACCTTAGACCTAGCCTCCTCACCGTGAGAAATAAGTGCATGTTGTTCCAGCTCCCCGGTCTGTGGCATTGTGATATAGCTGCCCAAGCTCACTGAGACTAGTTATGTAGTAAATTACTAAGAAAAGTCTAGTGACAGTCTATGAACCGTCTTTCTAGAAAGAAGTACTCTGTATTTATCCATAGGAGACTCAATTTATTGAAATGGCTTATCAGGGACTCAAGCTTAATCATTATACTGTAACTGACGAAAATAAGTGCGTGTGATTACTAATTACACTAAGGTTCATGGAATTAACCTTCGTTCCAATGCTCTACAATGGACACAGGCTGCCAACAAGATGGGTGTGACCAGTAAGATGCTGCGTCCTCCACCTGACACAACACTGCTGGTCCCGAGATGTCATCTCAAAAGCTGCAGGCTGTTTATTTACAGAAGCTGGGTCCAGTGTTTGGGGGCTGCCTTTGCCACTCTGACTGAAGAAGACAAACGGTGGCCTTCATCAGAGGTGGTTTCCTGGCTGCTGGCATGGAGTTCGAGCTCACAGATGCATTTTTTTTTTTTTTGGCCTGTTCCTTGCTTTGTAGACTGTGGATTATTACCAATATTGAAAAATCAGGAGATTGCACATAACCATAGGATTTTTTTTCTTGTCTTGAAAAATCAGAAAGGCCTACTACTCTATCCCATATTCCTAGGCAATAAACAGCCGCTCCTGACCATCAACACTCTCTTTGTACAGGGCAAGTATTCTGTACATGGCTACAGACTCACCTTCTTATTTTGTGCACCTGTCCTGGAGGTCAGGTGTCAGCCACCTGGTGCCAGGTCTGGCCTGGCACTGTTTTCTTACACTCTCCTTGTGTCTCTCATCCCCATAATCCAGCATTAGGGTTCACCCCTGAGGCCACACCCACTGGACAACTCCAGGGGTATCATCCACAAGGACTCAAACATGAGGTCCTCTGGAATTGTGCCCTATAGCTGCCCTATGGGTTATCCTTGGAAACCACTGACTTCTATATGATTTTTTTAAAATTTTTTAAATTTATTTATGATAGTCACACAGAGAGAGAGACAGAGGCAGAGACACAAGCAGAGGGAGAAGCAGGCTCCATGCACCGGGAGCCCGATGTGGGATTCGATCCCGGGTCTCCAGGATCGCGCCCTGGGCCAAAGGCAGGCGCCAAACCGCTGCGCCACCCAGGGATCCCTGATTTCTAAAAAACATAAGTACCGATGTTAATATTTAGATGATGGCATTTTAAATTTTAGCTTAAAGACCAAATGTATCATTGCAGAATAACAAAATTTTTAAGTAGGTGGCAATCGAAATAATATAATCATGCCATCATCTCAGCCAAGTAGCATTAAAATCCCCACAACTAAGAAGTTACACCTTATGGCTTTCTGAAAACTCTTTTTAACAGACTGTTTAGAAGAGATACAGGAAACCATTCCCTGCAGGGAGAAAGCCTTTCCGTCTAAAGCTTCCTTCAGATGAAAAATAAGAGAAGGACTCTTCCCCTTTCCTGAATCAGTGGCTACTGGTCAACAATAAGAATCATAGTTCACATTTCATCTCCTTCAAGAATATTTTTTTAACAGAGAATATACAAAATGTTCAATCTGTGAACTGTTCAAGTTTCTAAGAATGCTAAGTACTCATAAAACAGAATTACAGCAGCCGTAGCATTTATAGAGGGAAACTTGCAATGTGTTCAATCTAATCACTTCATTTAGGGATAAATTCAAATCCACCCAGAGATGTTAAGAAACTCACCCAAAGTCACAGAGCTAATGAGCACCAGAATCCCCAAGCTACCCTGTAGGACTCCTATTCCCTGGTTTTTTTCTCTCCTGTCAATAACACTGACGGACCTACCACTGATAATATACAGAAATGCATATGCGAGAGGGGCTAGTGACAGCAAAACAAACAGGAAAACTGCGGGAAGGGAAGAAGAAAGCGAAAGAAACAATCTGCCCACTGAGCAATCACCGCCGTCACTGCAGAGTGAAAATTTTAATTTCCTCTTTGGAAATTTAGGTTAACAAAAATGCATATATTTCTATTTGCAAAGTGCTCGTCTTCTTCAAGTTTCAAACTTCACACTTTACTTCTGAATAAATGTTTATTTTCTAATGTAATCCCAGAGATTTTGCGCCGACGAAGGGAGCGACTCAGACTCTAGACATTATTTCCGAGCCCCCTTAGCAGTGTCAAGAACTTTATAAAAGTCTCCTTTATACCTGGAGGGAGTGAGAATGCCTTCGTAGAAGCCATTGGAGAGATTTATTTTGCCTCGCTCTGAAACGCCCTTGGAACCACACTTGCTCATTACCCTCAGCCTTCTACATTTTCAAAGCTGATCTCAGGCTGGAGCATATTAACCGTGAGTTGTGATTATATAAAGTGACACCCTCTTTAAGAACTTAAATGGAAAAAAAAAAAAAAAACCCAACCCTTCATAAATAAAGGAGTTGAGAAAAAATGCAAAGTATACTTTGCCTTCCTGATTCAGTAAGTGACAAGGGGGGGGGAGGAGAGCACATCAGCCGGGGCAGGGAAAACACATGAGCTGAGCGTAGGTGACACACTCCTGCGCTATTTTCTTCAAAACTGAGGGTTTTTCTGGGAAGCACGCAGGCACACATTTCAAGTCCGGGGACTTTTCTTGGCCTCATCGTTTCTTTGGGGACACAGGGACAGCAATGCTGATGGAGCATCGTGACCCCGCGCTCACGGGCTTGGACAGGGTGTGCTTTCTCCAAGCCAGGGCTGAACTTGGGTTCTGCCTGCAATCCATCATCTCAAGATGTGACTTCCACCACTGTCCCCCCCACCCTGCTCCTGGCTCACTTTACTCCTCTTAAGCAGCGAGAAATGTATTATCAAAGATTCCATCTCAGTCCCACGATGGACTCTGCCTAATTGACCTACATCCTTTCATCTCCCTCTTTTCTGTTTCTTTAGAAAGAAATGATGAAGAAAATGTTCTTGGAATTCATCCCTGGCATGGTCCTGTGAGCTTTGCTTTAAATTGTTAGTGAAATGCTTGACATTTTTCCTCCACTTTATAAACATTATGTGCAAATCATTCAGAATCCTAATGGAAAGTAATTTCCCATTAATACAGGCTGTAAAATGCCATCTTCTTTTGAAACTGTGCCCTAGAAACAAACAGTGCGGACCCCTTTACGCTCCCAAATTCCACCCACAAATCACTGCAGCCCAAGGCTGGAGGCGGGGCTACACCTACTGCCAAGGGCAAGTTCAGAGAGGCGGCCTGGGAAGGACCAACAGTGGAGTCTGCAGCACAGGGGTTCGGCTAGCGGACTTGGGGCCTTCCGAAAAGCCATCTTTTGCACATCTGTGATCTCTGGCTGACCATTGCTCTTCTAACAACTTAATCTGCCTAGGGACCTAGCTACTGGCCAAGAAGGAGGGGACAAAAGCACTGACATGCAGAGTCTGGATGAGAAAGCCAAAGAACTTACTGTCCTATCAGCATTTTCTTCTTCCAAATCAGATGCATACAACAGACTCCCTCTGCAACTGCTTGCTGGCTACAGATTCCCCGTGATCAAGAATTTTGGAAAAAAAATAATTCCCAATGCTCTTGAACATTTTAAATGTTCCCCAGGATTCCTTCTCAAGGATATAGCATGAAAGATCTATACAGTAAAGTGTCCAGCTCTACTACTTACTGCCTCTGTAGGCCTTGAGAAAATCTCACTTAACCTCTCTGAGCCTCCACTTACTTATCTGTAAAATGGGTATAATGATAGCATGAGAAATGTGTAGGAGGTACTTAGTACATTAGCTGACCCATAGTAAGTATTCAGTAAGTATAACTGCTATATTGTTAACAATATTATTTGCTACCTTTTTACTTTCTACTATTATCACTTCCTTGCAATATTGCTATGGCCATAAAATGAGTGAATATCATAGATACATATATATCATAGATATACACATATATATCATATATATATACACACATATGTATATGGCATCAAATAATAATACTTGATATATTTTCAGTACTCAAAGGCTATGTCCTTATGCCTTTAAGTGATACTTTAGTTAAAATACTTTTTCATTTTCACAGAGTACAACACTTTCCATACTGCCAATCTGAGAAGTCAAAGTTAGTATCTCTACAGGTAGATAAGGACACCCTTTATCAAAGGAGACCTGAGTTTTCCCTCATAGCAAATGAGAGCATGGAATCCTGGGAGCTAGGCACTTGGTCCTGGGGTCTGCTAACTCTGCTTCCCCCAGATACAGTGGAGTGCAGGGAGGGTGTGTGATGGGAAGCCTGGGGCTGGATGTAATTTCAAAGTTTTTACTTAGTTTGTTTTCATACCCAGCTTCTTTCCAAACAGAAATTTTGAAGTGGCTTACAATAATACACATATTCAGAATATAGTGTTTCTGGACCAGAAGTAGAAAAGCAGGGAAAACAGGGAATAAAATGTGGTGCCCAATTTCTTGAAAGAAGGAAGTAAACCTTTACATGCAGATGTTGATTTGCAAAACTATAATCACAGTATACTTACAACTTTGTGTCTTTTCCACTCAATTATAGTACCATAAACATTTTTATGTTCCTACATAATTTCCATATTAATACATTTGAATAGCTGCATAATATCTCATTTGATGTACCATTATCTACATAGCCATTATCCTACTATTGACTAATATATATAAATAAACACCGGTCATTAGGTTGTTTTCACTTATAACTTTTCATGTCTCTAGACAATGCTGTAACAGATGGACCAACATGGTATTTCTTCAATGATTTCCTTAGGATACATTTCCAGGAATGAAGCCACTGAAAATGCATAAACATTTTTATTAATTTTGATAGGTACTGCTAAATTGACTTCCCAGTGAGTCATCTCAGGGCTTGGCTAACCATGGCCTGCACGTCAAATAATGTTTTAACAATACAGCGTTGCTCATTCATTTTCATATTTGTCTGTGGCTGCCTTCCCTTCTAGCTGAGTCACATGACTACAAGAGACTCCACAGAGCCCACGAAGTCTAAGGTATCTACCACTTGACCCCGACAGAAGACATCTGCCAACCCCTAGATTACCTGAATGTGCATTCCCACAAGCAGTGTGGGCATGGACGTGGGGCCACACCCTAACAGAAATGACTTATGCAAGGACCCTATAGAGAGGTCAGCGAGAGAGACAACAGAACCTTTCTTCCACAATGAATGTGTAGATGTCTGCAGTAGAAGCCACAAGCTAACCATCAAAACCCGTTCTTCCTTTCTTCCCCAGGAATATGAACACAGGTAGGATGTGGCTCTCGGTTTACCTCTCCCAGCCTTTGCAGCCAGTTGTGGTCATCAGACTGCACTCCTGTCAGGCTGGGAGTGGAAGTGATGTGAACCATTTGGAGCTCATTTCCTAAAGAGGAATCTCTACCCTGGGTTCCCATTCTTTTTTTAAAAAAAATATGGTCTTTTAAAAAATTTTTTATTTATTCATTCATGAGAGACATGGAGAAAGAAAGAGGCAGGGACACAGGCAGAGGGAAAGGCAGGCAGAGGGAGAAGCAGGCTCTACGCAGGGAGCCTGACATGGGACTCGATCCTGGGTCTCCAGGATCACACCTTGGGCTGAAGGTGGTGCTAAACCACTGAGCCACCCAGGCTGCCGGGCTCCCAGTCTTAATGTCCCCCTTTTGAACCACTGCTTTCTGGAGTCTCCATGGAACAGTAACTGCCACTACCTAACTAACCCAACCTAGTGTCAGAAGCAGGGTGCTATCATCGTAAAACTCATGGTGCTGACTCAGTGGGCAGGTAGTGATGAGGAAGAAGCAGGTATAACAGGCGTGAAAGCCAGTGACCCTCGTTACGTCGTGGCAAAACATCTGGTGAAACTTTTGCCTATGACAACTTTGAAAGCATATCATATACCACTAACTCTAAAGAAAAGTGTTGAATAAAACAGAATGTTAGTATACATTAGCTGCCCCTTGGTACACGCAGCAAATTATCATAGGAGAGACAAGAATTACCTGGTTTGCAAGCAAAGATAAAAGGGAAGAGACAAAGATCAGAGGCTGAATCCCAGTGCGCTGAGAAAACCCAACTGCTTCTCTGCCCTCAAAGAACAGAAGACAAGCAGGCTCTGATTCCAAATCATTCTGAGACTCTCTAAACCAAATGAAGGACCCAGTTCTGCAGCAGAGATTAAATTAAAGGCACCGTCTCCCCACTCCACTCACCTACTGATTCAGACGGCCTCAAGGTAGTCTCTATAAGTTAAGAAAGGCTAGACAAGAAGAGAAAGAAAGAAGGCAGCCTTAAGAGCCCCATCTAAGCACAGGAGCTTGGCTGTGGTTACCAGCCCAGGAGCTAGAGATCAGAAGCTCGTCATGTTTCTGAAGGCACTCATGAGAAAGGAAGCAAAAGCCTAACCTGAACACATCTGTATCCCTTGAACCTTGAAGGACCCTCGAGGCTCCCAGGCAACATGAAGCACAGCTCCCACACAGGGCAGCTTTCCAAAGCCCACTGCCGATGTGAAGTGAACAGTGACTCCTGAGCAGGCAACTCTAGGGACCCATAGGACACAGGCCAACAGAGGCCCCCCTGCACCTTCCAGAGAGCAGAACAAGAATCTAACCAAGGAATCTCTACCATGGCTATTCCAGGGGTCCTTGCAATTCCTGTCCAGCAGAATTCCATCTCTCTAGGGACTAGCAGCCGGTGTACATTTCCCACTGGACCTGTACTGTGGCTGCCCAGCTAGAGCCTGCATCCCCCAGCTCTGCCACCACCCACAGTCATCTGATTCAGTTCTCATCCCTGGGTGTGTGTGTGTCATTTCTATCTTGCTGGCTTAAGAGGAACTGTCTAGCCTGGACTGCTATTCTCTCTCCCCTTCCTACTGGCTGGTGTGGAAATAGCTAGGACAATGTGGAAGCCACATGATGAAGCTGGCAGAGGTGCCATCAGCCCAGGCCCAAGTGACTCCATGGATGATTGGGAGCACCACCCATCTTCTTAAAATATTCTCCCTGGACTGGTGCATGAGCGAGAAAATCTTATTTTATTGAACACTGGTTGCACTTTAGGGTACTTAATCTAATACAATACAAAAGAACGTTCCAGAGTACTATGCCTAAGTGTGTTCTTTAAAAAAAAAAAAAGATTTTATTTATTTATTCATGAGAGACACAGAGCGCACGCACGCAAGAGAGAGAGAGAGAGGCAGAGACACAGGCACAGGGAGAGGCAGGCTCCATGCAGGGAGCCCAACGTGGGACTTGATCCCAGGTCTCCAGGATCATGCCCTGGGCTGAAGGTGGTGCTAAACCACTGAGCCACCCAGGCTGCCCCCTAAGTGTGTTCTTGATAATATTTTAATGAAATCAATTTTACTCAAATAACTTTAAAAGAAATGTTACATCAAAGATGTAAGTTGGAAACTAGTGCTACATATCATAAAGACTGTAACCAGGAGACTATGATGGAAAATAGACAATTTTTTTAGAGAGAGAGAAAGAGAAAGTGAGTGTGGGAGGGGCAGGAGGAGAGAGAGAGAGTGAATGAATCCTCATGCAGACTCCATGCCCAGTGCAGAGCCCAATGTGTGGCTTGAGATCATGTGACCTGAGCTGAAATCAAGATTTAGACACTTAACCAACTGAGCTACCAGGGCATTCCCCAAACAGACAATTTTATTAAATTCAAGCTAGCTACTTTTGCCTGCAAAAGGCTTGTAGGCCAAGGCCTATCTCCTCTGCTAAAACCTGACATTAAAAATATTCCAGTCCAAAACTGTGGCTTTAACTCCTTGAAATCAGAATGACAAAAAAAGAATAGAGAAAGGAATAATTTTCTTATGATGTGATTCAAGGCTATTTACGTCTATACCCACTGAGCGCCTAAAGCCACCTTAAGCGACAAGCAACAAAGAGACCCGTCCAGGGGGTCACCCCAGGGAGGTCTGCACTGACACAACAGACTGAGTACAAGACTGCAGCCACCTTCCTTTCAATATCGCATCACCATCAATCGTTAAATAGGTATTTTTAAAATTTCCAAGTGAAGATGGAAAACAAGAATGAACACTGCTGGCAGACCAAAAGTCATGAAGAATATGAGGAATATCTGAAACGTGTATGTGGCAGATGGAAGAAATGAAGCCCAGAATGGTTCTCAAAGAAGGATGCTCCAGAAAAAAAAAAAAAAAAAAAAGGATGCTCCAGAAGAGGGCTCTGAGGATGCCCAAACTCAGAGGTGGTGCAGACTGGAAGCTGGATGACTGGTTAGCATTCTGGAAAAAGAGTGGCCAGGTGAGTCTTTTTATTGTGGGTGTGTACTAATAAGCACCTGGGAGTCCAGGCGTCTGCCTCCAGGAAGGAGTAGTGAGGGCATGGACCTGAACTAGAAAGTCCGGCAGTGCTGTGAGGATGCAAACATCCAAAAAACCAGAAACCAGTGAACTTCACTCAGCAGAGTATCCCTTATCCCCTCATAACCATGGAGGTAGGCAGCAGTAACAGACACACATATAGAAAATATAATTAATATCCTTAGAGGGACATGAAGACTCTAACTACTTATCAAATTAAATGTTAAAATTTGTTAAACTTTGAATATTGGTGTGATAAGCAGAATAATAACCATCCCCTCCATCTCCCCACTGCCCCAGATGTCCACATCCTACTCCCCAGAATCTGTGGATTTCTTCCTTACATGGCAGAAGGGAATCTGCAGATGTGATTAAATTCTAGATCTTCAGATGGAAAGATAACTCTGAACAATGTGGATGGGCCCAATTTTATCACAATGTAATCACAAGAGACCTTAGAAGAGGAAGGCACGAGGGTCAGAGTCAGAGAAGGAGATACAACAATGCAAGCAGAAGTCAGATAGTTTTTGAAGATGGTCCACTGCTAGCTTTGAACATGGAAGGAGGGGCCACAAGCCAAAGAGTACATGCAGCCTCTAGAAGGTAGAAGAGATAAGATAAGAGATTCTTCCCTAGAGCCTCTTAAAGGGACACCAGCACCTTGGTTTTAGGACTTCTAACCTCCAGAACTAAAAGACAGACAACAATGTTGTGTTATTTTGAGTAAATTCAATGGGAAAAATAAATTCAATAGATGAGCTAAATAAATGAGTGTGTATAAGGAAAAAATATACAAGGAGAAATTTTCTCAGAGGACAAAGTAAAAAGACAGATCAAGAAAGCAAGAAGGAAAAAATGAGCCAAAGAGTAAGAGACAAAAGTCTCAACATCTAGTAGGAAAATTTAAAAAGAAAAAATCATAGAGAATAGAAAAGGATACTTAAAGCATAAAAAAAATTTTCCATCATTAAAAACAGTATGAATAATCAGATTTAAAGGGTCAATGAGAACAAAGGGAAGAGAGGAGAATATAACCAATCTTCCCATAATTCTGATAGAATAGCTAGGAGGAAGAGACAACTCCATAATTACAGTCAGATTTCAATACCCTTTGCCTGAAAGTTAACACAAAAGAAGAAACAAAATATCCGCAAGGATACAGGTGACTTGAACTACGTTATCAAACAATTTGACCCAATTGGCATTTGTATAACCCTCCATCCAACAAGAATAGAATTCACGTGCATTTCAAGTGAAGAACATTTACTAAGACGGATCATATTCTGGGCCATAAAAAGGAAGTTTCAAAAAAATTTTGAAGGGTACAAGTCATACAGAGTATGTTGCCCAAGCAAAATATAATCAATTAGAAATCTAAAACAGAAAGATATGGAAAATGCCCCAAATATATGGAAACATACCTCAAAATAAACCATGGGTTAAAGACAATATCAAACATGAACCTAGAAAGTATTTTGAAAAAGATAAAAATTAAGACAACATACCGAGACCAATGGGGTGCTGCTAAAGCAGTACTTTGAGGGAAAAATCAACACTACACACACAGATTAAGATAGAAGAAAAGACTCAGTGACTTCAGTTTCTTCCTTAAGAAATTAGACAAAGAATAGCAAACGAAATCCAAAGGATAAACGAAATAATATAGATCAAAATCTAACTCAATGAATTAAAAAACAGTAAGCAATAGAGAACCACTGAAATAGAAAACTGGTTCTTTGAGAAGAGCCATAAGATTGATGCATCTATGGGCAAAGAGAAGACACAAATTTTCTATCAGAAAAGAAAGCAGTGGCATCACTACAAAGTCTTTCTCTCTCTCTCTCTCTCTCTCTCTCTCTCTCTATATATATATATATATATATATATATATATATATATATATATATATCTTACAAGGAAAATAAGGGAATATATGGAAAACTTTATGCCAATAAATCTGGCAACTTATGAAATGGATAAATACCATGAAAGACACAAACTACCAAAGCTCATCCAAGAAGAAACAGCCTCAATAGCCTCATATCTATAAGGAAATTTAATTTGTAGTTAAAAACCTTTGCACAGGGAACCATTTAAAGAGTAACTTTACAGAGAAAGCTGACAAATGCTACCTCAGCCAGGTGGTCAGCAATAGCATCAGTTAGAATTAACATCAATAGTAATAATTCATGTTGATACCCTGAGAGTGGCACGTGGCTTCTGTGGTCTTTCAATTCCATATCCCCAGTATCATCATGAAAAAAAGATCAAACAAATCTCACCTGAGGAATATTCTAGAAAATACCTGAACACTACTCCTGAAGCTGCCAAGCTCATTAAAAACAAAGAAAGTCTGAGATACTGTCACAGCCAAGAGGAGTCTAAGCAAACATCAGGACTAAATGTAATAGTGTCTTAGATGGGCTGTTGGAACAGAAAAAGGACATTAGGTAAAAACTAAGGAAGTCTGAAGTACAGACTTTAGTTAATAATAATGTACCGGGAACCCTGGGTGGCGCAGCGGTTTGGCGCCTGCCTTTGGCCCAGGGCACGATCCCGGAGACCCAGGATCGAATCCCACATCGGGCTCCCGGTGCATGGAGCCTGCTTCTCCCTCTGCCTGTGTCTCTGCCTCTCTCTCTCTCTCTGTGACTATCATAAATAAATAAAAATTCAAAAAAAATTTCAAAAAAAATAATAATGTACCAATATAGGTTCACTGAATGTCACAAGCTCACAAGATGTTAATAATAATGGAAAAAATAATAAGGGAACAGTTTTGGGTATATAGGAATGCTGTGTATTATCTCTGCTACTTTTCTGTAACTCTAGAACTATTCTAAAATTGTTTGTCTTTTTTAAACTTTCTCACAAAGGGTTTATCCCATGAATATAAGATTGCTTTAACTAATTTAACATAACTCACCATGTTAACAACCTAAAACAAAAAACATATTATCTCCACAGATGCCAAAAAAATTCATTCCTGATAAAAACTCTCAGCAAGGGATGCCTGGGTGGCTCAGTGGTTGAGCGTCCACCTTCAGCTCAGGGCGTGATCCTGGAATCCGGGATCAAGTCTCACATCCATCTCCTTGCAGGGAGCCTCCTTCTCCCTCTGCCTGTGTCTCGGCCTCTCTCTCTCTCTCTCTCTCTCTCTCTCTCTTTCTCTCTTATTAATAAATAAATAAAATCTTAAAAAAACTCTCAGCAAACTATGACTGGAAGGGAATTCAATCTGATAGAAGACATCTATGGAAAACCTACAGCTAACATCATACTTAATTATGAGATACTGAATGCTACCCCTCTCACATCAAGAACAAGGCAAGCATGTCCATACCAACTCTTCTATTCAACATTATACTGGAGGTTCTATCAGGTGCAAAAAGGCAAGAAAAACAAATAAAAGGCATCCTGACATCCAGTAAATCTTTATTTGTAGATGGCATGATCATCTATATAGAAACACTACAGGATCTACTGAAAAGCTGCAGAAACTAATAAGTGAATTTAGCAACATGGCAGGAACAAGACCAATACACAAAATCAACTATATATCTATACATTAGCAATAAAAAACTGGTCACTGAAATTTTATAAAAATTATGTTTAAAATCATATGAGAAATAGGAAGTATTGAGAGACTCATTTAAAAATGTGTAAGACCTATCTTCTGACAACAGCAAAACACAGCAGAGAAGAATTCAGAAAACTGAAGTGAAAAGTAAAGTAGACTATGTTCAAGACTGGAAAAGTCCATTTTGTTAGGCTGTAAATCCTCACTAAGTTGATGTATAGATTCAACCTCAACCAAATCAAAATCTGAGCATAATTTGTTTTGTAGAAAATGAAAAGCTGATCCTAAAATTCACATAGAAAAGCTACTAGAACAGCCCAAAGAGTTTTGGAAAAGACCAATGTTAGAGGACAAACACCACCCTATTTCAAGACTTATGATGAAGCTAGACTAACCAGGACAACAAAAAGTTGAATGACAATGGAAGTGTAATGATAGTACACTGGGTGATACAGCCATGAATATTATTTTTATGCTCCTAACACTGTAAATAATTGTTATGGGATATAAAAAATGGAAATTATGGCTAAGGTTTCAGAACTATTAAAAAAAAAAGACATGCAGAAGATTGCCATGTAGAACTTGCAAATATACAAACCAATTTTTTCAGGATTCTTAATTCCAACCTGATCTATGCTATAAATGGGTCAGGAGATGAAGATCAGAAAGGGTGTTTAGAGAAATTTCTAAAGAGCCTGAAGGAAGGGGATGTGTTACATTCTTCCTATTTCACATCAAGTCATGTAGACTTTTAAAAACACCCATAAGAGAGCTTGAAATATGTTCCTTGGAGCTTTAGGAACAGAAGTGGTAGATGGAGAAAGAGGAGAAGCCAATTACAATACCTTTGCTGATGCCAATCTTTGCACTACAACAGGCCACAGCTTGAGGAGGGGAAGCCCAGCTTCAAATCAGGATTGTGCTTTGACTATTACATGAGGCTGTGATCTGAGGGCTGCCTGCATCCATACGCTCAAGTGAGCCGAGGACTTACATTACCCAAGAGTAAGCCAGATAAGTCATGGGGCTGCCCATGTCTTCGCCAAGAAGCAGAAGCAACAACATTTAACATAACAGCGTGGTGTTGGGAGTTCATGGTCAAAGTGATGGTCCACGATGAAGAGAGTGATTATGAGTAACTTGGAAGGAGGCAGGAGGGGTTGGGGAGGAGAAGCGTATGGAAAGCTGAGGACAGGGAGCCCAGTCTTCATCTGCCATATCAGGAAACCACAGATATTACCCCAAACCAAAAAACACAACTAGCAATATAAGCATATTATTTAGAACAATGGAGCTAAATACCAAACAAAGAGCTGAAAGTGGGTTCCTCTGAGAGCAGGAAATGAAGATGAGGAGAGGGTAGAAAGTGAGACAGCTACTTTTCATTAAAGTCCTGGTAACATCATTTTCTTTCTAGAACTATATACATATACATAATAATCCCCTCATTTTTGTTAATTAAAAAAAAAAAACCTTAAAGGATGTCAATAGTGTTGGAAGAAAATCCAGACCATGTAGCTCCCATGGACAGGTGTGTTCTGGAGGGGGAGTCTGAAATCCATGGGCAAATAAGTGAACTTCAACTTCAGTCTCTCACACAAAAATTAATTCAGAGGGGATTGTGGACTGAAATGTAAACATGTACAAGTCCAGGGAAAAAGTACAGGATCTCAGGCTAGTCGGAGAGAGTTCAGACCTCACACCAAAAAGCATGATTTTAAAAGGAAAAATGAGAAACGACTTCACCACATTAAAAACTTTTGATCTGTCAAAATCCCTGTTAGCAGAATAAAAAGAAGCTACAAAGAAGAGGAAGAAAATATTTGCAAATCACATATTCATCAAAGGACTGTATTTAGAATATATGAAGAACTCTAGGGGGATCCCTGGCTGGCTCAGCAGTTTAGCACCTGCCTTTGGTCCAGGGTGTTATCCTGGAGTCCCGGGATCAAGTCCCACATCAGGTTCCCTGCATGGAGCCTGCTTCTCCCTCTGCCTGGGTCTCTGCCTCTCTCTCTCTCTCTCTCTCTCTCTCTCTCCCCCTCTCTCTCTGTCTCTCATGAATAAATAAAAATCTTAAAAAAAAAGAACTCTAAAATCGCAACAATAGAGGCTGCTGGCTCAGTCTGAAAAACATCTGACTCTTGATCTTGGGGTCGTGAGTTCAAGCCCCACACTGGGTGTAGAGATCACTTAAATAAATAAATCATTTTTTTAAAAAGGCAACAATAAACTGGAGAAAAAACCTATTAATATCCCTATGTGTAAAGGATGCTTATGAATCAATAAACAACCTAAAGGAAAAATGAATAAATCACATGAACTGACAATTCAGACCTAAGAAAATGTAAATGGCAAACTAAAATAAAGGGGGAAGAAAAGCTCAACTTCACTAGTTCCCACAAAAAGGCAAATCAAAATTGAATCCTATTTTTTACCCATGAATACTTGGCAAAAATGGAAGTCGAATGACACAGGTAGGGGGAACAGGCATTACTACATCAATAGTAGTATACCCATTTTGTAAGGGCATTTGGCAAAGCTACTATCATTTAAAATTTGCATTCACTCTAAGTTAGCAATTTCAAGGAAGACTTGCCTATCAGCTCATGGAGGCAGATACAGCATATTGCTTTTAGCAAATAACTGGGAATAACTTGAGTGTCCATAATAGGGAAATGGTATATATAAAGGAAAACCATGAAGCCATTATAAAATAGCATAGAGACAGATCTATACGCATGACACGGAAATAACTCCAAGAGAAAGCAAGCTGCAGAACAAGATACCTGGTATGATCTTATATTTGAAAAACAGAAAATAATCTAAAACCATGTGTGTATAGTGTGTGTGCATGTGTGTGTGTGTGCCCACACATAAGTAGATAGGACAGTGTTCATACCAAATTGTTAACAGTGGCTACATCCAGGGAAGAGACAGGGATGGAGCGAGTGACCATGAGAAACTACAGCACGACTTATACCACTTGAATGTCATTTTTCTCCATCGGATCATTTCATCCGAGAACATAGTTGTGTCATTTGTCTAATGAAAAGATAATGATGCAGCACTCTGAACAGTGCCTCGCATCCAGCAGGTGTTCAATAAATGCTCCTTCAAATTTTTTAAAAATTAGTGAAATATTTTGAAAGAGTCAAACATGTAAATACAGAGGACAATGTAGCGCTCTGGTGCCCTGCCCAAGGTTTTAACACATCAGAAGCCAGTGAATGATGCAATTTGTCCTGGTGCTGGTTTTTGAAACTTGGATATAAGTATCCAAAACCAGGAAGCAGGAGAAGTGGCTTTAGAGGAAAGGAGGGAGATTCACCAAACAATCAAAGAAAAAAATTCAGGGTCTCACACCAAATGCAGCAACAAGCAAATGCTTGCAGCAGTGCCTCTCCACAGAGCACACTTAGCAGCAGAGAACGGTCCTCTTACCTGTGGTCTTGGCTGATGCGGTGGTGGACACCCCATTGAGCTCACTAGGACTCCTTTTTATGGGCCGTGGCTTATACTCTCGTTTGGGAACACTGGATGCAGCTGATATTCTGAAACACGCATTTTAAGATCAGTCAGACATCTGATAAAGAAAGCCACGCCTCCAAATGTACGTTTGCTCTGCCTTGGGGAGCCTCCAAACGTGTGGGATGGGTGGTGGTCGTGAAGGGGGTAATACGTATGCATTGATTCGTGAGTAGCTTAAAGTGATAGATGGGATATCCCTTGTTTTTCAAGTATATATTTGAAAGTGTGTCTCTCACGGTCTCTGAGGCATCCATCAGGTGCCAGCCCGCCCTGGGCACTCAGCGATGCTAGCTTCCTTCTCTCCTCTTCTGCTCATGTAGAGACAGAATGACACAAATATGGTCCTGCGAGCACGGCATGCATGCCCCGCCTACATGGATGCTGCAGAGACTGGCCACACCTTTTGTCTTCCCTCTATAATTTTGCCATTGATTTAAGTAAGCATCCCTCTGAATATATTGTAATCCCATGTAAAACAATATTCTGTTACCAAACCTGGTCAAGAATGGGGTAGGTTTTTTTTTTAACCCATTATATTAATTAACAGGGTTACTGTGCATACTCCATGTGATACTACTAGTTTTCAGAGAAATGTAGAAAGCCATGAAAGCCTAAGAGAAACAGCAATCTTTCTTGATCATTCAGAAGGTATTTTTGACTCTTTCAATACCTCTCTGAGTCAGTGTTATGAACTTGGCCTGATATCTGTACTGGTGAAATGAAAACACATCTTTCTTCCAGATATTAACATACTTCCCGATTATCACCTCACCCTTCTCCACATCCCTACATGTTGGCAAGGGGGTGTGTGCATCACCACCCCAAGCTCAAGCTCTCAAATCAACAACAAAGCCAGGACAGCTCTGTCGGGTCAGCAGCTCTGTCTGGTTGCCCGCACACAGGTCATGGAAAAAAGGCTTTCGTAAAACAAAAAAGGAAAAAAGCTACCAGATTGCTTTTCCCAGTTCTGTCCCATTGGCCAGAGCCACATATTTATTATCTTCAGTGCTACCCCACACCCAACCAGGAAAGCCAGCTAAGAAAATTCAAAACAAATGGGGCAGTGGGTAAGGGCAGATGGAAGGACAGACGGACGGAGAGATTGGTTTTGATGGAGTTTAACTGTGCAGCCCTGGGCTTGTGAGGAACATGAAGGCTCTTACCGCATCTGCAGCTTGCTCTGGAGCTCCTGCAGAATCTCTGTGGACTGTTTGTGATAGTCTAAAGCTGCCTCTATAAACACGGCCAACTGGCTGACTTGTTCTACCTGCAGCAAAAGTAGAAAATTATCCCAAGGCCCACATAATGTTCAGAGAGGGGGCGGGGGGCCAGCGACAAAGACCCGGCTTTGCAGGGGAGCCCCACATCTTCCTCGGCTCTGGTCCATCTTGTTTCCTTCTGCTGCATAATCATCACACAGGTGGTGGCAGAAAGCTGTATATTCTGGAAAACCATGTTCACATTGACTTGTGATTAAAATGTGATTCAACTCAACAAAAGCTTGTTTTTCCAAGTAGATGATACTCTCAGGAGATTTTTTTTTTTTTTATGCTATAAAGTTCATGGATCTGAAAACAGAGAGATAAAGCTTTTCCAATTACACGAGAAGCCAACATTCACTAAATGAACTGCTTCCTCAGTGAAATATCTCTCCGGGCATTTTCTAGCTAAGTTAAATCAGGAAACTAAGTAAATGAAACTGTTCTCACGTAAGAAAGGAAACCAGAGGCAGGGTGTGCACCGGGGCAAGGACCTGCCAGCCGCCTGTATGTTTTCTTGCCCTCCATACAAAATCATAGCCCCAAAACATACAGCTGAAAGGAATGGACTCCATAGCCTCTGGCATCTCTTGTTCCCCTGAATCCACACTTTCATGAAATTAGTGACCGAATCATAGTGGATGGAAAAAATCAAAGTAAAAAAGCTCCGTCACATAAGAAAGCCTGGAAGACCAAAAAAAAAAAAAAAAAAGAAAAGAAAAAAAGAAAGCCTGGAAGACCAAGGGATGCACAGATTGAGGCACAGACGTCCCCTGTAGGGCCTGAGGGATTCCCTCCATCCCCCATGGGTCTGAGCAGCTGCTCCAGAAAAGAGGAATTCAAGACACTGATGTCAGCAAGTCCCAGGGGCAGGACCTCTGGGTTGAGGTAATAAAGGCCCCCAGCAAGAGTCCTTTGACCTCCAGATCCAGAGAAGGAGACAAAGCAAAACAGATCCCCCTCTTCCAAAGCTTCCCCAAAGCCTGTGCATCATTTCCATGTGCTAAAGGGGTTTTAGGGCAAAGTATGTCCTGCTTATTCACCCATATACGTTCATCCTGTAAAACCAACCATGGATTCGTTCACCTTCAAAGATCCAAGCCGTTTCCATTTGTTGTTAAAGACCATGCTCTGGCTACCTCTATAGTTCATTTTCCTTGTGCACGCACACCACTTTAAAAACGGGTTCAGCGGGCACTTAAGATATGCACAGCATTCCACATGTGCCCCACTGTGATCAGCATCTGAACGAGGAGATCCTGGTGTGTTACATTTGCTTTGCCACACTTGTGGCTGGAAAAGCAACAAGCTGAGCCTTAAATTTCCCAAAACCCAGTAAACAAAACAAAGACAGCCTGGCCCCTACACAATTCCAAGGATTTCTTAAGTTTCACCTCCTTGGCTTTTTCTTTTAAACAAGTCCAGTGCCACGACCTAACTCGACCACAGTAGAATCTACCGCAGTAGGAAATGTCCCCCCTAACGGTGGGAGGGCTGCGAGCTGGGTCAAATCTGTGCCATACCTCTCTGTCTCTGGTAAAGTTAATTACTATTTTAATACCCACTTTGAAATATGTCTGACTTTTCTCTTTTCAAAGGAGCAGTGAAAAAATGAATATTTCTTGAAACATATGGAGGGATGATAGGGAGGGGTAGAGGGAAAGATCACCAGCCCTCCTCTCTGGTTGGTAAAACAGTCATGTAACCTAGAGATGCATTTGTAACTATTCATTTGATGGCTGACTTTGGTAAGGAAATGAATCCCAAGGCCCCTTAAAACTTGAGGAAGAACAGCATGCACACAGTAGGTGCTCAATGCAACTACCAAGGAGGCAGTACCACACAGCAAAGGATCTTGCTGACGGTGAAGCCACACGGTGCCACAGGGGGATTATATGCCTCTCTGTGCCAGATGCCGGAGGCTTCCAGCCATCCTCCAGCCATAAGCAGCAAGGTGCATGCAGGTGGCCTCTACTTCCCAAACCACAGTTAGAAGTCAGCACCTGGGATGCCTGGGTGGCTCAGTGGTTGAGTAGATGCCTTTGGCTCAGGTCATGATCCTACTGGGAGCCTGCTTCTCCCTCTGCCTATGTCTCTGCCTCTCTCTGTGTGTCTCTCATGAATAAATAAATAAAATCTTAAAAAAAAGAGGAAGAAGAAGTCAACTGGATAGGCAGAACCAAGGTAGTGGTAAAGCCAGGCCCTGCGAGTACCTGTCCAGAAGGTAAAGCATTTCTTTCACTGGCCGCACCGCTCAATCTGGCAAATCCACCTGTTAACTTGGGAAAGATCACCTGGGATGAGAAGGAAAGTTTAGTTCTGCTGCTGGCTGGGATCTGCACTGTCCCTTTGCTGGTGCCACCTTGAGAGTGAAGTGTGACCGCGCACCATGGAAGGGTTCACACCATATGCACAGAGGAAGCCTACCAGGGAACTGGCTCCCATCTCAGTGCTGAGTGCACTAGCTCTCACAATGGAGTCACACCTGGCCAGGTGCCATAACACAGACTTCCCTGTAAGCTAGAGGAGGAAGAGGGAGAGGCCAGATACAGGCCACGGTGCTGGCAAATGGCCAGGTGAGGACTAGGAAGCTACCCCGGGCAGGGGGATGGGGTTCACAGAACCCGAAGGAGCTTGTGGTGAATAGAAAAGTGGGGCAGCCTGGGTGGCTCAGCAGTTTGGTGCAGCCTTCAGCCTTCAGCCTGATCCTGGGGATCCGGGATCAAGTCCCATGTCGGGCTCCCTGCATGGAGCCTGCTTCTCCCTTTGCCTCTGTCTCTGCCTCTCTCTCTCTCTCTCTCTCTCTGCCTCAGTGTGTGTGTGTGTGTGTGTGTGTGTGTGTGTGTGTCTCATGAATAAATAAAAAAAATTTAAAAAAATAAATAGAAAAATGACCCCAAAGACACCCCAGCCCATCTCCCCAAATCTGTAACTATGTTACCTTTCCTGGCAAAAGGGACTCTGCAAGTGTGATTGAGTTATGGGTCTTAAACTAGAGAATGACCTGGATTATCTGGGTGGCCCAGTGTTATCACTGGGTCCTAGAAGAGGAAGGCAGGAGGGTCAGAGTCAAAGAAGGAGGTGCATCAGGGGAAGCAGAATAAGAGTGTGGAGATGCCTCACTGCAGGTTTTGAAGGGTGAGGCGGCGATGCTCTTGGGATGCAGGTGCCTCTGGAAGGTGGAAAAGGCAGAGAACTGGCTTCTCCTCTTATGTCCTCCAGGAGCACAGCCCTGCCAACACCGGGCTTTCAGGACTCCTGACCTCCAGTCTGTAAGACCGTAAATCTGTGTGGTTTGAAGGCACCCATTTGTGGTAATGTTACAACAGGAAGAGGAAACTATCTCTGAGCTGCTTTCATCTACTCTCAAAAGAAGCAAAATCTACCAATGGAACTAGAGCTGATAAGGGTCCCCTGCTTATGGGAGATGGGAGCTGTTGCCTTGAGACTCACAGAAACCCAACACAATGGGAATGTGCCACCGTGGCTGGGCCCAGGGGCTTCACAGCTGACTCCACCCCACACGGTGGTTCCTCGCTCTCTTCCCAGAGGCAAGACTCAGTGTACATCTGGGGTGTCACACTGTGGGTGTACTCTACTTCAAAACCTTCTCGGTAGCTGCAAACCATGGCTGATTATAAGCATGAGGCTGTTGGGGGTACTGAGCCCTGGGGATGGAGGCAGAGCATAGATGTCCCCATATTTCTGTGGGCTATGAATACAAGAGGTCCCTGGGGCTATGTCCCTAAGAATTGGATCTTAGCCACTGGGGTGGCCTGTAGACCAAGTGCAAAGGATTTGGGCTGTACCCAAAGGTAGGATGGCCTGAAGGAATGCATATTGTACTAAGGTCAGCTCTCTGCAGAAGGTTACGGAAACAGGTGGCCAGGTAGGAGCCGGGCTGTGACTCTCCTCCTCAGACCCTCCAGCAATCAGTTACCAAAGGACTAGCTAGCATCCAGGTAAGCGGGCAGAGGGTGCCCCTCTACAGACATGAGGAGAGAGAACAGGGATGTGAGTAGGTAATGCCCTGTACCCAGATCCCTGGCATCTGCAGTGTGCTTGCCATGAAAGAATGAGGAAATGCACATCTTCTGGAACATGACAAGCCAGTCCCTCTCACAACTGAAAATGGCATACTTCCAATGGATGGCATCTTTGATTTGAATCGTGGACCATCCAAACGATTCCTTGCTCTGTCATATCAAAGACTTCCGTTCTTTTTGGATTCCTCAGAGAAGCTAGAGGAGTCTGATCATAAACAGATGCCTTTTCCAACGGGGCAAGATCTCTATTCAGAGCTTCTTAGAAAGTCTGAGCAAGGCAATTAAATTAGTAACCTAGGTAACAACCACTTAACCTGCTTTCTCCACTCCCTATTTCTAAAGGCTTTCTTGCATGTCGTCGTTCATGTCACGCCTGACATTCATAGGTCAAGGGGACTTTCAAGGGGCAAAGAGCTGAGTGGAAGTGAAACCAGAATCAGATTGCAGGCCGCTCAGTCCTTGCTGGATATGTGCTCTTTCTGCAAGCCCCATTCTTCCAAATGTACCTTGTGCCACACGTCACCAGTCCCTTGAAATGACAGCAATAATGATGATGATGTGGAAAACCTTTCCAGTCAAACAGGTTTGAGAAACTCCCCTGTGTACTATGCCTCTGGGATCTCTTAGAGATCGATTTTTCACACTATCATATAAAGACTCCGAAGAGTCTCGTCATCAAGAAAACCCACCTAGCTTTGTCTACGCTAGGGTTTGCCAAACTCTAGACCATAGAGATGTTATTAGTGGGACCTACTACCTCCCATGGAATGAATTTGAGAAAATGCTCCTCCAGACTGATGGTAAGAGCCCAGGAATCTACAGTCTGGCAACAACATTTGTTGCAGGAGCCCGGGGATGGAGGGAGAGTCCCCAGGCAGGAGACATGTACCAAGAGAGCTAGAGAGAAATGCAGGCGTCTGGCCTCACCGGCCTGGAATGGAGACCATCTATGTGCTATCTCTGGCTCCTGCTAAAGTCAAAGACCTACATTCTGTGATGCCAAGGTGTGAGGAATAAACTCTGCAAAGACAGAAGGAGTGCGTTAAGGGGCCTGCAGGTGATACACCATTCCCAAGAAATGGGTGATGGAGGCTGGCACCCAACCTGCTGAATTTCCCGCACCCCTACCTCAGAGCCAGTTGTGGTGAGCAAAGGGGGCCCTCTCCTAGGGGAAGCCTCCCAACCCAGCCCAGCTGGTCAGAAGGGCTCAGCCACAGGCCTGCCCTTCAGCGCCCCTGGGGAAAGCTGGTGATTGAAACATCTCTGGGCTCACATCCGTGCATGGATGAGTGAAGCTACTCAGCCCCGAACAGTTGCTGAAGTGATGCCCAAGGTCCCCAGTCCAGCACTGACTGCCAAGACAGCCAAGGACTCCAGGGTGGGACCAGAGAAGGCTTCTCTTTGGTTCTCCCACTTGCAGCTTGGCCACACACAGGAAAACAGATGCCAGTTTCCCTGGGAGTGTCTGTGTGAATGATTCAGGTCCTTCACCTCACCCCTTCCTTCCTTCCACACCACAGGATGGTGGAGGTCAGGGGGTCCTGACAATCAGGGTGTCCAAACCCTGACTGGAATGGGCAATAACTGGAGCCTGGCTCTGAGGTCTGTATTCATTAAGAATGTGGGTTTGCCAAGCAATGATCGGCTTTTCCTCTGCCCACCTCACACTCCCAGTGGGTTCCAAGGTCTCCCTGTGGGTTCATTCCTGGGATACGTGGTGGAGTCCCATTGTTGGCCCAGGCCTAAGTTGACCACATGGATTTCCAGAAAGTCCTGTTCTCTGGGCACGGGGCTGGTACGTGTGCCTTGTTTGGCTGTCCCTCTTTGTTTCTTATTGGAAGAATCTAGATGTGAAGACAGATGAGCAACCACACCCTGGAAACCCCCTACAAATGGCCTGCTGGCCAGAAGATCCTAAGAAGGGCCACACAACCTGCACGTAGAGATTCTGGAAAAACCAAATCTGTTAGTTTCAGTTGGGGCTTTCCTCAAACCAGGCAGATCTCTGGTATTATCTGGTGAAGCTTTCATTGTGTCTTAGCCAAAGCTACGGGACACGAGGTCTGGACACCACCTGCTCCCCACAGAGTGAGACTTTGGGGTATGAATTGTTAGTGCCGGACAGAGATAGGCAGATAGCACCAGACCACCTGACACACCACCTTACCTCCCTCATTCACACTCCTCTGCTTATTTACTTCCTCTAGCCCTGCTTCACTCCTGCTGGGGAGGAGACCAGGGAATGTTCCTTAATTAGTAGGATGGGTTCTTCTGCCCCAAAAGCCAACTTTGCATGGCCAGAGGCCACATGTCTCAGATCCTGTCTGGATGGGTGAGTCAGGTCAGCTTTCATCAAATGGGAATACTCTCCAGCACAGCTGCCCAAAGGCCTGTATTTTATAATTGCTGGGTGGTCTCAATGGTTAAAAGGGCTGCCCCTTGGTTCCAATCTGGCTTCTGTATCAATTCCTCAATTAGTCGGAACTCAAAGGGGTGGATGGCTTTGACTGGCACCCCCAACCTCTATCTCACAATGGTATTGGCCTCTCCCACTCATGTCTGGAGGAAGCACCAGGCCTCTGCTGCCCGCCACCACATCCCTGAGGCCACAGGCCCTTGAGAAGCGGGCATGGACCTGGGTTCCAGCAGGTGCCAGGTCAGGGGGATGTGCTATCCAATTACCTGGGCAAAGGCAGGGCTTGCAGACCCACTGCCTTTCCCAGGAATTAAGACCCAGCCATCTTTAGCTGCAGGATCAGTTTCTGGAAGAAAAGTCAGTGTCCTAACACATAGCTCCTCCTTCACAGCCTCCTTACAGATAGGAAGCAGACACAGAGGAGACTGAGTGGCAAAGGCTGGACATGCACTGGTGATCCAGAGAGAGCTGGAAGCCAGGGCTCTGTGGGCTGCAGAGCTCCTGGACCTGGCCTGGGTGCAGAGAAGGGCAAGGATGGGGCAAGAGCTCTGTGTATGCCTCCTCCCTCCACACACTGACTCTTCGTCTTCTCCCTCCAAGTCACCTGCTGTTCATGCCTAAACACCAACCTCCACCTTAGCATGTCAGGGCCAAGGACTGAACTGGAGACTTTCTACACCTTTGCTGGTCAAGAGGACTGCCAGGCCACCCGGATATGGCCCAGACACACTGACACAGTAAAGGACAAGACCATCCCCCTTCTGGGTCTGGCTGCTGTTGCCCCAACAACAGAAGGAAGGCAGCCATCTAGAGTTTACACAGTAACTTGTGAGTGTCCTCAACCACAACCCCAGGAAGGAGAAAAGGTCAAAGCAGGTATGCCAGGCTAGAGGGGCCTCCCCCAGGGCCCCTTTTAGACTCTACCATGAGTCATTCAGCAAATGGCCCTCTGTCACTGTCACCATCATTGTCATCATCACCACCAACCTCTTCAGCACCACTCTGGCCATTCCTGTGACAATCAGCAATCAGAGCACACAGGTGGCAACCGCAGTTAAAGATGGCAGAGGGAGAGGAGGGCAGGGAAAGGGAAGGAGCCCAGTCCCAAGGCGGTTGGAAAGTCCTTTGCTGTCTTAGGATTTTGGTCTCCACCTACCTCTGAGGTTGCTTTCCAGGGGCTTTTGTCAAAGGACAGGCAGAAGCAGAAAGGCCATCCCTGAACAAGCGGGCACAGCCTGGTAGTGGAGGTGTAGACCCAGCTCTGAACTGATGGAGCTGCCCAGGCTCCCCAGAGGCACAGGGTGCCCTCCACCCCAGGAAGCCCTGCCTCCGCAGAGTCTGAGTCAAGAACTAGCCATTACTTCTGCTAGGGCAGGGGGTAGGCAGTAAACTCATTTGTGAATATGGTCACTGTCAGCGAAGGGATCAATAACTGAGTTTTTATATGGAAGGGATCATTCCTGACTGCCACCTTATCCTAAAGGGAGAAAACAGGTCTCTTGGGTGAACTGGCAAAGGCAGAAAACTGAACCAGGCCCCTAGTAGAATACGTTGCAAAAGCCCATCATCGTGGTTCATGAATGAAGTCCTGAAGAGGAGCAAGTGGGTCAGGCAATAGGTCTGACACACGAGATTCAACCTCAGAGTTTGCACCCACCACTACCAGGCACGGGACCGGAAGGATGATGTGGGCTACGCAGACAAGGGTTAGATGCACTGGATATGTCACACTCTGAAATCACATTCTGAACACTTCAAAAAGTCAAATATGGCACTCTGAAATGAAACAAAACCAAAATTGTCCATTGCTTCAGGACAATGTTAAGAGAAAATTTCTATTTTTAAGGGAAAATAAATCAGAAAAACAGAGCAAACAGTTACACCTCTTCCCATTTCCCATAAGACATTTTAAAAGCCTGATCAGATATTAAAAGGAGAAATGTAATAGAGTATACTTTTCAGGACTCGGGCTTAATGGACCTGGGGGTTTTCAAATGATTTTCTCTGGGATTATTGTCTCTTCAACATGGAATATAATTCCCCCTATCACCACGGCAAATAAAAGGTACTTTTGTTTGACTTGACTCAAAAATGCAAGACCTTGATAGACCTTTTAAAAAACTATTAGAAGAACATGGTTTTGCAGATAAATAAATCCTCTGACTTGTCTCCACAGGTTTGAAAGTTCGGCAAATAGGGTCCAGAGCTAAGGCTGGCCCCAAACAGCACACAGCATCGCTAAGGCCAGGTTCCGGGCAGGGAGGCCGGAGCCAAGCTAGTGGCAGGAGCCTCTTCCAGTCAGGCAGCAACAAACACCAAAGGACTCACTACAGAGCCTTCTCGGTGCCCCAGTGGGGGTGTTACCATGCCTCCAAGGTACACTAAATCCGGCTTCTCTTGGACAAATAAAAATAAAAGCTGATGGGAATCACAGTGCAAGAGAATATTGGCATTTCTGAGGGATCTGTGTCAAGACTCTCACGATTCCCGAGTTCACAAGTACCACCACTCAGATGCATGATGCAGGCCATGATTTTATGTCCTGAATGTTCACAATGACAAGGAAAGGCATCAGAGAGCCGCCCCTCCTCAAATATCTACCCCACAGAGTGCTTCTCTCAATGTTAGCAAAGCTGCACATCATACTACATGGGCTGTCCATTGGCCTACAAAACCACAATGCTCTGGCTTCAAATACAAAGGCCGATCTGCCAACCTCCCGACTCCCCAAACGACCCCCTCCCCAGGGCCACCTGCTGCACATCCCGGGAGAAATCCTGAGATAAACAGGACTTCTTGAGACCTGAGGTGTGGGTTGGGACTTGCCAAATGTCTGAAGGTATTTCTGAGGCAGGTGATAATGGCTACAGAAAGTTCTGGAAGCTTTTGTAAACCAAAGCTCAAGAGCTCCTCCACATGTTGGTCCTAGTCATACGTTCAAATGTTTTTATTCACATTAAAGTCTCCTGTTTGGTTTAAATACTTACATCATTTTCTAAAAAATTAAACATGCTTCTTTCAGCCAACTCCTTTGACTCTTCAAATTTTTCTACCGCTTGTCTGACTTCTTCATCTGGTATCTTACCTACTCGCTTCTTTTTATAATCATAATCCAGGCGGCGGCCTTCCAGCTTTTTCAGGTGGTGCTACACAAGACAAAGGAGTCTTTCAGAGACTGTACACTCAAAACATGGGGCAAAGAAATCTCTGTTGTTTCCATGAAAATATCCATTGTTTTTTGTCAGCCTAAATTCTAGGGGAAGGGACATATCTTAGACAGCTGTGTGGCCCCGGCATTCACTAGGGGCTACCTTTACTATAGATCCTCATGGAATATTTGTGGAATATTCCACAATATCTGCTGATTAGATGGATGGACAGATGGGCAGGTAGGTGGATGGGTGGATGGATGGATGGATGGATGGATGGATGGACGGACAGATGGACAGATGAATGAATGGGTGGGTGGGCAGACAGATGGGTGGATGGGTGAGTAGGTAGGTAGATAGATGGGTAGGTAGATGGATGGGTGGATGGGTGGGTGAATGGGTAGGTGGATGGGTGGATGGGTGGATGCATGAGTGAATGGATGGATGGATGGATGGATGGATGGATGGATGGATGGATGGATGAGTGAGTGAATGGGTGGGTGAATCGATGGATGGGTGGGTAAATAGATGAGTGGGAGGGTGGATGGGTGGGATGGTAGAATGAGTGAGTATTTATATGGAAAATAAGGACATAGTATCAGCACTCAAATTCCATTTTCCAAAGTTCTTTATAAGACCCCTCACTTCAGTTCTATTAATGTCTAGATAATTTCTAACAAAATTACACCAAAAATAAGTACATTTCCTTTGGCACTACTATCAACTCCTCACTATGAGGTAGATTATAAAAGCACTAGTAGCCTCTAGAATACTAATGCATCTTCCATAAAGTTCCCAAACAATTACAGAACAAGTTGAATAAATGTTATCAATGCATATGTAGACACAGAGGACAGACACTTACAACCTCTGAAAAGGTGAGGTTTCTTTTTTTTTTTTTTAAGGATCTCCTTAACAAAATGTAAGAATTGCAAATATTAGACCTGTCCATTCATGGAATGGGCTACCTTGTGTGGTGGTAAATTCCCCATCACAGTTTGTGTTCAAGCAGAGGGATCCCATATCAGAAATACTATAGACAGGACAGTTGTTTGGGGCAAGGGAGAGGTCTGGAAGAGTTTATACATGTAATCTTTGGAAAGCAGGTATTTGTTTTTTTTTTTTTTTTTTTTGGAAAGCAGGTATTTGATATCAAATGTTTACACACAAAACAAAGACTATCCCACTGAAGTATGGATGTACTATGCATTTTAGTGAAAAGCACTGGTTCTACTTCCATAACGAATACGTGAAAAGAGCATATGGATAAAAGCCAGAAGCATCTTTCCTCTATGTTCTGTGACTCTGGGCAAATCTATTATTTCCTCTGATTCTCTGTGTGTGGCTGTAAAATGGGGATGGGGATGGCCAGCCTCCTGCTTGTGGGCCAAGAAATATCTGGAATCCATAAAACCCTTTACAGAGATCAGTCAGCTGGTGTTAAAGGAGCAGGTTCTCCACTCCTGGCATCTGAGACACAGACAACACAGCTGAGACTGGGAATGGCTTCTGAAGACTAGACTCTGAACTCTTGATCATCATAGGACTTAAGTGTAGATTTAGAGTGTTTCTGTGTCAAATAGCAGCTGAGCAACAAGAGATGCCACTCAGGACATTATTTTGTTGCGTAGGGCATGGACAACACTGAAGTATGGGTGTATCTTGCACATGTGTCTGGTGCATATCTGTGTCCACAGCTAGCTCTGAAGCAGGTCAAGTGGAAGAGCTACGCTGCCCAGAGGACTTTGCGTTTTTCTCAAGGACAACAGCACAAGATGAAATAGCATATTATGTACTTCAGCCAAGGGGACATCTGGTTTTAAAGTTCTCCATTCGGGAAGGACATCCTCATGTCCCCAGAATGTCCCTTCTTCTCTAGAGTCATCTGTTCCTTAGTAATTTGTGAGCACAAACCTCATCCTGGGCCTTGTGGTCACAGAAGTGAATGAAGCAGGATGCCGAGGCACTTAGCGCTGAACAACAGGAGGAGAAAGCAGTGATGCTCACGGCACAGGGCAGCATATAAGCATATGACCAAGGCAGGAGAAAACAGGGCTTCCCAAGAGAAAGGGCATCTGAGACCTGAGAGGTGACCTGGCTTAGCAGGGAGGGTGGGGAGAGGAGGGTGAGAAAGACAAGGGACAGAGGACCGCACACAGCAAAGCATCCCTGGGGGCTGCAAACATCGCAGAGAGGCTGGATGGCAGAGCTGGCTGGGGCTCAGTGGGCCGCTCCAGAGGAGGGAGAGGCAGAGAATCAGCTGTGACGTGGCGGCTCTCTAGTCCACTGCCAGCGACAGTCAGCATCTTAGGAAGGCTGCCCCCAGAGTGGTGCAGAGAGTGCAATGGGGGAGGAGGATGCAGATTGGGGGCGGGGGGGGGACACAAGGGCTGCTGTGCCTATGTGTCTAGACTTTAGCTGCAAGAAGCCAATAGATAGAAAGGGGAAGAACGAACTAGGGGTGGTAGAAGGGGAGGAGGGCGGGGGGTGGGAGTGAATGGGTGACGGGCACTGGGTGTTATTCTGTATGTTAGTAAATTGAACACCAATAAAAAATAAATTAAAAAAAAAAAAAAAAAAGAAAGGGGAAGAACAGAGGTTCAGGAGAGAAGACAACAGACATGGCAATGGACTCCAGGGCCCCGTAGAGGCCTGGCTTCAGAGGGCAGGAGAGACACTGCTTTTCCCCACAGGGATGGGAAAGAGGACCACAGGAGTGAGGAGTGAGAGGGATATGGGGAGTCGGGGGTAGCTGAATGTTCCAGGCATCTCTGAATGGTTGCTTTTGTTTTTCATTCAACCTCATTGAATTCTCCTCCACATCCTCTGGTTTCATTTTAAATGCTAATACCCATATAGGCTTCTAGGACTTTCTATTCGGAAAATCTGGAATAGTGCTCAAGCACATGCCTTTGTAACATGTCATGCTGATGCTGCTAGTCCTGGGGGCCACCCCACAATTGCTGGCCCTGAAGAAAGGAAAGAGGACATCCCCAAGGTTCAAATGAATTCCAAGCTGGCCTGGGCTTGCATTCAGCTCATGCTTGAAGACACCTGGAGGCAGGTCTTCCAGGCAGCAACCTAAGAGGATGCCAGAAGTAAAGGCAGGCTGCCCCTCCAGAGTAAGTCCCAGTGGGGTAGAAATCTCAAGGCTGTTTTTGCACATATACAAAAACACCACCAGGCAAGTGACATGCAATCACTTACAGGTCCCTGAGAGCTCCCATGTGTGCTCTGGAAGGCCATTTTTAACAGTTTTCCAAAAACAAAATGTCAATTCCCAGATACTAATTTCCTTGAGAAGCCGTGAAAAATAACTACTACTGGTCTGGTGCAAAGTATCAAAAAAGAGGACTGATATGGTATGATTTTGATTATAAAAATTCCACTATGAAGTTATGGAGTCATTTTGCTATGGAAGACATGGCTGTGGAAATATGCTTCCTTATCTTGGCTTCTAGATGGCTTCAGTAAGACACAGAATGAAGGGCTCAGAGGTCCTGGGTCCCTTTCCCAGTGAGCTGGAAAAATAAAATGATGCTTTCACTGAATCCCCACAGAAGCATTCTAATGATTTTAAATACAGACATCATTTTAAGTAGCAACAGATAGATTATATAGCCTGGAAGACTTACCCCAATCTCTTTTAGATCTTTGTCTTGGAGTAACTGAAGTGGATCGATAAAAGTTTGCTTTACATTAATATCAAGAGAGTCTTTAACCTCAGCCATTAGCTTCATGGATTCACCAACTTCTATCAATGCATTGCCTTGAACAGAAAATGCAAATAAAAAAGGTTCTTTAGCAGAATACTTGAGGATAAAGGTGATTCTATTCAATTCCTTCCCAAAAGTTTGTGGATGATGGTGCAGAAAGGTCCTCACCCAAGGACTGCTGAATCCTGACCCAGAAAAAAAAAAGAAGAGAGCGATAAAGAAAGTCTTCCTATGGTCTGTATTTTCCTCTCAACACTCTGTACTCATAAAGGCAGGAGGCTCAGGCGGACCGAAGCATTTCCCATTTTGGCCACGAGATGGGGATAAAGCTCCTCTTTAAAAACTGGTACAGCAATCCCCAGCTTTTCAAAAGTTCATGCTGTGCCCCTTCATTTTTATAAGAGACCTATATTAGTGCAAGTTTTTGCTAACTGAAAGAAATCCAAAGAGGACTTTTGCTGTTACCAAAAAAAAAAAAAAAAAAAAAAGGAAAAAAGTGAGAATAACATTCAGCCTTTGTTTGGTAAGCAAGTCAAAGAGGCAGCGTCTACCCCAAGTCGTGAGAACTGTGCAGAGCACCCCGGCATCCAGCTACCACAGCTTTGAACTGTGTCTGCAAGCACCTGTGCTTTAACTCAATTTATTCTGTGCATGCACTAGCAAGAGGTGTCCTAAGTTATGAGAAAAGCCTAAGAGAGGTTATTTTTTAAGGTCTGGTAACACCCCTCAATTTTTCCATGTAAATTAATGCTAATTTCCTCTTTGCTTAACACCATTTTGGTTTACAAAAGGCTCTATAGGAATGTTCTACTTTCAGAGAGCAGGGAAATCTCTAGCTTTGTGAACTGGCACCTACGGCTCCTTAGAAGTTCCAGAACAAAATCCCTCTTTGTAAACTATAAAAGGAGTCATTCATCAGGGCTAAGTATCAACCAATGAAGGTTACAATAGAAATAAAGGAACAAAACCTCCTGTCAGCTTCTAGCTACTAGATCTTGAGGTCACTCCCCATATCCTTTAGATGGTTCTAAGGCTCCTAACCCTTTCTGATGTCAAAGAAAGCCTGGCAGTGTCACAGGAGACAGCCTGTCAGCAGGATGGGCAAGGTTTGCTCTTCAATAAGGCCCAGGCCAGCAATGCTTGGCTTGGGCAGGGGTGGCAGCTTTTACTGGATTATGCCCTGGTACCTCCACGCCCAGCTACCAGGACTCCCACTTGCAAATAACTGTGGATTAGCTGGCACAGAGATACCAGAAACATTTCCAAATGCTTCTCTGAAGACTCCAAAAACTTAATTCTGAATATTGGCCGTCACCTCCATGGATCTGACAGTCCTTCCCCTTGCTCAAGCTTAGTGCTTTAGATTCCACTAGGACGTGGGGCTCAGCTTCCACTCCCTGAGGCTTCTGCATTTCAGGCAATTTCTACCATGCGGCCCAAAAGGAAAGCATTCCACAGTCTCTTCCTCAGAACAGCAAGCAACCTACCTGTCTTAACACTCTCCTGAACATGGGCTCTCCTCCTTAACACAAGTTCCCTTAGAGTGCTAGGGACCTGGGAAGCTCAAACTGTCCACCCATCCAAGCCCCCTGCCTAGTCACTGCAGACTGGCCTTGGCTGTGAGGGCCTGCCCGGCCCCCTCACCTATCTCCTCAACGGGTCTGCCCTCAGGAGAAGGAATAAGCCATCTTGTCTGCATTCACTCATGGAATAAAATAAAATTCACCTTATACTGCTCTGAAGGATATTGTTACCCCTGTGACTGATGAATGTTTTAGTATTGGGAATTTTTTTTTAAAATATTTTATTTATTTATTTAAGAGGGAGGGAACACAAGAAGAGGGAATAGAGACAAGCAGGCTCTCCACTGAGCAGGGAGTCTGATGCAAGGCTCGACTCCAGGACCCTGAGATCATGACCTGACCCAAAGGCAGATGCTTCACCGACTGAGCCACCCAGGCACAAGGCACCCCTGTTACCTTTTTTTTTAAGTTTGCAGGAGATTTTTTTCCCCACAATTTACTAGATTAATTACTATAGCCAAGTATCTGAATTCTCAATTTCCATATCTTGCCTTGTTACCATTACATGAATAGCAAAGTGACAAATTATCCTAGAAGAGTGAACAGGTTAACATTCAACTCACTCTCAATTTATTAATTTAAAGAAATCCCAATCAAAATTTAGTAGGTTGTTTGTATTTAATAAAGGAAACTTAAAAGGACTCTAGGTTTCATCTGAAAAAAAAACAAAGGTGAGTATATCTGTGAAATGTTTGCAATAACAAGGGGAAATTTTAGTTAAGTTTATGAAAATCAGCCTTAAAATTATATTACTTAAAATATGGCACTGGATCAAAATAGCGTACAGATCAAGAAAACAAACGAGAAAGACCAGAAACAAACAAAATAAAAAATTTAATCTGTAACAAAGTTTCTCTTAAATCAGAGGGGAAAAGTTGAACTTTTTAATGAAGTATCAGAACAATTAGCTATACATATGTGAGAAAACAAAATCAGAACCCTATTGCACAATATCTGCCCATTATACTCAGAAGCATGGAAATTTAGGGGTAAGAAAAGGAACTTGTTTCAAAAGAAAAGTATAAATAAACATTTACACAATTTGTGCGGGTTGGGGGGGGGGGGTGAAAGTTTTTCTGAACACAATTACAAAGCCATAAGCCATAAAGGAAGGTGTATGAGTCCCACAACATAAAGAGTAGAAATCTCTCTCCATTATAGAGGTCTCCATCTACAAGGTCAGAGGTAAATGCCTACCTGGGGTGTAACTTCACAAGCATACATGGCAGACAAAGAGCAAATATCCTGACCATTGAAAGAGCTCATGAACAAGGAAAGGGAAAAAAAAATGAACACCTTAATGAAAGAACAGGTAAAGGATACACATACACAATTAACAAAAATGATGACAAACAGGAAGGAATGCTACCTTACGCATAATCCAAAAAGCAAAGTTAAAACATCACCAAGAGATCAATTTTACATGCTATATATCAAATTATCAGTTATTTAATAGTAAAAAAAAATAATTCCTGCAGTTAGCAATTGTGCTGGGAAACATATGCTCATGCACTCCTGGCAAGTGTGCAACTGGCATAACCTTTCTGGAGGGTCCTTTGGAAATAATTCTTCAAAAAATCTGCAGAAACAGGCACACTCTCAATCCAGCAATTTCACGACTAGGGACTTCATCTAAGTACATAATCTTGGCTAGCCCCAAAGATTTACCTACGAACACGGTTGTATAAACACTATGTAAAATTTTTTTGCGTAAGTAAAAAAAATCTAAGTATTTAATAATTGGGATTGATGGAATGAGCTATGACATAACACATGGATTATTACGCAGCCTTCAGAAACAATATCATAGAAGATTAATAATTATTTATGACATGGATCAGGATATATAGTCAATGGGAATAAACAGGCTACATGAAGTCTAAGGATATACACCACAACTCCATTATGATTCTGTGAGGCTGCATGTGAATATATATGAGAATAAACAAAGGGTCTGGATGTGTGATTGTGGGTGATGCTGGCATTTATTTTCTCATATTTTACTTGCTTATATTTTCTAAACTTCCTGCAATGAACATGTATGATTCAGGAGATATAAAAGAAAAATAACAATAAGGTTGTTAAAATGAAGGCATTGAGGGGTGCCTGGGTAGCTCAGTCTGTTCGTTGGGTGTCCAACTCTTGGTTTTAGCTCAGGTCATGATCTCAGGGTCGTGGGATCGAGCCCTGGGTCGGGCTTCCTGCTCAGCGGGGAGTCTGCTTGAGGATTCTGCCCCCCACTCTGCTCTCTCTTTCTAAATAAATAATATTAAAAAAAATTAAAAAAGAAGGCAGTGTGCACCACCTATACCCGGCCCAGGTCACATGTGAACACTCACCAAACGTGGAGCCTTCCCCGAGCTCCTTCCCATACTTGAGCATGCAGTCGCCCAGCAAGCCTTCTGTCTGTGGGTAGCCAGTGGTTTTCACCTGCCCTCGAATCTTCGACACAGTGTTCAGCATTCCTAGCTTAGCTCTGTATGCTTAAAAACATTGTCATTTGTAATTCCTTAAAATGACACAGTGCAGCCAGAGGTACATCACATTTAACAAACTGATGGCAAAACTCAGCCTCCCCACCCTGGGTGGACAACATGTAGGAGCCCTGAGGGTGGGGGTGGGGGGTGTGGAATGGGGCAATGTAGCCGCTCTCACCTCCCACAGGATCTCCTAGATTCTGTCTCCCAGGGAGGAGCTAAGTGCACTGCAGCACAGCCAGGAAGGAAAACAGAAACACCCTCCACTGACCCCAGAGAGCAGTAACTGGGCTGCCCTAACCTCAGGGGCAGAGAGAGACACTGCAAAAGGCCTGCCTACCCCCACGCCCTGAGTCGGGGCAGGCAATTCCTCCTGGGGACCAACCTGTAACTGGACAGAATTGTTCAGGTGGATGCGTCAAACCACTAACGGGCCCTTAATGCCCTCCCCGGGCACCAAGAATCCATTTGGTCTGATCATGTCCAACATCATGATGAGGGACTGCTGCACATTCCCATTTAGGACTTCCCCTGAGTGAACATGAGCCTGTGTGGAGGGCCCCCTGCTGCAGTTGGACCCCCAAGCCCTTTGGGGGATCAGGGGATCATGGGTGGCCACCTCTCCTGAGCTGCTTTTCTTGGATTCAGGCAATGAGTGTTTACTGATCCCAACTCTGTGTGACACCCTATGCCATGTCCTGGGGCTCCTGAAAGACCCAGGACAGCATCAGGACTAAAGGGGCTCAGAGACTAGTTACTCCGTAAGGCAGAATTTACAAGGTGTACTTTGCAGATAAAAGTTTGGGATGGTGTCGGGAAAAGGAAACTATAAGCGATATTGCTAAGTAAAGATAGAAAGATGCCCCTAAAAAGGCAGAAATCGCGTCAATGAAGCGTGGAAGAGGGAATGCTTATGGTTTATAACCAACAGATAAAGAGGAGGCTGGTTTGACTTCAACAGAAATCAAAACAGGACAGACCAGGAGATATCCATGGGAAAATGTGACTGTGAACCGAATCCCACGCTAAGGATTTGGGACTTTATTCTACAAACCAGAGAGCGAATCCCATACTACCTTGTGGTGTTTGAGGTAACTTTAGGAAGTAAAAGGATACTTTTTATTTTCTTTGACTTTAATAATTACACGTTTGTTTTAATGTATTCTAGTCTAGTGCCTCTCAAGCTGTAATGTGCATACAAATCACCCAAAGATCCTATTCAAATGCAAAGTCTGATTCAGGCAATTTGGGATGAGCCCAAGATTCTGCATTTCCCACAGTCTCTCAGGTAATGTGGATGTTGCTTCAGACACTCCCAGTGCCAGCCTTTTTTGCATCTGGCCCACCTCAGCTTCAAAGCCATTTTCTTCCTGGTTCTGTGCACAAAGCCTTCCCTCTCCAACAACACACACACACACACACACACACACACACACACACAAGCTCAGCTCCTCCTTCCCACTGCCAGGGTAGAAACTGGGGGATGGCAGTCATGTGGCTAATAGCCATTAAACTGGAAGTAACGAGAGGCCTCTGTCCAAGTGGACACTTTCACTGTTGGCTCTCAGCCATTCCTGCCCTCTTCCAATGTCAGTTCTTTGAGGCTGGGATCTGGGTCCCGCTTCACACTATCCCAGGATCCAGGAAAGCACCTCAGCAGAAGTAAGCGCTAGCAAAGTATGTGTTGGCCGATTTATCAGGAAAAGGAACTCATGTGGTTCATCTCAATCACTGAGGCGGCCAGCCAAGAGAGGTATTTATTATAGTTTTTAAAATTGTAATCATCCACGCAATTCTAAAGACTTTTATACCCACCAACCTCCTTGGACATGATTCTTATAAAATTAATGTTTTAAAATTTTTACTGTCTAGATTTACAGATGGTTGGGTCTGTGCGGATTCCCAAAGCCAAGGGAATCACAGGTCTCTACATGTAAATAATAAATTCCTCAAAAGGAAAGGCAGTTTTGGATATTCACAGAATTCAAGGCTTGGATGCCCTGTCCCCTATTCATTTCTGTAATTCATAACTCAGGAAAAACTCATCAAGGGATACTGCTTCATGACCTTGGAATTAAAATCCTTCCGTTATATCAATTTCAAGTTAATATACACCTTTAGAGCAGGATGACAGAAATTTTTCCTAAAAGAGGAGGTGCCTCAATAAGAAAAGTGGCTTTCTAAGCATCCCCTAAAAAATGTCTTTGCTTAGTAGCAGTACCTTGAAACTAAGACGAAGCCTCATCCAAATGATGTGACCAGAGTTCACAGAAGTGTCTGCTCTGCTTCTTATTGGCTGGAATTCACTGAAACTACCTCCGGTCACTGGAAGCTTGACTTTAAGAAGCTGAATTTCATTATTTAGAAACAGAAGACATTGTTTCTAAATTATGCCAGCCATATGCCAAGGACACATGGGTTATTGGTCTGGGCCAGTGAATGAACAACAGAATATTTCAAGACATTTTCTAACTTTACCTGGATTTGGCTGAAGATATTCTGTGGCTTTCGAAAGAATTTCTGCAACAGCTTTATTGGTAATATCTATTTTCTTTAAAAGAAAAACACATGAAAATGTTGATAAATAACAAACAAGGAGCTTATAGTAAAACACAAAAGCAATAGGGATTAATTTAATATTTATAACACATTATTATGATGATTTTAACCTAAATGAATTTCAGCTTTTTGAGGGAGGAGCAATATTTTCTCACTTTGATTTTGGGACAGCTCTTCCTCCCCGTGATGATGGGGAACATTCATTTCTTTTTCTAACATTAAAGTGACTATTCGTGTAATATTTAGAAAACTCGGACAAGTCATTATGCTCCACTAGATTACTCCACTAGATATACTTGAAGTTCTCTCAAAGCATGTCTGAGCCATACTTTCCTCATCTGCTGGGTGAACTTGATGTCTATACTTACATACGGACACCCTAATAATGATTCACATCAGAAACTACCACAGTAAATCAATTATGGAAGAATCATTCTCACTAGCACATCACTAACATAAACCCTTCTGTGGGCAGAAGTTAATATCAGAGGCTTCCCTGCCATGTTACGACTGACTCCTTCCTTCTGTAAAATCGGTTCTAGAGGGGCACCTGGGCAGCTCAGCAGTTAAGAGTCTGCCTTCAGCTCAGGTCGTGATCCCAGGGTCCTGGGATTGAGTCCTGCATTGGGCTCCCCGCAGGGACCCTCCTTCTTTCTCTGCCTATGTCCCTGCCTCTCTCTGTGTGTGTCTCATGAATAAATAGAATTAAAAAAAAAAAAAACATTCCCAGACACTGGTTGCTGGTTAGCCAGACACTGAATATACAATAAAGTTAAATTATGCATATTTCTCTCAATACCTTTATTTCATACCATCAATACCCTGAAAGAAAATATAAAGGAAAAAGAGATCCCAGTCATTAGAGCAATTTAAAAATATGTGACCATAAGGAATAAATACAATGAGAAATGTACAATATCTATCTGAGAAGCTATATTCCTAAATGGGAAAGTTTAATTATACAAAGAAATAAATCCTCCCCCTAAATGAACATGTAAAATTAATTCAAATCTCAATTTTTTTGTTACAACTTGGCAAATTCATAATAAAGTTAGGTTCATGCCTCACACTACAAACTGGATTACACATATAGACCTAAAAACAAACTGTAAAAGTACTTAATTTTACAGGAGCATCTTTTGAAATATGAGGATGGGGAGAATCTTCTAAGCATGATCCAAAATCTAAATGTCATAAGTGAAAAGACCAAAATTCTGACTCTATAAAATTAAAGACTGAACAGTGAAAAGACACAGTACATGAAGTTTGATAAAAATGACAAAATGAAAGAAAAATAAAACTATACAGAGACATGTGCTTAGTATCCCAAACACACAGAACTTCCATTAAAAAAAAACCCAACCCAACTAGAAGGGACAAGATCGTAAACTGGCAATCCACAAATGGGAAAAAATACAAGTTCAAACATTTGACAAAATATTCAGAAAAATTCTAAATTAAAAAGGAGTGTCAACTCATCAGATTGACAAAAAAAAAATGTTTTAATTGATTTGACCCAATATTAGCTATTATACAAGCATGGAGGAATGGACCCTTTCACACATGGAGTGCAAAACAGATACAACTTCTGGAGATCAAGGTAAAGGACCTACTAATGAGCATATTAGTGTACCAGCTCTCAGACTTCCAAGAATTTATCATCTGGAAACACACCAGCAAAGTGCAGTGATATAAAAGGATGTTAGACCATTTTATGTCGTATTAAAAATTGAAACTAACTTGAATTATAAGTGATAAGAAATTGACTGGATACATGGTAAAACATCCAAATAAAGGAATACCCTTTAATCACAAGACAAAAAAATATACTTCCCACATATACTAGGAAGATGCCCATAGTGCATTGTCAGGGAAAGAAAGCAAGTTGTAGAGTGATTTGTAATACAAGAAATTCAATTTCATAATTGAAAAAACTATCATCTGGTCAGGATCAGAAGCTTTCAACCAAGCTAGCTCAACTAGCCTGAAACTGTATTTGTTCCCATTAGCTGATTGCCTAAATTCAGGGCCCCGGGAAGGTTTAAAAGGACAGTACGTTAATGATAAAGATATGAATCACACCTGTATTACTGATGCACACGTGTCAGTTGTGTGTGTGAGGCATGTGTGCGTAAGTGCATATGGCCTTCTAACAGGTTTTGTAAGCTTTGAACTCTCTTTGGTATGTTCAACTGTTTATGAAGATCGTTGAAATGTTTAAGAGAATACGATCACCTAAATGTTTATGTTTTATTAGAGTTTCAAGAAATTTAAGTACTTAGGAAAACTCTGTTTTAAATTGGATGTGACATAGGAGCAGATTCCACGCGTTGCATTTGTGACCCTAGATATTTGAAATGTCTAGAGGAATCTGCTGAATTATATAACTGGAGATAAATATTTAGGGATTTAATCTGTTAAGTTTATGACTTAAGGGAACCTAAAATTAAGATTAGCTGAGATTGATTTTTATGCTGAAATTACTAAATTAATAATTAAGATTCATATGTTCAGTTTAAGCTTAAGAAAAACTAAGTTTTAGATTTCTCAACTCTCCTAAGTTTCATATTAATTAAAACACAGTGTAGAGTGTCCATTTCCATATATCCAACCATCTTTAGACATGAAAAAGCACCAGGGAGCTAGGCGTCATCTCTGAAGGGTGACCCATGAGAGCTGTGGCAGGATTGCTTTCTACTTTAGATCCTTCTCTATCTTTGGGAGGAAAAAAGCCAAGAAACAAATGGCCAAAAAACCCACATGCCTGATGTGCACAACCTGGAGCAGCTTCCAGGACAGCCCAGCCATCACAACTGTGAATCACCCTCTACAAAATGAAGAAGAGGCCCACTAACCACCCTGGCAAATATAGGCAATCAATATGAACACTGAAAAAATAACCCATGTAGTTTAAAAACAAAAAAATAAAACAAAACCTTCCTCCGGGAGTAGCTGGGGATATTGTGGGCAGGGGCGGGGGGTGGGGCGGCGATGTTCAGGTTAACAAAATGCTCTGCAATGTTTGCTGCAAACCATCAGGACAAACACGGTAAATTCCAGAGGTAAAAATTATTTTTGTAAAGTCTACCTGGTATGAAGGCATCTTTGTCCATTGATTAAATCTGGAATTTCCTTCAAATATTGGCACCCTACCTCTGCAGTGCCCCAAAGCTTGTGCCACTAATTCTTCCAGCCCTCAGCCTAAGCCAGAGAGCTGCTAGCAGCCCTGGTTTCTGATGGCTGTTAAGAGTATTCTATTTTTTAATTATTATTTTAGAAAAGAAATTATAAACCCCCCCAAAAAAAAGAATCCATACCTAACACTATATCCATCTTACTCCTTATGTGATTCATTTATGTTTATTACCCTTCTCTCTGTCTTGGTCACATTCAGCCACATTCAGAGGTGGCTATTTGAAAACAAAAAATAGTTCTTGGGTTTATTTATTGATTCTACCTTTTTTGTTATTGTTTCCTATTTTATTAATCTCTCATTTATCTGTATTGATTTCATTTCACGTAAGAGTGACTTAATTTGCTGTTACTTTCCTAGCTTCTTGACTTAAATGATTTATTCATTTTCTTCATTTGTTTTCTATGAAGTATATTTAAAATGTAGCCATATACCATGGGTTCTGATATATAGAATTCTGTTTCTCATAATTAAATGACCTTTGATTTTACTTTCTTTTCCTCTTCAAGCTAAGAATAATTTTTATGCATTTTTAAATTTCCAAACATCCAGAATTGGGAAACTGTGCCTTCCTTGCAATCCTTGTATTCTATATTTTACACTGGGAAATTTTTTGTTGTTTTTTTTTTTTTCTGGAGCCTAGTATATAATTATTTCAATCGTTCTAAAAGTATTTAAAAAGAATACAGATTTTCAATTTGTGGAATGCAGATATCTGCATCTATTTACTTTTTTTTAAAGATTTATTTATTTATTTATTCAGAGAGAGTGAAAGAGAGGCAGAGACACAGGCAGAGGGAGAAGCAGGCTCCATGCAGGAAGCCCGATGTGGGACTCGATCCCGGGTCTCCAGGATCACACCCCGGGCTACAGGCGGCGCTAAACCGCTGCACCACCAGGGCTACCCTGCATCTATTTATAATCAAATCTAGTAATCGTATTTTATACTAATCATCTATGAGCCAATCTTGTCAATTGAACCTGTTATTTAATGAGAGGTCTGTGAAATATTCTACTCTTTGTCAACTTTTCAAGTATTTCTGACAACTTTTACCTTATGTATTTAGACGCCATGTTATGTGGTGCATAATGGTTCATAACTATTACAATTTTCTGATAGATTGCACGACTGCATCTTTTTAAATAGTTTTTTTAAAGATTTATTTATTTTAGAAAGAGAGAGACAGAGAGCATTAAACAGGGGTGGGGGCAAGAGAGTAAAGGAGAGAGAGAATCCTCAGGCAGACTGCTGGCTGAGCGCAGAGCCTGAACAAGGGGCCCAATCCCAGAACTCTGAAATCATGATCTGAGACACCCAGGTGCCCTCTTTTTTATAACTTTTTCCATTTGATGGTTGTTGATTTTTTGCATCAAATTTTACTTCGGCATTTCTCTTGGTCCTCCACTAGGACTAAGATTTGCCATGGAATAACTCCATTAACTTTAGGATTTGCCATGGAATAACTCCATTCCTTTGTCATTTCTGTGCCGTGTTTTAGGTGGGTCTGATACTGTCTACTCTCTTCCAGAAAAGTCCTTAAAACCTCTGGTCACATATTAGATATTTCCATGCTTTTCACTACTGTAAGAAAAAAAACTAGATTTTATTTTTATATTTCTTCTGTCATTCATTGGGGTTTTAGGGAGAGAAAGAAGTAAACAAGAGGGATCTCAGTCCATCAGTTGAAACTAAAATTGCTGAAATGTGCTTTTAAATTTAACATTTGAGCTGAATCATTGTTAGTAATAGAGTCACACATGATATCTTTATATACCAAGGGATTTTAAAAAGTAATTCCAGGTATGCCAATGATGTTAAAATATTTCTATGTTTTTCAATTTTCAGAAATAAGTTTTTTCAAAAGCAAAACAAAATGAGCTTTTCTTCTCAAAGCATTAACACTTCTAGAAACTTAATAATGCTCATCCTGAAAATAAGGAGCTCCCTGCAGGAAAGTCTGGCCAGGGCCAGGATATCCTGAGGATAGGAACCCTCCAAGCCACAGCCTGGGATTGGACTTCTTCCCCTGCATCTGATGATAGCTCTACAACCTGCTGTATATTGTATTCTTGATGCAACATTTGAGGCTAGATTCTTTGCTTTCTTTCTGCCCTCTTTCATCTGGGGAGTCTAGTTATTAAAACAAGCCTATGTTTAAAGGGCCCAGGACCATGGGGAAGGAAACTGAGGAAGCTGGTAACTACTAGCAGTCCCAGTTCTACCTCTACTTTGGCTATTTCATACAGCTGATGAGGAAACATCATCAGGGACAGAACTTCATCATCATTAAGGGACGGAATTTCTACTCTTCCTTCAGAGCATATTACATTCATTTCTATAACAAGATCATCGTATTTTTCTAAATACTTTCATACACGTTAATTTTTTTGCATAATTATCCCAGCATCCATGTGAGGTAGTCAGGGCACACATATAAAACTTGTGTCACCAGTCAGGAAAGATGAAAGACGTATTCAAGTTCACAGTGCTGGTTCTAGTAGCAGAACCCAGATAAACGTCACTTGTCACTCAGCTTCTACAACATGTGGGAACAGAGTCAGAGTCCTCTGCACCGTGAAGGAATCTCTATGTATTTGAAATGTCTCATCCCAGAAATACATTTTGATTTTCCAGGATAAATCATCACAATTACTTTGGTATTTTTTTTAAGCATTTATTTATTTATTCACAAGACACAGAGAGAAGGGCAGAGGAATAGGCAGAGGAAGAAGGAGGCTCCCTGCGGGGAACCCGATGCAGGATCCATCTCAGGACCCTAGGATCATTCCCTGAGCCCAAGGTAGGTGCTCAACCACTGAGCCACCCAGAGGTCCCTACTTTGGTCTTTTCCTTGGAATAACTGCCAAGATTGACCATCTTTGGAGCATTCTGACCTTTGTCCACTAGAGGGAACCAAACAGCCATATCCCATGTCTGTGTTAGGGGGCATTTACTACATCCCAGAGTCTCACTCTAATGTCCTTTACGTTATCACTACATCTCATATCACAATGAAAATCAAATTTGTAATACAAATGACAATAACATGCTCTCTTACCCTTTCCATGTCAAGAAATTCGTCATCTAGTTTCGTTCCTTCAACACCACTTATTTTTTCGCTAAATAGCTGTGAAAATAAATACAAGTAATTACATTGTACAATAATTTATCATACTTTAACTCAACCCGTTACAAACAAAACCAAAAAAAAAAAAAAAGACAACTCATGTTCAGCTTGTTGCATCTTTTTTTCTTTTCTTTTTTTTTTTTTTTTTACTAAACCCTTTAAGAAAATTGGAACAGGTAACTGTATCAAAGGACATGGAAATATGTATTTTCTCACTCACTCAATAGATAATTATGCACCTACTGTATGTAAAGTACATGGTAGGTGCTCTAGTAGAAACACAGATAAATAAGATCCTTATCATCCAGGAATCTAGAGTTCAGCAGAAGAGTAAATACATGCACACTCAACTAAAATACAAGGGAGGAAAAATATGAACAAAATAGTGCTGGATGCAAATTATTGTAAACATGCCAAGTAATAGGCATTTTAGTGATTCGTAGGATCCTGAGAGCCCACAAGCGGAAGAGGGGAGACATCCAGGACCTGTTTCCTACAAGGCTTGGCATTTGAGCTGCCCATTTAAGGATAAAGGACATTTCACCAGGCAGCATGGAAGGAGCTTCACAGCATGAGGCAGTGTGGAAAAATACCCAGAGACAGCAATGTGTAGGACGGGGTTTTACCACCTTGCCACTCTGGTATTTAGACCAGATAATTCTCTGTCGCAGGAGCCTGTCCTGTGCATTACAGGATCTTTAACATCATCCCTGGCCTCTACTCACTAAATGCCAGTGGCGCACACATACCCACACGGTGACAACCAAAAATGCCTTTGAATGGTTAAGAATCACTGGTAGAGGGTAAATCTGTTTGAGAAACAGTAAGAAACTTGGTTTGACTATAATGAATAGTGATCAAACAAGAATGGAGGAAAATAAAAGCCAAAACTTAGAGAAGCCAGATCACACAAATTCTCATATGCCAAGTGAAGAGGTATGACTGTGAAGTCCCTAAAGGTTCTTTATCAAGCAATGTAGTTGAAGAAACCTTTTAGCAAAGCGACTCTGGCTCTAGTGTGGGTTGCTTTAGAGAACAGGGAGGATTGAAAGTAGAAAATAAGTTAAATCACTTTCCTTAGTCAAGCACATTAACACAATTTGTTTATAGCTTTAAAATATTTATATGAATTTAAAAATCAGTAGTAAAGAGGGAGGGTTACCACCAATTAATGGTAAAAGGATCACAGGTTCTTTTACATGTAAGTGTGACTTTCTGCTACTATTTACACTGCCAATGCAAATACAGTATTACTATTTAATAAGAGGAATGTAGGTGTATGTACGTAACTTAAAATCGAGGTGTGAGAAGGAATTACTAGGACAGAGTACATAGGGGAAGATTATAAAATGGCCATGATTTTTTATCTTCTCTTTAGCTATGTCTTTGCAGTTCCTCCTGGCCAGAGTTGGAGTCTACCTATCCCCTTGTGAATCCAGGCTGGACTTGATACTTGTTTTGAACCACAGACTGAAGTGCAGGCCTTAGCAGATGTTGTATGCTTCCAATCACTCTCTTTAAATCCTGCTGCCATCATGTGAATAGGCCTGGGCTAATTTGCTGGGTGGTGAGAAACAAAATGGCCCAAACACCCCTCAGGACAACCAGTCAATCTGCAGAATCAGAGCCCCCGGTTGACCTGCAGCTGACTGCAGCAGACACATAGGAAAGCCCAGCTGAGGCGAGCCTCCTCAGCTCACCCATGGAAACAGGAGTTGAACAAATGGTGGTTGTTTTACACTCCACATCAGAGTGCTTTGTTGTTGTTTTTTTTTTTTAATTTTTTATTTATTTATTTATTTATGATAGTCACACACACAGAGAGAGAGGCAGAGACACAGGCAGAGGGAGAAGCAGGCTCCATGCACCGGGAGCCCGACGTGGGATTCGATCCCGGGTCTCCAGGATCGCGCCCTGGGCCAAAGGCAAGCGACAAACCACTGCGCCACCCAGGGATCCCCATCAGAGTGCTTTGTTACTCAACAAAAGCTACGTGATACATTGGATGACAGTTTTTATTTTTCAGGCTCAGTATAGATGTAGAGGGCACTATCTTAATGCCTGGATACCAAGTCTAACCTTCCACAAAAATAATCCAGAATTCCAGTGCCACCCCCTCAAGCAGTGTTTACATGGAAGCATCCATCATTTAGATCCCCCAAACATCTTTTTGTTCAGTACTGAAATCTTTTAAAATATTAGTTAACTTTGAAGGTGATATTCTGAGACTCTAATGAAAGTTACGCAACCACTTCCCAGGTAAAACACTCATTTTGTTGCATGGCAGATTGCAAAAACGGCCACAATACCTTGTCGCTCTCCTGCTAAGAAGTGCAGTCGATTTCTCTACCTGGTGACTAGCTTTTGTCAATAGAACAGAAAGTAAGCAACCCTGCAGGAGTACTGAGTTCAAGCCTTATCGGTACATCATAGCCATAATGGCTGTGTACATACTCCTGCTCACCCTCTGACGCCCACTGTAACCATCTCCACATGAATAAGCCTGAGCTAGCATGATGCAGAATGAAAGCCCACTCAGGGCAGAGACAAGTCTTGCAAGCAGAGTCCTCTCAGAGCACGAAACCTCCGGCTCACTTGGCAGCTGACTACTAACAGACGAGTAAGCTCAAGCCCAGCTGAGATCAGCCAACCAGCAGACCTACCCAGTGAGCCTGGGCCAAATTACAAACCCACAAAATTGTGAATAGCTTTTGCTTTTGAGTCACACTGTGTTTTGAGGTGTTTTGTTATACAGCAAAATACTGATTGGTACAGGTGCCTATAATTTCCGAGGGTGACTATGACCTCCCCTCCCTGCAGGAGCCCATGCATAGATCCCTGTTTTAAAATATCCACTTGAAAATCTCATTTGTACTGAGAGGCAGACCTGGAACTTCCTTAATCTGAATCCATTCTTATTGGTTCAGGTTATACCTGTTCTATTTCCAAAAAGCAGAGAGTCTAATACATGAAGGAGTGATCCCACTTTTAAGAACAAAAACTAGTGAGGTTAATATTCCTTTCTTGTTTGGAAAGAGACAATATAGGATGGTTTTCAACATGAGTCGCAGGTAAGAATCATGATCATTCTTCTGCTTTTTCTGAATTTCCCAGTGATGTTCAGTTGTTCTGAGAAAGTAAGTATAAATATACATTTGGTATCAGTTCCTTAGACGACACAATGATAGTTGATACTTCATCAAAGAATACAGTTGAGCATCTATGTGTAAGGCACTACAATTGGTACATGGACATAAAGACAAAAAAGACAGGCATGATCCCTAAGGGCTCCTGACCTTATTCAAGAGTTACAGAAACTGCAGTTCTATTTCTTCTAAGTGTGGGAAGCTAAATATAAATACTCAAGCTTCTTCTGGTGAAGTTAATTGGATAAATTCAACTCTGATACATCCCTATGCTCTGAATACATAATGATGATAGATTAAATATATAAAAAAAAGGAACCATAGAGACAAGCAAGGCTTTAATAACAGAATGAACTTTTTTATGGACCAGAAAAGGCACAGAAAAACAACACAATGGGCAGGGTTAAAGCCTCAGTTATATTGGTGTCTTGTCTGCTACAGGCCCTGGTTCCTGTTGGGTAGACAGGAACCTGGTTCCTTTTTAGGTATCTACAAGCTCCCCATGAGACAAGAGCCTAGAATCAGGCTTTGCTTAATTCTGGGGGGGGGGGGGTGGAAAGGAAGTGGGGGGGGCACGACACATTTATATGCAAACCACTGTCTGAGTTCAGCACCTTTGGCAATCCACAGGCCCAGCTCTCTGGCTAGGTCAAGATATCACCAATGTCACTGGAGAAGAGAAACTACCCTGCAGCACTGGGGCCTTGGGAAGCCAGGTGGAAGCATTTACAACCACTAGAAAGAAATGAGCAACAAAGATGGGTTAAGAGTAACAAAAACATGCTCCCCAATAAAAATTAAGCACAGAAATTTAAATTCTAGGGACACCTGGGTGACTCAGTGGTTGAGCATCTGCCTTTGGCTCAGGGCATGATCCTGAGATCCTGGCATTGAGTCTCACATCAGACTCCCCTCAAGAAGCCTGTTTGTCTCTCTGCCTGTGTCTCTGCCTCTCTCTGTGTATCTCGTGAATAAATCTTAAAAAAAAAAAAAAAACCTAGATGGAAGGAAGCAACTTATATGGATGAGTAAGTGCCAAGAACGCTCCAGAACAGAGCCTAGAAGGATATGTGGAGTATAACAAGATGACCAGAGAAGAGTGGCATTTCTGGCAGAGAGAACAGCATAACCTCAGCCATACCTTATTTTAAAAGATATGAGGGCATTCAGGAAACAGCACAGTGATCAGTAAGGGTAACTGATATGAAAGACTGACCACAAATGGAAATGAATATACAAGCATCCAGGCAGGGGCCAGATCCCAAGGCTGCACTTAATCCTGTGGGCAGTGGAGACTTTCAAACAGGTGAGTGGTATGATCAGATCTGGGTTCATCCAGGAAGATCACCCAAGTGGCCCAAGGAGAAGGCACCAGACCTCCATGCCTGAGGATGGACAGGGAGGATCCACTAGGAGATGAACACACATGAAGAGGCAGACTGGGGAAGAGGGTCAAAATTTCACTCTAAAACTCTGCCAACCACCTTCTTCAACTTTAAAAATGCAAGCTGTCCTCACTTATTCATCTTCCCTGTCACCAACATCGTTTCTGACCTGCGCATGCCAGACAGAAGCTGCAAATCTGAAACACAAACATGTAGCCAAGTCAGCGTGGCTCATGTAATCTTGACCCAGGGAGAAAGATCCTGCTGTAAAGGAGGCATATCTGAAGCTGCCTGGGTCCTGCAGTCAGGGACAGAAGCCTATCTGCCATCTCCTCTCCAATTGCATCAGCAATAGGAAAACAAAAAGCATTTTCAAAGACTACAACAGAGCAGTCATGTAAAAGAAGTTTATTTGGGAAACAAAGGTTTGCATTTGGCTTTTCAGCTAGATGTGTCTGGGGTCTTAGTGGTAAATGTTAACACAGCCTTGGCCTTCTTCTTGAGCAAATATCTGTTTTCAAAGAAAACTTGGCTTCTCCACCTTCTTACCTTTAATGAAGCAAGAAATTAAACAGTAAGCAAGCCAGAACCTAGGAGAAAATGCAAAAAAGCAAAATTGATACCTCAGGATAAATTAGAAAGTGCTCTAGAACAGTATTTCCTAATAAGTGTGCCACAAAACACTGGCTAAACAAGCAAAAAAAAAAAAACAAAAACAAAAAAACAAAAAAACAGGTCCTTGGCCATGTAAGTTTGGAAACATTCGGATAAACCAAAATTGGCAGATCTCTTTACCGAAACATTTTTCAGAGACTTTAAAATGGAAATGGCATTGTGGATTTTCAAGGGGATGCATAGAAGATGCAGCATTTCCCCTCTCCCCAATTGGAAGATGTCTCACACAGGGAAAAAAGTCTCAGAGGAGATTTCTGAGACATACACTTGGAGAAGCCCCACACCAAAAATGTCACCCTCTCTACTGGCTCCCTTTGTTGTTGTTATTGTTGTTGTTTATTTTTAACCAATTAACAGTCATATTCTGCTATTATCAGCTTGGAAAATATGGCAATACTCAATGATAAATATAAATAATTAAGGTTATCTGTAGGTTGCTAACATCAGGGGAAGATGAGTAAAGGGTATAAGTGAGCTCTCTGTACTAGTTTTGCAACTTTTCTGAGTCTAAAATTATTTCAAAATTAAAATTAAAAATTAAATTTCTGAAGGCTTCAAAATGCAACCAAGGCAGTCAGGATCTGACCAGCCAAAATCACAGAGAACAAAATTGCACTGAGAAGAGCCATCGGTTTACAGCTGCTTTTTCCCTTTGGAAAGATATCTGCTTTACAACATAGGACATAAAGGCTGAGTAGAACACACCAGCCTAGAACTTGCAGCAGTTTCCCTGGACTGTGGAAAGGAAAACTGGAGTGTACCATAACCAAGGCAACCAACCACATAAGAGCCAAAATTCCAGGAACATAAAGAAGTGAACATAACAAGTTATGTGAAATTTCCTCTCGAGGCTTCTGACAATTCCTAAGCTGCATATACACTAGACAAAATGTTAAGATACCAGGAGGAAGAGGCTGCTAGAAGGCTAAACATCTCAGCAGAGATTTCCGCAGTATCACAGTGATCAAGAGATAAAACTGGAGTTCAGGACTGCCTTTCCCCTCATTATTTGTCAGAATAAAACTGAATCCTCCCTGGAGGAAGAGAACATCACCCAAAACTACAAATATCTGTCATTAAAATAATAATTTGTTAAAAATAAAAACCATCTGATATACCAGGAGACTGAACAAAAAAAAACCCTGAAACTAAATTTTACTTGATTTATTTGCTTTTTTAAAGTAAGCTCTATGCCCAACATGGGGCTTGAACTCACAACTCCAAGAATAAGAGTCACATGCTTTACCAACCGAGCCAGCCAGGTGCCCCTGAAACTAAATTTTTAAAAAGATACTCTACTATGTAATCCCAAATTAACATCAGAAATTATCTTCAAGATAATTATGATTACCCATGTTCAAAAAATAGATGACAAAGGCAAATTCCACTAGAAATCATTAAAAGAGAGAAAATGGAAATTGTCAATGAAAAATGCAATAACAAATTCAGAATTCAGCAGCTGGATTTAGTAAAAATTAGACACTGAGAAAGAGAGAATATGTGCACTGGAAGATAAAGTACTGGAAAGTATCTAAATTGAAACATAAAGGGAAAGAAGATTAAAAATATACACAAAAAAGACATTATAAACATATGAGATATAGTGAAAACACCTAAAATATGTATATTTTAGAGTTCTACAATGAAAGGACAGAGAAATTGAAAAGAAGCAATTTGAAGAGTATGGCCAAGAACTGTTCAATATAGTCAAAAGAAATCAAACTACAAATTAAAGTTCTGTGACTCTCAGCAGGATAAATATGAAGAAACACATTGAAGACCAAAGACAGAAAAACTTAAATCAAAGAAAAAATACACCAAAAAAGCAACAAAAAAATCGTGAGCTGACAATGCTGCAGAAATCATGACACAGCTACAAGACAATGAAATCACATCTTTTAAGTGTTAACAGAAATTATCTGCCAGCCTAAAATTCCATTCTCAGTGAAGAGACCCTTCATAAAGGAAGGCAAAATTTAAAAAATATTCAGACAAAAGAATTGAGAGAATTTTTCATTGACAGACATACACCAAAAGAAGCATAAAAGGAGCCACCTGGTGGCTCAGTGGTTGAGCATCTGCCTTCAGCTCAAGGCATGATCCCAGGGTCCTGGGATCAAGTCCTGCATCGGGCTCCCCACAGGAAGCCTGCTTCTCCCTCTGTCTATCTCTGTCTCATGAATAAATTAATAAAATATTTGAAAAGAAGAAGGAGGAGGAGGAGAAAGCAGCAGCAGCAGCATGACAGGGAGTTCTTCAAATAAAAAACATCTCTTAAATCTAAGTGAATATTGACTGCTTAAAACAATACTTTGTGAGGTTTTAAATATATGTAGAATTTTAAAACATGAACTAAATGGCACAAAAGCCACCACTAAAGAGGTAGAGATAAATTGTTACTGGGTCTTTTATTGCTTGGAAGTTTTAAAGTACTAATTTAAGAAAGACTCCACCACATAAAATTGCATGTTGTAATCTCTAGGGTTGCTTTTTAAGTAATCACAAATTTATAACAAGCAAGATGCTGGAGAAGAAAATGGAATCATAAAAATGATTAATTCAAAAGAAAGTAAAAAAAGAGAAATAAACAAGAATGAAACAAATAAAAAATAACAGATTTAAATGCAAAAATATCAGTAATTACTTTATATGTGCATGGACTAAATATTTCAACCAAAGAAAAAGCATTAGCCAAGATTATAAAATATTAAACTATACTATTTCCTGCCTATAAGAGATGCACATTAAATATGATAGGAAAATAAACAGAAAAGATATTGGACAAACACTAACTTCCACATTAACAAAAAATCTTGAGAAGCTGGATACTAACACATAAAATATACTTTTAGACCAAAACCATTATTGCTAGAATAAACGAGGACATTAAAAAATGATAAAAGGTCAATTCAACCTTTCATAATTCAAAATTAAGAAATAAGAACCATAGGGGCACCTGGGTGGCTCAGCTGGTAGGCGGCTGGCTTCAGCTCAGGTCATGACCCTGCAGTCACAGGATCCAGCCCTGTGTCAGGCTCCCAACTCAGTGGGGAGTTTCCTTCTCCGAGCCTTCTCCGAGCTCTGTGCCCTCTACCTCAGCTCATATTCTTTCTCTCTTGCTCATTCTCTCTCCAATAAATAAATAAAAACTTTTTAAAAAAAGAAATAAGAATCCTAAATCTGTATGCATTTAATATCAGAGCCTCAAAACATATAAAGGAAAATTTTATAAAAATGCTTTCAAATATCTCAATTTTTTAATACATCTCTCTCAGTAACCAATAAAACAGACCAAAAAAACCTATCAGTAGATTGACTTGACTTGAACAATCTAATTTACGTGTGGAGAACACTACAGCAAGCAGGACAGAATAACAAGTTTTTTTTTTTTAAGTCCTTTTATTTGAAATTCAGTGTAAATGCTAACTTAAGACAATCTTAAAGCATAAATCAGTTCTGTTTTTAGTTTAGATGATGTAAAAGTTTTTGTTCCATTCAAAGGCATCTGTGCCTTTGGATTACAGCACCTTCTCAATAACTTCTTGGCTGGCTACACCACAGCTAGAGTGGGAGACCGAGCGACTATACTGTACGGACTATGAGAAGCAGCTTTACACTGCGTTAGAATACGTCCATGTTGGGAAAGCCCTTTGTGGTTTTCAAAGCCTTTTCCTGTATCCCTTATTTAAGAAGCCAGTGTTACATTTGACTTTGTTTTAGAGAAGGCCATCCGAGCTACGCGCTGTGTAAGGAGTGGAGGAGGTATGCTCTACGCCCTGCCCCTGCCCTACTACCTAAAGGGAGAAGAGCTAGGGCTGGAGAGGCTGTACCAGCCTTTTCTGTAATGTCATTCAGAAGCCAAATGGGTTAAAAAAGCCTGATTTTTTTCCAACTTCAAACTGAAGGAAAGTTGAGGCAAAAACAATAACCATGCCATAACATTCAAATCAAAGCACATCAAAATGTAGTATTTACCAATGGGTTATAGGACAATGGTTAAATTATTTTTACTTTGCTACTTGACACTGATCTGTCTTGTCCAAATTTTTCTCAAAGTGCTTTATTTTTTATCAGAAAAACATCCTCTGCTTGCCAGTTGTTAGAAAAGCAAACAACAGAGTGAGTACATGGGCAGGGCAGACCTGGGAGGCTGAGGACAAAAACAAGAACCAAGACTCGTTATATAAGATAAAGAAGGGAAACTAGGTTAAGTTTTAAGGTCAGGTCTCTCTGCGGATGGCTGGGTGTGAAGCACTTCACATGTGCAGGTGGCTCTTTAGTGCACGGACTGCTCAGGCCACAGGCCAGGGAGGGATAAGCATGCCACATTGCTCATTACCCCATTACAATCCTCATGATGGAGCTGTTGGGGCATTAATGCGCTTCCCCACGACTGCTTCATACTGTTTCTGTGTCAGTAACCCTTCCGTTATGCTTTTACTTTCTTCAAATTTGGGCAATACAACTGCAATGTAGCCTTCGGTTGACAGCTTCTCTTGAAGAATAGATGGCTTATGGAGAATGTTTTCATTCATTTCCATCAGCCGTCCTCTAACACAGCGAGATATGGTATATTCTTCTCCATCTGAGCAGTAAATCGTACACAGAGGTGCAAGCTCTATTAGAAACTGCCCCTCGCTTAAATTTCCCAGAGACCTTGTTCTGAAGTCGGCTACAGTTAGTACTGATTTGATAGGAGATGCTTTTAATTGTTTTTCCACTTTGAAAACTGGATGAGAGTCTGCCAATGTGATGACACATATTCAGTTGGAGCGCTGTAGTATACAGTGGTCCTCACAGGGTTTGCCTTTGACATCGGCTTTGTACCAGCCAGTGAAGTAACGATCCACGAGCCACAGCATCCACAGCCCCAGGCTTGGTGGCCTTGGCAACCAGGACCACGGGTGCCACTACCCCCGCCCTACGGGACTGGAGCACTTCCTCCCAATAACAATGGTTTTCAAGTAGACATGGTGCACTTACCAAAACAGACCATGCACTGAACCATGAAGTACGTCTCCAACAATTTCAAAGACTAAAATCATTCAGAGTATGTTCTCTGACCACAGTGAAATTAATACAGAAATCAAAACCCCAAAAATGTTCCAAATTATTAGAAAATTAAGCAATATACCTAAATAACCTGAATCAAATATGCAATTGCTAGGGAAATTAAAAATACTTATAAGAGAGTAATACCAAATACAGAAATATATTTAGGCTTGTGGAATGTAGCTAAAGCTGTTTCTTAGAGGGATTTATAGCTCTAAATCACCAGTTCTCAAACTCCTACATTTCAGGATCACTTCACTCTTAAAAATAATTTAGGACCCATATCTTACACCATACATCAAAAACAATTCTTGGGGCACCTTGGTGGCTCTGTCAGTTAAGCATCTTACTCTTGATCTCAGCTCAGGTCTTGATCTCAGGGTTGTGAGTTCAAGCCCCACCCTGGAGGAGCTCCACCCCACTTGGAGCCCACTTAAAACAAAAATAGAAAATTCCTCATTGATGTTAAAATAAATATAAAGGTAAAAGTTTAAAGATTCTATAGGATAACATTACCTTGGGATGGACAATTTCCCAATACTATAAAGAAAAAGAGGGGATCCCTGGGTGGCTCAGCGGTTTGGCGCCTGCCTTTGGCCCAGGGCGCGATCCTGGAGTTCCGGGATCGAGGCCCACGTCGGGCTCCCGGCATGGGGCCTGCTTCTCCCTCTGCCTGTGTCTCTGCCCCCCCCTCATATATATATATATATGAGATACATATATATGAGATATATATGTGAGATATATATATCATGAATAAATAAAATCTTTTTAAAAAGACTGATATATTGGACCTCATTAAAAATAAGGCAGAGTGAAAAATCAAGTCATAAAGTAGAAAAAGATATTTTCAATACATTAGAAAGAATCACATTCAAACATTAAGAAGAATCCCTACAAGCCATTGAGAGGAAGGTAGCATACTAAATATTTTTTAACATGGCAAAATCTTATGGAGGCAACTTCACAAACAAGGATATCCAAATAGGCAATAAGCATTAAAAAATATTTTTATCTCATTATCACCATGGAAACACAAATTAAACCACAATGAGATGACAGTTCATCATGACCAGAGTGGCTAAAATTATTTTATAACAACCATAATGCAAATTTCTCCAAGGGCTCATAGAGCAACTGGAACACTCCTACACTCTTCATGGGGTTTACATTGGTACCATTACTTGGGAAAACAGTCTGGCAAAATCTAATATCATTGAACATATGAAAAACCAAACTCTCTGACTCAATAATTCCACTCCTAGGTGAAGACCCAGAAGAAATTCCTTATATATAACCAGAACAAGCAACATTACTCATAATAACCAAAAACTAGTAATGACCTAAATATCGATTAATAACAGTGAATAAATAGATTGAAGCTATTTCTATAATGCAATTCTGTATTGCAATTAAAAAGGAAGAAGTACTCCTGTCACATGCAACACATGGGTAGATATCAGATGTAACACTGAAAAAGCTCATGCTGTATGATTCTGATTAAAAAATTCAAACATAAAAGGGAACATCATGTACTAGTCCATTCACATAAAATTTAAAAATAGGAAAAACTAATCCATGGTGATAGAAGTATAGTAGTTACCTTTAAGTTATGGTAAAAGAGAGCTTCCTGGGGTGCTAGTAATATTCTGTATCTAGAACTGGCTATGTGAATGTGTTCACTTTGTCATAACAGATTACCTTGTTATAACAGAAGACCTGTCACTTTCCTATAAATACATATGTTTTATTTCAGTAAAAAGTATTTAGCCACCCCCTCCTGCAAACCCTGCATTCAATGTTTTCAGTATGTGCACACATCATATTTATCGAGATTTACCAGTCCCTAAGGAAGTTTAACAAACAATGCTGGCTTGTTTCTTCCTCTTCTTTCCGAATAGTAGAAATAGATAGTCGTGTCTGACTATCCACATATGGAAGTGTGTTCAGTAGAATCAGGACTAAACCATATAGAATCTAATAATCTATATTCAAAAGACAAAAAGCCCCAGAGGCTACTACATGGTGATCATGTCCTCTGCACCCAAAACGCTACTTCAAGTTTAATTATTATAGCAGCAAAATAAAGATATTAATCTCACCAAGAGGAAGTAAGTAGATAAAATACATATAGGAAGTACCACAGACATTAAATCAAAATGGTGGCCAGAATACACACATCTTCCCCTCCACTGTGCCAAATACCTTCAAATTAACTTGTAAACATATGTAGAGAGAGAGGCATATGACACACACATAATAGGGATGAGAGACAAAAGAGGTACCAGCAGGGATCCCTGGGTGGCGCAGCGGTTTGGCGCCTGCCTTCGGCCTAGGGCGCGATCCTGGAGACCCGGGATCGAATCCCACGTCGGGCTCCCAGTGCATGGAGCCTGCTTCTCCCTCTGCCTGTGTCTCTGCCTCTCTCTCTCTCTCTGTGACTATCATAAATAAATAAAAAAAAAATAAAAATAAAAATAAAAAAAATAAAAAAATAAAAAAAATAAAAAGAGGTACCAGCAGAAGAGCATAAATGGTGAAAAATCCTTAGAAGATAGGCAGCAGATGGGACCAGAGAGCTGAGCAAATAGTAGACAAACCCACACATGATAGAAAACTGCTCTCAAGCTCAAAGTTCATGCAGTAGTATCTGCTCATCCACAAGAGTACATTCCAAGACCCCCAGGGGATGCTGAAACCATGAATAGTACCAAACCCTACATATACTATGTTTTTTCCTTTACATGATACATTTACATGATAAAATGCAATTTATAAACTAGGCACAGCAAAAACAATAGCTAATAATAAAATAGAATGGATTACAGTATACTGTCATAAGATAGGTGAATGTGGTTTCTCTCTCTCTCAAAATACCTTACTGCTCTGTACTTGCCCTTCTTGTGATGACGTGAGATGACACAACATCTACACAAGAAGATGAAGTGAGGTGAAGGATGCATGGTCACATAGCGTTAAGCTATGACTGACTTTCTGACCATATGCCAGAAGGAGGACCACTTGCTTCAGGACCACTGCTGACCATGCATAACTGAAATAGCAGGTAACTGAAATCAGGGAGAGCGAACCACGGGTAACCGAAACCACAGAAAGTGAAAGTGCAGATGGGGAGAGGGTAGACCACTGTACAGAGAAATCCCAAGTCTAAATGAAGTAAACATGAAAAGAATGGAGTGAGCCCCTGGGAAATCATCAGGAGATTTGATAAAAGAACTGTATTGAAAGCCAAAGGGTCAGTGGAGCCCCTCTAGGTCCATCCCTGTGCCATCTTGGTTCAAATCCCTGCCTTGCTGCCAACTAGAGGTAACTCCAGGCAAATTAGTGAAGCCCTCTGTGCCTCCAATTCCTCAGCTGCAAAATACAGATAAAATAATAATAGTAACTGCCTCATAATGGTTAATGTATGGGAAATATTTAGAACAGCATCTGATACTGTTAAGTCTCATTAAACATCAGCCATTAATACTACCACTGAAAAACAGGCAGGCAGGGTGTTTGTCCTGTACCTGTGATCTAAAGGGAGGGGACTACTCTAATCAGAGGGCCCCAACGTGGGTATGAAGAGAAACTAGAGATCCTTCCATCCCAACATCCCAACAGATACCAGGCGAACCATGGATAGGCAGCCCTGCCCAAGAATAAAAGTCCTCATTTCCAGAGAAAAACCCTTCTTTCCAGCCTTCCCATCTGGTGTTCTGTGGCCCTCACCCTAGTATGAAGCCCACTGGTCACCACACCCACCCAACTCAGCCCTTTTACAAATAAAAAGACTGTTAGACAAATAGACAAAACCTAAGCCAATTATCCAAGTGTTAGACCTAGTCCTTCACTCTTATCAACTGGTGGCCAAGAATCAGAAATTTAAGGAAAACTAGGAACATGAGGGAAAATGTCAAAGAGGAAACTTTAAAATGACCCAAAGGAAACAGAGGTAATCAAGGTGTACAGGAGAACTTCTAAAGCTTCTCATTAATGCCCACAGACACATTTGTGAAGATACTGTATGCATAAAACAAGAAATGCCTCCAATGAAAAAGGAGCAATCAGAAGGGGAGGGAAATCTCAATTTAAAAAAAAAGGGTGAGCACAAAATAGAAAAGCTGAATTATGAATTGCTTACTGGGAAGTCAGAGTCCAGGAAACATGCTCCAGAATCTATAACAAAAACCAACAAGAAATGGGAAGTAAAAAGAAGTTTGGCCCAGGCTCATCTTGGTTAAGTGTGTCCAGGACCACCCACCTTCTGAGCACCCCACTCACTCTACCAGGAAGGCCTGTTATCCTCAAGCCAGGCTTGACTTTGAGCTTTCTATAGGAGCTGCTTCTGAATCCCCCTGGACTCACCAGGGGGAAAGGGGTTCCAACTGTAGTTAGGTGTTCCCGGTAAGTACAGAGGCTGTGAGTCCTCTTGGCTCCATGCCTGGAAAGTAGAGACTATCACTGAGGGTAATATTCTACCTTCTGAGTCTAGTAGAATCTCTTCTACTTACTTTCTTCATACCCTAGCTTTTTCTCTTTTTTCAGGAGAGGTATCTATGATTTGGCCAAGGAGACACTTTGCCCTCTATTAGGCAGAACTTCCTCCAAGTTGGTGACATAAGGGTGGATGACTTTTCTAGTTTCCAGCACTGATGCTGTTTTTTTATTTCTTTGGCCATTTTCAATTAGGGTTGATGGGAGGAGATTGACATTTTTTCTCATAAATTTCATTCTGTTTCTTTAAAAGTATGCCCACATGTGCTCTATCCAGTGATCATTAGCCGTAGGATTCTTCTACAAGTCTGACCTTTTCCAAGGTTTGATTTCTAGCCTGTGGTTATGGTGTTTGATCTCTTTCAGAGCAAAATGTAGTCCTTCAGGATTTTCTTTGTAGAAAACCCTGCATAGTTAAGGCAGAGTCTTTGGGGAATGTAATCCATTACCAAGGTCACTCTCTTTCTGGGACCCTGTGCGTGGGGTCCAGACCACAGACAGGCCCGCATAGGAACCCAGAGTTCCACTGGGAGTCAGGGAGGAAGTAGTCTTTTCTTTTCTTCCTTTGCTTTGATTTGTTCTGTTATGGTCCTTTTCATTGACCCACATAGGTGAAGACCTCACAAGGACAATGTCAAAATAGCTCTTGAGAGGAGTTATAAAATCAGACGACAGAAAAGGTTTTGAACCACATGAAACAGTCTGGCTGGAAAAAATGTACTTCGTTCTCCTCAAGTAATCCTGTCCATCCTAGGAAAATGTCATCACTTTCAGAAGTAAGTAGAAGTTGATGCTGAGAACATTATATTCCTAATGCTCACCAATAAATATTAGCCTAAAAAGAGTTCTAGGGCAGCCCGGGTGGCTCAGCGGTTTAGCGCGGCCTTCAGCCCAGGGCGTGATCCTGGAGACCCGGGATCGAGTCCCACATCGGGCTCCCTGCTTGGAGCCTGCTTCTCCGTCTGCCTGTGTTCTCTGCCTCTCTGTGTGTGTCTCTCATGAATAAATAAATTAAAAATCTTTTTTTTTAAAAAAGAGTTCTAGCACAAATGGTACACCTGTGGGTTTTTTTTAATGAATAAGCAGGAACTCCTTGTTTCAAATTTTAAAAATTGTATAACCAGGCCTTGACCAATGATAGCTCTTGTTCTTTATGTGGATGGTATCTTATAAAATTGAAAAAATAATGAGAAATACAAAACGTAAAACATGATCAAATCTTATTAAAATCTGATTTACAAGAATTAAGAAGCAAAGGTGCCCCTACTCCCGGATATAATCACTGTTAAAAGTCCGGGACAATTCTTCCCACCTTTTTCCTAGGTTTAGATACACATACACACACACACACACACACACACACACACACACACACACTTCTATTTACAAAAGTAACAAGTAATACTTATTTATCTGCAACCACTCCAGAGTAGAGACCTTTGCATTCTGGGATTCATTCAACAGATAAAGTGGAGTGTTCTCTAGATACCAAGCTACATATAACATTTGGATGTCAATCTATTCCCTCCTCAGTACTTGGGAGACACTGCAAGTTCTACTTTCTGGCATTTAATGTTGCTGAGAAAAGTCTGAGAAAGGATCTTTTTCTGACATTCCTTTTTAGAACTCTTTATCTTAGGAAAACTCTTTATCTTAGGGAAAAAATTAATTTCTTCATAAAGTCAAGTGGCTTTTTCTTGTTGATTTTTCTTGGTCTTCACAGAGCCCCTGTAAGTTGCAATATTGGGTCAACTAGTTTATGAATTTTAAGAACTTATAGACAGAAGCAGAAGTTCAGATCCCTTGCCCTACACTGACACAATGAAGACAGTGGGAAGTAAGTGCACCCGCAAACTCAGGGCAGATCAAAAGCCAGCAAACCCTAGGGCCAGAAGTAGGGTCCCCGGTATTAAAGGAACCCTTCCCAAGAGGATCTTCCAAAAGAAGGTTAGTGCCACCAGCAGTAAAAGAAAGTTTCATTCATTGCAGAGGTCAAGCCAATACCAATCAGAGGGGCCTAGGAGCAAATGAGGCCCCTGCGAGGGAGTCGGCTCTGATCACCTGCCAGCAACCAACAAGAACCATCACCATAGTCAAAGCACAAGCAGAAACTCCCTGTCCCACTATTCCCTCCTCCCACCACAGACTCCAAATCCTGAGGGCCCGCAGCTCTGGGGAAGGACACTTGGGAGAAAGAAACAGGAGCACACACCCTCCCAGATGGCAAGGGACTCGTGGAGGTCAGCCCCAGCCAGGGAAGGGAACAAAAGGGACTCCAGTCACCCTTCCAGCTATGACCTTCAGTGGATTCGAGCTTCAAGATCTAACCGCCAGGCTGACCCCTGTGTTACATGACTTCACACTGGGGACACGTGGAGGCTAAGTATGGACAGCTTTGAGGGAATAGATTTCTAGATCACCCAACCTTCTTATGTCCTCCTTCCAACAGTCAATCTGTCTGAGAAGACTCTGGAAGCCACTTTACCAAAGAAAAGCACAGCCTTCCCCTGCCTTCCACATCGCTGGGCACTGGCCAGGTGGTGGAAACCTCTCATGAAATCGACCCTGACAGGACTCACCTTTTCACACTCTATCTACCACAGAGCCTTGCACCATTTCCCCATGTTCCCCTCTGGCTACCTCCCCTGGCCCCTACTTCTCAGTACAGATTCTTAAGGAGACTTCACTCAGACCATCCCCACTTTCCTCTTCACTCCTCAAACCTGGGGGGGGGGGGGCAGCAGGACTCTGCCAGATGCTCAATCAGGACAAGCTTCTCCCCTCCTGCTGAGAGGACCAGGGGTCATGTGAGAGGGCCAGCCCAGGCAAAGGCTCACTACGCCACCAGTGCCAGTCCTCCCCCAGCGCTCCTCACTACAAGAGCTCATCGTGTGACCCATGAGGACCCACAGGACCCGAGGAAAGGCACTGGGGTGGGGGATTCTGGGAATCTCTGGTATGAAGGTGATAGTCTCTCCTCCTTCTTCCTGCCTGACACGGGACCCATGGTGTTTGAGGCTGTGCAGCCAGTGGAGACCATAAGAGAGGCAGCCTTGGTACCACTAAGCTGCTGAAGGCCCCTGGAGGCCTCTCATCTCTGGTCTCTGTGTTGTGTGAATCAAAGAAACCCAGGTCTGTATGGGGCTGTGATGACTGGCAACCAAACTCATTCTTGATTGATACAATCTATAACCTGGATCCCATTAAACTGTTTGTTCTCCCCAGTGACCTTCTAATTTCTAAATCCCCAAGATAAATCTCAGCTCTTAGCTCACGTGGCTTTCAGCATTCTGACCCTCCTGGCCATTCCCTGCTTGAAAGCATGCATCCTTTTTTGGGGTGTCAGCGTGGTGCAGTTCATTAAGCATCCAACTCTAGATTTCAGCTCAGGTCATGATCTCAGGGTCTTAAGATCGAGCCCCATGTCGGGCTCTGCACTCAGAGTGGAGTCTGCTTGTCCTTCTCTCTCTCTCTCTCTCTCTCAAATAAATAAATGGAAAGAAAAGGAAAGGAAGAGAAGGGAAGGGAAGGGAAGGGAAGGGAAGGGAAGGGAAGGGAAGGGAAGGGAAGGGAAGGGAAGGGAAGGGGCCTAAGCGTTCTCCCCTGACTCCCTAGATACTCTTTCATTACATTTGTGATTTCATTTTGTTCAACCTTGGTTACAGCCTTGGCCTCCTTTCTCTCTGGCTGTATGTAATCTGTCCTCGTGATTTAATCAATTCCCATGGATTTACTGATCAACCTATATATGCTGCTGATTTGGAAATCTATACCTCCAGCCCAAAGTGCTCTCTTAAACTTCAATTATTTTCACACCCCAATTGCCTGCTAGACACTTCATTTGGATATTCCAAAGACACTCCAACTACACAATTTAAAAATTAACAAACTCATCATTCCATTCTTCAAATCTACTTCTTGGCCCACATTCCTTTCTCAACTGGTGGAAGCACCATCACACAGTCGATAAAGTCTGGATTCTGAAAGTTGTTGTAGACCTTATAGAAATTCTAAGGAAATCCCAGAAAAATGTGTGCGTGTCTCTGTGTCTCATATAAGTAAAAGTGAGCAGCTGCCGAAATGCTACCAATCTGTCTCCCCTCTCACTCATCCCACACGTGTCCCCCCACCCAGTCCCACCACTTAATCAGCCATCAATCCCTGTCCCTTCCACATCCCAAGAAGCTCTTGAGTGCATTTCTGTCTCTCCATCCTCATGAACGCACCTTCAGTCAGGTCACCATCATCTCACCCCCGAACTACCCTTCCAGCTTCCTGAATGGGCTCCTCCAATTCTTCCTCTCCACCTGCTGCCGGGGAGATATCTAAAACATCAGATAGGTAACGTCGCCACCCCCCACCCCAGACTGTTGCCTGTAGAAGAAAACCCACACTCCTACGTATCATGTCCCATGCCCTCCACGATCTGGCTGCCACCGACTGTACCTTTCCCTGCCTCATCCATGGCCAAACCCAGAAGCACCCCACACATCTCCATTTCTCAACTCTCACACAGAAGCCACCCTGTTCTTTCCTACCTTTGTACACGCCGCGCCTGTTGCTTGCCAGGCTTTTCCCACCCAGAGACCCTTCATGGTACAGCTCAGGTGTCACTGCTATGCTCAGCCTGCCTCATGATAAGACCGGGAAACAAAAGGACCCCATGAAAACTGCTTGTTTGCTCCTTTTCCTGTTCTGCTCTTGTAGGACCTACACTGCTGCCTTACACATGCCCTAATAGAACAGATACTGTAGGTCTTCCTTTTAAAGATCAAGGAGTTTCTTTGGAATCTTCCAGCATAACACAGAATATCTAAGGAGTAACCAGGCAGAGTCATCAGGAATGTTTTCCAAGGCCACCAACTTCCTGAGACCTGTGGCTCCAGGGCCTAAGCGACTCATGCGGGACACCTAAACACTCATTTTTGTTCCTGGATGTCTGAGAAGAGACATACACCAGACCATAACCCTAAATTTAAAAACAAAACAAAACAAAACAAAAAACAGACTCCACGCAGCGCAGAGACTCATTCTTCTGGTCTTTCTGAGTCTCCTGGATGCTCTGTCTATATCTGCACTCTCTCTGTGGCTTCAATAAACTCTGCTCTCACTTCCTCTCAGGTCAGATCTTATTTCTATCTTGTGCAAAGCCAAGAACCCTCTTGGCTTCTCCTGAGGGACTCCTTCTGGGTCCTCGGACCCAGCTGGCCTACATCACAGAGATCTAGCTGGGGGCCCCTCCTGTGGGTCCCTATGATACAGTCAGTGCTAACATGGCCCTTATCACCCCGCACCAAAGCTGGTGATGTGTCAGCCTCTTGCAGGGACCTGTGAGATCCCTGAAAGCAAGACCAAGTCTATATTAAATGTCATGGGATCCCCAGCACCTGAAGCATACACCACATAATAGGCCCTGCACCACAAACAGCTCCCCAAAAATGTACTGAAGGCATGCTAAGGATATTTTTTTATTTATTTATTAGGGGGGGGGGGGCAGAGGGAGAAGCAGGCTCCATGCAGGGAGCGTGATTTGGGACTCGATCCCAGGTCTCCAGGATCATGCCCTGGGCTGAAGGCGGCACTAAACTGCTGAGCCACCAGGGCTGCCCCACGCTAAGGATATTGTTTTAATTTCTATCAGTGACACTTTTCTCCAATAAAGTCCCAGGAAATTGGGCCCTGAGTGATAGCAAGGAAATAATGAATGTCTCTGAGACATGTGCCCTCCTGGCCTGGAGATCTTCAGAGAAGTTAAAAAGATTTAAAAAATCATCTCATCATAGAGTTGCTAGATAAGAATAAAAGCAATGCAAAGCATGAATATTAGCTGAAAGAAAGCAAGAACCTATTGCTTTAGTAACTTCCAGAAGGGGGAAAAAAAAAACAGAAAAAGACACAAAAATAGTAACTTGTAATTTTTTTAAAAAATATTTTTTTTATTTATTTATTCATGAGAGACACAGAGAGAGAGGCAGAGACACCGGCAAAAGGAGAAGCAGGCTCCCTGCGGTGAGCCTGATGTGGACTTGATCCCAGGACCCCGGGATCACCCTCTGAGTCAAAGGCAGACACTCAACCACTGAGCCACCCAGGCGTCCTATAAATTGTGATTTTATCTGGATTACCGTACAAGAGTTATATGAGATAATTTTTTTTTTAAGTTCCTCCTATAAAAACAAAACAGCTGAACAGAATGTCACAAGCGAAAGGCATGAATCTACAGGAGTTCTCTCTGGAAATGGGAAGACACATCCTTCATAGCAAAACAACAAATATAGATTTAGATTTTTAAAAAAAAAAAAGATTTGAGAGAGAGAGAGAGAGCACACAAGCCGGGGAAGAGACATAGGCACCTGGAGAAGCAGACCCCCGCTGAGCAGGGAACCTGATGCAGGACTCAATCCCACGACCCCAGGATCATGACCTGAGCCAAAGGCAGGTCACCACCCACGTGCCCTAGAATGTAGATTTTCTTAAAAAGAAAACAGCCAATAGGTCAGCAACCTGTATATGTTAAAGTTTTTTGGAGAAAAGGCTGATTGACTCACCACCTTGGAAAAAAAAAATTTAAAAAAACCTCTTGGGGACCACAAAGATCCCTCAGGGTCCCTGACTGTGCGTGTGATCCATTGTCCCCTGCTTTCCTATTGAGCCCTATACTCTCCCCAGCACCCTAAGAAAAGCCAGACTTCAGTAACCCTCCTAAGCAGGCAGAAAAGAAATCATCCGTGTAGTAAAATCCCTTTCTATGGCCCTCGTCACATCCTCTGGCCTTTGCTGTTCGGTTAAATTCAGTGCTGCTGAACACCAACTGTGACCCTCCCGGATCACCACTGGAAGGTCCTGGCGATCCCAGGGGGTCGCTGTTGCTGTTGCCAGCACGCAGCTCCCGTGTATCAGGGAGGAGAATCCTCTTGGGCCTCACGTTTGGTGGTTTCTGGACATTTGATGCCACTGAGACATGGGAAGAATAATGGCCAAAACAAAACAAAAAAGACTTACATGCACATTAGGCCACACCAGATGCATTAAGTCAAGGCTGGGTCTGCATCTAGAGAGGAAGGCTAGAACATTTCTGGGATTTTGTAAATCTCCCTGAAACAGAGACTGTGAGCTCATTCATAACTCCAAAATTCAGGTCAGAAAACAGTGCTGCGAAATGGCCTGTGATCCACCCCCTATTGCAGGGCACCCCCACAGCAGAGCCGGCTCGGGCAGGTGCCTGGGGTATGCAATTCAGGACCCTCCTTCCCGGCTCTGCCCCAAGCAGCTCCCCTCCTCTTCTGGGAGCCCACCGGGTACCTTTTAGCAAACCCTCCCTCAGAGCCCCACCCTTCCGTACTCTTCCAAGGACAAGCACCTTAAAATACTCATTTGTTTCCACCGTGTCACTTTAGCTCAAGGCTAACAGGCTAAAATCAAGAGACTACCACGTCAATGTATTTTGAGATGCTGATAAGAAAAGAAAAGGTAGAAATGAATATGACATTCTTTCTCTCCCCCAAAAAACTTCCGTGACCTTGCTCAACACTTGACAACCATACTTCCTCTCCAGGACATGTCCCTGAAAACTTATGTGTAATCTGGTTTTCGTCATTCAAAACACATTTTATTTTAAATTAACTTCAGAAGCTTGCTTATTTAAAAGTGTCACTGAAGAATCCTTTGCTAAAATGAAAGGGTGTTCATGATGCAGAAATCACTCTTATATCTATCTGGTGGTCATATAAATTCATATGTGGGTGTATCAGCTTTTCTCAAAATGCTGAGCATCTCTATGATTTAGGGGGAAAGGTAATTAGTTAAGCTTCTTCAAAAACAGTTTTTCGATTGCTCTTGCTCTAGCCCACCCCGGCTTTTTCCTAAGCCACACTGGTTTACTTGGGTCCTTTACCCAATAAGAAACCATTCTGTGATCTCAAAGTAGACCGTAGAGCCCACCACATATGTTCTACCTCTCTCTGGCCAAACTGAGGTGACTCTGAAACTTTAGTAAAATTTTGCTTTCTAAAAAAATACCTGTAATGACAAAGCAAGGGAAGAAAATCTGTGGGTTGAACTCAATTCTAGAGCCAAATTAGGGTGGTAAACACTTGTGTGACCACAGAGCACATGCAACATCTTACACGTTTGCAAACATGAGACCAACATGCTTCCAAACAGGAGACGAACAGGCTTGCAAACATGAGACCAGCAGGCTTGCACACATGAGACCAAGATGCTTCCAAACATGAGACCAGCACAGGCTGGCACCCGCCCCCGCCAGCCATGCAGGGAGGGAGATGCTGAGGAGTGTGTGCCTGCATCACGCCTGTGGCAGATGTGGTTTGAGGAGCCTGTCTCTACAAAGGAACACTCTGGGGTCTGAACTTTAAGCTCACACCATGGTTGCTGCTGGGGTTCTCTATTAACCACTGGATGAAAGGCACCAGAGGAGATTTCTGCTAGGATGGTCCCTCTTGCCTCCACAAGTTCTTCTCACTTTGAAAATGCTGGGAGTCCTACAGGGTCTGGTTTCAGCCTTTCCCTCCTCTCTTCTTACTCTCCTGGGAAATTCTGCACCCTCTCAAAGGTTCACTTACCATCAAGCACACTAATTAATTTTTTTAAAGATTTTATTTATTCATTCATGAGAGACACACAGAGAGAGGCAGAGACGTAGGCAGAGGGAGAAGCAGGCTCCATGCAGGAAGCCTGATGCTGGATTCAATCCCAGGACCCCGGGAGCCAAAGGCAGACGCTCAACTGCTGAGCCACCCAGGCATACCAAGCACGCAAATTATTATCTTTAGCCCCAGATCAGTCTCCTGAGCTCCAGATCCACACATCCAGCTGCCTCCTGGATATTCAACCCAACATGCCCCAGACCCCTCATCTCTGTCTCCCCCTCAGCATCTGTCCCTCCGCAGCTGCCCTTCCCAGACAGCACCAACTACCCAGATGCCAAGTAGAGGAACTAGAAAAGACCTCACCTATTATGACTCCTAGCTTTGACCTCAAGAATGCACAAAAATCTCAAACCAATTCAACTTGCCCTTGAAGATAATCAGACACAAACCCTGTCCCTTCTGTGTTCAGCAACACTGGCCTCCTCCATTGGCCCTAGTGTGGACACAGCCCGTCCAGGAGCCAGTGCTTCAGACAGACAGCTGGCCACCACCCCAAAATGACCCACAGGCCACTGTCCCTAGATCTAGCAATAAGATGAGCTTCACAGTTTTCATGTTGTTGTAGGATGTCCTCATCTGAAGAGTTAGCCGTTCCACATCTGACTGTTCCACCTACCATCTCTTAGCTCCAACCTCACCCTCTGCGCCTACTGGGTGACACTGGGGCTAGGATTCAGCCATCTGCATTGCTCAGTCTTCCAGTTATGTTCCAACAGTAGAAAGAGGGAGGAGAGAGGAACAGACTGGCTCCTGCTTCCAGCCTCTAGCTGTACCACCCCTCCCCCAGCACCAGGAGAAGCTCCTGCTCCCACTCTTGGCACCTGAAGCATGGGCTCTGGGTGCCGTAGCTCAAACCACTCGGGCAGGTGGGCACCACCCATGTCAGCCTCTCCTCTGAGTGCTTAGGTGCCACAACCTCTTCATTCTGGCCCCCAGGGGGCAGCTGCTTCCTCTAATTACTACTCTCTGGATTATTCCAGCCTCCATGCCGCTTCCTTCAGCCTTCCATCCCCCATTTCATCAGAAGCCCCACCTGTTTGAAACATGCAGCATGGTTTCTGGATTCTACCTGGACCTTGGGGGTCATGATACACAATCTCCTCTGCCCTCTAGTTTGTTTACTTCTGTTACTGATTTTATGTTGTGCTCACAAAATATCACTTGCCACTGCAGAAGTCTCCACAGCTGGTTACCATATATGCTGCCAAAGAGGCTGATTTTCAGACTGGAAAGGAAAGAACTAGTATCAGTGACAAGAAACTAAAGCCTCAGAAAGAGGCCAGATGCACAGGCAGAGAATCCTGGCCCATAATCCACGTAACTCAACTTTCAGATGCTGAAGTCAACCTCATACTAAATATTTAACAGGTGAAGAGAAATACAGGCCTGTTTTAAATGTTTGCTTTTTCTCCGTATGGACACAAATACACTTCAAGATCCGATGAAGAAGACGAGTCTACTCCTGACCCCTCTCTTCGGTCCTGCCCCTCCTCCCACCATCCACAGAGTCCTGTGAGCTCCACCTCCCAGGGAGCAGCAGAGCCTGTCAGCTCCCCCCTCTGCCGCAGGAACCCTGGCCCAACCCACCAGCACCTGGTTCCTGGACGACAGCATCTGCCACTTTTCCAGCCCTCAGTGCAGGGATAACTGTATCAGCATGGAAAATAATGCAACTCACTCCTTATGACATCCAACTCAGTAATAGGTGGGTTCCACTGCTGGGAAAGATTTCTCCCTACATATCTCACGTCTCTGCAAGTCTTGCAAGCAGAGGCTTTGCTCCCTTATTCAAGACTACCTTTTCAAGGATGGTTGCATGACGACTAGTCCTGGAAGATACAGTGTCTCTCTCCAGGTAAATTGACAGGTTTATTTACCATCCAGCATAATGAAGACCATGTCTCCCTCTGGAGCAAAGGTCAGGCAGGCTTACTGCCCATTATAAAAGATTCAGGTTCCCAAGGCTCTAGGTTCCTCTCCTGTAACACCGGGTACTGTGTGTACAAGAGTCCCAGCCCTCTTAATGTCTGCCCTGTGGGAATCTGCACTTGGGGCTTTGGCACAAGAATACACTGAAACTCTGGCTACTGCTACTGCCGAGAGAAATAAAGTCATCTGTCTCTGACCCAGGAGCTTATATCTTCTGCCAGCATTCATGAAACTGAGCTGGCCAACTTGTTAGCTTACAAGGAGGGTAAAATTTCAGACTCTCCACAGTTCTTTTTTTTTTAAGATTTTTTTTATTTTTATTTATTTATTCATGAGACAGAGAGAGAAAGAGAGAGAGAGAGAGAGAGAGGGAGAGACACAGGCAGATGGAGAAGCAGGCTCCATGTAGGGAGCCTGATGTGGGACTCAATCCCAGGTCTCTGGGATCAGGCCCAGGGCTGAAGGCAGCGCTAAACTGCTGAGCCACCCGGACTGCCCTCTCCACAGTTCTTAACATACATCACTAAGTGTGAGGACAAAAGCTATTAAGCTTTAAAAGACCATATAAATAGCTTCATAATCTAGAACTGGGAAAGATGTCTTAAAAGGAATACATAAAAGCACTTACACATAGAGGGGAGAAAACAAATAAACCTGACCATATCAAAACTAAGAACCACCATTTATCAGCAGACACTATTCAGAGTTTGAAGATGTCTGCAATAATAATATCAATACACAACTGACAAAGGCTTAGATCCAGAATGAACATATATCCTTTTAATAAAAAGAAAGACAAAAACACAATAGGAAAATGAGCAAAATATCTGAGCAGACCCTTCACAAAAGAGGGAATCCAAATGGCCAACAGACATATGCATAGACATATGCTCAACCTCATTCAAAGTCAGGAAAATACAAAGCACAATGAAAACCAGCACAGAAAACCATTCTGGAAAATAGGTGGCATTATCTAGCAATATACACAATATGACCCAACAATTCTACTCCTTAGATATATCCTCTAGGAGACATGTCTGAGAATGTTCACAGCAGTGTATGTTGTAACAGCCAAACACCGGAAACAACCCAGAAATCCACTAAGAGGAGAATGGATGAATAAATTATGGTATAGTTTGTGACAAATGAAATCAAATGGGGTTGCTTATGTCAAGAGGTTTTTAAGATGGAGCTTGGAGGTTTTAATGGGATGGGCCTTGTGCACGTCGTCACTGGCAGAACCATAAACTTCTGAACTGGGAAAACCACAAATATTCCAAGGATTCAGCCAGAACACCTGCAACTTGCTTCAGTAAGGGACTCAGCTTAGTGAGAGCCTCAGCAATCAATTTCACTCAATCGAAATTAGCTTTTGGCTGCCAATGCCAATCAAAAATTCTTTGTAAACAATGTACAAACATTCCCTTTTTGCTTTTAAAACCCCTGACTTTTGCTCCAAGGTAGAGCATTATTTGGGTTGTGTACCCTAATCTGTGTACCCCAAATTGCAATTCTTTGATCCCAAATAAATGCTCTAGCTTAATTACCATGTCCCAACAATTTTAGGTTGACATGACATACAATGGTATTCTATATCACGATAAAAATGAATGAGCTGCATCTACATGGATGGCCCCTGAGAAATAAATGTTGAGTGAAAAGAGGTAAAAACATAAAAGATAATATACAATATGACTTTGTTTTCATTAATTTCAAAAACAGGTTAAAGTAACCCATTGTATTTAGGGATGCATACTTAGGTCATACAAGTATAAAATAGAAGCAGTCAATGACTACTACTATAGATAGGATTGTAGTTACTTTTAAGAGAAAGAAGGGTAGAACAAAAAGGAGTACATGCTTTCTGGGGCGCTAGCAATGTTCTAGTTCTTGTCTCTGGTGGGGTTACACTACCATTCAATTTATAATAATCCAACAGTCTGTATATGTTTTTTGTCCTATAAAAAACAACATAGAAAAAAATGAAAACAAACAAACAAAAAAAGAAACAACACCCAGATCATGAAAGGGAACACTGCCAGGAATCCAGAAGGCCCCCACATATCCCTTTGCAATACAACCTCCTCTCGCCTCTAACATTACCCCTATCCTGACATTTATCCACTAAGTGTACACTAGTAAATACTATGGTTCACCTCGGTCTGTTTTGATTTTTACACAAATGAGAATCAATTGAATATTTGCATTTGGCTCTAAAAACTGTTGACAGGTCAATTAATTACTATGATGTATATGCTTCTTCCAACATAACAATATCTTTGTAGAGAATTATAGTTCAGCTGAAACAAAGATAACATGCTAGAACTTCATAAGTGTGTGAGAAGTCGTGTTGAGAACAACAATTTAGATTTAGTAAAGCAACATTATCCATGACATTAACTCAGTGGTGTTAATTGGAATTTTATTGGGTTGGCAGTTTTATTTGCACTTAATTTGAAATAACTTTGGACTTTATAGTTGCCTCAAAGCTATAAGCATAAGTTAACACTTACTTTTATGGTTATACATATTTAAGTAACAATATTTGTAATCAGACTAAATTTAACCCAACACAAGGAGTGCTTTATAAAAATATGTCCCTACTGCACACAGGTTTGAGAAGCCCTGTGTAGGAGTCAGCTTTCACACTTCCCTTCTTACTCCTCCACCTTACCCCCAGGGCCACAACTTGTTACCTAAAACCAGGCTCTCTCAAGCAAAACACTTTCTAAATCGTCCATGACATCTCTGTGTAGTGATGTCAGGCACTCTTGCCTGTTGGCTCTGGAATTCATACCAGTTCCATTTGTCATATAGGTGATCAAAGCTAGAGACCAAATTGAGGCACAGTGAGCCAGCGAAGAGTGAAAACAGTTTATTTGGGCCAGGTGACAATTCTTTGAAATGCTAATAATGATTATCTATGCTCATATTCACGCATCCCTACTGCTTAATTATGATCCCACTGAAAAGAGCCCTCGCCCAGTCTCTCTCTTTCCTACTGCTGCTGTAAAACATTACCAAAAATTTAGCAGCTTAAAACAACATAACATAGCTCCTTGCAGTCCTGAAGGTCAGAAGTCTGAATTCATCTCCCAGGGCTGAAATCAAGGTGTCAGTGGGGCTTGTTCCTTCTGGAGGCTCCAGGCAACCATCTGTTTCCCTGTCTTTCCTAGCTTCTAGAGTCGCTGCATCCTTTGGCCCCTAGCCCCTGCACCACATCACCCCAACCACTGGCTTCCATCTTCACATACCTTTTCCTCTGTCCTTCAGCGTTTTGTAAGGACCCTGTGATTACATCAGACGCAACTAACTGTCCCAAGATTTGATTTAATTAAAATTATCTATTTAATTTAATCACAGCTAGAAGATTCCTTTGCCATATACAGTACCATTCACAGGTTCAGGAGATTAGGACATGGATATTTTAGGGGGTCACACCCAGGTAGCAGAAGTCTGGCCTATGACAGGGTCAAAAGAAGCACACAAACTCCTGCCTTAAACGCAATCTGTTTCTCTGAGAATGGATACTACACTACTGTGGTACAAGAGGTGTATATGGCCATTGTCCCAGGTTTCTGCAGAGAGCTCTGAAAACCTTTAGAAGTTCTTGAGTGATAGGAGTGTCTTTTGTCATTCATTCATAAGGACTCCCTTTTAGAGCCCAGCAGAGCTTCTGATAATGAAGTGATTTAGGAAGGGGTCTCAAATGGGACTGGTCACCAGAAAGAGCAGATGATAGAAGGCTGGAACTTCTAGTCCAGCCCCAGACCTCCAGGGGAGAATCAGTTGCCAATGACCAATGATTTAATCAATCATGCCTGTATGATGAAGCCTCCATAATAACCCAAAAGGACAGGGTTCGGAGAGCTTCTGGATTGGTAGACACGTGGAGATTCCAGGAGAGTGGTGCACTCAAAGGCTGCAGAAGCTCCACATCCCGTCCCCATGCCTCACCCTGTGCATCAATTCCATCCACTGGTCCTGAGTTACATCCTTTCATAATAAACTGGGGCTCTTCTAAGTACGGTGTTTCTCTGAGTTCTGTGAGCCGCTCTAGCAGGTTAATGGAACTCAAGGAGGGAACCTTCCATGTAGAGCTGGTAAGTCAGAAGCTCAGAGAACCTGGACTTGCAGTTGGTGACAGAAGTAGGAGCGAAGGGGCGCTCTTGTGGGATGGAGCCTTTAAGCCTGTGGGCTCTGATGCTGTCTCCAGATGGACAGTGTGAGGACCACATTAACTGCTGGGTGGTATTAGAAAAACTGTCCCCATTAACTACAATGAGCTACCAGAGATTTAAAACACACACACACATAATCATTTTAGCAACTGTTTCATTCTTTTTAACTAGAAAATAATTCGAAGAATTTGTTTTTGTTTTTTTCAAAATAATCTTTTTGAAATAAATGTCTGGCTTACAGAGAAGTTGCAAGAATATTGCAAAGAATTTCCCAGTACTATAAAGCTCTCCGATATTCTGCACCAATTCCCAAATGTGACTTCATTGGCTTGTATTCCCCACCCCGTCTGTCTCTCTCCAGCTCTCTCTTCCCTAAACCATTGTGAGAACAGAGACAGTTATGATGCCCCCTTTATCCCTGAACATTTCATTATGTATTTCCAATGCACTTGAGCTTTTCAAGGTGTTTGGTGGGCTGAAATGACTGTGGCAAACGTTTTTCAAGGGAAATATTCTTTAGGTCCCAACACTCAAAGAAGATGAGCCATTGTTCTGGAAAGCAGAGAGTGTCACACCTCATTATCACAGAAAAGCTATTTTTCAAATTACTTGATCCAAACCCTGGTCACCAAGACTTTTGCCCCTAAGCTCCTATGGGCAGGTACCTGTAGTACATAATCTCTACCCACTACAAAGAAGCTCAGCAAAGCTGCCTCTGAACAGCACAGAGGGAGGAACAATGCATGCATGGAAAATAATCTTCAGCTTTGGGTTGTTCCACACTGCCTTCTCTATATACTGACCTCAAGTAAACTGAAACTCCCTCTAGGATGACAGTTTTGCCACCGTATCTATCAGTGCTTTGTGTCTGTCCCATAATCATCCAAGTGTGACGATCACTCATTTGTGATCCTTACTCATTGATGATTTCTGCTCTTACTCACTTTTAGAATTTAATGGAAAAACTGCATTTGGCAAAGATTCGTCATGCTCTGGGTTGCGTGGGAAGCTGAAATAAACACAGGGTCACAATACAGTGGAAGAGTTGTGCAAACCCTCAAAGAGCAAAGGAATGTGAAGTCAAGTCTATGGCAGAGTACGAAGGAAGAGCTCTGGGCAGGTAGGAAAGACTCCATAAGGCAAGTGCGATGGGAATTATGCCTTGGAGAATGAGTGCCATTTGGAGAGGCTAAGAGGAGGGGGAAGAAAATCTCCCAGACGAAGGGAAACCATGACTCAATGCACCAGGGATGTAGGTGTCGTGTATGTCTAGGCACAGAATGTGACATACCCAATGTGGCTCGACAATGGAGGGTTTGTGTAGACGTGAGGCTCGAATAGATCATAAAAGCTTGGACAACGTGTTATATGACTCCATGGTCTTTATTCCATAGTCACAGATGGTCTCCCAGAAAACAAATTTCCTTTCCATTACCAAGTAATTAACACCTTACAAGTTTAATATTCAAAACCTTGACCTAGTTCTGTCTCGACTAAGCAATTTCTTAAGGCCCCCTCCCACTGCATGCCTCTGAACTCTGCTGGGAGGTCAACCAAGGAAGACATCACAAATACACCCAGCAGAGAAAGGCCAATACACAACAGGAAAAAGCACAATTTCTGCATAACCTGCCCTCCACCTCATTACACAGTCATTGAGACCTGACTGAAAAGAAGCAGTATCTGGATTTGTCACAAGGCCCAATGCTATGTAAGTTTTTCTAAAGAGGATTATTTTGGGGTACCTGGGTGCTCCGTCCATTAAGCAACTGCCTTTGGCTCAGGGCATGATCCCAGGGTCCTGGGATTGGGCCCCACGTGGGGCTCCCTGCTCAGCAGGGAGTCTGCTTCTCCCTCTACCTCCGACTCTGCCCCTGCTCATGCCCTCTCTCTCTCTCACTCATTCTCTTTTAAATAATTAAATAAATAAGATCTTAAAAAAAAATAAAAATAAAGGGAATTATTTTCAAATTGCTCTAGAAGGAAAAAAGACATAACATTTTTAACAATGTGAGAAGCAGGAAAAATGCTGCAGGTGCTACTTCATCTAGATAATGAGTATTCCCTGAATTCTACACAGAATGACACCTTGTCTGGAGGGGGCTGCTGGGGAGAGAGATGGAGCAAGGTGACAGCCAGAAGAAGTGGGGAGGCAGAGTGATGGTTACACTGTGACTATATGTGTGTGAGAGAGGGGGAGAAGGCGGGGGAGAAACGGGGGTAGGGGAGGAAAAGAGAGGGTAGGAGGGGGAAGAAAGAAGACCGAAGCGGGAGTCAAGGTCAGGGAGAAGGTGGCCAGAGCAGGACCACAGTCTGCCCTCCCTCACAGAGACAGAGGCACAGAAGAGCTTTCTAAATCTAATCTGCAGGAAAACCAAAGCAAAGCAGCTTCCGTCAGAACCAGGAGCAGCTCTGCTGATGTCAGAGACAAGGAGAGCATCATGCTTTCAGGCTGTGGCTGCTGCTACAAGGAAATTTTTTGGAACATAAGTCCCTAAGGCTTCTGACTCTGAGTTAGGGGACCTCAGAGAAGTCAAGAACTAGATTAATATTAAGTATATGTAGACCTGTTAAGAAAACAAAGAACATTAAATCCATTTTACTCAAAGGGGATTTTTTTAAGGTTTTTTTTTTTTAATCACCTTAAATGTATACTCTATCTCTTAAAAATTAAGGAGCCAGTGTCAATGCCCCCTCAATATAGAAAGGTAACATCACCCACAGTCTTATCACTGGCAGTAAGGTTTCCTGAAGAGTTTTCCAAAATCTCCATTAATGGAGAGAAGCAGAGCTGGGCCGAGTCCCTTGAAGTACCACGTGGCATTTGTCTCCCTGGGGAGGACCTGTCAGGGTCATCCCAGACCTCCTCACAGGACCCAGGTCTGAAGACCCCTGCACCATTGCTTCTCCACATGAAAGCCCCCAGAGTGGCAAGTCTGTCCTGCAGATACTACGCGGAACCACAGGAGGGGTGACTGTCCATCTGAGGGCCTGGCTCCTCTCAGGGCCAGTGTCACTCCAAGTGACAAACTCCTCCGTTACCCTGAACCCCTGTGAGCTTCTTTGTATGCAACATTAAGGCACCATATCACACCTGCCCAGTGCGACATAGGGGTGATAGGAGAGGATCCCAGGGGGTGGTGGTGAAGATAAGGGTGTGGCTTCTCAGGAGCCCAGGCAAATTGAGGGGTGGGGGGAAGGAGAGGTGCATGGGACACCAGGGGAGAGCAAAACGGAGTTGTTTTGTCAGGAGCCTAGAGATTTAAGAGCTGACAGGGATGCTCACAGACCAAGAGAACAGGAATTTGCAAACTTTGGTATTTTTAAAGGCAGTAAATACCTATGATAGTACTCCTAATAGTAAGAAAAACAGAAAATATATTATTATAAATATATTATATTTCAATATATTAGCATAACAATTATATATGTATATATAAATGTATATCATAAAGTATTTTATTAAAGACTTTCATATATATTTTATAAAAACAATAAATATAAAACATTAAAATAACTATTAATAATTTACTATCATTATTATTGTTTCCATACAATAAAGTGTTTCTAACTCTTCATTTTCTTAGGAAAGGATTCTTCATTTTTTTAACTATTGCTATTTCATTTAAATACTAAAATTATAAGCAGAATCAAGTAAATTCAGATTTGATAGAAACTCATTTTTTTCTTTTGTCCTTATTTTTCTCATTTTGCTAAAGACCAGTGAACCCTTCAGAGAAGGCCAGAAGCTGGTACGTGGAGCTAGAGAGCAGGTGTGAGTGGACACCAGGCACTCCTGCCAGCCATGTCCCTACCTGTAGTCCTACAGGTGGCTCTCCACAGTAGGTACCTCCCATGAGGAGCGAGATGAAGGCACAAACACTGGGGTGCCAGCTCCCACCAGCATGTCTTATTCACTCTGTTCTTCTGATTGGCTGGTTCTCTCTTGGGAAAGCCTGAATATCATCCTCCTGCTGAGTGGTGGACATGCTTTATGTAGTCCTGTGTAGAGCCAGAGAAAAGTCCCTCTTTTCACTTTGACTGCTGGGAAGCTCAACATCAAATCTGAGGATTGAGACGCCTTGGTGGCTCGCTCAGTTAAGCACCTGACTCTTGATTTCAGGTCAGGTCATGATCTTGGGGTCCTGGGACCAAGCCCTGCATCGCCTTCTGCGTTCAGTGCAGAGTCTCTTCTCCCTCTCCCTCTGCTCCTCACCCCCGCCCCGCACTTCCCTATCACTAAAATAAATGAATAAAATATTATTTAAAAAAATCTCAGGATCAACAATGGCAACTCCACTGACTTTTTGTTTAAAAGATTTTTATTTATTCATGAGAAGACAAGCAGAGACAGAGGCAGAGGGGGAAGCAGGCTCCCTACGGGGAGCCATCTGATGCAGGACTCGATCATAGGACCTCGGGATCACAACCTGAGCCAAAGGCAGATGCTCAACCACTGAGCCACTCAAATGCTCCAACACGGACTTTTTTATAAGTGTTGTTTACATGTATATCTACTCCCAGAGACCTTCACAAGCCTGGCCTTTACTACATATATTTATAGTTTCCCTGATCATGAATCATTATTACCATCAACATTTTACTTTTTAAATTTCTTATAAATTGCTTCAAATCCTATGTGGGATAGAGAATATAAATTTTTAAAATCTGAGTTAAAGTTATAAAATTTTGCTAAAACAATTCGCTCATAGAGGCCAGCTGAGGCAAACATACAGTCTCTTATGTAATAACCAAACTGCAGAACAAAAATCATTTATGCCACCATATTAGACATTAGGGCCCAAGCATATATAAAGAAAAGCTATTTTTCCCTGAAAGATATAATATAGTGAGGCATCAGCTTAATTTAAAATTCACAGAGCTTCTAAACAATAAGAGGCACTTTTCTTTTCCATGAACAAAGACGTTTTATTCATATGTGAATAAAGCAAAGATTCTTTCTATTCTATCTACATGAAGCAATTCTGCATCTCTATACAAAATGAGGTATTTTGCACCAGGCAGAGCCATATTACTGAATTGCTGTGCATTGTGGATGAAGTTGTCTGATTGCACATGCATTAATAACAAAAAGCACTTTGTACTTCCAAAGAAGAAAAAAAAATCCTTAAGCCTTCCATGACACTCTGTTTTTCCCTCAACATAAAGCCAATGGGCGAACCCATACATTAATGTGTTCCCGTGGAACCTAGCACTGGGCATGCGCCTTAAGGAAGAAACGTGGGTGCCCACAGCCATTGGACCAAGTAAAAGAAATGTGAAACTCCACCCCAAATATTTCTAAGCACTGTTCTTGGTTCACTTTTTTCAAGGGTGTGTCTTAAAATAGGTTTTGTGAGATTGGGGGTAGGGATGGAATCTCCCCAAAGTGACTGCAAACTCCTCTGAGATAGCAAAAAATAGTTTCTACTTATTCTAGGGTTAAACCCATGAATTATTCATATTTCTTGATAATTTGGAAGGCATCATAAAAATAGCACATTCTTAAAAGAACTTTTGCCCTCTTTCCTTCTCCAGAAGTTTAAATCCTATTCTTAAAGTGTAAATATAGTTCTTAAATTTAACAGGAACTGACACTGACCAACTCATTAAATTTAACAGAAACCCACCTTTATCAGGCCAATAAAACTGGATTTGAAGTATGAAGTCCTAACTTTAAAACAAACTTCTTTGTTACTCCCATTGCTGAGCAATGAATTCCTGAGCAGTTCTGAGCTCTTGGGTAAAGAGCTAGTGAGAAGTGAGACAGCAGAAAATAGACGCTAATTTAAACCCGAAATTCACAGTGATGGGCTGGTAGCAAAACCTAACTTGACCATCATAGTCTTTACAGCGCCCCAGGAGGGGTTGGCGGGACAGCTTTCACCCCAGTAACTACATCCCTGGATTCTGATCTCAGCACATGCAGGCCATGCCTCCTGCTTCCTCACCTCCGACACCAGCCAAGCTCTATTCTCCTCTCTTCCACGTAGGACAAGGCTTGGGCACAATGGCCCATTCCATAGATGATCCCACTGCCCTCACTCTTTTGTTCCATACTTTTCATAAGAAAAATGGGTATTTCTTAAATGTGTGGAATTTTTAAAGCATACTAAAATGCTCTGTGTGTATATTTAAAAAAAAAAAAAAAACATTGAGGTGCCTGGGTAGCTCAGTGATTGAGCATCTGCCTTCAGCTCAGGTCATGACCCCAAGGTCCTGGGTTCGAGTCCTACTTCAGGCTCCCTGCTTGGCAGGGAGTCTGATTCTCCTCTCCCTCTCCTTCCGCTGGTTCTTGCTCTCTCTCTCTCTCTCTCTCTATTCCATCTCTTGAATAAAATCTTTAAAAAAAAAAATTCAGTCCATAAAGGTGCGCCCAATGCTTACTTCACAGTAAGCTGCTGGGTGAGGGGCTTTTGCACCAGTGGCCTCCAAACCAGCTGCCTAGTTTCCACCTTTGCCCCTATAAAGTCTATTCTCAGGCAGCAACCAGAATGATCTTTCTTAAATTTAAATCCATCTTGCCCCTCCAATATTCCAGAAGCCTCTTTTCACTCAGCGTGAAAGCCAGAGTCTTTAAAGTGAGGCTCCACATGAACAGTCTTCTATCCTCCCTGGCCACCCTCCTCTCCATCACCCATTCTGCTCCAGCCACTCTCCTCCCGGGTCCTCAAACTCCTCAGGCATGCTCCTTCCCCCAGGCCTTGGCACAGGCTGTTCCCTCTGCCTAGCACACACTTCTAGCCGCTACCTGCATAGCCAAACATCCTCGCCTCCAGGTTAGTTCAGATGTCCCCTTGTCCTTGAGACCTACACTGACTGCTTTTGAATTTACTTTTGAACTTAGCATATAATACATTCATCAGTTTTGTTCACAGAAATATTCTACACACCTAGAAAAGTATCTGGTACACAGTGGGTACTCAATAGATATGTTTTGTTTTGTTTTGTTTTAAGTAAGCTCCGTGCCCAGTGTGGAGCCCAGCATGGGGCTTGAACTCATGAGATCTGAAATCAAGACCTGAGCTGAGATCAACAGTCTGGATGCTCAATCAACTGAGCCACACAGGTGCCTCTCAATAAATACGCTTTAAATGAATGAAGGATTACCTGGAAGATCCAAGATAAATCAATAAGATAAATAAATCAATAAAAGAGATCAGTAAAGATCATGACTCAAAAATAATACATAAGCAAAAAAGGATTTCCAAATTTCAGTAATAACTGGTCAGGGAAACTATACTGTTTTACACAGAAGTATTTATATAAATAAAACCTACTCTGGCAAACAGGTAAGGGCAGAGCTGGGACAGTGCTCAGCCTCTCATCATGGTTCTCAGAAGCCCCTGATCTCCAAGGGAGGGAGAAGTGGTTGGACAGCCACGCATTAGAAAACACTCAGGAGGTAAGTCACCCCAGCAACAGAAGATATTAAGTACTTAGAATACTGCAGAAGAATCTGCCAAACCGATATTGAAAGAACCTGATTTTGCTGAGGGACATAAAAGGATTTGGAAGTACATGGTAAGATACGCCACATGCAGAAGTGGGAAGATTCAAAATCCCAAACAAGTCCTTTTTCCGCAGATACACCTATAATACAACCCTGATAAAAATTCTTATGTTCCTATTTTGAGAAAACTGACAAAGATGATCCCAAGGCTCATCCTGAAAATAAAAATGTAAAATAAAGAACATCAGGAGTGCTGCAGAACCACACTATGGAATAAGGACAGGCCTTACTAGAGACGTACCACAGAGCTATAGTCATTTTAAAAAGCAGGAAGTGCCCAAATCAATAGAAATAGCAATGAACAAAACAGAAAGTTCAGAAATAAAGCCAAAACTATACAGGATACAATTTTACAATACAAGTGGCACTTAAGATTGATAGGAAGAGGCCAAATTAGTCTGTAACCTCATTAACCATATTCATAATGCTGAAGAAATAAAAATATACTGCCTTCATCACAGAGTCAAAAATATTCCTAATGAACTAATAGTTTAAATATTTTTAAGTAAAACTATAAAAATAAAACCACCAAATATAGTTGGATATTTGTGTAATCTCAGAGCAGGAAGGCCTTTCTATTTTTTTTTTTAATTTTTTATTTATTTATGATAGTCACAGAGAGAGAGAGAGGCACAGAGACACAGGCAGAGGGAGAAGCAGGCTCCATGCACCGGGAGCCCGACGTGGGATTCGATCCCGGGTCTCCAGGATCGCGCCCTGGGCCAAAGGCAGGCGCCAAACCGCTGCGCCACCCAGGGATCCCCAGGAAGGCCTTTCTAAATATGATTTCAAAATCAAAAGCTGTAATAAGAAAGACTAATAAAATGGACTACAAAAAATCCTACTACATTAACATTTTTAAAAATCTTGTTATCAAAAGACTTCAGCCTTTGGAAAGTGAAAAAAGATAAGCCACAGAGCAGGAAAAGATATATGCACAGTATAGGACAGGAAAGAACTAGTATCTATAATATATAAAGAAATGCCACAAATAAATAAGAAAAAGACAACTTATAAAATGGACAGAATAGGGGCTCCAGGTGGCTCAGTCAGTTAAAGAATGCCTTCTGCTGAGGTCATGATCCCGGGGTCCTGGGATTAAGCCCCGGCTCAGCAGGGAGGCTACTTCTCCCTCTCATTCTGCCCCACTCTCTACAGTGCTAGTGCTCACTCTCTCTCCTCTCCTCTCTCTCAAATAAATAAAATCTTTGAAAAAATAAAATAAAATGGACAAAATAGTTGAATAAGCATGGCACTAAAAAGGAAGTTCAAGTGGCCAAAAAAGAGTTCTTACCCTCTTGGCCTCCAAAGAAATGTAAATTTTAATCCTAATGAGGCATGACTACATGATGCAAAAATTTGAAAGCCTGACAATACCAAGTATTGACAAGGACATAAACGATAGGAGCTCTCATATCCTAAAGATGAAAGTGTACATTGATATAATCTGGCATTATCTGGTAAAGTGAAGGGAAAGGTGAAGATACCCACACCCTTTAGCCAAGCTATTATACCACTGGGTAGACCTAGGAAAAACTGTGCAATGTGCCAAGGGAAACGTGCCCAGAATATTCACAGCAACACTCTTAATAACAGTCCATCCCACTGGAAAACAATGCAAATGACCATCAACAGGAAAAAAGATGCCTAAGTAAGTGGAGTTCTAGACTGCAGAGAAAATAATAATGAGAGAATAATGAAACTATGTGGATAAACTTATACGCATGATATTGAAGACCCAATTAAAAAATTAAATGATCCCATGCATAAAAACTAAAAGCCCATGGAACACTAAATTGTATTGTATTGTTCAGACACACGTAGGTGTGTAACACTGTAATTATAAGCAAGGAAATCATTATTATAAAAATATCAGAATAGCTGCATCTGTTATCTATTGCTATGTGACACATTATTCCAAAATTCAGCAACCTAACACTGCAAACACGCATTATCTCACACAGTTTCTGAGGCTCGGGAATCCAGAAGCATCTTAGCTGGGTGGCTCTGGCTCAGAGTGTCACGAGGTCACAATAAAGCTGTCAGCCAGGGTTGCAGTCACCTGAAGGCAGGAGGATATGCCACCTGGTGAACCCAACACAGCTGCTGGCAGGCCTCAGTTACCCAAGTGCTTTTGGATTGAGGCCCTCAGGCCCTTGCTACCTGGGCCTCTATACAGAGCTGCCTGAGTGTCCTCAAGACATGACAACAGGCTTCCCCCAGAGCCATTCATCCATGAGAGAATGGGAGAGCCCAAGATGAAAGCTGCAATCTCTTATAACCCAATCTGAGGATCGACATCCCATTATTTCTGCCGTATTCTATTGGTCACATGGGACAACTATGGACTGGTGGTGGGGTGGGGACATGACCAGGAAGAGGGAATCAGTGGAGGGCACCTGTGAAACTGGTTATCACAATAGCAGCTTCTTCTAGAGGGTTGGAAGGAGGTTATACAGGCACATATGAGGAGCTTCTAAGAAGCTGGCAAGAGTCTACTGCTTGACCTGGTTGGTGGTAGAAGCTGTTCATCTCATACTTATTTGATAAAGTGTACACTGATATTCTCTGCACTGTTCCATATGTATGTTACATATCACAATAAAAATATTCTTTAAATATTTTTAAAACTCTAAATTTCAAAAGACCAGCTAGGAAAAAGTATTTATAACAAGTTAACAATCACATGAAATATAGAAAGAATTCTTAAAAATAAAAAACCACACACGTATGTAAATGTTTTTAATAGTCTTTCCTATTATAGTTTTTGATTTTGAAATCATGCTTAAAAATCAATAAAAAATCAATAAAAAAACATATAAACTGGCAATTCACTAAAAAACTAAAAGTATGAGTAAAAACATGAAAATACCTCACCTCAGAATTAAATAAAAATCAAAATAATGATGTACTGTCTTTGGCTCTGTGTATCCATCAAGATAGAAAGAAACGGGGCTTCTCTTACATCATTTGAGGGAAAATTTTTCTGCAATATCACTTGGCAATGCATAACAAGTCCTTAAAATATACAATGCCAAGCCAGCAACCTCCAGAATATGTTTTACCCTGAGAAATTGTCAAAGTTGTGTCAGAGACAGGAGCACACAGTCATTGACTACACATTATTCCAGTTAGGAGAAATGAAGTCAGACTGCCAGGATTGGATCCTAGCTCCAAGATTTACTGTATACATTAGGCATATGGTTGGTGCCTCAATTTCATCATCTGTAAACAGGACATAGATAATACATACTCTTTAGGTCTGGTGAGAGGATTAGGTGAAATCCTACCTATGAACATCTTAAATTCATCACCTGACACAGCACTTAGTAAATTTTCCTTATTATTATTAGCAAAACATTGGAAACAACTTTAATATCCAACAATAAGAAACTGCTTCAATACATGATAGTACATCCGTATTATGCAGCCACTAATACCATAAAATTTATGATATGGATCTGTACTTGTCAGCGTGTAAATATGGCCACAACATATTGTTAGGTGAAAAAAGTAGGTTCAAGGGATGCCTGGGTGGCTCAGTGGTTGAGCATCTGGTTTGGTTCAGGTCATGATCCTGGGGTCCTGGGATCGAGTCCCACATCGGCTCCCCACAGGGAGTCTGCTTCTCCCTCTGCCTTTGTCTCTGCCTCTCTCTATATATCTCTCATGAATAAGTAAATAAAATCTTTAAAAAAAGCAGAGCAGCCCCGGTGGCGCAGCAGTTTGGCGCCGACTGTAGCCTGGGGTGTGGTCCTGGAGAGCCGGGATCGAGTCCCACATCGGGCTCCCTGCATGGAGCCTGCTTCTCCCTCTGTCTGTGTCTCTGCCCCCTCTCTCCCTGTGTCTGTGAATAAATAAATAAATTCTTTTAAAAAAAAAAAGCAGGTTCGAAACGAGTATATGTTATTTTTATATTTTCACACATGTATGTAAATATAATAATATGGGACATACACCAAATATTAATATTAACATAAATGCATGCTAATGGGATTTGTATGCCTTTTTTCTTACTTTCTCTTCATATTCTATAATTTTTTCCAATGAATAAGGTGACATGGGAAATATGTGATTAATTTAAAATGGTATAATTCAAAGCATTAAACCTAGAAATCTCAGGAGGTATAAAAGTTCTCACCTAGAGGTCTGAAAGTCTCAGCATGATATCACATTTTAGATAGGGCTACACTTTTTAAGAACATGTATTTTACGTGAACCCTTGACTACAATTGCTTTCACTCATACAACCTTGGATCCCTCCCAGCGTCTGAAATTGAGGCCCAAATACAGGTGATTCTCATTGTTCACAGTAGTTATGTTCTACAAAGTGACCTGGAACACAGAATTAGTGAGTATTGAGCAGGGGGCTCCAAGGAGAAACACAGGTTAAGTGCTGTGCTTGCCTCCAGCGGGCACAGCACCATACCCCAAGAGACACAGACATAAGGGGGTAAGCCCCATTCTTTTTTATATAAATTTATTTTTTATTGGTGTTCAATTTGCCAACATATAGAATAACACCCAGTGCTCATCCCGTCAAGTGCCCACCTCAGTGCCCATCACCCAGTCACCCCCACCCTCCGCCCACCTCCCCTTCCACCACCCCTAGTTCGTTTCCCAGAGTTAGGAGTCTTTCATGTTCTGTCTCCCTTCCTGATATTTCCCACTTATTTTTTCTCCTTTCCCCTTTATTCCCTTTCACTATTTTTTATATTCCCCAAATGAATGAGACCATATAATGTTTGTCCTTCTCCAATTGATTTATTTCACTCAGCATAATACCCTCCAGTTCCATCCATGTCGAAGCAAATGGTGGGTATTTGTCATTTCTAATGGCTGAGTAATATTCCACTGTATACATAAACCACATCTTCTTTATCCATTCATCTTTCAGTGGACACTGAGGCTCCTTCCACAGTTTGGCTATTGTGGCCATTGCTGCTAGAAACATCGGGGTGCAGGTGTCCTGGCGTTTCATTGCGTCTGTATCTTTGGGGTAAATCCCCAGCAGTGTAATTGCTGGGTTGTAGGGCAGGTCTATTTTTAACTCTTTGAGGAACCTCCACACAGTTTTCCAGAGTGGCTGCTGCACCAGTTCACATTCCCACCAACAGTGCAGGAGGGTTCCCTTTTCTCCACATCCTCTCCAACATTTGTGGTTTCCTGCCTTGTTAATTTTCCCCATTCTCACTGGTGTGAGGTGGTATCTCATTGTGGTTTTGATTTGTATTTCCCTGATGGCCAGTGATGCGGAGCATTTCCTCATGTGCTTGTTGGCCACGTCTATGTCTTCCTCTGTGAGATTTTTGTTCATGTCTTTTGCCCATTTCATGATTGGATTGTTTGTTTCTTTGCTGTTGAGTTTAATAAGTTCTTTATAGATCTTGGAAACTAGCCCTTTATCTGATACGTCATTTGCAAATATCTTCTCCCATTCTGTAGGTTGTCTTTGAATTTTGTTGACGGTATCTTTTGCTTTGCAAAAGCTTCTTATCTTGATGAAGTCCCAATAGTTCATTTTTGCTTTTGTTTCTCTTGCCTTTATGGATGGAATCTTGCAAGAACTTACTGCAGCCAAGTTCAAAAAGGGTGTTGCCTGTGTTTTCCTCTAGGATTTTGATGGAATCTTGTCTCACATTTAGATCTTTCATCCATTTTGAGTTTACCTTTGTGTATGGTGCAAGAGAGTGGTCTAGTTTCATTCTTCTGCATGTGGATGTCCAATTTTCCCAGCACCATTTATTGAAGAGACTTTTTTCCAGTGGATAGTCTTTCCTCCTTTGTCGAATATTAGTTGGCCATAAAGTTGAGGGTCCACTTCTGAATTCTCTATTCTGTTCCATTGATCTATGTGTCTGTTTTTGTGCCAGTACCACACTGTCTTGATGACCACAGCTTTGTAGTACAACCTGAAATCTGGCACTGTGATGCTCCCAGCTATGGTTTTCTTTTTTAAAATTCCCCTGGTAAGCCCAATTCCTGAGTGGTGCAGGAGACCCATGCATGAAGAAGGAGGGTGAACACAAAACTGAATCTGGATATACTGGCAAATTGAATTTAAATAAAAATTTTTTTAAAAATGAATCCCGGACATGGGCACAGGTGAATGCAGAGGCCATGGCCTCCCCTCTCCCCTACTGTGTATCTTATACCTACACTCCCGTTTCACCCAACACAGCAATGGTTACAGACCTCACTCACTCTGGGTACCAGAACTGTCAGATTTCTGAGGCAGCCCCAAGGAAGGCGCCAAAACATTTTTATTCCAATCGTGCGCTCTGAAAGTGCTCTATACCCTAGCTCTGCTTTCCACTTCCATATGCTGGTGAAGGGAGTGCCTCGTCTCCAGAAGAAGGTCATCCTAAAATAGTAAATTAGACCTTCAGAGAGAAGACTGTGACTTAGACACATATTTGTTGCTCAGTCTAAAAACATAACCACATCTGATGAGGATTTTAAATCATTCTCCAGATTTTGAAATGTCTATTATTCCTAGAGAGAAATTTGGTCCCCATTAGATTTGTCTGCATATGAAAGACTGCAATTAACATTATTTCTAAGATCCCTATTTTTCTAATGAGTCATTGGGTTTCCTTCCTCTCCTACAACTGCCCAGAAAGAGGCTGGTAAGTCTTAAATGTAAAATACATTCTCACATGTCCAGGGTGAGTAACAGATCTTGCACTCAAATAAGAAAATGAGTAAACTGACCTTTCAATGTCTCTTCCCTTTGTGACACCAAGAATCGTACCCTGAATTCCACCTCTAACTGTTTCAAGATTATTAAACAGGACCGAGATGAGCAAAGTGAACTTTTTTCTTTAATATCTAAGTCAGGAGGAAAAAACAACATTAGGGCAAAAAGTACTCTTAGGATGCACTTTACAAATATAAAATTAGAACTTACCTTAAGATATGAACTATATCCTTCATAAACTGGGTTGCTTACACTATTAAGTTTCTGGAAATGTAAAAACACAGGGTTTTCTTCAGGAAATAATTTCAAATTTAATCAATTTACTTTTTTGAAAACTTCATAAAGTTTTTAACTGTGCCACAAAAAGGGTGACAAGCTGCTGGCTTTCAAAGAACTGCATAGCCCCTTCCTGTTTCTAACAAGCATAAAACAACAACTTTGGAACATTGAACAAAAAAATCAGATGAAAACAACAAAAAAGGTAATATTTTCTAGTCACTGACCACACAAACCATTCCTCCAGAATTTCAGAGACAGTGAGAGGGCAAAGAAAAATATTCCAGAATTCATGACTATAACTTTTACCAAAGGGTATTGTATAGCCTGTGTCTTCCAGAAAGCAGAGCTTGAGGCAAGGATTAACATGCTGACAATCTATTTAAGAGGCACAAGCCCAGGATGGTGAAGGTGAGGATAGAGGGAGTGAGGCACAAGGGAAGATACTAGGAAGCATGCAGAGTGATGGCTCTGGCCTCCTTCAGAACAAGCCAGGAGGAGGCACCAGGCAACCAGATAGGTATGTCTACTCGATACTTGAAACTTTCTCAGAAAGACCTGAAAGAACAAGCTGCACCTCGGAGTGGCCCATGGCAGGGGGGAAGAAAGGGAAATGTCTCTGTGCAGCTCCCTCCTATTATGTCCCATTGGTTCAGGTTCATCACAGGGAGCAAAGGACCCAACACTTCTGGTTTTGTCACCCAGCCTTTAGCAGCCATTCAAGAAGCCAGGCCCCACATCCTGCAGTGTGGCATATCACCAAGATCATAAGGGGGGAGATTTAGCATTTGATAGGGCTCAGCACATGTGGCCCAAAGGCCATATTGGCCCAGAGCCGTACCTATGAACTCCAGCCCGCTTTGAGGGCTTAGCAAGTGGCCAGCAAAGGTAGCAGTCAGGTGCTCAGGAAGGGGAGGGTCAGAAGGAGTCAGCAAGGGAGAGAATCTAATGAGATGCTCAAGGCTGGCATTCAATACAGAATCTTTCAGAAATAAAGCTCTGTCTAATTGTTTTAATATTCTCAGCAATCACAATCCACAATTTCTGCCTGGTTCATTCATTTAATGTGTACGTAATGAGTAGCTACCATGACCCAGGCCCAGTCTGTGTTAGGTTCCAGGAAAACAATAAGACAATCCCAATTCTCACAGAGATCCAAATCTACTCAAGGAAACAAGTCATTTGCTAGACAAATGTTGATTGAGAGCCTAGCACGTGAGCTAGACACTGCTCTAGGCCCAGAGAGTCAATGATTAAGGGTCAATAAAACGACCACAGAATGGTAGACAATGAGAACTATACCAATTATAAACCTGAGTAAGTGATGACCAGTGTTCGAACTACTGTTACTGCAACCTGAATAAAATATATGAAATCCATCAGTATACAGAGCGTTAGAGCAAACACACAACAATTACACAATATAACAGGGCCTGGGCACAGAATGGGGAGATCTGAAAAAAATCCTAGACAATGAAACTAGAATCCAAGAGCCCAGCAAGTCCCTGATAATTCATAAGATGTGTTATTTCAGGAAAAGATACCAGTCTGCATGGGGATCCCTGGGTGGCTCAGCGGTTTAGCACCTGCCTTTGGCCCAGGGCATGATCCTGGAGACCCGGGATCGAGTTCCGCATCGGGCTCCCTGCATGGAGTCTGCTTCTCCCTCTGCCTGTGTGTCTGCCTCTCTGTCTCTCTGTCTCTCATGAATAAAATCTTAAAACCAAAAAGATACCAGTCTGCTGAAAAATTAGCACATAAAATTGGAAAAGATCCCACTAAAAAGAATGGAGTAGGGAAGTCCTGTTGACTGTGGATGTGATAGCCACCAATGAGGAGTGCCACTGAACAGACACCAGCTCAGATAATCATTCTGGAAGGAGCCCCACATTCTCAGTCCAGGTCCCAATCTCCAACCAGTAACACAGAGCTGGACTACATTTTGGTTCCCAATTTGGCTGGGGACCACAGCTGGCTTAGGACTGTGGGATAAGGAAATCACTGGTGTTAATGCTTCTGTACTGGATACAATGATTCGTAAGGTACAATCATAGTAATAACGTCTATAGGTATTTTTATATGTGTCTGTCTACTTTTTACGGAGTTTAAAGCTTAATAAGAATTATACGTATTGAGCTTATAGCTATACTTGAAAATACTTAAGAGAAATTAATCCATGGAATGCATAAATGGTACTGTTTGAAAGTTTAATCGGTTAAATTTATAAATTGAGCATCATTCAAAGAGCAAGTAAAATTAGTGCTTTTCATTTTAACACAAATGTTACTAGGTTTACAAATGAATTTACAAGATTTAGAAGTTGTTCTTTAAAAGTTTAAGATAGAGAGGCGCCTGAGTGGCTCAGTCAGTTAAGGGTCCAACTCTTGATTCCAGCTCAGGTCATGATCTCAGGGTCATGAGATCAAGCCCAGGGTCAGGCTCTGTGCTCAGTGTGGAGTCTGCTTGAGATGGTCTTTCTCCCTCTCCCTCTGCTCCTCCTCTCATTCATGATCTAAATAAATAAATAAATAAATAACTTTTTAAAAGTATAAGATAGAATCCGTTGTTTTATTTATAACTTCAATGAATTAAACACTGGCCAGCATAAATCTCCCTTTCTGAGCTTTCAGACACTAAAGAGCGAAGGACAAGGAAGAGATCCTGGATCACAATGGGCCAGGTATGTACATATATACCCATGTACTGGCTATAAAAACACTGGCAGTAGAGCAATCAACTTTCCCCAGTAGGGGATGGGGTAAGGAGGCAGGAAACAGCAAAAATGCCTAATGCAGCAGGTGATGCTTCAGCAGAGTCTTGAAAGAGAGAAGACAAATACCAGGTAGACAATGAAGGGAGACAAAGGGAAGCGAATTATCAACAGAGAGAGGAGCATGGATATGGTTCAAAGGGGCAACCCAACCCAACTGCAGGTGGTTCTGGATGGCCAGATCTGGGTCAGCAGACACAGGTAGAGGAGGGGCAGTCCTGGCAGCAATGGAAAGCAGGAAAGGGTGACCCTGAGAGGCCAGAGTTTTAGTAGGGTATGACATTATTAGATTTGTGCTTTAGGAAGATCCTTCTGGCAGGCTAAGGAATATGGTCTGAGAGGGAGGAAACACAGGTGAGCGTATAAGCAATGTAGATGACAGTCAATGAGGCTATCCCCTGAGGCAGTGATGGGTACAGAGAGGAGTTAACAGATCTTAGGATACTCAGGAGGTAAAATCTATAGCATGTGGGTCCTGGAGAGATGTGGGTAGGGAATGGGTGCCCAGACAAGGCCAAGTAAATAAGGACAATCAAGAAATGTCAAACAAATAATGAATAGAAACATGGTAACAATAACGAAACATGGTTCTGGAGCCCTTTACTCAAAGATGAAGAACAGCTGTACAATTTCTAGCAATTGCGGTGATGAAAAGGTTTGGGGGAGGGGGAAGGGGAAGCATTATTTTGGACAATGTGAGATGTGTGTGGGGCTCCCAGGTAGAGATGCCTAGGAAGGCTGTCAATAGCTCAAGATAAATAACAGGAGGTAAAATTCAGATTTGGGAATTACAGGTAGGAGGTCACATGGGTCACCTTGAGAGTGGGTGGGATCACCCACGGAATATGAGCTCCGTGGAAGGACAAAAGGACCCGGAGCAAACTCCCAGTGATCACTGAGTTTCCAGAGATGGACAGAGAAGGAGAAGCCATGAAATGCGGTGGACAGAGCAGGAGTCTCACCAGCAGAGCGCCGTGAGAACCACAGCAGGTGCTTCAAGAGCGGGGCGCCACCATGCACAGCCTGTTGTGCACAAGCACCTGCTGGATTCTCTTAGCAAGACACTGAGGACACCTTGAGTGCCGCATCTCCAGAGAGAATGGAGGGAGAGGCAGGTGACACTGGGCGGAGGGGGAGACGGAAGGGGAGGCAAAGGCGGAGATCTGCCCTGTACCTGTCCGGCCGCGAAGACAGGAGTGAGCCAGGACGGGCTGGAGGGAGAGTGAGTCACGGGAGGATCTTCGGAAGCAGCACACTTCCGAAGAGGGTGGTAAAGAAGAAGGTGAAGATGAAGGGGAGAGGCCAGGACCGCCGCCCGGAGAGCTCAGGGCTGCAGCGGGTCGGGAAGAGCCACCCAGAGAGAAGGCAAGTCAGTCAGTCATTTGCGGCCAAAGAAAGGATCAGCGGCTCCTCCCGGAGCTGAAGCCGCAGGTTAGAAATATCGGTTACAAGATCTCCCGCGGGGGCTCAGCGGCCCTGGCAGGAGGGCAGACTGATGTCAGGCTGCTCCAGGCCCCGAGACCTGCGCCCGCAGGAAGCACGAAAGGGGAGGCAGCCCTCGAGGGGCCTGCAGGCGGGGGCTGTGCGCGGGAGGCTGCCCTGGACAACCCCAGGCGGGCAGGGAAGGAAGAGAAGCCACGAGATACCCAGCCTCGGGGAAAGAGCTTCAGGAAAGAGCAGGGGCTGTCACGCTGCTGAAATAATCAGAAAGAGCAAGCTGAGTGGACCGTCCCTATTGACCAAAGGTCAAAGCCGAAGACGAAAGGCTCAAGACCGGCCACAGTCAGAGTCACCAATGAGCTTCCAGCCACGGACAGAGCCTCTGGCACCCCACCATTACCAAGAGAGGCCAGAACCGGCCCTGTCCCCACCCAAATGCTCCACAGACAGTACAGGGAGAGAACACAGAGGAGGAAGGGCGTGGCCTGCCTCATGGGGAGAAGGGGCCTCAGGGCGAGAGGAACATGCCACACCTAAGCCAGGCACCTGGGTTCAAGTCCCACAAATGCCACTTGTAAGTTGGGAACCCGGGGCATTTTATGTCCACTCTCATCCTCAGATCTCTCGTCTGTAAAATGAGGGTAATAACAACTACCTGACCTGGTCATCTCAAGGATTAAATCAATTAAAATATTTAATGTGCTTAGAACTGCCCTGTGTGTTAGCTCATTTTCTTATTTCTTCCCCGGCTCAGGGGAACTGATGGGAGTGCTTTCACTTCCCCAAAGCCAGTCAGGGGACACACTGAGAAAACCATTGGCAAAGACTGAAGATGCCTCCAAGGAAGGAATACTGTTCTCCTCAGCCCTCAGAAGGTACAAAAAAAGACTCCAGTAGCTCCTCTGACTCCAGAAGGCCCAAGGCAGGGAGTCGTACAGGAAGAGACATGGGGCTCTCGGGCAGCTTCAAGGATGAGTGATAGACATAGCCCTGGAGATGATGGTGGGGTTTTAAGGGTTTTATACCACCAATGGGACCAACTGGGAGGGAGGAACTGGGACAGAGCTGCTCTCCCAGAGCAAGCCCAGAGACCCTACACACACACACACACCATCCCCAACTGGGACTCTTAAAAACCTGGCTTCCCCCACTGTCTCCCTGCACCCAGCAGGGGGGCGGGGAAGGGGAGAAGCAGCTAGGGGGATGGGGAGGATGCTCCTCAGAGCCTGACTACAGGCATTCCTCCACTTCAGCAGCCGGGAGCCTGTCTCTCGCCATGCTATAGGAGACAGGCTAAGTTATAACCAGAGAAATGAAGAGTGTCTTCAACATTGAGCATGGCAGGAAAGCTATGGCTCTCCAACATATCCTCAGGGTCCCCCTCCACAGAAGGAAAGAAGAATTCTCTTCGGCATGGTGGATAACAGTGACTGATAAAAATAAAGCCAGTTTCTATTTCAGTACAGAACTGAGACCTCTCAATAAATAAGACAAATATAAAAGAACTTCAGCCTCCGTGTATGTTCTCCATGGCCACCCTCAACCCACCTGCTTTAGTGACCAAGCCCATTAGAAAGCAGCCCCACAGGGCTCTGGCCCTGACCCCTCCAGCAGCCAAGTGCTGCCATTCCATTTGCTGCCCAAAGGATGGAATACCTATGGTAAGCCAGGAGCAGCAGACTCACCCTAAACCTGGCCCATGTGTTCAGTTTTCAAGATTGGACTTTTGTCTTGGTTTCCTGACTATATTCCAATTTCATTTTGGAAAAGTCCAGGCCATTTGGCTAATGCCCAGACAACAACCCTAGCTTTCTCCAACATTCTTCTCCCAGAGGACTGAACTCTTCTCTTACTGGATCCTCCCCTGACTGGGGGTTTCCATCCTACCTCTTAGAATCATGGTGGCATGGCCCGCTTTTCTGCCCCTCCGCCATCACACTCCTGGAGTACTGCCAAGGCCAAAGTCACATCCTCCCAGGTATCCCACTGGAGTTATTGACCACCACTCTAAAGAAGAAGCGCACAACCTCCCCACCCCACCCACCCTGCAGCTCTGGCAAGCAGCAGTCAAGACCACACGCCCTGTAGGAGGCTGGTGCACTGTAGACTGGAAAGCAGATTTGATAGCACCAGATGAATGGGTTGATTTGAGAGCAGAAGCTCATGGGCTGGAATTTAAGATTTCAGGATGAAACAGGTCTGAGCACTGTTGAAGTCTCCAGTCTGGCCATGGAAATGCGTGTAGGGCGGGGGGGCGGGGAATGCAGGTTGCCAAGGTGAGCAGGGCCAAGAACGGAGATGCTTGGGACTCAGGAGCCCCCTGACCCACTCAAACCAAAGCTGCTGTGTCCCAGGACCAAGACTGGTAGAGCATAATCTTGCCACAGAGCAGGGAGGCCAGAAGGGCATTCACGTGCTTTGTTCTAACATTTTATTTTGGAAAATTTTTAACTTATCACCAAAGTAGACAGAACCGTGTGATGATCCGCCATGTAGCCATCATTCAACTTCAACAACTGTTGGAATTTGCCTTTATTGCACCAGCCCCCCTCCCAGTACCCTTCCCCCTGCCCCTGGGTTGTTTCAATGCAAATCCCAATACTTGCAAATCCTTCAGTCTGTATCTCTAAGAGGTAAGCACTATTTTTTTAACATAAGCAGAAATAATTTTCACACCTAAAATATATTCAGCAATTCCTTAATAGTGTCTGACATACAGTTGCTGATCCTATTTCCCCTGGTAGATTCATGCCTTTTCACAGATGGTTTGTTTAAACTGGGATGCAGATAAGGTCTGCATGTTGCCCTGGATGGATATGCCTCTGTCTGGAAAAAGGCCCCGAGGCAATGACTTCAGTGCAAACCGTTTATCTGGGCAGTGACACCGGCAAAACTGGTGGGAGAAGAGGGAAAGGAGCCAGGGAAGGAAAGAGCCGCCAAAGGGAGCACACCACGGGGACAAACGGAGCGTGGTTCCTCTGGACAAGTCCAGGAGAGAGCCTGGGGCAGCCCTGTGGGGTGTCCCAACCCCAGGAGGGGAGGAGAACATTGGGATATTCATCCATCACTGCTGAGGCGGAGGGGCATTAACTCTCCAGGCCATTGATTGTCTGGCACCCTGCTCTGCTTGCTGGACATACTCTTGCAGGAGGCAGAAAAGCCCTCAGGCAGAGGATGGCCCGAGTTCCAAGCAAGCAGGCCCCACCAGGCCCCCTCAGGCTGTCCAGCTTGGGAGACGAGAGCCAACTGCTTCTGCCCCAGTGCTGTTTTCTTTCACCTCCATTCCCCTCCCCGACTTACTCTCAGCCATTTACCTACTAAAGAAATGTGTTCTCCATCCCTTATAAATTCCACATCCTAGATTTGGCAGATTGCATCCGTGGTGGTATCTCCTATGTTTCCCCTTTCATGTTTTACTGTAAACTGAACGGCTAGCAAGTCCAGCAGATCCCTATTCTAACTTCTGATGAGAATACCTGTAGGTCAGGAAGTGTGTCTAACAATTAAAGGTTGTCTCTTCCATTGGTTGGTTCAGTTGCTTAATGAAACATATTCCCAAGCAAGCAGGCCAACCTCCTCCACATGCTGGAAGCCAGACGAACACGAAGTGAACAAATCAGGCTCTGTGTCATCCAAATGCCTTGCTGGTGGATTCTGATCCAGGTTTGCTCGTGACTTGGAACACACACCTGAAGATGTCACTTACTCTCCCACTCCTTAGAGCACCGTTCAAATACCAAGCTCCCTTGAAAGCAATTTGCACACCAGAGCAGTGCAAGCACATATATTTTTGACTTTGAACCTGGGAGGTGTGAATCTGTTTACTTACGCTTAGGTTCAACAAATTCCAAAGCAGAAAGATGGTCAGGTCCTCTAAATCTTATCTACACCATTTCATAACAAAAGTATGCCTGGCTGATTGGAATGCACACAGAGCAGACACTAAAGAAGCATTTGCTCCTGGAGGAATGCAGAAGTTAAATTCAGAGAATGTTCTAGTCCAATGTAGTGTTTCATGCATTATTGACAAGTTAAAGATCATCAGCCACCAGTGTTTGGAAAGGAGCTTCACTATACTTTGGTTAATTATCCAAGGTCACTTCTACTTGCCTCCGATTCACTCATTCCAGAAACACCTACCAATGGGGTGAGTTTAGGAACCATGCTGACCACCAGTGGTTGACCTCCACAATGAAGTCAATGCCTTCAACATCATCCCAGACCAACAACATTCCAGTTTGTGCCCCTTAAATCCATCAGGGACACTGATCTGTTTCATTCAATACACTCTGACCCCAAATGTCTGGGTTTTCCCTCCACCAACAATCACTTCTCCAGCAACCAACACCAACTAGCGTCGAACAATACCATCCAATTGTGATACTAATGGCCTGGAGTTTGCATCTGACTCCAAGATTTAAGTGCTCGGCCATTGCTTCAGACACCAGTCCCAATATCGGGTGACCCATGCTTCTTCCCAACCTGGCTACAAAGCTGGGAATTCCCACAGTCTTCTCCTCAGGTCTGAGAATTTGCTAGAATGGCACAGATCTCAGGAAGGCATTTACTCTTACTGACTGGTTTATTCTAAGGGATGCAATTTAGGAACAGCCTAACTGAAAAGATGCACAGGGCAAGGAAGGGCAGTGGGCACACACAGGGCATCCATCCATGTCCCCCCATGGTGGGCACACCACCCTCCCAGCACCTCAATGCATTTACCAGCCCCGCTCTCCAAACCTCTTCATTTAAGGGGTTTTGAGGAGTTTTCATCAGGTAGGCATGAATGATTAAATTGCTGTTCACTAGTATTAACTCAGTCTTCAATCCCTCTGCCCACCTCCCCGTGAAAGTTAAGAAGCCAAATGGTAGGACTCCAAGCTCCAACCTTCTCATCACACATTGGTCTGTCTGGCAACCAGCCCCACCTGAAACTGTCTAGGGGCCCCCAAGCCCCATTCATCAATTAGCATATAAAAGACACTCTTATCACTCAGGAGATTGCAAGGGTCTTAGGAGCTGTGTGTCAGGAACCAGGGACAAAGACCAAATGTTTACTTTTTTATTTTATCACAGACACTATGGGTGTTGCTTTTCTGATAACAGGATGTCCCACAAAGTCATGTCACCAAGAAGCCTTGCTCTAACAAAACACAGCCCCATTACATGTGCAGCCTGTTTCATTCTAGACACGTGCCCGGCCCCTGGCATCTTATCAGATAACGGCATGTCCCCTCACACTGGAGTTACCTGTTTCTGCTTTTGTCTCCCGACACACACACTGCGACTTCTCAAGGGCAAGTACTGTGTCTTGCTTTTCTTGGTATCCGCAGATCTGAGACCCAGCCTAGCACACGAGTCCCTACCTAGTCAATCATCATTCCCTGCTCACGCAGCAATTCCCAAGTTCACCACAAAGGTCTGCAAGTACAGGCCCCCCCACCCACCTTGGAGAAGTTGTGGGTTCAGTCCCAGACCACTGCAATAAAGCGAATCCCACAACACAGAGTGTCAAATGCATCATTTGGTTTCCGGTGCAAGTAACAGTTATGTTTACAGTACACTGTAGTTTATTTAGTGTGCAACAGTATGATATCTAAAAAAAAAAAAAAAAGGTACAAAACTTAACCAAAAGATACTTACTGCTAAAAATAGCTAACCATCATCTGAGCTTTCAGCTAGTCATGATCACTGATTACAGATCACCCAAACAAATATAATAATGGTGAAAAAGTTTGAAATATTACAAGAATTACCAAAAAAGTGACACAGAGACACGAAGTGAGTGAATGCTGTTGGAAAAATGGGCCGGCAGCCATTTGGCCATTTGGCCCCAAACCCTCAATCTGGAAGACATGTGGTGTCTGTGGGCAACAAAGTGAAAGGCGGTGAAATGAAGTTATACCCGCATGTCTGGTCCCACAGGCTGTTCTCTACTAGGCCTAATTCCCTGCTTAGTTTCACCTGGAAAGGGTATTTTGCTGCAGCCTCTTTATTTTAGAGGTACAGACCAGAGAGGTGAAGTAACTCTCCCAAGATCACACAGCAGAGGTTGACTGGAACCTACAACTGTGGTGACCCCAGGCGACTGACTCATTCCATATCAAAGGAGTCTTGTGTTTGTAGTTATGGAGGAATAATGCAGTGTGCAAACACATACAGTTGGCCCTGGGCTCTCAAACACCGGCTAAGGACTGAGTAATAAGCTCAGTTGCTGTAGGAGAGGAGGTTGAGAGAGGCTTCACCGCCCACCCCACCCCCCCAAAGGAAGCAGCCGACATCAAAAGGGAAGGAACAGCAGTTAACCCTGGAGAGTGGAAATCTGAGGTGGTTTTTACCTTTTTCCTTGGATTTTGTGGTGCAGTTTCAATCTTCTTCACACGTAGGTATTATTCGTCACAATTAGGGAGGCCAACAAGCCTGATTCCCAGAGTCACACTCAGAAGCCAGTCGTATGTCCTGGGAGTCACCGGAGACCTAACACCCTCCTAGAGAGTGCCGTCGGGAGAGCTGAAGCATTCCCAAAGCCACACAGCAGACCAGCTATTGACACAGCATCCCACCTGCCAGCACAAATGACGCTGGGCTCCCAGGGCCCCCGTTCATCCCTGGGGCACAGCATTATGCCTTCAGAACTCGCCAGTATCTCTACCAAAAAGTCCACACAGGTCCTCCTGAGTAAGGGGAAGCAGGGGACAAACAGTGCCTGGTTGCCCACTGAAGTCTCCAGGAAAACAAATAAAAGTCTGGAGAGAAGGGAGTAGCAGTCAGTCTGGAAAAGATAAGAATCCATATATCACACAGCAAATCAGAAGGCTTTGCTGCTGCTGGGAAGGAATCCTGGCCTACAGTCACCAACCAGTGACCCCCAAGGGGCTGCAGGTGCACAGCTGAGCAGGTGGCATCAGCTGGGCCGCATCAGAGGGAGCATGCCCATTCCTTCACAGACACGGTAGGTCTATGTATTTATCGCACAACTTTTTAGCACATGGCAGTCAAAAACCTGTGCTAACAAATTCAGTCTGGCATGACACGCTTCCTACATGTGGAAGTGAAGGGTCCTGAAGTCTGACTCATAGAAAGAACACAGTATGGGCCAGCAGTGACCCCACTGGCATCCTAACCTCACTGGCTGCTGTTATACCGAAGCCCCAAGGGATGTGAACCCAGTCACACAACCACCCTGACACTGCTGGGAACCCCTTTCTGAAGAGATTGAGTCCTCATGTCTCATCAGTAACTTGCATTCCTCATCCATCCAGACTCTACAGCTCATCACGAGCAACCAGCACTGTGAGAGGTGCCCACACCAGCTGCATTCCTGGGCATGTGGCCTCCTCACCTGGGAAGACAACCTGCAGGCAGGTGTCAATTTTCATGGCAGGAAGGCCTGATCAGGTCCTGTGGAGCCAACATCCATTGTACCGCTTGTCAGAAAACAGATGGGGAGGGAGGAAGACAGAAACTATGTCAGCCAGAAAGAGCTGCCCGAGATGTGCCACCGACCAGAACCGTCCCAGTGGAGACACCAGCCCAGCCTGGGGCCCGTCAGGGAGGACAGGGAGGCACTGTGAGTGAACAGGGCAGCACATCCCTGAGCCAACACTAGGCCTATTCATGGATGAGCAAATAGAAACACAAGACTGAGGCCTATGACCAGAATTTGAAGCATAAGGGAACAAAAATAGTTCCTCGAAGAATAAGAGCAAAGGCCTCCTCACACATAGCTTTACTGTGGGAGAGAGCAGCATCTGCTATGGGGCCACAGGGTCTGTTCCCCGAAAACAGGCCACGGACAAAATACAAGAGCAAATACATCAAACAGAACACAGTGAGGGTAGGAAAGGCAGAGAAAATAAACATATTGGCACCAAATAATAGGAAATGCAAAACTCAGAGGAGCATGCTGAAAAGCAGCACGAAGATAGAAGGTGGGACAGCAGGCCTGGTCATTTCAACAAATGGATGTCACAGGGAAAAAAGAAGAAAACAAAAAAAGAAAGGAGAAGAGGTAGAGAAGAGAGAGAGAAAGAGAAGGAAAGAGAGAAAAGAAATAGAAAAGAAAAAAGTTAAGAGAAAGAAAAGGAGAGAAAAAGGAGGAAAGAAAGGAAGAAGGAGGGAGGAAAAGAGAGAAAGAGGAAGAGAATTCTTCTAGATCATAGGATTTAAGAATGACCTAGCAATTGCACTCACAGGCATACACCCAAAGAACTGAAAGGTACCCAAACACGTATAGATTGTACGTTTGAGTGCTGTTGTGCCCTGAATGTTTCTATCCCCACCCAAATTTGTATGTGGAAGCACCAACCCCCAATGTGATGGTATTTGGAGGTGGGGCCTTTGGGAGGTCAATATATTCAGATAAGGTCATGAGGGTGAGACCCTCAAGACAGGACTGCTATCCATACATGATGTAGAAGAGTTCAGAGCTCTCTTTTGCCTCCATCTGAGGACACAGCAAGATGATGACCAACTACAAGCCAGGAATAGGACTTTCTTTCCACAGGAACCGAACCTTGGACTTCCCACCCAAGGACGTTTGAGCCACCTGGTCAATGGTATTTTGTTATGCAGCCCAAGCTGACAAAGACAGATTTTGGTACCAAGAGGTGGGGAGCTAGGGATCCCTGGGTGGCGCAGCGGTTTGGCGCCTGCCTTTGGCCCAGGGCGCGATCCTGGAGACCCGGGATCGAATCCCATATCAGGCTCCCGATGCATGGAGCCTGCTTCTCCCTCTGCCTCTCTCTCTCTCTCTCTCTCTCTCTCTGTGACTACCATAAGTAAATAAATTAAAAAATTAAAAAAAAAAAAAAAAAACAAGAGGTGGGGAGCTGCTGTAACAAATATCTGCAAGTGAAAACAATTTTGGAACTGGATATGGGTAGAGGCCTGATGAGTCTCAGGTACCCACTGGAAATAACAGATACAAGGGTGATTCTGGTAGGAGCGCAGAAAGAATAGAGATGCTTCTCTCTTCTTAGAGACAGAGAAATAATCATGAGCAAAATGTGGACAGAAATAGCGAGAGGAAAGGCTGCTCTGGTGAGGCCTGAGATGGAAGTGAGGAACATGTTCCTGGACACAAGGTGGTCCTTTATTTTTATTTATTTATTTAATTGAGACAGAGAAAGAAAGAGAGAGAGAAAGAGAACACAAGCAGGAAGGAAGGACAAAGGGAGAGGGAGAAGCAGATTCTCCACTCAGCAGGGAGCCTGATGTGGGGTCCAATCCCAGGACCCCAAGATCATGACCTGAGCCAAAGGTAGACACTTCACCAACAGAACCACCCAGAAGCCCCAAGCTGGAGACACTTCTAAGCAAAACACTGAAGGGGCAGTTTGGTTCTTCCTGAGTACTTATAAAATGAGAGGAGACAGAAATTAAGAACCTATTGTTAAAAAAAAAAAAAAAAAAGAACCTATTGTTAAGCAAAACGGAAGCAGAACCTAAAGATCTGGAAAATTCTCAGCCTGTCCATACTACCAAAAAAAAAAAAAAAAAAGGAAAGAAAGAAAGAAAAAGCTTGTTTTTCAGAGATCACTAATGATGTGGCTGAAGAACCATTCAGTAAGGAGACTGGCATGAGTGTGAACCATGAACTAATCAGCCACTCAGCAGAAAGACTGCCAGTTCAAACTGAAGGAGTCTGAGGACAAAATCAGAGGCTTGCTTAGATCCTACAGGACTGAGCCACAGAGCTATTCAGCTGTGAGCATGCACTATTCCTCAAGACAAGCCAAGAGTGATTCCAAAGGTAATTCAGAGCCATCAGGGCTGGGTCCTCAGTTTCAAAGTGGGGCAGGATAGTGCAGGTAGGTTTATTGCCTCAACAGGGCCAGATGGCAGCCATCCAGAGCCCTGGGGGCAGGACTGTCACTGGCAGAGTCATGGAGATGGGACCACCACCCAGCTGGGTCCCAAGGACAGAGAGCACTGAACCAAAGGGATTCATTCTTAAGGCTTAAGATCTAATGGTATTTGCCTCACTAGGTTTGGGACATGCTGAGGACCCAAACACCCCTTTCCTCCTGATTTCTCCTCTTTGGAGTGGCAACGTCTATTCTGTGCCTGTGTCACCAGGTAACTTGGAAGCATATAACTTACCTGGTTTCACAGGTTCACAGCCAGCGAGGACTTCTGCCTCAGGATGAAATTCACCTCGAGTTTGCCTTAGAGGATATTTAGATGAGACTTTGGGCTTTAGAGTCGATGCTGGAATTAAGACTTTTGGGGTAGTTGCAATAGAATGAATGGATTCTGCATGCAAAAACGGTACGAATTTTGGGGAACAAGGGAACTGAATGTTATAAACTAAATGTTGGTATTCCCCCCAAAATTCATACGTGGAAACACTAGGCTCCAATGTGATGGTATTTGGAGGTGGAGCCTTTGGGAGGTAATCAGATTTATACAAGGTCATGAGAATGGGGCCCTCGTTATGGGATGAATGCTCTTCTAAGAAAAAGAAAGGCCAGAGCTCATGGTCTTTCACCATGTGAGGACATAGCTAGAAGGTGGCCATCTACAAGCCAGGAAAAAGATTCTCATCAGAAAACAAATCTGCTGGCACCTTGGATTTCCCAGCCTCTAGAACTATGAGAGATAAAAGTTGTTTAAACCACCCGGTCTAGGGGCATCTGGGTGGCTCAGTCATTGAACGTCTGCCTTTGACTCAGGTCATGATCAGGGTCCTAGGATCAAGTCCTGCAGAGGGCTCCCCACGAGGAGCCTGCTTCTCCCTCTGCCTATGTCTCTCCCTCTCTCTCTCTGTCTCTCTCATGAATAAATAAAATCTTAAAAAAATAATAAATAAACCACCCAGGCTATGGTATTTTGTTACAGCAGCACAAACTAACTAAGAGAAGTATTCACAGCAGCACTATTTATATGTAATAGCCAAAGATGGAAAAGCCCAAATGTCCATCAATGGATAAACAGATTAAACAAAGTAAGGTATATGCACACAATGGAATATTATTCAGGCATAAAAAGGAATAAAGCACATGCTACAATACAGATGAACTTCAAAAATATGGCCAATAAAAGCAGCAAGACACAAAACAATTCCATTTATTTTTTTTAACAATTCCATTTATATGAAATATCTAGAATAGGTAAATCCATCAATCAGTGGTCATCAAGCAGAAGGGAATGGGGAGTTAGCTGCATTAAAAAAATATGCAGTTGTATTCTGGAGTGCTAAAATGTTCTGGAACTAGACAAAGGAGGTATTCGCACAACATTGTGAGTGTACTTAATGCCACTGAGCTCGGTCATGTGAATCTCACCTCAACTTTTTTAGAAAGAAAGATTTAAGAGGCATAACATCCAAATGCAACACCCAGTCCTCGATTAGACTGTGGTTTTCACAGGCCGGCTAGAAACAACATTTGGGGATAGTACAGGTCTGAACACAGGCTGGGCATCGGATGATATAAAGATACACTGCTAGGTATGATCGTGGTAGCATAGCTGAGCAGAAAAATGCTCTGACGTCTCAGACACACACACTAGACTGTTTGAGAATGAAAGGTCACGATGTCTGTTAAAATAGCTCAGAGAAAAAAGATGATGAAGCAAGGTGGCAAAGTGTTCACCGTGAGATGTACATGACATTCACTGCAGGTGTAGGTGACATTCACCACAAGATCCATGATGTTCACTGCAGATGTACATGATGTTCACCACGAGATGCATGATGTTCACGATGTTCATGGCTAGATGTACATGTTCACAGTGAGATGTACATGATGGGGTCGAGGTATTCGCTGTACGTTTCTCCTCAGTTTTCCGTATGTTTGAATTTTTTCATGATAAAAGGTAAAAATAACTCCCAGTCAAAATCCCAGCCAGTTATTCTGTAGATACCAACACTCAATGTTTCTCAAGTTTTCTATGTAGAGGTGACGGTACCAGAAGAGCCAACGCGGTATTGAAGGAGAAGAACAAAATCGGAGCGCAGCTAGGACCTGACTTTAAAGATTTACTATAATTTACAACAGAAGAAGTATAAATAGCACATCTACCAAATCAGTATACCAAGTCCAAACATCACAACATATGTTTACATTTATCACAATGGTTAAATTTAAAGAAGAACAAACAGTACCTATGTCAGCCAGGAAGTGACAAACGAGGCCCTCTCACCACCAATAAGTGACGAGATAAATTGGAATAATCTTTTTGTTTGGTAGTAAGCTGGAAACGATTGTCCTCTTTAAAAAAAAATTATTTATTTGAGAGAAAGAGCGAGAGACAGTGTGCAGGTGGAGGAAGAGGGGAGGGAGACGCAGACTCCCCACTGAGCAGGGAGCTCAAGGTGGGGGCTCCATCCCAGGACCCTGGGATCATGACTTGAGCTGAAGGCAGATGCTTCACCAACTGAACCACCCAGGCACCCCTGTCCTCTTCTTTTAACAAGAAAACTAACTCCTTCGCTATCTCAGATTCCAGAGCCCTTCTGATGGCCTTCTGCAGTGTCTATCTCTTAGATAGAACTATCTCAAGCAGAAAATATCAAATCAGAGAGCATCACCTCTGCAAGACAGATTTAGCAAGAACAGCTTTCTTTCAACACACATATTTCAAACCACATTTTTCTCTGCACAAGTCAAAGAAGGTATTTACTTCAGAAAAAAAAAAAAATGGATCAATCCTTGAGTCTCCACAGACCTTCCCACTAGTGTTGGAACCTTAGTGTATGAAGCTCTGCCATCATATTGCATATTGTGCTCTTTCAAATGTGTGATTAAATAAAAACATTGTATTGTTCCCTTTTCCCAACCTGAAATTTCAGTTCTTAAAGAATATGTTTGCCTGGCTGAATGGAACTCAAGTCAAAAACGAATAAATTAAGCCATTTCTGAAGTGAACTGTATCAAAAATAGTCAAAATATAGCTCCACCCACGTGGGGCAAAACTGACAAATCACTGGAAATCCAATGCCCACCTCATCTCCTAGTTATCACATCACCCCTGATTGCAAAGTTAGCCGTTGAAAGATAATTTCTGCACGTTTCAACTCTCTGTGATAGGACTTAGTTCTCTTACCCCACACAGAACAAACAGGCACCAGGAAAGATAGCAGGTCCAGTGAACATGCATTTCTAACATGGATTCCGCTTTTATCCATCATGAGAAGCCCCACGAAGTGCCACCTGTGTGCTTGGAGAAAAGCTACATAATCTCTGTGTGCCTCAGTTTTTTCATCTGCCAGACAGGGACAGTACATCTTAGATCAGTGATAAAAATGGTTAACATTAATTTCTATAACAGTGTATGGGGTGGGGTGGCTCAGTCAGATGAACGTCCAACTCCTGATTTTGGCTCAGGTCATGATCTCAGGGTCCTGGGATAAAGCCCTGCATCGGGCTCTGCATTGGAGCCTGCATTAGAGTCTCTTTTTCCCTCTCTCTCTGCCCCTCTCTACCCCTTCCTCCCTTCTAAATAAACAAACGATGTAGATATATGAATTTATACTGACAAACTCCAAAGAAACAGACAGATAAAAATAATGGCATAAAGGCCATAGGATTAAAGGGGATTTTTTTTTTACCTTACATTTTTTCATTTGCATTGTAATAGTTTTAAAATAAACACTGGAGAAATTATTTAGATATCCAGAGAAACAGCAAAAAATTAATTTTCATTCAAAGGATTTTCATCTGACATCACAATGAACATGGTCAGTTTAATCACACTGATAAAGAACCTGAAGAAGCTCAAAGAATAATTGTATAATAATAGAAGCTATTATTGAGTTAGCAATTACTACATGGCAAACACTCTACCAAGTACCTTAAACATATCCACTCAATTCTCATTGTAAGTCAAGGAAGGAAGTGCCATCATTACCTCCATTCTACAGGTGGAAAAACTGAGGCGCAGTACATGGCACACCCATGATCACAGAAATGGTAGGTGTCTAAGGCAAAATTACTACTGGCAGGGAGCTGATGTGGTCCAGGGACTCACCTCTAGACGCTCAAGACTGTTTACTGCAAGCCCTTGCAACTTTCAGGCTGGGTTTTGTTTGCTTCCCAGCTGCATGAACATCAACCCGAGTAGCAGGCACACTGGTGGTGCCAGAAAGTGCTCCTCCAGGCAGCCCCCAGCCAGGGCACCTGGGAGATAAATGCCCTGAACCTCCTGTCTCTGGTTGGATAACTCTCGGTGGTTTCCACACTGTCTCTGGGGTTCCCTCCTCAGGTGCCCTCAAAGGTAACTCACCTAGCAGAGGTAACTTTACTGGCTTCCTTCTCCTCCCCATCTCTGGTCTCCACCTCCCCACTGGTTTTCCTGGGATCCCTATGAAACAAAAAACCACCAAAGAAAACTACCTCTCTGGACACTTCTGTCTCAAGGCCTGCCTATGGGGACCTTCCAAACCAAGAAAATAATACACACAGTCCAGCTATACTACCTCATGCCCCCAAACACTCTACCCATCAAGCTGTACTACCTACAATTTCAATGAAATGGCAGGGAATGTTCGTTCAGTGTCGATCCCAAATGTGCTCTCCTTTGAAGGATCCTGAAAATAGACACGTAGCCCTTAAATCATAAAGTGCTAAGTGCAGGACTTAATACAGGCCATATGGAAACATGTGGCATCGTGGAGGGGTAGACAGGAGCTGACAGATCTGTCATCTCCCGAGGAGCCCTTCTGCTCCCCCAGGACCCAGAAGAGGGTTCTCGTGAGGGGTAAGGCCTGACAGTGAAGCTTGGCTTAATTTCGCTTGAAGGAGCAAAGTTTGATTTTCTGTCCCAGGCAAGAGGCCTGCTGAGAAAGCTCAGAGCTGGCATCACGGTATGTTTCTCATGTGCCGAGCTCCGTGCCACCATATGACATGCATTAGGGCATTCATTCCTGGGGTTCCTGCCCACCCCATCAGAGCAGTTATGCACCCACTACAGAGAGCAGATGAAGCTTACAGAAGGGAGGTGACTTGTCTGAGCTCAAACAGCTCTGAGCTGGAACTCCTATCAAGTCTCCCTGACTCTGAACCCAAACCTTTTACCAACAGGTTATACAAGTCCCTGCCGAATGATCATTATAATAAAGTCACCACCTGCTGAAGCACAGATTATGTGCAAAGCACTTTAGATATGTGATTTCTCACTTTTACCACAGCCTACGAGTTAGAACTACACCATATATGGTGTAAGCTTCACATTCATACATTAGCCCTGTGAAGTATTATGTCCATTTTATAGCCAAGAAGACTGAGGCACCAGGAGGCCTTTCCCCAGCAGGTGCTGGTGCAGGGAGCCAGGCAGGCTCTGCTCTTCTTTGCTGGCGGGGCCTCCTGGGCTCCGCAATGCCCTTTGCACTCTCTGCAGCAGGATCCAGCCTCCCCTTCTGCAGTTCCTACTCAGACTCAGGGCTTAGGGGGAGCTGTGGCTGATCTACCTCCTGCCCACTTGTAGGGAAACCAGTGGTCCTCCCACAGGTGGGACCTGCAAGTGCTCCCAAGTCTTATCTTCTCAGAGTGACTTGACCCCATCCCATTAAATGTCTAGGCTCTCTTTCTCTCCCTCTGGGACCTCTGGGACCACATAGTCTCCTACTCCTATTCTCATAGCCCCCAAAGCGCCAAAGAGATCTAAGTGAGCAGATCAATAGCCTTATCAAAGGAAAAACAGATCGTGGATTATATGACATACCTTCTTTTACCTAAGTCTATGGGGCTTTTGTACTCAGTGAAGTCAGTTAAATAAATCCAATAATATTTGTTTCTTAACAATCTGTGCTGGCCTTCTGATATTACACTCCTCATTTTGATGACACACTCCAAAAAATTTTTCAATTATGGCAATTTCAGCTGACTTCCATTCCCAAAGAACCCCCTCTAAGTCTCCCAAGGAGAATAAATACACCATATTTCTTTAAAATATGCATGTCTGGCAATTCAAAAGGGTACCATCTGGTTCACATAATTTCTGCATGAAGTTTCCAAAAAGCCTATAGCACATACATGATCCACTCCTGCTGCAACAGAAGCCAAAACATTCCATTGGTATCGTACAAAGTGACTCAGGCTAAGTGAGGTGAAGACTGGCCATGGTCCTTGCAAGGGGATATGATGATCAATTCCCTTAGAACACGGCTCACAAGTTAAAATGCATATATTTAATCAAAGTCATGCTAGAGAAGAAGGATAAACATGGAAATGACATCATCCTCAAGAATCAGTTTTGAGCCATGGGAAAAGTAAGTAGAGAACTGGCAAGGAAAGCACACTGGGGCTCCTACAAAATGATGCAAAGGAGAAGGCAAAAGAAAGTTGGAATAATTAAAACAAGAAGGCAACGATGGAAGTGGAATGAACCCAGCCAGGGGAGCAAGTACTGTTTCCCTGGTGAGGAATTACAATGAGGTGCAGGGCAAAGTGCCAAGCAACCTGTAACCAAAAACACTTCTTGGGTCCTCTAATTCCTCGTCCAAGTATATTACAGCCATTCTTCTCTAGTGCTCTACACTTTGGGAAGGCATTAGCACAGGTGACTTTTGAGCACACAAGTCTCCTGAATTACATGGCAAGAATGCATTTCCAGAGCAAAGTCCTTCCCAGGTCACCAGGATGAATTAGAATTGTTAAGTGATTGGAGAGCCTCCAAAAAATGCACAGCCCAATTGCAGATGTGGACAAAATGTTTTCAGTGCTCTGTCCGGGTCTTCAAGAAATGTGCATACCGACATATATAAACTCCCCAGCCTTATAGTTCAGAGCCAAGGTTGGCAAACTTTTTCTGTAAAGGGCCAGACATTAATAACTCAGGCTTTGTGCTCTAGGCTGTCACTTGTCACAATGATTCAACCCATTACAGGGCACAAGTGGCCACAGACAACGTGTATACAAGTGAGCATGGCTATGTGCCAATTAAACTTTATTTATGGACCCTGAAATCTGAATTGTAATTATCATGTGTCACAAGATATTATTTTTTTCTTATTTTCTTCAATCATCACAAAAAATGTAAAAATCTTTCTTAACTCACAGGCTGTACAAAGAAACAGGCAATGGGCTATACTGAGCCAATAGGATATAGTCTGCCAACTCCTGGGTTAAAGCTTCTGTATCATCCAGAGTCTACATATATGACATCTGTTTCAAATGAATGATGAAGACAACATTTTGAAACATATACAAATATTACAAATCCTGAAGAAGAATGTGGAGGACAGCAATGGGTGTATCTCCACAATGGTGACAAGCACCATACTGTACTGTCCCAGAATCAGACAGGCCTGTCCTTGAGAGTTCACAGCACCACGATCCAGCTGCAAAACCTTGAACAAGTTTTATTTAACCTTGCCCAGCCTTAAATCCTTCCTCTGTAAAAGGGGCATAACAAAGTACCTTCTTGATAGAGTTATCATGAGGATGAAATGAGATCCTGCCTCTAAAAATATTTTGCACAGGACCCAGAATTTCTGCAAAGTAAAGCTGTTTAGTATTAGTATTCTCTGACAATACTCACAAGATAACAGATTGGTTGATTGCAAAACATTTTTCCTGGATCTGAAGGTAAGATTTTTAGAAATCCTGACTCCTAACTTATAAAAGCTAAAACTCCAAATAAAGTAGATATCTAACACAAACTGATAAAATAATAAAAGGGCATCTTAATTTTGCCACAACACCTCAGTTATCCAGTTACCGGGAATCTAGAAACCTCAGATTTCTGTAAAAGTTGTGAGCTCGGGATCCCTAGGTGGCGCAGCGGTTTGGCGCCTGCCTTTGGCCCAGGGCACGATCCTGGAGACCCGGGATCGAATCCCACATCGGGCTCCCGGTGCATGGAGCCTGCTTCTTCTTCTGCCTGTGTCTCTGCCTCTCTCTCTCTCTCTCTCTCTGTGACTATCATAAATAAATAAAAATTAAAAAAAAAAAGTTGTGAGCTCGAACTCATGAAGAAAATGCAGTATCAACAATCATTTACTCACTCAACAAGCATCTCTGAAGAACTCTGCGTGAGAAGAGTTTACAATATCTACTAAAAAAAAACCAAGAAGTCACAAAATAATTTCCACACAATAAACATGACATTATCAGTGTGTGTGCATCAGGGCTCAGGGAGTTGTGAGGGCAAGCAGGGGCTTTGGAAGAAGGAGGAAGAAGACAGAGAATCTGGGTGAGCTGGAGTTCTGCAGGCTCCAAAGATGGCAATGGAACCTTCCAAACAGAAGTAATAGAACAGGTGAAGGAGTGAATGAGTCTGGGGCTGCTAGAGAGTGCCAGCAGAGGGCTGCTAGAAGGGTCTGGGACCATAGGAAAGGTCATCACACACCAAGTTAAGGAATTGAGAGTCTACCCAATGGCTCTGGGGACCCCAGGGGAGCCCTGGAAAGAGAAGGCTAGGTCCCTGATCCCCATGGAGCAGGTGGATGTAGGGAGGATGGAAAGGACAGTGTGAGTGGGAGGAGTATTTAGGAAGTAGTATCTACACAGGACCAGTGACTGAATGTCGATGAGACTGGGAGCAATTAACAAAAGAAGCCATAAAAATAGTCAAGAAGCAGAAAATATGGTAGATTCCAGGAGAGACGATGGCATGGTCTGCTGGTCTACAATCAGTATGTGTGTGTGTGGTCGGGGTGGCAGGGGTTTAATGGATGCCAGCTTCAGATCCAGGAACAGCCAAAGAACAAGAAAAAAGGCAGCAAGGAAAACACACACATATAACACACCTCCCAGGCTTGTGCAGATAGGGGGGAAAGAATGGCCAAGAGCCAAAGCAGCAGGTGGCGCCTTGTTGTAGCAAACGCTCACGGAACGTGTCCCACGTGCTCCTTGGTAGTTCCTGGAAAATCTGCTACAGGAACACTAAAAATGCATATAAATACACAGAGTCAGATAGGCTTTAATTTTTCGCTTTACTTGTTATTTTAAAAATGATGGCAGGACACAAAAATACTGCACACCTTTCCTCCCGACCGCACAGAACAATTTATCAGCCTATGCACTGATTAATTCATTCTTGAAAATCACGTTCATTAAATGGGAAAAAGCAACACACGTAGAAGCCTTCATAATTGCAGAGTTCAAGCCCTCGCTGGAAGATGAGAAAGCTCTGTGAACTTGAGAACACGCCTTCACCTCTCTGGTATATGGATGAGACCCCAAGGCAGACACTCGGATGCAGGGAGGAAGGAGATCCAGGTGCTTTTCATGAGCTGTTTATCTTTTATTTGTTTTTAATTTTATTTATTCACTTGAGGGAGAGCGAGAGTGAGAGAAGGGAGAGTTGGAGACGGAGAGGGAGAAGCAGGCTCCCCAGTGAGCAGGGAGCCTGAGGCAGGGCTCGATCCCAGGACCCTGGGATCATGCCCTGAGCCAAAGGCAGACACTTCACTCACTGAGCCCCTCTCATTTGTTAACATGGTAGAAGCAGCAACTACTTTATCAGGTTGCCGTGAGGATTATGTATTTGTGTCAAGTACCTACTTAGAATCCGTGCAAAAAAACACACTTACTACATGGATATTCCAATGAACAACCTCTGATATTGGTCTCATTATTCCTTAGGGATGAGGGGACCAAACCCAAGGAGAGTTAACTTACTCTCCCCCAAAGTCACACTTCCTGGCAAATACAGGAAACCTACTTCTCCCAACCCCAAATCCCATGCTCTTTGGGTATTCCACGCTACCTGCCCTTTGGCCCTCCCCCTCGTTCAGTTCTCACCAGCAATAAATGGCTGGCAGCTCCACCATTTTGGCACAACCACTATTCAAAGGCAGACTCCCAGCCTCTGCATATCCAAGTTCTTTCTACTAATATCAATATAGACTCAGCCCCTGGAAGTTTAGCTCCCAAAGACTGTAGAATGGAGTGGAATGAAAGGCACATTTAATATACTTGACTTAACAACTCCCCCTCAAGGCAGGGAATGACAAGAAAAGATAAATTCCTTTATTCTCCCCAGTTGCACCCACTCCTACTACTGCTCCTTCAAAATAAAACTGGGCTTCCATCTACTGTCCCCAGGACAGGACTCCACTGCTAAAAAGCAAGATAAATAAAAGAAATTCTTGGCTTTTGCGCTTCCAATGGCCCAAACCCTAGCTATTTATGGCCAAACCATGGGATTTTATATGTCATTTACACTCTGAAATTTCTTCATTAGATGCTAACTGTACAACACCACTCTTGGTCCAGATGTCATCCCCTCATATTGAGAAATTAACCTTAAAGAGATATGACCAGGCAGCCCGGGTGGCTCAGCCGTTTAGCACCGCCTTCCGCCCAGGTTGTGATCCTGGAGACCCAGGATCGAGTCCCACGTTGGGTTCCCTGCATGGAGCCTACTTCTCCCTCTGCTTGTGTCTCTGCTTCTCCCTCTTTCTCACTCTGTGTCTTTCATAAATAAATAAAATCTTAAAAAAAAAAAGGGAGAGGGATGACCATGTGCTTTAGACAACAACTATCTTTTCTTGGAAAAAACACCTGGTTTAAGACATTAATTTGACTAATAGGAATCCAGTATGGATCAAATTCAAAGCTGTTGGTTAACTTTTTTAAAACAAATTTTATGAGTTATAAAAAATTTATTAACATCTGCTTTAAGACACATGACTTTTACTTATGATTTGACGAGAGCACCAAAGAAGGGGTTTTATGTGCCTTAGAATATTCTAGAAACTACCTATTTTTGCATCCTCTTCTTAAAATATTCCTAAATAGGTCACTACAAGCAAAGCACTAGTTCCACCTCATTTCTTGCCAGCGTTTGCATAGTCGTGTGAGGCTGCCCACTCATTTCAAAGCCTGCCTTCTGCTGCTCTGCCCACTCAGCACTGTCGAATTTGTATCATGACTTGACAGCTCTCTGCCCTTACACCTGATCGTTCCTCAGCTCCCATATGATGCCAGCCAAGCTCCTTAGGGGAGCCTAACCCAACAGCACATGGACAAATGCTCAGTTCAGCTCCATCCAATGTGCCTTCCAACAAAGTTTCCAGGAACATTCCTAGACCAAAAGCTAAGAGCCATCTTGTCAGAAACCATGTTTAGCTCCTAAGCAAGCACTGGATAGAACACAGAAGAAGCCAATCAGTGACCTGGAAGGTAAACAACAGAAATTACCCAATCTGAACAAGAGAGAAGAAATAAACTGGGGGAGAGGGGTGGCAAATAAAGAACACAGCTTAGGAACATGTGGGACTATAACAAAAGATCTAACATTCATGTCATCAGGATCCTAAGAGGAGAGAGGAAAGACAGGCAAAAACCAAATAAACAAAAATCACCACACTAGAAGAAATAAGGGCTGATGGGCTGTCTTGGTGGCACAGTCAGTTAAGTGTATGTTTCTTAGGCTTGGCTCAGGTCATGATCTCAGGTTCATGGAATTGAGCCCTGTGTCAGGCTCCACACTCAGTGGGAAGTCTGCTTGAGATTTTGTCTCCCTCCCCCTCTGCCTTCCCCTCCACATGCTCTAATTTCTCTAATAAATAATTCTTTTAAAAATTTAAAAGAAGCCTGAAAATTTCCAAATTTGGCAAAATACATAAACATACAGATTCAAGAAGTTACCTAAAAAAAAAAAAAAAAGAAGAAGAAGCTACCTGAACCCCAAGCAGGATAAACAAAAAAACCCACACCAAAAGAACATGGTCAAACTTCTAAAAACCAAAGAGAAAGAAACTTAAAAGCACTGAGAAAGAAATGATACCTGACATATAGAGGAAAACACCATCCAAATTATAGATTTCTCATCAGAAATCACTGAAGTCAGAGGAAAACAGCACACTATTCAGTGCTAAAAGAAAAGAGTGGTCAACTAGGAATCCTATAACTAGAGGAGGTATGCTTCTGGACTGAAGGGAAAATCAAGATATTCTCAGATGCAAAAAAACTAAGAGAATTTGTTGCCAGCAGATCTATCCTAAGGATTAGGGCTGGAGGAATTTCTCAAAACAGAAAGGAAAGTTTGAAAGAAATAACCCTGAAATATCAGGAAGGAGGGAAGAAAATATATGGTAATTAGTATAGACTCTGCCTCTTGAATTTTCTAAATTATGTTTGATGACGAAAGCAGAATCACTGATGATTAAGTGATGAGGAGAAAATCGTAATCATAGGACACTGATGTGTTTCCAAATATATACAGAGTAAATATTTAACAGAGAGGAAATATTTAACACAATCATATTATAAATGGAGGAGAATAATTGGACATAAAGGGAGATAAATCTACATTTCACTAAGACTGGTAAAATTATGACACTGTAGACTCTGATAAATTATATAGCTAGAATACAATACCTAGAGCAGCCACTGAAAATACTATACAAAAAGATACACTCAAAAACACTATAAAGTTGACCCTTGAACAACACAGGTCTGAACTGAAGGAGTCCACTATATGCAGATTTTTTTTAAGGGTTAACAACAGCCACAAAATGTTTATTCACAACTGTCCACCCCTTGCTCCACCGGACCTAATCAAAGGAGACAGGTGCAGAGGTTGAGCCTGCCGCCCTAACTCAGGGGTGGAAGCAGTCAGCAGCTCCTCTATAGATCCAGAACCAGGCATGGCTGTATGTCATCTAGTATATTGAGGGGGTTGATGGGTCTAGGGGGCTCCCTGGCCCTCTCACCACTGGAGTCCTTTACACACTCAGGCTCCAGGGCTGCCCCAGGGCAGCCACAGAACTCAGAGCCCCCCACCTCCCTCCAGCTATACCATCTTCCCCAAGCCCATACATCCAGGTGTGCCTGTTGCTGCCATTGGTCACAGGCCAGTGTACACCTCCAGGCAGATGGAGCAGCTGTACTGTATCTCCAGGTCTACGTTGCTGCCTGGGGACTACTACTGCTGAGCTGAGACCACCAGGCTGCAAAAGATTAGCATCCTGGGGCCACTGCTACCACCCTGTACCACTCTCCCCCACCTATACACGCTGTTTTCCAACAAATACACATATATACCAAAAATGTATTTTCTCTGCCTTATGATTTCCTAGTAACAATTTCTTTCCTCTGGCTTATTTTATTATAAAACAACAGTGTATAGTACATTTAACATACAAAATATGTGTTAATTAATTATGTGATTAGTAAGGCTTTTGGTCAACAGCAATCTGTCAGTAAGTTAAGTTTTCAGGGAGTCAAACTTATATGTGGATTTTCAACTGCAGGGACACCCCTCATCCCCCTATTGTTCAAGGGTCAACTGTATATTAAATCAAAATGAGTAATGTACAGGAAAGCAGGGAGGAAAACATGAAATAAAACACAGAACAAACGAAAAACAATTAAATGGTATCCTTTAGCCCTAAGGTATAAATAATCACATTAAATGTAAGTGGTCTAAATATCTCAATTAAAAGACAGACTGGCAGACTACATTAAAAAGCATGGCTTAACTGTCTACAAGAAACTTACTTCAAATATTGTAATATAGGCAGATTGAAAGTAAATAGATGAAAAAATATTGTATCATGCAAACATTTAACAAAAGGAAACAGAATTGACTATATTAATATCAGATAAAGAAGACTTCAGGGCAAAGAATATAACCAGAGACAGAGAGTGGCATTCTACAATAACAATGGATTTAAAAATGTAAATTGCGGGGGAGGGGGCACCTGAGTGGCTCAGTGGTTGAGCCTCTGCCATTGGCTCAGGTCATGATCCCAGGGTCCTAGGATCAAGTCCTGCATCAGGCTCCCCTTGGGGAGTCTGCTTCTCCCTCTGTGTATGTCTCTGTCTCTCATGAACAAATAAATAAAATCTTTAAATAAATAAATGGGTAAATCCACCAAGTAGACACAGCAACCCTAAATGTGTATGATCAAATAGTGGGCCTGCAATTTATATAAAGCAAAAACTGATAGCAGTGAAAGAGGAAATAGACAAATGTATAGTTCCATATATGAAGTCTTCTCCCAACAATTAACAGTACTTGAGAGAAAAATCAATAATGATATAAAATAATTCCACACTATTAACCTAATCGATATTTATAGAACATTCCACCCAACAACAACAAATACATGTTATTTTCAAGTACTCACAGAACACATACCAAGATAGACCATATCCTGAGCCAGAAAATAAACCTCAACAAATTTTTTAAAATTGAAATCATGCAGAGTGTGTTCTCTAATGACAATGGAATCAAAATCAATAACAGGAACATAACAGGAAAAATGCCAAGCACTTAGAGACCAAAATGCACAATTCTAAATAATCAATAGATCGAAGGGAAAAACTCAAGGGAAATTAAAAAGTACACTGAACTGAATGAAAATTAAAATACAACATATCAAAATTTGTGAGATAGAACTAACACAGTGCTAAGAGGGAAATATGTAGTACCAATGCATACATTAGGATAGAGGAAAAACCTCAATATCAATGATCTGATTTCCCTTAAGAACATAGAAAAATAAAATAAATAACAAAATAAACTAAAGCAAACAGAAGAAGGAAATAAGGAGCAAAAGTCAATGAAATTGAAAATAGCAAAACGACAGAGAAAATGAAACAAAGACCTGGTTCTTTGAAAAGATCAATAAAACTGACCAACCTCTAGTAAGGCTGACAAAGTAAGAGAGAGAAGACACTAATTACCAATACCAGGAATGAAAGGGGGGGATATTACTATGGACCCTCTGGACAACAAAATTATAATAAAGGAATACTAACTCTCCACACATAAAATTGATAACCTAAATGAGATAGACCAATTCCACAAAAAGTACAAACTAATAAAATTCCCAAATGAGAAACTACTTTTAATGATTTTACTTTTAAGTAAACTCTACATGCAACATGGGACTTGAACCCACAACCCCAAGCACCGGTCAAATGAGAAACTTTTAATAACATATCGTTTCACTAAAAAAAATTCTACTAAATGTCTAAAAAACAATTAGGACCAATTGTATACAATCTCCTACAGAAAACAGAATAAGAGAGAACACCTCCCAATTCATTTCATTAAGGCAGTATTATCTAACACCAAAGCTACACAGGTAGGGTTGCTTGGCTGGTTCAATTAGTAGAGAATGCAATCCTTGACCTTAGGGTCATAAGTTCAAGCCCCATGTGGGCAGAGGCTAGTTAAATAAATAATAAATAAATCCCTACAAAGTACCAAAAAATAGCAATATTCCTCAGACACAAAAATATTCATGAAAAATACAGACACAAAAAAATCCATGCAAAATATTAGCAAATAAATTCTTCTATTCCTATAAATTTATTCTATATATTTAAAAGAAATATACACAATGACCAGGTGCATTTTATTCCAAGGATGCAAAGTTGGTTCAATTTTCAAAAATCAATTAATGGAGTCCATATTAATAAACTAATGAAAAACTACATGATCAAATCAACTGATACAGAAAAGCATCTGACAAAATTCAACACCCATTCATGATAAAAGAAAATACTCAGAGAAGTAGAAATAGAAAGGAACTTCCCCAATGTGATAAAGAACATCTGCAAAAACCCTACATCTAACACTGCACTTGACAGTGAAAGACTAAATGGTTTCCCCTAGGTTGGGGAACAAGGTAAGGATTCCATTTGCACCACATTTATTCAAATAATGCTGAAGATTCCAGTTAGTGTAATAAAACAAGAAAAGGAAATAAAAGGTATATAGATTAGAAAGGAAGAAATACTACTGTAAATTTACAAGAGTAAATCACATGGAGGGTACGTCCACTGTCTAGAAGACTCAACAAGGGAAAATGTCAGTGCTCCCCAAACTGATACACAGATGTACTGCAACTGCTATCAAAGTTTCAGAAACGTGTTTTTGTAGATGTAGAAAAGATTATTCTAGGGATCCCTGGGTGGCGCAGCGGTTTGGCGCCTGCCTTTGGCCCAGGGCGCGATCCTGGAGACCCGGGATCGAATCCCACATCGGGCTCCCGGTGCATGGAGCCTGCTTCTCCCTCTGCCTGTGTCTCTGCCTCTCTCTCTCTCTCTGTGACTGTCATGAATAAATAAAAATAAAATCTTTAAAAAAAAAAAAAAGAAAAGATTATTCTAAAATTGAGACAAAGACACTAGAATAGCTTAAAACAATTTTGAAAAAGACTAGTGTGGAAAGAATCAATCTACCTGGTTTCAAGACTCACCATGTAGCTACAGTGATCAAGATGGGATTATGTTGGCAAAGGAATGGACAAATACACATAGATTAATGGGAGAAAAAAAAAGAGAAGACATGAATATGCTCACACGACTATGCCTAAGTGATTTTAACAAAGGTACAAAAGCAATTCAGTGGGTTTTCAACAAGTGTTGAATCTGGGTATCTGGTATCCATGGTGGATATCTATGGGCAAAAAAATGATCTCTGGTCCAAATCTCATGCCTTATTTTAAAAATTAACTCAAAATGGATTGCAGATTTAAATGTAAAACCTAAAACTAGAAAACTTTTTAGAAAAAAGCAGAAAAAATCCTCAGGATCCAGGGCTAGGCAGAGTTCTTTTTTTTTTTTTTTTTTTTTCTAGGCAGAGTTCTTAGATAACAAAAGCATGATCCAAAAAGAAGAAAATTCTCATATAGGACTTCATCAAAATTAAAAACTTCTGCTCTGCAAAAGACCAGGTTAAGAGGATAAAAAGACAAGCTACAGACTAGAAGAAAACACTTGGAAACCACACGTCCAACAAAAGACTAGTATCGAGAAAATACAAAGAATGCACAATTTTAAAAACTGTACTAAAAATGAGCTAAAGATATGAACAGACATTTCATGGAAAAGGAGATACAGAAAGCCAGTACGCTAAGCACATGAAAAGTTGTTAGCAGTTAGAGAAATACAAATTAAAACCACAAGGAAATTAAAAATAAATAAAATAGTAACAGTAAATACTGAGGAGGATGAGAAAGGATTGGAACCCTCACACATTTCTGAGAGGAATGTACAATGGTAAAGCCACTCTGGAAAACTGAGACAGTTTCTTAAAATACTAATCATTTAACTACCATTAGATCCAACAATTATACTCCTGGGCATTTATCCTAGAAAAATGCAAACTTAGGTTCACATTAAAACCTGTACATCAGGGCACTTGGGTGGCTCAGTGGTTGAGCATCTCCCTTTGGCTCAGGTCATGATCCCTGGGGCCTAGGATCGAGTCCCGCATCAGGTTCCCCGCAGGGAGCCTGCTTCTCCCCCTGCCTGTGTCTCTGCCTCTCTCTGTGTCTCTCATGAATAAAATCAGTCAGTCAATCAATCAATCCTGTACATATATATTTACAGTAGCTACATTCGTAATAGCCCCAACCTGGAAACAATCCCCATGTCCCTCAACAGGTAAGTGCTTAAACTGTGGGATGTCCACCCCATGGAATACTGCTGATACACACCATGACCTAGATGAATCTCTATAGTATCATATAGAGATAAAAACCAATCCCAAAAGGTTATAGACCATATGGTTCCACTTATTCAACACCTTCAAAATGAAAAAATTAAAGAGAAGCAAACAAATTAATGGTTGCCAGCAGTTAAGAGGGAGAGGGAGCAGGAGGGAAGTAGGTGTGGCCATCACCTTCCGCAGCTGATGGATGCCTACTGTAAACTGACTGTATCAGTGGTAAGTATCTTGGTTGCCATCACGTACTACAGTTTTGCAAAATGTTACCACTGAGGGAAACAAACCATGTAAAGGGTACAGGGATCTGTATTATTTCTCAAAATTGCTGGTTAATCCAAAACTACCTCAATACAAAATTTAACTTAAAAATACATGGGGTCATAAAGGAAACCAACAATACTGAATACACTTGTCAAAATATTAAGATATCTGTGACATGGTTTTCAAAACACCTGGGTAATGTGATAGTGAAGGCGTATGTCTATTTGCATTGGGTGGTCAGGGAAAACTTCTCTGATGAGGCACTCTGAAAATTCTGTGCTGCACTCTAAAAGAAAAGGAGGAGACACCCCGCAATGATCAAGAGGAAAGGCATGGCAGGTTGAGGGAACAGCTACCACAAAAGCCCCAAGACAAGAAGACCTTAGCCCAGTAAGGGAACGAGAGGTCAGTGCATCTGATCACCAGCAGGAGGGGGAGGAGAAGGCCCAGTGATGTGTGGTTTCCCATGCCAGGGGAGGAGGAAGTCTGGTTTGTATTCTAAATGCAACTGGAAGCCACTGAAGAATTCAAGACTTGCAAGCAGAAGAATGATATGGTCTGAGGCACATTTTAAAAAGAGCATAGTGAGCACTCTAAGTGGATGGTAGCACTCGGAATAAAGGTCTGGGAACGGGGCAGGAGGCTGCTGCAGCCGTCCAGGCAAGGGGAGCCCATGGCCAGGACCAGGAGGAGCATGGCAGCAGAGATAAGAGAAAGATGAACACATTTGCAGTTTATTTTGAAAACAGAACCAGGAAGAAGGACTCTCTGATGAACTTCCTTTCCAATGAGGGAGAGAAAAAATATCAAAGATGAATCCTGGGTTTTGTTTTGTTTTCATTGAGCAGCTGAGCACACAGTCAGTGTGATTTACAGAGACAGAGACCACCAGCAGAAGAACATGTTGGGGTGGAGAAAATGAAGAGTTCAAGTTTGGAAATCTTAAGTTTGAGAGCCTTTTAAATATCCAAGGGGAGAGGTGCCTTTTGAGTTTGCAGGAGTTTGTATTCAGAAGGAACACCTGGACTAGAAATACAATTTACAGGGCACCTAGGCGGCTCAGTGGTTGAGCTTCTGCCTTTGGGTTAGGTTGTGACCTGGGGTCTTGGGATCAAGTTCCACATCAGGCTCCCCACAGGGAGCCTGCTTCACCCTCTGCCTATGTCTCTACGTCTTTCTGTGTCTCTCATGAATAAATAAATAAATCTTAAAAAAAAATAAATAAATACAATTTACAAAGTAATCAAAGTATAGATTGTCTATACATCAGTGAGGCTGGATGAGAAACCTTGGTGGGGGCAGAGGCTGAGAAAGGGGGAGGTACCCAAGCCAGAGCCTTGGGGCACTCCAGGATGTCCTTGGGAAACGATGGGGACCAGGGTGGTCAGAAGGAGCAATAAAGGAGACCAAGAAGGTGAGGCCAGGGGAAAACCCAGTGAGTATAGGAGTTGTGGGCAGAGTACAGTCCACAGGGTCACAGGCTGCTGAGAGTCAGGTGGGGAAGCGACCCCAAGGTGTGGCAGCTGGGGGGCGGAGGCTCACTTGAGACCTAGGCCTCAGGGTGCTGGTGAAGACAGCTGGCAGGAACCAGCTGAGAAAGAGATGAGAAAGTAGAGATGCGGCAATAGACAATGTTTTCAATACACTTTGCTGGGAAGGAGAGAGAGAAAATAGGATGGGGTGAAGCAGGATCTCAGACCAAGGAAGGACTTTTCCATATGGGAATGAGAGGGATGGGGTGTGAAGCCCAGTGGGGAGGCAGTGTGCAGTGTGCAGTGTCCTTGTTTGTCCTTCCAGGACAAAGAGAGTAGCACCCACTCATTAACTGGCAGATCCTTCTCAGCTGTGGAATCGTGGAAGAAACGACAGGGATGTGGGTGAGAAATACGGCTTAGCCATCAGGCTCAGGAGGGAGTACCCAAGGCATGAGGCCTGGAGGAGCAGTAGCTTCTGCCACTGATGGATGCTCTGAGCAGGCAAAGCAAGCCCTTAGAGGCATCAGTGTTTGAGAAAGATTTATCCAGTGCCGAAGGAAAGTCACCACCATCCAATGGATTAGAAAGAGAGCCAGAAAGAACAATCCCAGGCTCACAGAGGTCACTGCCATCGGTGCTGTGGTGACAACATGTGTACATGACCCTGCGAACTGCAAGGCAAGAGGAAAGGCATTTCATGGAACCCCAACAGTTAGCAATGCAACAGTCCCTTCCTGATCCCATCCCCAGCTGCCCCCAGACCCTTGCCCCAACTCAACACCTTCCCAGATTTCCACCGAAATGCAAAATCCAACTACCCACATTTTGCTGGTATAGAACCTCCAGAAATATGTTTGCCTATTATTTAACCAATACGGTAGTATATCAGTCCTATTGACTGGCAGTTTAATTTCCTAGGTGAAAGAATGCTCCCCCAAATACACATGATCTCCCCCCCCCCCACACTTAACTTTGGGTAACATCATTTACATTCAATTTGTTACTAAAGCTAAAAAATTAATCTGAAAAAAACAGCCAAAAAAAAAAAAAACCCTGCTTTCAAACGCCTTTTAAAATCAAATTCCAAGTGAGTGGCACCCTGTTACATTTACTTTAGGGGATAAAAAAAAGTCATCAGACTTAAGAAATGTTTTGATTATGTATTTTTTATGTATTTTATGTATTTATGTATGGATTTATGGATTTTATCTATTTATTCATGAGAGACACAGAGAGAGAGGCAGAGACACAGGCAGAGAGAGAAACAGGCTCCATGCAGGGAGCCCCATGCGGGACTCGATCCCAAGACCTTGGGATCACGACCTGGGCCAAAGGCAGAACACTCAACCACTGAGCCACCCAGGCACCCCATGTTTGGATTATACTGTTTAAAGATAATAATCAGTTTGGCTTGGACATCTATTCTAGCACACTGACTTAAATTTTTTTTAAAAAATACAAAGATTTATAGATGAATTTATGAAGCAATCTACGTGGCAAGAAGCAAGACTGTTTAAGTATCATGTATTTTCTGACGCATCTAAGAGAAAAAAAATAAATCATTATGGATTTTGTAAAGTGCAGTTTTATCTTTCTCTCTAACAAGACAGTGAAACAAGAGACATTCAGTGCCTCCCTAGGGATTCTCATAATTTACAAAGACTATCCTTCTCTGAAGTGTTTACCCATAAATGGCCAGCATGTGCAGTGGGTTGTCACAGGAAAAATGTCTAGGCCTCTTATGACTGCTCATCATTTCTCTGGTTAATGCATTAAAAGAGAAGGGTGGGGGAGTTACCCCCCACAAAAAAAAGCTGTGTTAGATTCCCACATTCCCTATTGTTGCTGGGTCACAGGACAAAGGTTAAAGAGCACTACTACATAAGGCAAAAAGAAATAAATTTAACATGAAACCTCCAAGGGTCACCACCATCCAGGGTTATCGCCATATGGTTAATTTGGAGACAGAAGAAGAAAAAGAGGAAATATGAACTCTTCCCTAGACTTCTCAGGGCTGAGGAACACATATCCTGGAAGTTCAAAGAGAAAGAATATGGCTATTCGCACAGAGTCCAGGTCAGAGGAAGTCCAGGTGCGGCCTGAACATCCTGTACCAATAGTGACCATTGTCAAGAAAACCACTATGAATTATGCATTATTAAGCATAATTAATGCAAATCAAAGAGTGGTAACAGTAATGTAATTACTCTACATTTTTATTAATCAAGTACCACGTTTGATAAGAAACCACAAGGCCATCTTGAACCCCTTTGTATTTATCTCTAATATAATAATTCAAGCTCTATCCCTTCCAGTAGGAGGATAAACTTAAAAATCCTTTCAAGAGGGAAAAAAAAAAGTAGTTATGAACAAGGGACACTTAGGTTCTAAGTTCCAATGCTGAAGAAGAGAATTAACTACATTTTGTGATCAACTCCACGAGTGCTCTTGTCATTTTACTTTATTTCTCCCTCTTTTCTATTGATCTCCATATGCTGCAAAATGAGGCATAATCTCTGGGGTTTACAGTTTTTCGTTCTCTGTACAGTAAGGGGATTTGTTTCCCACCCCCTGAGAGATAAGTGAGGTACCAAGAAAGAGGAGGTTATGAGTTATTTTACCTTGTCTATTGTGGAGAAAAATCATCTTCGGTCACCATGGTCCTATAGTTCCCTTATTTGTAAAAGATCCACTTTATCCTTTCTCTGAAATACTCTAAGTAAATTAAGAATTTCAGAATTGGGGGGCACCTGGGCGGCTCAATGGTTGAGTATCTAGCTTTGGTTCAGGTTGTGATCCCAGGGTCCTGGGATCAAGTCCCACATCTGGCTCCTCACAGGGAGCCTGCTTCTCCCTCTGCCTACGTCTCTGCCTCTCTCTGTGTGTCTCTCATGAATAAATAAAAATCTTTTTAAAAAAATTTTTAAAGGAATTTCAAAACTTGGAGGTACATACTGTGATATAATCCACACAACATACAATTCACCCATAAAGGTGAATTCCATGGTTTTCGGAATATTCACAGAGTTGTGCAAGCATCACTACAATCAGTTTTAAAACAGAGAGAGACATCGCTTCCAAATCCTCTAATCCAAGATACAGACAAAACTAAGGTTTAGAGGGGGTAAGTCAGGTTCCCAAGGTCACAGACCTGGTCAGTGGCACAACCACTGGGAATTATCGAGCCGCTGACATCATCTGGGACTCCCTTTCCCCTGCTCTGGAAAGTTCTATGTGAATTAAAACCTCCTGTTAAAATGTTGTCTGAGAAGAACGTCTGGCATTTTTTACTGTCATGCTCCCTTTTATATTAAACCCAGTCTAACTCTTCCACCAAATCTGTCCCATGGCCAGATTTCTTAGACAGACTTCTAGAACAGATAAAAAACTTATCTACTGGATACTTTGACGGAAAAAAAACGTGGTTTGTAAACTGCAGAGAGAATCTGTGATTCCTTCTTTTCCAATAAATGCACAAAAGATTTCAGCTCATGCAACAAATGTCTAAATTAAACCTACTCTCGCTTTCTTTTTTAATGGACTGATGGTGGTTAAACTAAAGGACCTCATCACTAGTGTGACACTTCTCCGATGCCAATACCTTCCTAAGATCTCAACCATTCATGCTTGCTAGTGTTCAGAAACTAACATGAATCACCCTAGAGCTTTTATCTCCATCATCTCTGAGATGTGCTCCTATGAAGTCCTTACCAAATAAACGAAAATCTTCAAAACAGGTCAGTTCCTTGCCAGGAAGGAAGGCCCTCCTAGTTCCTCCTAAGGAAGGCCATGTAACAAGCACAGCCAGCAGTTACTCTGGCACTGCCCTAACCACAGCGGCAACCAGCCTCCTGGCGGCCCAAGCCGAGAGCATGCTCTGGTTCTGAGCTCACAGCAGCACTGCTCCTGCCTTTAAATGCGCCCCCCCCCCACCCCATTTCCATGACACTCCTCTCTCCTGCATCTATCAGTTCTTTCCTTCCTGTGCTCCTCCACCCCAAAAGTTTCCTTTATTCAATAAATATTTATTGAGTGGACACTGCTTATCAAGTACTGGGCTGAACACTGTCCCTAAATGTGGCTGCTCCCTAGAGTCTGTATTTAGCTCCTTGTGCATTTTCTGACTTTCTTGCACTTACATTTTTTAATGTCCACTTAGGGCTTAAATCCCAAAAAGTCTGTAGTTCCAGTCTTGGCCTCAATCCCTGAGCCCCAGATCTGGGCATGCACCTGCCCCAAGGCCAGTGATAACTGAATGGCCCCAGACCATTCAAAGGGCCCAAGGCCAGCGAGGAGTACGCCCAGCCGGCCCCTCCTCCAGGACTCCTCATCACCCTGAATAGCACCACTGTCCGCCCAGTGTCCCCAATCAGAATCTGGGCATCACCCAGTTTCTTCATGGAAGGGGTGTGAGTGAGGGAACAGCGGTGCCCTCAGCCTGAAACTGAGGCTAGAAGAAGAGAATCCTCTAATTTCAGCTGCTTACCAATCTGTGGGAGAAGCAGGATAAGATCTCATTAATGCGGATTCTGAATGAAATCTGTCCACCTTGGTGCTAGCCAAATTGGGGGGCTGGGGCGGGGGCGGGGGGGGGGGCGGAGGACGAGACAGAGCAACAGATCCCGGGGTGCAGGTGTGGGATAGGTTCTACAATGCGAGCTATGCCATGGCCGGAAGAGACTGCAATCTCGGAATACAAATTTGCTTGTCAACACACACACTCACGCACACACAGCAATTTCATGCCTCCCTTCCTGTTTTCCTGTTTTCCCGGTTTCCCCCACTCGGAACGCCCTTCCCCCTTCCCTGCCACCTCCCCCGCCACCACCACCATCCCTGCTCCTACTTAATTCCCAAACGCCGCGTCTCCTCCTCCGGGAAGCTTTCCCGGACGCCCCCATCGGGCTGTCTGCCCGCTCCGCGCGTGGAGGTGCGTCTACCACTGTTTGTTTACGGGTCTGCCGGCGTCTGCGAGCCAGACCGCGGCCCCCCGGGAGCAGGAGCCCGGCCGGCGGCGCCAGGACGGCGCGCAGGCGAGGCACCGCCACGGGGAGCCCCCTCCAGGCGCGCGCGGGCCCGACCTCCGCACCCGCCGCGAGGCCGCAGGATGCGCCCCGGGGGGCTGCCGAGCGCAGGTCCGGGGGGCGGCGCCGAGCGCAGCGCGCAGGCCTCCGCACGCCCCTCTCCCGCGCGAGCCCCCGCCGCCCCCGCCGCCGCCGCCCCCGCCCCGGCCCTCGGGCGCCCGCCGAGTGACAGCGCTCGGGGCACGGCCGGCCCGGGGCCGCGGGGCCCTCCCCGGCACCTCTGCGTCCCGGGAGGGGCCCCTCGGGTCGCCGGAGGCCTCGAGCCTCGGGGGACCGCGGCCGCCCGGTCGCCCCCGCCGACCTCCCCCGGGCCCCCCTACCTGGCTGGCTTTGTGGAACTGCTTCTTCAGCCCCGCCACCGACATCGCGGCTGCGCCCGGCCCGCGCTGGGGGTCTCCGGGCTCCGCGGGGCCGCGCGGCCGCGACGCGCTGGGGGAGCGGGCGCCTGGCCGGTCCCCGCGCGGCTGGGCTCCGCCGGGCCCGCCTCCCACGGCCAGGGCCACGGCCACCGCCGCTGTCACACTCGCACACACGCGCGCACGCAGATGGCAACACCGCGTTCCGGGGCCCCTGCGCAGCCCATTGGCCGGGCGGCGGCGGTATGCAAATGAGGCCGCCGGGGCCGCCCACGCCTCATTGTTGCGTGGAGACCCGGGCGGCGGGGCGGCGGGGCGGCGTGGGGAGCCCCCGGGTGTGGGTCGGGGCGGGCCCACGCAGGGCTGCCTGCGGGCGGGGGCTGCGGCACGGCCACGCGCGGGGAGGGAGGGCGCACCTCTCCTGCTTCTGGGACTCGGTGCGAAACCTGCCCTTGCTCGCCCGCAGCGTGCCTCCCCCAGGCGCAGTTTGGGTGGGGGTCCGTTTTCAGGCAGGGACGCTCCCCAAGTCCGCCTAGAGGTACAGAAACCCGACCGGACGGGGATGGGGGGTGGGGGGGACCTGCGGGAGGAGGGCGGCGGGGTAGTTTCTCCTCACCCTGTGCGGTGCCCCGGCGCACCGGGTGCACATGACTGTGGCCTTCCAGGAGAACCAGCAGTTAACCGGTAATTTGCTGATGGATGCAGTGCTCGCTAAGCGCAGGGGTCTCCAAGGAGCTGTGAACCCCGTGCTCCCCACCCCGGAGGAACCACCACGCGCGGGACCCCGCCCCCTCGGTAATTCCTACCAGTTGCATCGGTTACGGAGTCATTTTGCACACTGAGGCCCATCCCGGGGCCTGGAGCATACTGTGCATCCTTGTGCCAGAGCTGCCCCTCACCAGGTCAGCATCTGCACAGAACCCTGCCTCCAGAGGTCCCGAGACCTGCAGCCCACTCTGGGCGCGCTTAACACTGGAGAAACAAACATCCTCTTCCTCCAGGCTCCACCTGAGAGAAAGAGGCTCCTCTTCTCTGAGCCCTCAGCAAGACCCATCTGGGATGACCAGGAGCCATGGTTTACCCAACACTTTTGCTTTTACACCTGCTGTTCCCTGGCGTCCACTTTTGGCATCCTGCGTTTCCCCAGGAAAAAGCCCTTTGCCATTAGCTCTTGATTCCCTTATCCCTGACTTCATCCCAGGAAGGATTTGTGGTAACTACACCTTCCTGTGCTTCTTTCCTCCCTTGCCTTTAGAGGCTGTGGACAGGAGTGAGCAGAAGCATTCTTTCTGTGGTGTTGGAGAAGGTGAAGTGAGTGAGGTGAGGAGATAGAGGTGACATCCCAAGGATTAATTAATGTAGTTTAAGGGAGTGCCATGGGCTTGACTGGCCAACAGGTGGCTGATACCAGCCACAGATAACTGGAATGTGTGAGGGTGGGGATCACTGGATCAGAATAGCATAACAAGGTGGCCCGTCCACACAACAGGCTGAATCCCACTCAACCAAAGGCTCCCCTCCAAGGGAACCACTACACTGAGGGCAGCTGGCCACAGGGATTACTGTCAGGGTCCCCTTTTCCTGGGCTGGTCCAGGACTGCCTGAAACATGCTCATCTGCCTTCCTTCTCCATGTCAGAATTGCTTAAATAACACAGATTTGGAGAATTTGCACCTAAACTAATCCAGCTCTGTGCCCTTTGGGAAAAGAGTGACATATAAAAAAAAAACAAAAAACAAAAAACAAAACCTTCTTGGCATTTCTTCCATGGTTGATAATATACTGAAGTTTCCTAATCCAGTTAACTTTGGTAATTTCTCTTATTCAGGCATGAAGTGGTACACTGTATCTCATTTTTAAACTTAATAATTTTTCATGCACATTTTTTCCTTTGTAAAGCTATTTGTGGCCTTAATTTTTCAGTGATTAGACTCATGAGAAGGTTTACCAGTTTTATTGGTCTTTTGAAAGGGTTCTTGACTTTATTCATCATGGCCATAGATTTTTTTTTCTATCGTTAATTTCTTTCTTTATTATACATTGTTTCCTTCTGTTTTGCTCAGGAGATTGAAGTTGTTAACAAAAGAAACTGGCCCTGGTTAATGTAAGCTGAAAAAGAATGTATTGGAGAAGGGTATCAGGTGGCCCAGAGATTTGGAGAGCCATAGGGGACCACATGGGGGAGTAAGCAGGAATGGGAATCTCAGTGGTCACATCCGCAGCGTGTCCAGGGGCAGCCCTTTGGGATGTGCTGACTTGGCCTTGAAAGCTGGCTGTGGCTACCAGAATGAATGCTAAACTATTCCCTGCTTCCTTCAGGCTCACGCTAGATTGAGAGTTCCAGGGGGGCAGCATCTGATTGGCTAAATCTAGATGATATGCCCAGGCTCTAGATGTCTAAGATCCACACCATGGTGGATCTCCCTAATATAGGAAGCAGCTTCAGAGACTAGGCAGCAAAGAAAATTATCTAAGAACAACAGCAACACAAATGCCCACTAACCTTTATTTGGGGACTCCTTAATCTCTTCCATAGAATATGTGGCTTATATGTTTTTATTCTTTTATGTTTTATAATCAACACATATAAAGCTATAAATTTTCTTCTGAGTACGGCTTTGGCTTCACACCTTGTTTTCATTATGTGATACAGTTCTTCTGATTGTTTTCTAAATAAACTTGGGATTGCAGTTTTAATGCCCTGTTTGATCTAAATGTTTTTAATATTTTCTATGTGGTTTGATTTCTTATATTCATTGTATGGGAAATTCTAGACTTGTACTATTGCCAAATAGCAGGCCCTAAGGTTTTTTTCATAGCCTACTATGTTACATTTTACAAATGTACTGTAGAGTTTTGAAATAATGTGTGTTCTGTTTCTATGGGACAGTTTTTCTCTTTATCCACCATGGAAGCACATGTTCCACTGAAAGTCCTAGCTCAGAGTGAGATTTCAAACTCAAGCTAGCTAGAGCCACATTGGCCAGTTCAAGGTTTGCTCTGTATGTCAACACCCACCATCCCCCAAGCTCTTCAGTCTGTTTAGGGAGGAGCATACAAATGTCTTGGGCCATTTGACAGTTGCCTACATGAGAAGAAATCAGTAGGAGAGCCTTGAGGCACACATAAGTGTTATTCTAAACTAAAGAATCTTTGGGCATTTGGGGTCTTCACAGGACAATGACAAGAGGGATGCCATGGTTGTCTTTGGCACTCTGGATAGATGGCCCACGTTCTGGCAGAGGTTTGGGTGTTCTCCTGTTCATTTCTTTGTGGTCCTTGGCTCTCCTGACACCTTTACCTTCCCTGATGCAGAGTGCTATTCGAGTAGAGTATGCACTGACATTTCTCTGTCTTGTGCTTAGGCCAGCTCTTGAGTCTAGTATGTGCAGTCTTTGTGTCTGGTCCTGTGGTGAATGACTCATATCTCCCTGTGTGGGTGGGAGCAGGAGAGCCTGGGTAGGGGTGGAGGGGGAGGGAAGCATACTGATTAATGTCTAAAACAGGATGACATACCTCATTATGTATCTCATAAATCAAGTCTTCTGGACTTATCCTTCAAATGCTCTGTATCCTGATTTTTTTCCCTTCAATTAGGAAAGACTGAGAGGGACAGTCTATAGTCTCTTGCTCTGATTATGATATGTTGTTTGTGCCTTATGTTTGGGAGTTGAGCTGTAAAGGTTTTTCAGTGCTGTGGTATTCTGCTTATAACTGTTGTATCTTCTTGTGGTTTGGAATTTTATCCATAGAAGGTAACCTATTTTGTCCTGTTTATGGCTTTTTTTTTTTTATTTTATTTATGATAGTCACAGAGAGAGAGAGAGAGGCAGAGACACAGGCAGAGGGAGAAGCAGGCTCCATGCACCGGGAGCCCGATGTGGGATTCGATCCCGGGTCTCCGGGATCGCGCCCTGGACCAAAGGCAGGCGCCAAACCGCTGCGCCACCCAGGGATCCCTGTTTATGGCTTTTTGCTTCTATTTTTACTTTGTCACATATCAATTTTTATATCCCTATTTATTGTTTATATGCATTTCATATGTTTTAACTGTTCTTTTTTTTGGTCCCTTTTGTCTAGCTTTATAGAGACATAATTGATAATAGGACATTGTGTAATTTTAATGTGTAAACCTGTGATGATTTGATACATGTATATATTGTCAAATGATCACCACAGTGAGGTTAAGTAACACTTCCATCTCCTCATATAATTATCTTTTTTTTAAATGGTGAGAATATTGAAAATCTGCTCTCTTGGCAGCTTTCAAGTATGGGTCCTTTACTTTTGACCTTTCAGTTTGCTTCAGGCACGTGTTCTATAAACAATAAAATTTAATTTTGTTTTGGGGCCAAAACAAGTCTTTGCCTTTTGTGAGAGAGATTTAAAGCATTCACATTTCTTATGAAAAGAGTATATTTGATCTTGGTTTTGTCATGTTATGGCATGTTATCTAGGGTTTTTTTTTTTTTATTCCTTCAAATAGTTCCTTCTGTCACTAGTATCTAATTGTTTACTCAGATTTTTCTTTACTTCTTTTTTCCCTTTGCTTTTGGAAATTATATGCCCAATTTTTACTCAACCACTGGTTACCATTGTTCTGTGAAATACATGAACCTCTATTCTCTGTCAACATCAATAATTAAACATTATATGGAAGCCATAGCATGACTAGCACAAGCCATGGCCAGCGCACATAAACTAAGTCTTCCTGTCCTTCCTTCAGCTTAGACCAGCTCATGCTCTGGCCCCAGCCACCCAAGAAGTCTACAGCAAAGACCAGAGTCCAGTTTCCTTCCTGGGAAGCAAAATATGAACGAGTGGGCAACCCAGGTGGCTCAGCGGCTTAGCGCCGCCTTCAGCCCAGGGCATGATCCTGGAGTCCCGGGATCGAGTCTCATGTCAGGCTCCCTACATGGAGCCTGCTTCTCCCTCTGCCTGTGTCTCTGCCTCTCTCTCTCTCTCTCTCTCATTCAGTGTGCTTCTCATTAATAAATAAATAAAATCTTTAAAAAAAAATATCAACCAGTGGCTGCAAAGTATGGGTTTTAAGTTAGGGAGGCACAGATGAGGAGAAGACAATTTGAACAGAAATTTTGAAATAAAGGAATAGTAAAATTATTTTAAGTTCAAAATAACTGTTTTCATAAGTATGTATTTCCCATTATATAATAACACTTAAAGAAAATGTGGAAACTGTTGGAAAGTAAAAAGGAAAATTTACCTTTGCAATCACTGTCGAAACAACTGCTCTTAGTATTTTGGCATGTTTTTCTTTAATAGTCTATTTCCTATGCAAAATTTAAACATACTGTCACAACTGTACAAACTACTTTATTTTCTTTGTTCTCTTAATTACATGAGCATTTTATATTTGGTCTAGTCTTCACACATCATTTTCATGACAACTTAATAACCCATTATATAGACATCATTAAATTTAATTATTTTCTATTGTTACTCAATTTAAAAGTTTTTTCCCCAAATTGTTCATGGTTTAAATAATGCTACATTAAACATATTTTTCCATATTAAGGTTTCTTTCTGTATTTAGCAATAGTTCCTTAGAATAGATTCCCAGATGTAAAATTAGTGCATGAAAGATTGGAACAGTTCCTTTTTTTTTTTTTTTTTTGATTGGAACAGTTCTAAGTGCAAATTGATATATATTGCTCCCTAATCTGTGGTCATTAGAGGAAAGTCTTGTCAAAAAAAAGGGGGGAGAGGACAAAGTAACATGGACTTATATGTTCCATTTGCTGTGAATTTTATGTCATTAAACATGTGGACTGATACAAGGTCCAAATTGCAGTTCTAGGCAGATCATGAAGACCTAAGTTCAAATCATGGTGTCTTAGATAATCCTAAGGTGCTAGGTTGACCATGACCTCTCAATTTCCAGCTTTGTCTCTCTCTTTTTCCCTAAAGAAAACTCTCACACAGGGGCACCTGGGTGGCTCAGTCCATTAAGCAGGTGGCTTGGGCTCAGGTCATGATCTCAGGGTCCTGGGATGGAGACCTGTATTGGGCTCCCTGCTCAGCGGTGAGTCTGCTTCTCCCTCTCCTGCTTGCCCCACTTGTACTCTCTCTCTTTCTCTCTCTCAAATAAATAAAATCTTAAAAATAAATAAAAAGCTCTCACTCAGGCGCCCTTCAGGAGAGTCACCCTCAATTACTCATGGATGCAAGCATGTGGCTCTCCACCACATTTGTGCAATAGGCCACGTATTTGGACAAACTAGACCTAGAAGTGCCCTTCCCCTCATTTTACTATCCCCACATACCTGGCTACAACAGGAAGTTGAGAGCATGGATACTGTTTTGCTTTTCTTGTAACTTCATAGGCCTTTTATTTTGTACATCTGGGAAAGATATGTGCCCATCGATGAGGTAACAGAGCAGACATGATGAATCCCAGATGCTGAACATGGCAGTTTGCCTTGAACTTGCAAGATCACAACTGAGGACAAATGTATAGATTTTCTTCACTTATTGTTTTTGCGTGAAGCTAACAGAAAATCAATTGATCAGTTCAAGAAGAGGCCAGGGAAATCTTTTCATTTTAAAATATAGAGGGAGAAAAAAAAAACCTGAAGTGTGTTGATTTATGCAAAAATGAAATTGGGTGAAGGGCACCATCTCAACAGTGAAAGCAAATATAATTAAGTAGTGAATCAATGCATATCAGAGTTATCAACATTACCCCATTATTTTGGCCTCTGTACACAGGCAGCTAGCATTCTGGATCATGCTGTTATTCTAATTAGCCTTTGTTAATTACATAGGTGCCATTTTCATGCTCACACTTACCCCCAGAGGAAGACTCTTTCCCTTGTAATAAATGGATGCTCACTTTGTTCTGGGGGTGGGGCTTGTGAGTGGTGGCTGCAACTTTTGTAAGCTACTGCTGACACCTTGTGGTGCTCCTGAGAAGTGACAGAGGTCAGCCTTCAGCAGTTTAGACCGCGCTTCCTTACAGGTCTTTTACTTATATGTCAAAGCTTTTAAAAAGCACCCTTGTACCTCTGGCCATGTCACAGCCGCTCATCTGGGTGGTGTGAAGATTGCCTTGAGATCCCGGAGCACATCTGGGACTTCAGCTAATGAGTCCTCTTCTGGTTCTTACTGTATGAATCTAAATAAGGTCTCTTCCATCACTATTGCCTTAGCCAGAGAGGTATGAGAACAAATAGGTCAGGGTGTCATGGTTCCAAAGGAGCAATGTCAAGAAAGAAGAGATGGCCATTAGAGCCAGCAGTCACCGTAGCAGCCCATTGCATCCCAATTCCATTACTATCTGTCCAGCTTTACTTTATTTTCCTTCATAGCTCTTTACTCTGCCTGATGTTTTAATATCCACTTAAAGTCTTTTTTATTGTCTCTCTCCATGACCAGAATGAACAAAAGCTCTGAGGCAGCACCATCCAGTAGAACTTTCTGTGATAATGGCCATGTATGTTCTGTATCCTTGCTGTCCAATACTGACAACTACTAGCTAACTGTAGCTTTCGATCATTTAAGAGTTGGCCACTGCCACTCCCAGTCTTTCATTTTATATAATGAGTATTTACATGCCCGCATGGGGCTACTGGCTCCCATGTTGGACAGCTGAGCTGGAGAAGGGCAAGAAATTATTCTTCTGTGTTTAGTGTGGTGCTCCCAGGGCCAGAAGAGTACCCGTGATCAAGCCCAAGTCCATTCGTCTGCCCCATGCGCAGCAAAGACAGTCACTGAGACATGGAGTCTGCGGCAAGATAAGAGTTTCTTCTAGAAGCAGCCGAAGGAGGAGATAGGAAGGCAAGCCTCACATGAAAGGCAAATGAGACAGGTCTGGGTAAAAAGCAGCAGCTGCACTTTAGTCGTCAATAGCTATGATTATTTACATTGACCCTTTGATTACTGGTTTCCTATCTAGAGTCTCAGAGCTGCTCAAGAAACGTAAATAGTCATTTAATGAATAAATGACTGAAGAGGATCTAAATTAGCAAGACGTTGGGGGTGATGGTCGGGGATGAGTTGCGGTGGGAGTGGATGGTACTGAGAGCCCAGGAAGTGGGAGGTGTCGCTGTTCACGTTGCATGTTCAAGGTGATGGGGGCAGTGGTCCTGCAGGCGCAGACCTCCATAGAGAGGTGTGAGTTTGCTCTGCAGCCAGAGCCTGGAATCCTGCCAAGGACAGCCAGCAGAGAGGGGAGCACCGGAAGCAGGGATTTCCCCAGGGGTGCATTGGCTGTGTCTGTTGACCGTAATTCCAGCATGGTCGATGGGGAATCCCATCTCCCTATGGCCTTGTCTCAGACTAGCTCTTTAAGGGGACCTTGAGGTTGATAAGCAATGACCTCACAGGTGGTGTAGGAAGCTTTGTTAAATACATGAGACATTTTCCTCAGGATCATTATAGCATGTGGCTTGATTCCTCTTTTTTTTTTTTTAAGATTTTATTTATTTATTCACAAGAGACACACAGAGAGAAAGAGAGAGGCAGAGACACACAGGCAGAGGAAGAAGCAGGCTCCATGCAAGGAGCCCAACATGGGACTTGATCCCGGGTCTCCAGGATCATGCCCCTGAAGGCGGCGCTAAACCACCCAGGCTGCCCTTGATTCCTCTTCTGGGCACTGCTCAGGGTGGTAGAGAAGTCTGTGGACCCTCACTGGCTGGGAGAGTCTGGCCCTAGACTTCATCAATCCAAGCTTGCATGTGTTCCCCACCTGTCTCTACTCCAGGCACCAACTGGAAATAATGCTCTAACTTGCCCGTGATCCACATTTCCCCTTGGAAAAAATAAAATCACATTCTTTTTTTTAAAATGTGCTGAATGAATACATTAAAGACACCAATTCTCAGGACTTGGTGGTAGTTATGGAATTGTAAGAAACTGAATTATTCTAAGAAAACCCAAAGAGAAGACACAGACATTCAGTCTTAAGAAAGGAATGTCTGTGGGGGGGCCCTGGCTGGCTCAGAAGGGTGCACAACTCTTGATCTCAGGGTTGTAAGTTCAAGCCCGATGCTGGGTGTAGAGATTACTTAAATAGAGAAAGCTTTTTAAAAAGAAAAAAATGTTTACTGGGTTATTAAGAAGTACTTTTGTCAACCTATTTTTCTATGAGTCTCCATTTTTCTGGGGAAAATTTAATCCCCAGATTGACTTCCTACTTCTTACTGCCCTTGCAAGAAGAAATTGTTCCTTCCTTTACGTGTAGGATTTTGCTGTGTTTACAGATGTAGCATGCACTTAGCCTCTGGTATTTCAAGAATCTACCACTTGTCCTCTAATCATAAAAGAAGAGTTTATACAGCATTATAGCAACTGTCCCTGGATTGATTTGCATTTTTAAGTTAGTCCATTGCTGTTGTGATTATTATGGTCTATAGGGGGCGGTGGGGACCTCAGAGTGAAACAGCAAACTTTAAGATACTACGGTGGTCATATATGTGATTCCATAGCTCTCTAAAGTCGTGCTTCTCAATCTGCAACGTGTGCATGCATCCCCTGGAATCTGGTTAGAATGCAGGCTCCGATTCCCCAGGTCTGCAGCAGGTCCCAAAGCCCGCAATTCTGCATTTCTAATCAGCTCCCAGACGATGCCAACACTGTTGGTTCAGGGATCACACTTTGAGGTGCAAGGCAGTAAATGACAGTCTTGTAGAGAGGCAGGATGTGGCTTTACTTACACACATTTGTCATATGAATAGCGAACATGCACAGCCAACAACTCCTATGTTTGATGAACTGAGTGAATTGGAAACAGCTGAGTTTTGGGAACGTCTTTCCCTTGACCTTGGGGGTGTCATTTTTCTCCTGTGGCTCAGTGACTCTCTTGGTAAACTTAAGAAGCTAATGTTGTTTGTCATCACCTTGGCCCGAGTAGGTGTAGAATTCTGAGTCTGATTTTCCAGATTTTACCCCAAGAATAGAACATGCCCCCACCCCTGCATCTTTGAACTGGTGGACTGCAGTCACCTTCCATGGCACAGGCTCTAGGTGGCTCCTGAACATGCAAGGGGAGAGAGGTGCATGTGGGACATCCCAGACCCCACCGTGCTCTCTCACGGCAACACTGGGGATACGCAGGACCCCCACTTCAGGGAGGAAGAGACTAAGCTCAAAGTGTCCCACAGCAAGATGGGACCTGCCCGCTTCTCAACCTTTGGCCTTAGAAGTCCACTCATTGGCCTGGAGAGAATCAGGACTTCCATGTATTTGAACATCCTTGCTCTAAGATCACTACGGCTTACTCATCTAACACACGTTTATTGAACACCTGCTGTGTTCTTGGCCTTATGTGAGGCGCGGGGCCAGCAGAGATGAATCAGAGTTTGTCTTGCCGGAGTTGATATTTGAAATACGTGGGCAGGTTTCCACAAAGAGTCCCATACAATCATGGGAAAAGCCGGAATCCAGCGAGCGGGCTGATACCTGTCCATACTGCTGACCCCTCGGGGTGTTGTTCCCTGAGCAGGATAATGCGGGAATATTCACTTGGTATTATATGCTGTGTGTTTGGAGACTGGATTACTCTGTGCATTAATGTGACCCTTACCTTATTGTATTGAGTTGTGGCTTTATTCTCCTCCCTATGAGAGTTTGAGCTAGGAAAAAAAAATGGCTTAGTAAGCACATATTGGATTGACTGGCACCATCTCATCCTTGCAACTTATCCTGACTCCTGACCCTTAGCTGCATGCACCCTCTGCCCACCCATGCTGCTGAAGTAGTAGAGATCTATCTGCCTACATGTCACCCATCCTCTTCATGGACTATGACCTCACCTGGAGCAAACTTCTGGAAGAAGCATGTCTTTCCACCCCTATACACCCATCCATCCATACACACACACACACACACACACACACACTCAGATAAGTACAGAACCCAACAAACTCTCATCCCACAACATATGAGAAGTCAATGACTTAAGATCTTGCCTATGGTTCTGAAGAACAGGAAGGCATTGACTTCAAAGTTTATTAGTTTTAGGCAAACCTGATCTCTGCTGTTAGAAACGACTGTGCTGTTCCCCATTGGGAGCAGCAGTTGTGATGGGAAAGAACCAGGAGGATCTGGGGACCACTCCTGTTCTATTTCTCATCCTTGGTGCAGGGTGCATAGAGGGCTCACTTTGTGAAAAAACATTAAGCTGTATTCTTAAAATGTGTTCTCTTTCTAGATGCAAAAAAATGCATAAAGTTCATGACTTTAAAATATCTTGACTACATAGATCAGCAATTTTAAAAACAAGAATTAAATCATGAGACTTAAGTCCGTGATGATGAACAAATGCCCCACATTCTCTCCTTGGCAGATCCATCACTTCTGCTTAAAAACAAAACAAATCACCAATTACCTAATCCTGGCCACCCCCATGCAACACAGTTAAGGTTAAAAACTTCAAAAACGGCCCGTCTTCTCTCTGTTTTCCATTCCTCTTTGCCTTCCCCCCCACTGACACTTGCTGGATGATCTCACCTGATTTTTATATAGAAAATTGAGTCCATCTGGTGTTTGCGCTCTCCAGCCCCCTCATCTCCACCTGAATATGATCCTGGGAAGCCCTGTTTTCCTCCATCCTTCCTCTTGAGTTTAGGGGCAAGGAGCCAAGGTCCTCCCTGCCCTTCTGCAGCTAACTACCCCCGAGGTCCTCCCCACAGGCAGCATATGCCGGATGTCCCAGACCTGGCCTTGCTCACTCCCAAAGCCTTTCATTTCAGGGAAATAGTTTGAGCCCCTTTCTCACCCCTTTGGAACAATGGTAGGACCCTCCCCTGAGATCTATGAGGCTACCTTTTCTATAGTCTTGACTCTTGATTTTTTTTTTCGCTTGCATTTGCTAGTTTTCCAGACACATATGGGACCTAATTTTAAGTGCCTTTGAAAATGTGGATGCTCAGGCTCTTGCAAATAATGTAATTAAATGGACCAAAACATTTGAGTTTCTCTGAGTACCTAGAACCTCTTCGGCTCTCTACACGGGGCACTTCAGCTGTGTGGCCTGGGGGTCAGAGGTCAAGCCTTGCCTTTCCATCCTCCATGAGAGCCAGATAAAGTGTCTAGTGGGGAAGCACAGGGCGCCACCTGATCCAATTCCCAGTCTGCTGGATCGCCCTGGAGAAGTCCAAGGAGCCCAAAAACCAAAGCATCAATTCTCTAAGGATATATTAACCCAAAATGTAGACTTGGATGATCTATATAGTTCACATATGATGAAGAATTCTCTGCTCTCAGGGCTGCCTCTATCACCAATAGCATCTATCCCATGGGCACCTAACCTGGAGAGTGGATTATAAGCTTGCTTCCCCAGCTGGACACCTTGTCCAGGCTACAACCTGCACAACTGTCCATGGAACCTTTGTCCACTCATTTGGAGGTATTTTGGGTAATTCTTGACATCTTTCTGCTTCCTCTACTTTAAAAAAGTTATTACGTTTTTTAATTTTAATTCCAGCATAGTTAACATACAGTATTATATTAGTTTCAGGTGTACAGTCAATCATATGGTATTTGTCTCTCTCTGACTTATTTCACTTAGCATAGTACCCACTAGGTCCATCCATGTTGTTACAAATGACATTTCATTCTTTTTATGGCTGAATAATATTCCATAATATATAATATAATTATAATTAATATAACATATTCTAATTATAATTATTATAATATTTATTATATATTATATATAACATATATTATAATTATATTATAATTATTATATTAATTATAATTATATTATATTATATTAATTATAATATATTACATATTATAAAACACATATATCTCACATCTTCTTTATTCATTCATCAATCAGTCGACACTTGGGCTTCCTCCATATCTTGGCTATTGTAATAATGCTGTTGTAAATATAGAGGTGCATGTATCCTTTTTTATATACTTTGGATAAATACCCAGTTCTGAAATTATTGGATCATAGGGTAGTTCTATTTTTAACTTTTGGAGGAATTTCCATCCTGTTTTCCACATTTGGCTGTACCAGTTTTCATTCTCACCAACAATGTGAAAGGGCTCCCCTTTCTCCATAGCCTCACCAACACCTGTCGTTTTTTGTGTTATTTTAGTCATTGTGACAGGTGAAAGGTGATACCTCATTGTAGGTTTGATTTGCATTTCCCTGATGTTGAATGATGTTGAACATCTTTTTATTTGTCTGTTGGCCATCTGTGTGTCTTTGGAGAAATGTTTGTTCATGTCTTCTGCCCACTTTTTAAATTAAATTATTTGTTTTTTGGGTATTGAGTTGCATCAGTTTTTTTACATTTTTTGGATACTAACCGTTTATCAGACACATCATGTGCAAATATCTTCTCCCATCCTATAAGTTGCCTTTTAGTTTTATTGATTGTTTCCTTTGCAGAAGCTTATCTTGATGAAGTCTCAGTAGTTTATTTTGCTTCCCTCAGGAGACATATCTGGAAAAATGTTACTATGGCCAATGTAAGAGAAATTACTGCCTGTGCTCTCTTCTAGGATTTTTTTAAAGATTTTATTTATTTATTCATGAGAGACACACAGAGAGAGGCAGAAACACAGGCAGAGAGAGGCAGAAACACAGGCAGAGGGAGAAGCAGGCTCCATGCAGGGACCCTGATGTGGGACTCGATCCCAGGACTCCAGGATCACGCCCTGGGCTGAAGGCAGGCACTAAACTGCTAAGCCACCCAGATGTCCCTTGGTTGTTGTTTTCTTTCCCTAGGATTTTTATGGTTTCAGGTCTCACATTTAGATCTTCAATCCATTTTTAGTTTATTTTTGTGTATATCGAAGGAAAGTGGTCCAGTTTCATTCTTTTGTATATAACTGTCCTGTTTTCCCAACACCATTTGTTGAAGAGACTATCTTTTTCCCATTGCATATTCTTTCCTTCTTTGTCAAAGATTCGTTGACCATATAATTGTGAGTTTGTTTCAGGGCTTTCTATTCTGTTTCATTGATCTATATGTCTGTTTTTTAAAAAATATTTTATTTATTCATGAGAGACACAGAAAGAGAGGCAGAGACACAGGAAGAGGGTGAAGCAGGCTCCCTGTGGGGAGCCGGATGTGGGACTCTATCCCGGGAATCCGGGATCAACCCTGAACCAAAGGCACACGCTCAACCCCTGAGCCACCCAGGCATCCCAATCTATATGTCTGTTTTTGTGCAGTATCATAATGTATTGGTTACTACAGCATTGTAGTATATCCTAGAATTGGTACTGTGATACCTCCAGTTTTTTTCTTTTTCAAGATTTTTTTGGCTATTTGGGATCTTTTGTGGTTTCATACAAATTTTAGGATTATTTGTTCTAGTTCTGTGGAAAATGTTGGTATTTTAATAGAGATTGCATTGTATCAGTAGATTGCTTTCAGTAGTATGGACATTTTGACAATATGTGTTCTTCCTATCCATGAGCATGGACTATCTTTCCATTTGTTTGCATCATCTTCACCTTCTTTCATCAGTATTTCATAGTTTTCAGAGTACAGGTCTTTTACCTCCTTGATTAAGTTTATGCCTAGGTATTTTGTTATTTTTGGTGTCATTGTAAATGGGATTGCTTTCTTAGTTTCTCTTGTTGCTTCATCATTAGTGTATAGAAATGCAACAGATTTCTGTACATTGATTTTGTATCCTGGAACCTTGCTGAATTCATCGATCATTCTAGTTTTTGGGAGAGTCTTTGATCATTTCTAGTTTTGGGGAGAGTTCTTTAGCATTTTCTTTTTTTTAAGATTTATTTGTTTATTCATGAGAGACGAAGAGAGAGAGAGGCAGAGACACAGGCAGAGGGAGAAGCAGGCTCCATGCAGGGAGCCCGATGTAGGAGGCAATCCCGGACCCCGGGATCACGCCCCGATTGGAAGGCAGACGCTCAACCACTGAGCCACCCAGGCATCCCTCTTTAGCATTTTCTATATAGAGTATCATGTCATCTTGCTGATAGTGAAAGTTTTACTTCTTCCTTGTTAATTTGAATGTCTTTTATTCCTTTTTCTTATCTTATTGCTGTGGCTAGTAATCCCAGTACTAAGTTGAATAATAGTGGTAAGAGTAGACATCCTTGTTTTGTTCCTGACCTCAGGGAAAAACTCAGTTTTTACCGTTGAGTATGATATTAAGCTGTGAGTTTTTCATATAGACTTTATTATGTTGAAGTATGTTCCCTCTAACCTACTTTGTTGAGGGTTTTATCATGAAGGCTGTTGTGCTTTGCCAAATGCTTTTTCTGCATCTATTGAAATGATCATGTGGTTTGATTGACTTGTGAATATTGAACTGCCCTTGCATCCTGGGAGTAAATCCCACTTAATCATGGTGAATGATTTTTTTTTAACTTTATTGTTGGATTTGGTTTGCTAATGTTTTGTTGAGGATTTTTGCATCTATGTTCATTAGAGATATTTATCTGTATTTCTCTTTTTTTGTAGTGTCTTTTCTCGTTTTGATATCGGGGTAATGCATGCCTTGTGGAATGAATTTGGAAGCTTTCCTTCCTCTTGTATTTTTTGGAATAGTTTAAGAAGAAAAAAATATTAACTCTTTTTTAAATATTTGGTAGACTTCACCTCCAAAGGCATCTGGTCCTGGGCTTCTATGTTGAGAGTTATTGATTACTGATTCAATTTCATTGCTGGTAATTGGTCTATTCACATATTCTATTTCTTCCTGATTCAATTTTGGGAGGCTATATGTTTCTAAGAATTTATCTATTTCTATATATATTTTGAATATATATATTCTATATATTTTTTCTTTATATCTATCTATTTTGGGCTTATAATTTTTCATAATATTTTCTTGTTGTATTTCTGTGGTATCAGTTGTTATTTCCTCCTTCATTTCTGATTTTGTTTATTTGAATCCATTCTCTCTCTCTCTCTCTCTCTCTCTCCCCCCTCCCCGCCCCGTTCCTCCCTCCTACCTAGCTAAGGGTTTATCCATTTTGTTAAGCTTTTAAAACAAGCAGCTCCTGGTTTCACTGATCTATTCTATTATTTTTTAAGTTTCTATTTTATTTGTGCTCTAATGTTTATTACTTCCTTCTTTCTACTGGTTTGGGGTTTGATTTGTTCTTTTTCTAGATCCTTTAGGTGTAAGGTTAGATCATTTATTTGAAATTTTTCTTGCTTCTTGAGGCAGACCTGTGTTGCTGTAAACTTTCTTCTTAGAACCACTTTTGCTGCATCCCAAAGATTTTGGAGTGTTGTACTTTCATTTTCATTTGTCTCCATGAACTTTTTAATTATCTCTTTGATTTCTTGGTTCACTGTTTAGTAGCATGTTATTTAGCCTCCATTTATTTGTGCTCTTTCCAGATTTTTTTTTTTTGTGGTTGATTTCTAGTTTCATATCATTGTGACCAGAAAAAATGCATGATATGAATGATCTTTTTTAATTTGTTGAGGCTTGTTCTGTGGCCTGATATGTGATCTGTTCTGAAAAATGTTTCACGTGCACTTGAAAAGAATGTGTATTCTGCTGTTTTACAATGAAATGTTCTAAATATATCTTTTTAAATCCATCTGGTCCAATGTGTCATTCAAAGTTACTGTTCCCTTGTTGATTTTCTGTTTGGATGATCTGTCCATTAATGCTCGTAGGGTGGTAAAGTCCCCTACTATTATTGTATTACTATCAATCACTTTATTTTTTGTTATTAACTACTTTAAGCATGTCGGTGCTTCCAAGTTGGGGGCATAAATATTTACAATTGTTATATCTTCTTGTTGGATTGTCCCCTTAATGATTATACTATATCTTTCTTTGTCTCTTGTCACATTCATTTTTTTAAATTCTATTTTATCACATTAGAGTTTTGCTACCTCTGCTGTCTTTTCACTTCCATTTACATGATCAATGTTTTTCCATCCCTTCCTTTCAATCTGCAGGTATCTTTAGGTCTGAAATGGGTCTCTTGTCAGCAGCATATAGATGGGTCTTACTTTTTTATCCACGCCATCACCCTATGTCTTTTGATTAGAGTGTATACTTCACTTACACTCAAAGTAATTATTGATGAGTATTTATTTATTGCCATTTTGTTACTTGTTTTATGGTTGTTTTTGTGATTCCTCTCTGTTCTTCTCTTGCTCTCTCCTCTCACAATTAGTTGACTTTCATTAGAGATACATTTGGATTCCTTTCTCTTTGTATTTCACATATCTATTACTGGTTTTGATTTGTGGTTACCATTACGTTTGTATATAACCTATTCTACCTGTAGCCATCTATATTAAGTTGATGGTCACTTGAGTTTGAACCCATTCTTTACTCCTATCCCTCCCCCCACATTTTAGTATATGGTATCATACTTTACATTGTTTTATTTTGTAAGTCCCTTGACTGATTTTTATAGATATATTTATTTTTACTGCTTTTGTGCTTCCTACTCTTCTTACTTCTGTTTATGATCTTTCCTTTCCACTCAACTCTCTTTGACATTTCTTGTAGGGCTGGTTTAGTGGTCATGAATTCTTAACTTTTGTTTGTCTAGGAAACTCTTTATCTCTCCTTCTAATCTGAATGATAGCCTTGCTAGATAGAGTATTCTTGGTTGCAGATTTTTTCCTTTCAGCACTGTGAATGCTACTCCCATCTGGCCTGTAATGTTTTCTGCTGAAAAATCTACCTGAAAGCTTTATGGGGTTTCTCTTCTTTATAACCATTTTCTTTTCTCTTACTGCTTTTAAAATTCTCTCTTTATCATTATATCTTGTCATTTTAATTATTATATATCTTGGTGTGGATCTCCTTGGGTTCATTTTGTAAGACCTCTGTGCCTCCTGGATCTGGATTTCTACTTCCTTCCCCAGATTTGGGGATTTTTCAGCTACTACTTCTTCAAATACATTTTCTGTTCTCTTTTCTCACTCTTCTTCCTGCATCCTTATAATGCAAATGTTATTATACTTGATGGAGTTGTCAAGTTCCCTACATATATTCTCATTTTGCATAATTGTTTTCTCTCTCATCTGCTTTGTTTAATTAATTTCCATAACTCTGTCCTCCAGACTACTGCTCCATTCTTCTGCTTTATCTAGTCAACTATCTACTCCATCGGGATCCCTGGGTGGCACAGCAGTTAAGCGCCTGCCTTTGGCCCAGGGCGTGATCCTGGAGACCCGGGATCGAATCCCACGTCAGGCTCCCGGTGCATGGAGCCTGCTTCTCCCTCTGCCTATGTCTCTGCCTCTCTCTCTCTCTCTCTCTGTGTGACTATCATAAATAAATAAAAATTTAAAAAAAACTATCTACTCCATCCATATATTTTTTATTTCACTTAATGGGTTCTTCATCTCTGACTGGTTAATTTTTAATGTCTTTGTTAAGGGTCTTCCTGATGTCCTCCAGTCTTTTTTCAAATCCAGTGAGTACTTTTAGGATCATTGCTTAAATTCTCTATCAGGCATATTACTTATCTCTGTTTCACTTAAATCTCTTGCTGTGGGTTTTGTCCTATTCTTTCTTTGGGACATATTCCCATGTCTCCTCATTTTGTCAAATTCTGCTTTTGATCATATCAGTAACTATTTTTTAACCATTCCTTGTAAGGATTCTTCAACTTTATTTTCATGTTCCTAGTGCATATTTAATAAAATGACAGAAATATTGGGTACCCAAAGTATCAGATTTGCCTTTTTGAAGGGTCTTCATTCCACTCTACTGTTTAAAAAATGAGTTTTACAGAATTCAGTACACTATAGGGGATTATTTAGTAAATTATAGCATATGGAGGATTTATGCCAAATTAGTGAGGCCTGCCCAGATGGTTAGAATGAAAAGAGAGAGGAGCCATAAGTGATTTAAGCTCCACTGCACTTTGTTTTTAAAGCTAAACAAACAAATAGGGGCACCTGGGTAGCTTAGTTAGTTAAGCATCTGACTCTTGATTTTGGCTCAGGTCATGATCCTGGGGTCCCAGGATCGAGCTCTGCATGGGGCTCCCTACTCAGTGCAGAGTGCTTCTTCTTCCCCCCTGCTCCTCCCACTGCTTATGCTCTCCTCTCTCTCTCTCTCTCTCTCTCTCTCTCCCTCCCTCCCTCTCTCTCTCTCTCTTACTCTCTCTCAAATAAATATATGAATAAGATCTTTTTTAAAAATTTAAAGCTAAACAAACAAATAAATGGATTAGGGATCACAAAATACTGATTAATACATAAAAAATTATTTGTTCACATTTAAGAAATATTTTTGTGGTTTTCTCTCCTCCATTCTCTTCCTAAAGCCTGTGCCTTCCAAAGGTAGGATAATTGAAAAGAGTGTTCACAACATAACCCAAGTATGGGAAGAAGGCAGACACTCTTCAGGATAATAAAATACAGCAGATATGCCAACAGCACAAGGTATCTGGCATATTTGAGATAATCCACCTGGAGACCAGATGACCATAATGGCCTTTTTCCATCCCACCAGCAGGATCTGAGGCTCCCTCCACCCTGTCTCCAGCAGTGGGTCTGGGCAATCCAGAGAAATCTACTCCAAAAGCCCCATCCACTGACAGACAGTATACACACAAGGCGATGACCAGAGCAGCCATTTTAGGGAGGAGATGAGGTATTAAAAGACTGGGGGCAGGGGTGCTGGGGGCCAGGAAGAGTTCCAAAGGGAACTACTTCTGCTCATGCACAGAGCAGGGTTATTTCAGACTGAGAACAAGTGTGGAAGAGATCCCAAGAAGACAACTAGACATGATTGTCTGTAGGGTACCCTAAAACTCTAGGAAAAAAGACTTCCTATTCATGAATGCTCCATGGGGATAAACCAAGTAGATTAGTTCCCACCACCTCTTTGTACTCCAAACAGATTGATTCTGTCACTTGAACTTAAGACTAAGAATTGATTGAAGGAGGTTTTCAGCTGAACAAAGCAGCCAACATTTATCTCCGCCTCCACACAAAATCTCACAAAAGGACACTAAAGGAATAAGAGAATGGGAAGAGACGACAGGACCAGAGATGTCAACCAAATTTGGAGAAAGTGAACATGGTTGAATAAATGACACTGACTTGGTTGAGCCATGAAAACAGAAATCTAACTGCTTGCAGAGGAAACAAAACTGCTAAAAACTTGATTTCCAGTACAGAAGCCTGGGAAGGCTCAGGAACTGAGGCACAAACAGGTTCGCAGAGAGAGCATAGGGAGGTTTGCAGTGTGGGCAGAAAGCAGAACTGGTGTAAAGCTTGAATAAAAAAGAGCTAGACCCCCAGATTCCAAGCCCAGCCCACATATCCAAGGGAATGACCCTGCCTCTTGTTGCAGAAGGCAGAAGATTTAGTCTCCAGGGAGGCTGGACCAGAAAAAGTCTGGCTGAGCATGAAGTGAATGTCAGCACAGTGGGGCACCCTCCCACTGTGTTTTGCTAACACCCATCCCAGGAGGACTGGCTCCCAGGGAAAACCCTGCAGCTGATCGGTTAGGAGGCACGTTTGACTACATGGAGCATTTGTTCTTTTAGAATGTTCAGGGATAAATGAGAGAAAGATTGTTACTATAAAACTAAACAATAAGTAAGGCAATGAATAAAAAATGGTATAATGGAAATAAAGTTAAAATATGGTGCATGTTCTATGAACATTTGCATAACCATAATGATGGCAATAAAAATATTAATTTGACGAAAAATTGTGATATAGCTAAATTGGGAAGATGAGGACAGAATGTATGGTGGTCTAGAAAACATAACAATTTCAGAAATGGGAAGTATATTTTAAATCATAATTAGTAATGGATGTATAGAAATACCAAAGTTTAAAGAGAATGAAAGAGAAGGCTAAAAGACTTTCAAGCATTTCTTGTGGGCAGTGGGAGATGAGAAACAAATCAAGGTTTTGAAAGGCTGGAGTAGACAACTGCTTACTTTCTTATACATCGTGGAGTATCACTTGACTTTGAAAATCATGTACACATATTGCTTTAGCAAGAATTAAATTATATTATTAGAAGGAATTTGTTGGACATTCTTTAGAATTAGGTGTGTATATGCTCTTGGTGAGATATTAGACCACCCCTTTGCTCCCCCTAATCACCAGCAGATGCGTGGATTTCTTCTACATAGACGAGAGGAATTTGAAGAGACCACAACATGGAGCTAGACTAGCAGCTGACCAGTAAGATTAATTTGCTTTGTCAGCTGCTTCATCCTTCCTTCCAACTTAAATGCCATGGCTGTCCAGGATCCTGGAACTGTGACGTAGTGCCTTGAGATGCCCATGTGAATTCCATAAAATTGCGTCCAGAGGTGCCTGCCTGCTTTGGCAGCTAAACAGGATGTGTTTTTCTGAAGTAAAAGTAGCCCTAGCCTAAGTGGTAATGATACCTGTGCTGCAGCTTCTGAAAGGGCACCAGGTTTGGGAATGGATATGTTAACTGAGGACTGGGCTCACACCTGATTTTGTGGCATAGAAGATTGCCACAAAATCTTTGTCTGAGGAGGTGGCCCATAGAAACTGTGGGTATACCTTAATTGTGTGGTGAATCATGAATGTCCTTGATGGCATCTAGAATGGTGAATTCTTTCCAGAAGGTTTTCAGTTTATTTTGCCCAGCTCCAGCAGAGGAATCACTATTTATGGCAGCTACAGCTTTATGAAATATATTACTTCAATAATAAGACTGGAAAGTCAAAATTATTCTTTGATCCGTGGGCTGCAGAATGGATATTGTGTTAACAGGCATGAAATATCTTCATCAGAGCTCTTGAGTCCCCAGATGCATTATCAATAAACAGTAATATCTTGAAAGGAATCTCTTTTTTTTTTTTCTGAGCAATAGGTCTCAACAGTGAGCTTAAAATATTCAGTAAATGTTATAACCAGATGTGGTGTCATCTAGGCTTTGTTGTTCTACTGATTGAACACAGGCAGAGAATTTCAGCATCATTCTTCAGGTCCCTAGGATTTTCAGGATGGCACATGAGCACAGGCTGAACTTCAGGTCACCAGCTGCATTAACCCCTAACAATAGAGTCAGCCCATCCTTTGAAGCTTTGACTTCTCCTCTCTAGCTATGAGAGTCCTAGATGGCATCTTCTTCTGACAGAAGGTTGTTTTGTCCACATTGAAAATCCATTGTTTAGTGGAGCCACCTTCACGAATGATCTCTACATCTTCTGGAGAACTTGCTGCAGCTTCTGCATCAGCCCTTGGTGCTTCACCTTGCAGTTTGATGTTACAGAGACACTGTCTTTCCTTAAGCCTCATGAGCCCACCTCTGCTAGCTTCAGACTTGTCTTCTGCAGCTTTGTCCCCTCCCTCAGCCTGCACAGAACTGAAGAGAGTGAGGGCCTTGTTCTGGATTAGGCATTGGCTTCAGGAATCTCTTAGCTGTTGGATCTTCTGTCCAGACTGCTAAGACTTTCTCTTTATCAGCATTTAAGCTGTTTCACTTTCTTATCACTCATGGATTCACTGGAGTAGTACTTTTAATCTTGGCTTTTAATACATCTTCCTCACTGAGCTTAATCATTTCTAGCTTTATCTAGAGTGAGAGATATGTGACTCTTCCTTTTACTTGGACGCTTAGAAGCCATTGCTGGGTTATTAATTGACCTAATTTCAACACTGTTGTGTCTCAGGGAATGGGGAGGCCCAAGAGGAAGAGAGAGGTACAACTGTTGGACAGTGCAGTCAGAACACACAAAACAATTACATAACATCAAAGATCATTGGTCACAGATCACCGTAACAGAGAGAATATAAACAAAAAAGTTGAAAATATTGTGAGAATTACCAAAAAGTGACACAGAGACATAATGTGAGCAAACGCTTTGGAAAAATGGCATCAATAGACGTGCTCAATGCAAGGTTGCCACAAACCTTTCAATTTGTGTAAAAACAAAAAATGCAGTATCTGTGAAGCGTGATAAAGCAAAGCACAACAAAACAAGGTGGAACTATTTTGTACACTGAAGTTGGCAAGAGAGTAAATTTAAAATATTCTGGCCACAAAAAAGTACAGTTGATCCTGGAGCAACACAAGTTTGAACTGCATAGGTTCACTTATACATGAGGTTTGGGTTTGTTTTTTTTTTTCAATAAATATGGTACTATATTTTCTCTTCCTTATGATTTTCTTAATAATATTGTCTTTAGCCTGCTTTGCTGTAAGAATATAGTATATAATGCATATAACATACAAAATTGTGTTCGTCAGCTGTTTATGTTATCAGTAAGGCTTCCAGTCAATAGTAGGCTGTTACTGGGTAAGTTCTGAGTAGTGAAAATTATATTAAGATTTTCAACTGCATGGAGGCTTAGTGCCCCTAACCCCCATGTTGTTCAGGGTCAACCTTTAACAGTAATTGTGTGATGTGACTGCAGTGTTAGCTAATGCTGTGATGGCAATCATTTTGCAATTATATACGTTAACAAATCAACACTTTGTCCACCTCAAACTTAACACAATGTTCTATGTCAGCTATATCTCAACCAAGCCTGAAAACAATAAAAGCATAATAAAAAATAAAAAGAAAGAAAAGGAAATAGATCAGAGGGGGGGAAGGCTGAAAAGAAGGTTCAGGACCAGGTTGAGGGGTTCGTCACCCCCAGGGTAGTAAAATCTTAGACCATTGTTCACACTGAAGCATTGGTCTCGTGTAACCTGATCTGAGGGAGTCTGGCAGTGCTTAAATCGGAGATTTGATCCATGGAAAACAGTGAAGGAAAACTTGGGAGCAAACTCTTATTTAAAAAGATGAAAGTCTAGATGCTCATTGAAACACCGTTGGAAGAGCCTCTGATTAAAATCTGCGATGCTGGGCCAGCTACCCTTGAGGTTGGGCATATGGCCCATGCCCTAGCACCAAGGGACACAGTACTGTGGGCGGGTGACCATGGGGAGGGGTACTAGCCCATGAGCCTCTGAGGACGCATGACTGTGATGTCCCAGACAAAGAGCAAGTGGAGGCGACGTGCTGGTTTAGTGCAACAACCTCAGTAGACTCAGGGACACCTCCGCCTTTGTAGATGGAATGGCAAGTCTGGCATCTAGAAACTGCTGTGAGTTTTCTCAAAGGTGCCGCTGTTCTTTCTCTGCACTGTGTCAATTTCCTGTTGCCTCAGGAATCTCTCCAGCCCTGCTTTTCCCATTTCAAGTGTTTTCTGTCATCTCCCTAAGAGAGATTTGAGCAAGTAAGACACATAACCAATTGCCTTTCGATCAAGGATGCTTCAACATGCATGTGGGAACATACCGTAAATGCCAGAATTCATTGAACCCAATTAGCCTGCTCCCCAAGGAGCATACGTGATCACCTGTCACGTTTGGGAAGATGATCCATTCCCTCCTAGAGTTTTCTGCCCCCGCACTCTGCCCCAGTAGCTGTGGCGCCTTAGTTTCCCCAGGGTAACTAGAGGAGACTGTTGGCCTGCACAACCTAGGACCATGAGTGTTCAAGTCACCTCAATTCTCTCCATTAATATTCCTCCATACCTGCACCCTACAGCCTGACAGGGTCTAATTCAGTCAGATGGGGTGAGTTAGCTGGGCAGGGAAGAGCCACTCTATGAGCTAACAACCATTGGCTTCCCAAAAGAAGACCAGACCTCTCCCAAGAAAGAGAGAGGCCAACTTCAAATGTGTACTGTCTTTCCAATTGCGGTTGCTGGTCCATTTCATTCCAATTCTGAGTGTTCCCCTTTGAAGGCCTCTCAAGATACCCTGCACCAGGTCAGTGGTGGTGCCTTATCTTTATCTTGATGGTTCGTACACCCATAAAAGCTGATTAGATAAGAGAGAATGCTCATTTTTTTCTCTTCATATATGCCCTCCAGCAACAGAGCTAAGATCTGAGGAATGGAGATTGGAAAGAGCCTCCCAGACAGAAGGGAGAGTGTGTGCAAAGACCCCGTGGATGCAGAGAGGGCACAGACCTGAAAGAAAACCAGAGTGCTGGTCCAGTTCTGAAGTCAGAGGAAATGTGGTGTGAAATGAAGCTGGAGCAATAGGTGAGGCCAGACTGTCCAGAGCCTTGTGAGTTCTGTTAGAGATCTGAGTCTGAATCCTAAAAATAGTGAGGAATTGAAAACTTTTAAAGCAGTAAGCAGATGAGTGGCTTGATCATGTTGGCTGCAATTGTGGAGGAGCTGTGGCATGGGTAGAAGTTTGGAGGGGCCCTGGGGTGGAGGCAACATTTCAGACATGAGGCACTGGCAGATGAGCCAAGTTCCTGGGAGGTAGAAGTGAATGGACTCCAGAAACATCCTCATGCAACAGGGTGACTGGGTGACAGGCTGAGTGAGGGAAGGAAGTGACCTTCTAGCCTTTGAGGCTGCCAGTAGCTCAGCTTCTCTCCTTCTCCCCCTGGGAAGGGGCGAAAGTAGCGTCAAATGCTAAACTCACACTTGGGTTTTCCTTTGCCTCCAAGATCTTGACATGATTCACTCTCCACTGCTTACTTCAGGTCACTGAGGCCTCACTCTGTCCAGTCTCTCTAGCTGTTCTTGGAGTGAGTCTTGTTGCCCTGTCATTAGCTGACGTGAAGATGCAGAGTCTGAGTCTACTCCAGAGATTCTGATCCCTGCTCCTGTTTCCTCACAGGGCCACTGGATGGGAGTTGGGAGGCAAAAAAGTATCAACTGGCATTGTGCCAAAATCAAGAAAAATTATACCATTGTGTTTGTCATTATCCATGAATTGCCCAACACAATCCTACTATCCATTCCTCTTGCTCTTCCTGGCTTATATACTTTGAATGCCTCTTCATACACACTGATCTTGGTTTTTCTCATTTAATACAGATGTATTAAGTAGTTATTATATGTCAGCACTTTCTGAAGATGCAAGAATGAACAAAGCAGATCCCAAATCTTCACATTTTCATGGGAGAAAGACAGACAATAAATTAATGGAACATTTTCATTGGCCAACCTTGAAAATGCCCTGCAAGAAATACCTTCATTCCCTCCATGATTCATTCATTCACACAGATCCCTATGCATTTGTAATCAAATCCTTTTTGGTTAAGAAAATAAAATAATTGGGACAGGTCTCATGCTTGGCATTTTAGAGGCTCAGAAAGCATTAAAAGGTGAATAACATTATCTTCTAACCTCCATGGGCAAATTCTTGATGATGTGAATTATCTGTAGAAAATATTTTTACTGGCAGTCAAAACAGTCGATAATAAAAGAACCTGCACACTCTTCCAAGACATGCTCAATCCCGCCTCTTCCAAATGTTATCCTGTTGGAGATACGGTATTTAAGGACAACCATTTATATATTATTAATATTTTGAAAAATTTTTATAGTTTTCTTATGAACAGACTCAAACCTAAGGTGGTAAATTTCCTTCATGCGTATTTAGTGACTGTCTAGATTAACTGTCTACATTTAGGAATATCACATACACAATCAGGGCTGGCAGATGACGCTAATCTTGTGAAATTGTGTTCTATAGAGAGCATAGAAAAGTTACTCAGGAGCACCTGAGTGGCTCAGTCCACTGAGCATCTGACTCTTGATTTTGGCTCAGGTCATGGTCTCAGGGTACTGAGATCAAATCCCGAGTTGGGCTCCACACTCAGCAGGGAGTCTGCCTAAGATTTTTTTTCTCTCTTCCTCTGCCCCTCCCCTTACTCATTCATTCTTTCTCTTAAAAAAATTTGGAAAAGAAAAAGTAATTCAGTCTTCTTTGAGCATGCTTAATATAAATGTGTTTTTAGTATGGACAGTTTAGAAAAAGTTCCCTTCAACTTAAGAGCGTCGTGTTAATGCCCCATCTGTAACCGCACACAAGTCTCTTCAGTAATTCAAAGTGAGGGCCGGGCTGTTGCTGGGTACTAGGTGCTGGGTGGGGGACACGGAGGTGGCCGCCTAGTGGGGAGCAGGCTGTCACTGGCCGTACAGCACAGGTAGAGGCTGGAGCCCGGCCCTGGCAGCACCACCTGGCCGGAGGTGTGCTGGGGGGGTGGGGGAGGGCTGTTTTCTCTCCTTGGTCCTGGAGGGGAGCCTGCTGATCCCAGGAAGGGGCCCCAGCAGGTGAGGGGCTCTGAGTGAGGTCAGAGCCACATTAACTTGATCATCAGTCCGCCGCTGCCACCACGGAACAGCAGAACTGACCCTTCTGACGGTTTCCAGAATTCTGCTTTACCCTCGTAGGGTCTGGATGTTGCTGGAAGGACATGACTCTCAAGCAGGAGTTTTAGAAATGAGGTGGCCTCTGGGGATAAACATCCAGACCCCTCCCAAGGGACATTTTAGAGGCAGCAGCCATCGCTGGAACTCTATTTTTAAGGACACAATCTCATGGACACTGTCATAGCCCATAGAGATATTTTAATCTTTCATCAAGTATATCAGTTCTTTCCAACATGAAATAACTTTTGAAACAGAGATGGCTGTGGTCAGAATCAATATTTTTCCCCGAGCTGAGCCTACTTCAGAGAACAGAGCCTCTCGGCTGGTTTTGCTTGGATCTTACAGAGCCAGACAGCTGGCGGGAGGGCAGCTAATGATTCTCCGGTCTTGGTCCTCCCCCTGCCCCTCTTCCTCCTCTCCCCTCGATGTGGTAGGATCTATATTCTGGGCCACACTTCCTTAGACGGAAAACTAAAGAAATTTGACATGTTATTAACTATATCCTTGTTTGAGGGTTTTATTCCCCCAGATTTTCTGTATGTTCCTGGATAGAAACATACAGGCACTAGAAAGTTTAGGGCTACTTTTTTTTTTTTTTTTTTTGGATGTTATTCTTAGTGCGGGCTTGGGGATAGGACGGTGGAGGGGAGCAAGGAGCCTCTATCCCGTGAGAAGGGAAATTGGGACCCGAAAGGCTTACTTGGTTCAGCCATGTCTCTATCCTCCGTCTGATATTTCCAGACCCCTGCTGTACCCATCTCCCTACATTCTCTGCCACCTTTTTCTATTTACCTAACAAGAGGGAATTTAACTATCACTCCAACTTAGAAAGAGTAATGTCTGTTTAAGTGTATGGTTTTTTAAATGAGCAAAGCAAAAACCCGTTGACAAACTGGGAAAATGCTTACAATTTATAGTACAAACAATGGCCTGCTATGACTAATATAGCAAAACCCTAAAAATTCTGTATACTAACAATACCCAAGTAGAAATATCCTAATTTTAAAAAACTACCATTTGTAGCAGCCACAGATCCTTCAGAGTGCCAGAGAAAGGCTGGGGTGTAGGTACGGACGGAAGAATCTAAGTGCTAGGCTTTGTCACTGGCCCTTGTTATGAGCCAGATTGTGCCAATTCTTATACTGAAGTCCTAAATCACAGTACCTCCAAAGCTGTCTTGGGAGGTAGAGTCTTTAAGGAGGTAACTAAGTTATAATGAAGTCATCAAGGTGGGCGCTATTCCAGTATGACTGGTGTCCTTGTAAGAAGAGGAAGTTTGGACACAGGCATTTGCAAAAGGAAGACCGCATACAGACACAGGGAGAAGACAGGGCCATCTGCAGAGCAAGGAGAAGGCTTCAGAAGAAACCAAGCTGGGGGCACCCTGGTCTTGGGCTTCCAGCCTACAGGACTGTGAGAAAATTAATTAATTAATTTATGCCCCAGCCTATCCTAATGTTATGGCAGCCCGAGCAAACTAATACAGCCCTGAGGTAGCTCTGTGCTCAGAGAAGCACAGAAGATTCCATCCCATCTTCTACCTTCCTGATTCTCCCCATTGTTGGCTTCCTTCATTCAACCCAGCTTCCTGAAGGAGCTAGAAATATGACCATGGGTGGGCTTGGGGGGGGAGGGCTCTGATTGGTCCAGTGAGAGTTAGGTCTCAGTCAATAGACCATCACTTGAGGCCAGAGGGTGGTATACTTCTATACTTCTATTGATTCAAGAGGCATCGAGTCCTTGCTCTCAACCACCCATGCTGCCTGCCACTGACACTAAAGCCAACCAGAGTTCCCAACTAAAGCACCCCACTCCCTGGCCTTCCAAAGGCAGAGCTACTGCAAAACAGATGAGTCAGACACTGACCAGTGGACTCTGAGAATCCAGAAGGACCCTGGACTCTCTCTTAAAACATATGTTCCTGGTAGTGGTTACACATTGAATTAATCATTATGCTACTAATTTCTTGGTTGTCTTTTATTTTCTTTGTAGATGAATTGGGCAGAGAGTCCTAGAAATTGTGGGAAAGTCAGACAATAGTTCTCAGAGGGAAATGAGACACAAGCAATGAGTTTCACAGACTTAAAGCTCTTGCTGGGGCTGCTTCTGCCTCTGGGTTCCCAGAAAAGAACTCTTCATATGAAATGTAGCATAAACACATGCATGTCTCATTTAGCTGCTTCCTAATCTAGGGGTCCTAGATTCATGGAACAAAATCACAAGTTCTTTGTAATTATCCTTCCCTTGGTGCCATAATTTAACTATGCTCCCCAAAATAAAAAAGTCAGAGAAGCATCACACAACTTCAGCTTCTGCATTCCACCACCAATTTAAAATTGGGTGTAAAAGCCCTGTCTTCCCTGATCATTGGCTCTTACAATTTCTCAGTTTGAGGGTTTTACTTGTAACCAGTGGCAGCTGAGCCTCATATGGTCTAGCAATGCATGGATGGAGTGGAGGGAAGGGGGCTGAGACTGGCTCAACATAGCAGGTGGCCAGGCTATAGAAGAGCAACTGGGCAAGTGAAGGCACAGGATGGGGAGGGGAGTGGCCAGGGAATGAGGTCAAATGATCCAGGGCTGAGACTTTGCAGAACTGTAAGCCTGAACCAGTGTGGAGGCGAGGCATGTGGGTAACAGGCTCAGGGCAGCAGCAGCAGCAGTGAGCTGGTGAAAGGTCCTAGACTGAGGCTGCTATGCTGGACTTCTGCATCTGCCCCCAGCCAGAGCTGAGCACCAGGGGGATTTGGCAATGTTTCTAGAAATGTCTCCATAGACTCCTCCATTGGCCCCTGAATCTCCTTGGCTTGTTAAAAATACAGATTTCTTAGCTGCCGCTCATCTAGACCCACTTCCCCCCCGACCAGACACACTGAATCTAAATCCATAGGGTCAGTGCTCAAGAAAGAGCATTTTCATAGCCCTGCACCATGATTTTCCATACCTACATTTTTAGAACTTTGCTAAAGTAGCCGCTTGTGCCTCCAGGGAGGGTAACTAGGTGCAAGTAGCTAGAGGGGCATTTTTGATACCAGGGCAGCAATCAGGAGCAATATTTTTCCAGCTTTGTAGATCTGGAAAGTTTTGCTGACAAACCCTCATCTCTTGCCCTGATGTTGGCCCTTCCAACTCCCAGACCTGGTCTCCTAGGGCCTTTACAGAAAAGTTCAGCCTGACTCCTCTATCCTAGAATGCAGACTTGAGGCAGGAAATCCTCAGGCTCCCCGCCACCAGTGCATAAAGGCTGAGAGGAAGTTCACTGCTCCTGGCTGACTGGCCCAGGATAAGGCATTTCCACCAACTCTGACTCTACCTCCAATATGAGATCCAGTTCAGAGGGTTAGCTGCTTTGACTTCTATTTTAGTGTCACTGCTAGTGCTTTGGTGGATTGAAGCCCTGTCCCCAATTGCTGGCTGTTGGGATTCTTTTTACCTGAACCATTTCTGGAGACTCTGCATGGTTACCCATTTTCTTTAGACTCCAGCCAACCAGCATCTTCACAAAGGCCTGTCTAGTGCCAAACCTAGCATAGTGTAGGTGTTATGAGAATAGAAGGATATAGGAATTGATGGATGGACCCTTCCTTTCCATCTGACCCCTCCTCCCACCAAGTAGGGAAGTAGTGTTGATCTAAGGTGAAGTCATAAGACCACAGATCTGTCTTGATTCTGCTGTCATCCCAGGGCAGCCTTGGGTAAACCACTTCCATTAGAGTATATGCATATCTGTGCAACTTGAGACCACCAGCCCATCAGCCCCCAAAATCAGATGTATTCCTTTGGGTGGTCCACAGAACCCATATCCAATAATCAATCACTTCCCTCTGCTGCTTCACTTTGATACCCCAAACGTAGCCTTACTTAGAGGCTCATTAAATGCCAGATTGAAACTTTAGATCCAGCCACATGAAAAAAAATCACTCTAGTTACAAACATGAAGCATTTGAAGGAGACCAAAAACACACTAACTCAATACAGCCTGGTCTCTGCTTCCCCATCTGTAAAACTAGGCCCAGTCCCCAGATCCCTTAGGAGGAACCAGCAGCTCCCAATGCCAGGAAAGTGCTTCAACAACATCAGGTGAGCCGTGCAAATGAGAGGTAATTTGACAAGCGAGCCAGCACGGAACAGCCAGTCAAGTCAATGCAGAGTGCTCTAATGCACTTAAAAGCCCAGAAGCAAGCCCAGGCTGGGTAATAATGGCCTAAACACCACCAGGGATTTCCCGAGTCTAACTTCCAGGCCTGATGGCCATGGTGCTCCGTCTCCATTGGGCTAATTAAGGAATGGCGGAGATGGAATCTGACAGAGAAGCTCACCCTGGCCTTGGTCTAGATTTATGGAGAAGAGAAGTTGCCAAGAGGGCGAATTAGACATCAACGGGGCTTCCCCCAGACTGAGGAGGTCCTAGGGGCATTAGGACCATGAGATTCAAAGTGAACATAGATCAGTGCTGAGCTGTGCAGAGAGACAGGATTTGGGTGGCAAGAGCCAGGTCTCTTCCATTTGCTAATCGTGGGGTCCGGGAGGAGTTCACCATTCAAATCCTTATGTTACTTCATCTGCAAGATATACCTAATATCACCTATCCCAAAAGGTTGTTGTGAAAATGAGATATAAAATGGCAGTATTTGGGGCCTGGCACAGAATGAGTGCCCAATAAATAGCAGCTATTTTTATATTACATTTTAGTTGTTGGTCTTCTCTGCTACAGGGAAATAGGTACTGAAAGTGAGAGTGGCCAAGTATGTGTTCCTGAAAAGTGGGAGTCTGTTGATCTTTCAGACCCAAAGACAGCCTAGCCCTGAATGGGATACATGTTCCTTCAAGGAAGATCTATTTACATGCGGATGTATCTGCATATGGTAGTTACTATTTCCATCAGCTCCCTCAAATAACCGGTCACTTCAGCCAGAATGTATGCAATTTATCTCTCCCCCAGCATTCTGTAACATTAGCATCTTTCCCATTTCTACCCATTGGTTTCCTACCGGTGCCATGCACTAATTGGACCATCATAGAGGGGAGCTATAGCCTGTGAAACCTGCAGGTACAGAGGAGTCCATGCCTATCTCCTGACCATCCCTATTGCTAACTCTCCCCACTATCAGCTGACGTACATAATTTCCCTGCATCCAAGCCAGGAAGACAGGTGCTAGCAGTTAGAGTTACAGTTTTCAGCTCAATGGAAGAAGAGTAAAGAAATTTCCATTAAGTAGAGCCATCCAACATATACACATATATACATATGTGCATACACACTGTGAGAAGGAAATTCAAAGGGTCACAGTCTAAATCAAGCCCACTCCAAGCTCCTACATTAGGAGATACATTATTGTGAAGACTTTAATCATTTCCAAAAATAATCTGTAAGTTAATTCCAATCAAAATGACAAAGGACAATTTTTGTTGAAAATTGATTTTTTTGTTGAAAAATGATGAGTTCATTATAAATTATATGTGGAAATGAAAAAGACCAAGAATAGATACAGCAATCTTGAAAAAAAAGAAGAAGAAGAAGAAGAACAAAGACACACACTACCTGATGTCAAAATTTATTATAAAGCTACAGGAATTGAGAGTGTGGTATTAGCAGAGGAAGAAATAGGTTAATGGAAGAGAATAGAATCAAGTAATAGGCCCACATATATAAAGACAACTGATTTTCAACCCAGGCACCCAGGCAATTCAACGGGGAAAAGAAAGTTTTTCAATAAATGGAGCTGAAACAACTGGACAAACATGCAGGGAAAAAATGAACCTTGATTTCTGTCCCACACCACACACAAAAATTAATTTGAGATGGATTTATTTATTTAAACATAAAATCTAAGAAGATGAAGCTTCTAGGATCAAAACAGGCTGACCGATGATTTTTTTATAGAGGACACAAAAAGTACTAAATGTAAACAAAAGTTTTGATGAACTGGATGACATCAAAATCAAGATATCCTGCTTATCAAATGACACCATTGAGAAAATAAAAGAGAGAACCACAGGCCGGAAGAGTATCATCACAATACACATATCTGACCCCCCCCCCAAAAAAAACCCTTGTATTTAGATGGTACAAAGAACTCCTACAAATCTATAATAAAAAGGCAAAACAGTTGAATTAAAAATGGGCAAAATGCTTTTGCAAAAGAAATACATAAATGACCAATGAGAGCAAGAAAAAATGTTCATCATCACTTGTCATCAGAGAAGTGCAAGTTAAAACCATAACGAGACACCATCTCACATCCCCTAGAGTGGGCATAATTCTACAAATGAGTACAAAGCAAACAATTTACAACACCAAATATTGGCAAGCATGTAAAGCAACTGGAATTCTCATACAGTGAAATAACTACTTTGAAAACGGTTTGGCCATTTCTTATAAAGTGAAGCATACAACCATCCTATGACTCCCTAGGTATTTACTTAAGAAAAATGAAAACATTTTCCTTATGGAGACTTGTACAAGAATGTCTATGGCAATTTCATTTGTAATTACCAAAAACAACCAAGTGTCCATCAAAAGGAGAACAGATAAGCAGATATATTCACACCATGGGCTACTTTTTAGCAATAACAACTTACTTGTAACAGTTGATAACATGCAACAGCATGTCTGAATGAGTGAATTCATTTATACATGAATTTGAGATTCCGGGGTGAATCTCAAAAAAATGTTGCAAAGGGGCACCTGGATGGCTCAGTTGGTGAAGCATCTGACTCTTTGATTTCAGCTCAGATCATGATCTCAGGGTCATGAGATTGGGCTCTGCACTGGGTATGGAGCCCGTGTAAGATTCTCTCTCGCCCTCTCCCTCAGCCCCTTCCTCATCTCCCTCTCTCTCTCTCTCTCTCTCAAAAAAAAAAAAAAGTTGCATAAAATAAGCCAAACAAAAAATACATACTATATATTACATTTCTATGAAGTTCAAAAATAGGCAAAATTAATCTGTGTTGATAAAATTCAGAACAGTAGTTGCCCTTGGGGCATAGGATTTACTAAAGGGAGGCATAAAGGAACTTGCTGGATCTGATGGAAATATTCTGTGTCTTGATCATAGTGATAGTTACATAAGTGTACACATTGATCAAGTCTCATTACACTGTATACTTAAGATCCGTGCATTTTACTGTATGTAAATTCTACCTAAAAAGTAATTCATAATTCAGTCTAGTTCTTAGGTTTGCTTTTTCACAGTGGGGTATGTTAGTAATTCAGAAGCTATGCTCTGTGTATTCTAGGCTGGACAAATAAGTAAATTTTTGGAAGACAATGGAATACAAATCTCTCACTTGAAAAATGAAATTTAAAATATGCAAAGACAAAGACTAGAATAAATCTTACAGCGTTGGATTGGAAGACAGGTATCCATATGAATGGTTTATGATATATGGCTTTTAATTTACACGTTGATAAAGAAATAGAAGTATATATTTTTTTTCTAGCCCTGAGAGCAAAGAGGGCATAGGAGCAATGACTCCAGTAAAGTGAACCAACCAGTGTCCAGATATGATGTCTAAATACCACTCTTCCCTAAAGGATGATAGCTCCATGAAGAAAGGGCTGATTCCAGGGATCCCAGGGGAGGGGAGGGAAAGTATAGTGTGAATCTAGACATCTTGAAAATGAGATATAAAATGGCAGTATTTGGGGCCTGGCACAGAATGAGTGTGGCTAGAAAATATGGAAGTGTTCAAAAAATGGTGGGAACATGTCTAAAGGACACAGAGCCTACCTGAAGGGCTGCCACTGGCCAAATCTCAAGCAATTTAGGAATCAAATTATTTGTTTTTTTTTTTTTAAGATCTTATTTATTCATGAGAGACACACAGAGAGAGGCAGAGGCATAACCAGAGGGAGAAGCAAACTCCCTGCGAGGAGCCCGATGTGGGACTCAATCCCAGGACCCCGGGATCACACCCTGAGCCAAAGGCACATGCCCAACCACTGAGCCACCCAGGCATCCCAAGAATCAAATTATTCATGAGGAGGGGGGCCTGGGTGGCTCTGTTGGTTAAGTGTCTGCCTTCGGCTCAGGTCATGATCCCAGGGTTGTGGGATCAAGCCCCAAGTTTGGCTCCGTGTTCTCTCACTATCTCTGTCACTATCTCTGTTTCTCTCTCTCTCTCTCTCTCTCTCTCTCATAAATAAAATATTTAGGGACACCTGCGTGGCTCAGTGTTAGAGCATCTCCCTTCAGCCCAGGGCATGGTCCTGGGGTCCTGAGACCACGGGGAGCCTGTTTCTCCCTCTACCTATGTCTCTGCCTCTCTCTGTGTGTCTCTCATGAATAAGTAAACAAAATCTCTCTCTAAAAAAAAAAAGGAAAAGGAAAAGGAAAAAGAAAAAAAAAAGGAAACATTGAATGCAGACCCTGGCCTGATAGTATTGTATCAGCGTTGACTTCCCAGTTATGATTCTTATACTGTGACTCTGTAAGAGGATGTCTCTGTTCTTAGGAGATACACATTCAAGTATTTAGGGACAAAGGGGCTGTCTTTATTGGTTTGGGCTGCCATAATAGAAAACTATACAATGAGTGACTTATAAACAACAGAAATTTATTTCTCACAGTTCTGGGGGCTGGAAAGTCAAAGAAAGGTGCCAGCAGAGTCATTTCTGGTGAGAATTTCCCGGTCCATAGATTGCTGTCTTTTCACTGTGTCCTTACATGGCAGGGGCAAGAGAACTCTCTGGGAGTTCTTTTACAAGGGTACTAATTCCATTCATGAGGGCTCTATCCTCACAACCTAATCACCTCCCATCTCCAAACGCCATCCATTGGGGATTAGTTTGCAATGTATAAATTTGGGGAAGATACAAACATTTAGTTTCACAGAGGCCAATATCTGTTACTCATTCTTGAGTGGTTCAAATAATAATATATACACATAGATATAATCACACACAGAGAGGGAACGATAAAGAAGCCAATGGGGCAATATGCAAACAATTACTAAATCTGGATAAAGAATATACAGAAGTTCTTGTACTATTTTTGCAACTATTCTAGAAGTTTGAAATTGTATCAAAATTGAGCTTTAGGAATTAGTCATTTTGACTCTGTATTCTTCTGAAATATAACAAGAATTTTTATTCCTTTCCCATACCTCAAAACTCATGGGGAAAAAAAATAGAGAAGAGATGGAATCTTTGAAGGGTCAAAGCTGTTTAAATCTGCAAAATCTGGATGGAGGCAAGAAATCATGCTGAGAGCCAACACATGCTTCTCCAGTAGGATTTTTGGGGAAGCAGAATTTGAGACAGAGTGGGACATGCAGGACCTTTCCTGAGGTGTCAACATCTCTGGAGGGGGAGGGGTTGGGGAAGCAGGATTGGGCAGAGAAAGGAACCAAACTGCAATGCTCTTTTGACCACAGCCTCAGCCCTTCCTACCAGGGTCTCTAGAGCTGGGGTGGCCCTTTGCAGCTGTCTGCAGTCTGAATGAGGAGGCTGACCCTTCACATCCCTGCATAAGTGGTCACTGCATGAGCTCCAGGGAAGGAGAGGCAACAAGAGAAGTTTGCAAAAAGAGAAGAGTTGATACAAGAGCTCAAGAGAGACTCCATCCAGAATCCATTGTGAGAGCAGACTAAGAATTACTAACTATTCTGAGCTCAGCAGGAAAATGAAAATAAATCACTTCTGAGTAAAGAAACTAGACCATTCTCTTGCACCATACACAAAGATAAACTCAAAATGGATGAAAGACCTTAATGTGAGACAAGATTCCATCAAAATCCTAGAGGAGAACACAGGCAACACCCTTTTTGAACTTGGCCACAGTAACCTCTTGCAAGATTCATCCATGAAGGCAAGAGAAACAAAAGCAAAAATGAACTATTGGGACTTCATCAAGATAAGAAGCTTTTGCACAGCAAAGGATACAGTCAACAAAACTCAAAGACAACCTACAGAATGGGAGAAGATATTTGCAAATGACGTATCAGATAAAGGGCTAGTTTCCAAGATCTATAAAGAACTTCTTAAACTCAACACCAAAGAAACAAACAATCCAATCATTAAATGGGCTAAAGACATGAACAGAAATCTCACAGAGGAAGACATAGACGTGGCCAACAAGCACATGAGAAAATGCTCCGCATCACTGGCCATCAGGGAAATACAAATCAAAACCACAATGAGATACCACCTCACAACACTGAGAATGGGGAAAATTAACAAAGCAGGAAACCACAAATGTCGGAGAGGATGTGGAGAAAGGGGAACCCTCTTGCACTGTTGGTGGGAATGTGAACTGGTGCAGCCACTCTGGAAAACTGTGTGGAGGTTCCTCAAAGAGTTAAAAATAGACCTGCCCTACGACCCAGCAATTGCACTGCTGGGGATTTACCCCAAAGATACAGATGCAATGAAACGCCGGGACACCTGCACCCTGATGTTTATAGCAGCAATGGCCACAATAGCCAAACTGTGGAAGGAGCCTCGGTGTCCATCGAAAGATGAATGGTTAAGGAAGATGTGGTTTATGTATACAATGGAATATTCCTCAGCCATTAGAAACGACAAATACCCACTATTTGCTTCGACGTGGATGGAGCTGGAGGGTATTATGCTGAGTGAAATAAGTCAATCGAAGAAGGACAAACATTATATGGTCTCATTCATTTGGGGAATATAAAAAATAGTGAAAGGGAATAAAGGGGAAAGGAGAAAAAATGAGTGGGAAATATCAGAAAGGGAGACAGAACATAAAAGACTCCTAACTTTGGGAAACGAACTAGGGGTGGTGGAAGAGGAGGTGGACGGGGGGTGGGGGTGACTGGGTGACGGGCACTGAGGTGGGCACTTGACAGGATGAGCACTGGGTGTTATTCTATATGTTGGCAAATTGAACACCAATAAAAAATAAATTTATAATAAAAATAAAAAATAAATAAAAATTCATACAGAAGGAAAAAAAGTAAGGAAATAAGACAGCTTTATTCATGGACATCTGAAAACCTGAAATATGCTTGAACTGAGACAAAAGCCTCTGTAGCTCCCAATCTTGGTTTATCTTGTGACATATGAGCTCAGGTGTGTTTCTTTCCTGTGCTGCAGAAGACACAGTAAAAAAGCTGTAGCACAGCAAGAGCAGACCCCCCTTGATGGCTGTCAGTGGAAGAGTGGGCTTGTCACAGGCCTAGGAGGGGCTCCTGAACCAGACACAGCAACACTGAGCCTTCCCAGTCCTGTGGCCCCACGTGCCACCTGTCCTGCAATCTGGACAGTGCAGGAGCAGCTCTCTGAGCTTCCCATCTGCCTTTGACCCTGGATCCAAGGGATTTACAGCGGCCCACATGGACTGATATTTTCTCTATTACTTGTGTAATCTCTATTAATCTTGTGTACTCAATATTCTCAAAAGTAACTGATTCTATCAGAGCCAGCTAGTGACATGAAGTGTGACTGAGATAAACTATGTAATTTCAACTGTAGGGCATCCCTGGGGTTCCAGGTTTTTTCTTCTTGCTTGTTCTAAGTTTTACAACATGAATACAGCTTTCGTCCCTCTTCCTTAGAAGAATCCAACTTCAGGGTGCCCGGGTGGCTCAGTCGGTTAAGCATCCAACTCTTGGTTTTGGCTCAGGTCATGATCTCAGGGCCATGTTGGGCTCCGCACTCAGTGGGGAATCTGCTTGGGAGTCTCTCTCCCTCTGACCCTGCCCCTCCTACTTGTGCACTCTTTCTCTGTCCTCTCTCTCAAATAAATAACTGAATCTTTAAAAGGGAGGGGGGAACTAAATGCTGTCAGGTACACATCATATTTTAAGGAATCATGGATTACTGCCTCTGTCTTTATTTATCATGCATTTTTTCCTCCTCCAGCAGGGTTTCTCAACCTTGACACTATTGACATTTAGGGCCAGACAATTCTTTTCACTGTGGCAGGGAAAGGAAGCAGTTCTGTCCATTGTAGGATATTCAACAGCATCTCTGGCTTCTACCAGAAACCCACCACTCCTCAAGTGTGACAATCATAAATGCCTCTCCCTGGAGCCAGATGTCCCCTTGGGGGCAAAGATGCCTCTGTTTGAGAAACACTGTTTTGAACTAAAATATTACAAGAGATTTTAGATATTTTATAATAGCTACACTTTATAACCAATCTATTTTCTCCCAAGTGAAGGCTTTTGTAAAGAATAAAAAAGTAAAAAAAGCTGGGTGAGGTGTAATCCCACTGTTCAACTGTTTCCTCCAGCATCTGTCCATCTCCTTGTATTTGCAAATTGTAATGCCTCATTGATCCCTCCTTTCATAGGTTCCATTATCCATTCATATTTTTACTCTAAGAGATGTTTGCTCAAGTCACGTCCACTGTGTCTAATGGTCTCAGCAATTTAAAAGCTTCCTGCCAGGAGGCATTTCCCACTATTGACTGTGGTCTTCTGGAAAAAGCATGCTGCTCTTGCATGAGTATGGTTGGGTTTCCCGCCCCATTTCACTGCTTCAGGTGTCATCTTGTCTACAAACAAAACTGTTGAACATAAAGAGTTTGTATTCATTGTTTGTGATTTAAGTCCCATGGAGATGCTGACCAGACAGTTCCTCAAGATGCTGCTGCAGAAAGTGGGCTTCCAGATAGAGAATAACGGGGAGATTATTGTCCTATCTCTGCCCCCCCTTCCATTCTGAACGAGCTTTCTTTTTTAAAAATCATGGGGAGACTTCTTCATTTCAGACAGGTTTTGTGGTTCTAGTATTGTTTGGAAATCTATCTATATGGCATTTTGCTTTGGAAAACCACTTTTTTATATTCTTGGAATAATTTTGCAAGATGAAATGCTTCCTTGTGGTGGAAGTTTGTCCCCTCAACATTGTTTGGAGAGGAAAAATGAATGTATGCTCAGCAGCTAATCTGCCTGTGATCATAAGTGAATTTAGCAAAGACCTTCCCTCAGAGGCAGCTGCTTCTTTTTCCATTTCTTCTACCAAAACTCCATGACGTGTTCTGTATGCCACAGTCCTCTCAGCATTCTGTGGTTCTCTCTCTAGAAAACTATTCAAGTCTTGTGCCATTTACTCTGTCATTCATTCAAATAGACTGTTGAGAACAGGAAATGAAATGAGGCACAGAGTCTAAAGTTGTATACATGTCATGCAAGATGCATCAGTTAAAAGTTATAAAGGAAAAAATAAATAATTAAAAATGAATAAATAAAAAATAAACATTATGAAGGTTCACTTGCTTGAGGTTGCTCTTATTTGGGGGCATATTTATTATGATCATCTGTCCTCAAAATATTAAGACACAGTTTAGTGTCTTCAGCTAGCCATTGAATGCTTTGCACACTGAAAGCTGCTTAATGAATAATTTCTTGTGGCCAAAAGACTGCCACACTGCAGGTGGAGGAGGCAGGGCAGCCCGGGCACATCACCTCCCCTGCTGCACACAGTGAGGCCTGTCTTCACCTTGTGGCAGCTTCCTGGTGGCATTCACAACATGCAACTGCCATAAAACATAGAGCAAGTTTCATCAGAAATGACTTAGGCATCTCCTCAATTTTTCTTCGGCCGTGGAGTCTTTTCCTGCCCACCCTCATTAGAGAAATCCACCTCTTATTAGTTCAAATGCTAAAGACATTTAACTGTGATATGAGGGGACTCAGCCTGGGCATCTTCTCTTTGAGTGCAGTAGCCTTCCTTTGGTCCCAACATGGGGTTTGGGTGCTTCCAGAGAAGGCCACAAGGTCTTTGAAGAGCACACTGTTGCTGAGTGTGGTTTTTTAGTTTAATGGGTTCAGGCATCACTTCTCTGATGGAGAATATTGATTGTCCCCTATTACCCATTCTCTCCCTCCTTTTCAGTAACAGAACTTCCTGAGTGTTGACCAAAGGCTTGATGAACTCTGTGGTCAAGCCTTTGGTCAACAGACTTCTCCAGCTTTCCCTGTGACTGGGGGTGGACAGGTTCCACATGTCAGACAACAGGTCTGAGAAGCACCATTTCCAGGGGTCACTGTGGACAATTCTCTGTCACCAAATGCTGTCCTTTTTACCTAAGTTTCTCTCAAAGACAACATCTGCTTTCTTCAGCCCCACCATTAAGTCTCCACTCCAAAGTTCCATGATTCTTCCCCTAAACCCTGTCAAGAGCCTCCTCACTGCACCCCCTTTGCCCACCATCTTTCCAGCCATCTACCCCAAATCCAGTCTCCATGCAGGAGCAGTGTGTCTTTCACAAGATGAACCACCTCTACCACATCAGCTACTCTGATATGCTCCAGGACTTCTTGTTGCTCCTTGGAGGAAGATGAAATGCATTCAGGTGGCCCATGAGCTCGGCAGGCTCCCTGACACCCTCTCCGGCCAGAGCTTGCACACATGGCCCCTGCTCTGCTCTGGGTGCCTCACATCCCTGGGCTTTTCTCTCCAGGCCCCTCTGCCTGGAATGGCTGCCCCTTTTCTTTTCAGCTCAATGAACTGCTACTCACTCTTAGATTTGCTCCCTGGGAAAGCATTCCCTGACCATCTTGACATTCTCCATTAAAAGCTCCGACTATACCAACTGCTACCTGTACCTGGCAGGTCTACAGAGTACTTTTCAATGTCACAACTTTATTTATGTGACTTTTTATTAATTCATATCTCTTCCAGATATGATTAATTCATATATCTTCCACAATAATATCCACAAGAGTGGGAACTCTGTCTGTCTTTCCTCATCTTGGAATGCACAACACTAGCTCAGTATTAAAGAGTTATATCCAAGGTAAACTCACTTTTCCCCTTACCCATGCCACTGCCTAGGTTCAGACCAGCATGGTCTCTCACCTGGGCCAAAGAAACCAGGCTGTGGCTTGTTTGGACTTGCATTAACCAGAACAGTGGCAGTAGGTATGGAGGAGGAGGGTCAGGGCTATGTTTTGGAAGCAGAGCTACAGGACTTTCTATGGACATGGATGGAGCAGGATGGAGAAAGGGAGGAATCAAGACCTGTCATTTCCTACAAGATCCCTCAAGTCCAATATCATCATCTTCCTCCTCCCTCTCCCCCTTTTCTCCTCCTTCTCCTTCTTCCAGAGAGAGAGAGAGTAGTGAGGAAAGCAGAGGGAGAGGGAGAATCTTCAGCAGGCTCCATGCTCAGTGTGGAGCCAAAGCAGGGCCCAGTCCCACGACCCTGAAATCATGACCTGAGCTGAAATCAAAAGTGAGGTGCTTAACCGATTGAGCCACCCTGGCGCCCCACAATGTCCTTATCTTGAGACTTAGAAGGGTCATGCTGTGGTTCATGATTGTTTCACAAGCTGCATGTCTCACCTCTTCTTCTTCCTGCCTTCCGTACTCCCTCCCCAAAGCCAGGCTGTGGCCATAATGGACAATCTTCCATCCCCTGGGCTCCTACATGCCTCCATCAGCTGCACTCCATCTCTTATCTGACTAACACTGACACTTCATTGCCACTAAAAGCTGCCTCTTTAGAGAAAATGAGGCTGACTGGGTGCTCTCCTCTGCAGTCTCTTGCACCCCTACTGAACCTACTGTCACCAGCAGCTTCCATTGCTATGTCCTTGCTTATTTCCATGTCCTTCACTAGATTACAAATGCCTTAGGGGCAGGCAGAGGTGTCTCGTTCACTGTCACACTCCCCAAACCTAAGCACGATGCAGTAAACCCTTGACATGCAGTAAATCTCAGTACACAATGAATATATGCATATATAATAAGGTGATTATAGAGGCTCAGAGCAGGGCACCTGAGTGGCTCAGTTGGAGAAATGTCTGCCTTTCAGCTCAGGTCATGATCTCAGGGTCCTGAGATCGAGTCCCATGTCAGGCTCCCTGCTCAGCAGGGAGTCTTGCTTCTCCCTCTACCCCACCCCTCTGCTTGTGTTCTCTCTCTTGCAAATGAATAAATAAAATATATTTTTTAAAAAGAAAGAAAAGTAGCTCAGAACAACTAGCCAACTTTCTCAAGTTCACTGGACAGTAAGTGGCAGAGCTAGGATTCCAACCTATTAAGCAAAGAATATAGACTTTCTGTTTTCTCACTCTGCCTCTCAAAAGTGAAAAGATGAAAATAAGGAGCCTGTTTGTAGATGAGAGAAAGAAATTCTAGGAAAGCAGTTTGATCGGTCTCTCTTCTTCCAGAAATGATACCGATGGCCAGCATGGCCCTTCCTCGGCCACATGCAGCAGTCTTGAGTTGGAGTGGAGGAAATGAATGGACATGTTAGACAAAGAATCTCAGACATCTCGGCCTCAAGGGCCCTTCCTAGATAATTCATCCAGTCTCTCGCTCACCACCTGCATCTCATCCCAGCACTTCTTGAGCACACCCATCGGTATAGATGCTTTGTTGCGTGCTTATTCCTCTTTTGAAAGAAAACAGTGCTGTGGAATTGTCAGAAAATACTAACTTATATTTATCCTATTGTGAACATGCATCTGGCAATAAGATTTTTAAAAATTAATATGTATGGCCAAATCATTTATTTGCCTGTATTTGCAAGGCTGCTTTAAAATCCATAGATACCTATGCCTATTGATGCTTGAATGTGAAAGTGTTTTTCCTTGGGTATTTTAAAAAGATGAGACCACCTGGCCTAAGAATTTTCACAGGTAATGTTGTACTTCTAAGTGGATTTATGAAAAGTTATCTCAGGACTTTTGTTTTATTTGCTGCTGTTTAAAGCTGCTAGCTTTGTTGTCTCCATCCTGTGAAAAATGTGGGGTTTTATTTTAAAATTAGATCCTAGCATTAATTTAAAGATTATGCCAAGTGTATGTTCCAAATCCACTCATCCCATCTGACCTGCAGGAACACATCTGCTCTGTGCTCGCCCCACCCGACTTCTGATGGTGGCATATGTCTGATTCTCCTGATTAAAGAGAAGGGTTTGTTAGGATGTCATGTACAGTATATCAAAGGATATCAGGCACCCGTCTGCAAGTCAGATGACAAAAGGAGGGCTCAGGACAAGTCGGGCTGAACAGACATTATAAAGAGTGGGCTCGGGGGAATGAGTCATAATCTGGAAAGGTGTTCGTTAGTGGTGGTTTTGGTAACCATCACGCACAAGTCCCAGGATCTGCAACATTCAGCGAAGCAAGGTAATTTCTCAAGTATCCTTCTCTCCCTAGCATGGCAAGGGAGATTCCACAACATTTGGCAATAATTTTCCAAACTGAGATTTGCCCAGCTGTGCCGTCGATGGATCTAGATTAAGAAAGCACCTTACCTTTAATCAAAGCATGATGAAAAGTGTTTGTTTCTGAATAGCAAGGCTGCCTGAGAACATCATTTCCTTTTTATTGGAATCAAAATATACACTGTTTTCTGTATCTTTTCTAGAGTAATTGGCTTCCACATTGGACCATCACTTGCAGTTTCTATATCTGAGATGTAGGCCATCCATCTGGGTTTTGAGAGATGGGAACAGAAATGAGGCTCCCTGTGTGGAGCTACTTCACAGACTGCAAAGCTCTCACCTAGCCCAGCAGCACCGGCTTCCTGTGGAACCCAGAATGCAGACTTCCAGGCGCTGCCCCAGACCTACTGAATCAGAACCCACATTTTGACATCGTGGTTCAGGCAAGTCAGACATTGTATTCTTTGCTTTTCATGACCTGAGCATGTTTAATAGAGAAAATTACATCAAGGGGCAAAAAGCTAGTAGACCCTCTATGCAAAGAAACAAAACAGATTCCCTATTTCCTTCTTTTGTTCTTTTTTTTAATGTGGATTGTTTTCCAGCTTTATTGATGTATGACTGGCAAATAAAAATTACATATATTTGTGTGTATCAAATCACCACACTGTATGCCTTAAACTTATAGAATGTTATCTCAATTGTGGCTCAGTAAAGATGGGGAACATTGTATCTATTCGGAATTCCTCATAATATATTTCATTCATATCTTCCTCCACTCAACAATTATTGAGCATCTACTATGTGGAAAAAAACTAAATCTAACCAAATGACAAAAGCAAAGTCTATTTATTCTGAACTTGCCATAGAAAAGGAGTCAACCACTGTCAACTGCATCTGGGCAGAGACTCAAAAGCAGGCAGAGCAGGGAGCAGCTTTATAGTGGAAGAAGGGAAGCCTTCAGATGTGCTCTGGTTGGAGGCTGTTGGTGGGCTGACTAGAAGCAAGGTATCCAGTGTGCTTGGTTGGGGTTCGTATTTGGCTTTCTCTGTTTGATCCTAAGTTGGAAACCAAGACAAAAACCCGGGAAGCTCTTCATTATTTAGGGCTGACTGTTACAGAAGTTATTGCTTTGTTTCCTAAATGGCTGCTAGAGATAGTGATCTGGCCTCCTACACGTCTGGCTTATGGCAGGCCAGCTTCCTAGACCAATTATTGTAGGTAGCCTGATTGGTTTTCCAGGCAGGCTGCTGCAGGATGTAAGTTGAAGGTCTATTTTTATATTTGGTCTCATCACTGTCCACACGCATGTTCAATCTCTCAGGGATATCCCAGGTGCTGGGTGCTGGGATACGAAGTCATGTAAGAGTTATGTCTGCTCTTTGGGAGTTTACCATCTAGGAGTTACCATTGTTATTAATTTTAAAAAGTTCTTTTGAGGGATCCCTGGGTGGCGCAGCGGTTTAGCGCCTGCCTTTGGCCCAGGGCGTGATCCTGGAGACCCGGGATCAAATCCCACGTCAGGCTCCTGGTGCATGGAGCCTGCTTCTCCCTCTGCCTGTGTCTCTGCCTCTCTCTCTCTCTCTCTCTCTCTCTCTCTCTGTGTGTGTGTGACTAACATAAATAAATAAAAATTTAAAAAGTAAAAAATAAAAAGTTCTTTTGATACAATAAAACATGAAAAAGAAATGAGGAGCAAAGATTAGAATAAAAGTTTACACATATCATTATTTTCATGTGGCCTAATTGCAGTCTTTGGTATTAGCATATGGGATAAGATGGACATTTAGGCCAGTGGATTGACATAGGGGGCAAGAAATAGCTTATTTTATTGCTGAAAGTGTAGTAATTAGAATATAACATAACATGTTCTGCTTATGTGACACCCACCAGGCCAGGTGAGACCTGACCCTCAGGAGTAATTATAATCCTTGAACATAGCACAGTCTCATGCACCCTAAACTGGCTGCGGGAGAGAAACTCCATCCCATACCTGAGGATGAGCAAGACATGCCACAAGCAAGAAGACTGGAATGAGGAACTCACAAAGATTACTCAAAAGCAAACATCTCAAAGATGCTCTCCATCCTCTTTTAGGACTTCAATATGCCTCTCTTTGTCACGGATGCTGATATAAGACACAGCCCTGAGAATGGCCTTCTCGAGGCAGAACCCCAATGAGAGTTTGGAAGGAAGAAGGATGGTTACTCATTTTCCTCACGTTCTCTGAAAAATCAGTATCTCACCTTTCTCTCAGAAGGATGAAGGGCAATCTCTTAAAGGGTGAGATGGCTTTGCTCCATATGGACTCAGATGGTGGAGTTAGGAGTAGAGTCCTGAGGGACCATATCACAGCTGACCTACTATAGCATGAGCTTCCTCGGTAGTGATAAACTTTCCATCCATGGGATGGAAAGCTGGGTACAACTTGCCAGGGACACCAGGGATGCTAGGGAAAGTGTGGTAAACCATGTGGTAATGTCCTCAATACCCGCTCCTTACCCACACCCCGCTGTGTAGCAGCCGTGTGATGTGAATGCTCTAAGAGTGACTTCTTTTTGGTCTAAGTCAACCAGGACAATCACAAATCCTTTATCACTGTGACTGTCTGAGCCAGTCAGTCCATAGCCTTCTCCAGGGAACATGTGACCCAATTTAGTGCTCTGGGCCGTAAGGTGAGGCATTTCTGAAAAACAAAAATGCTTACTCACTGTTCCGAGAGCACTTGTGGAAAGAATACTCTCTGACCTTCTGGAAGGCATGTGAAGCCAGAAACCACTGCAACCCTTTTGCCATCACAAGGGAGACCAGCTTTTGGATGAAGCTTTCAGAGAAGATGAAGTCAGAGCATAAAGATAGCAAAAAACACCATCTTTAATTTCCTCACTAAACTGCTAGATCAAACTGGCCATGAAGCCCACCCAACTACTTCTGGTCTTCAGGTTATAAAAGCCAATAAATCCCTTTATTCTCTGAACTACTTTTAGTTGGGTTTTCTGTTTCTCAAACCCAAAAAGAACTTACACAGAGATTATGCCTTTACAGGAAGAGAAACAGGCCAAGTTGACTTTTGAGGATGTTTTATGCTTCTAAACATTTCACAGACAAGATATACATTCTCATCAAGGACTACTGCTAAGCAAATAAATTACAAATTTAACTTGAAATTCAAGAAGCTAAAAGAGATGCCTAGACTCTATGGGTTTAGGAGTGCTTCCTCCTCAAATATTGCATTAAAGAGTGAATGGAGTCTGAGGAGTGGACAAAAAGAGGGAGAGTCTTGGCTAAGGCCTGTGATGCTCAGTACTTAACAATATGCTTAACTTGCCCAGTATTTGCTGCCGCCGTGACAATGCCCTGTTTACTTATAAATCTGGTTTTGTTTGGCAGCAACAGCCCTGCTGCTTCTCAGACACATCAGCATCCCAGCCGTAAATGATGATCAAGGCCTCAGAAGGCCTAGGGTCTACTTTTCCCTAAATCCCTTAAGATGACTTCCCACTTCTATAGGCAGCCTCCCCCTCATGTGTGCTTTGCATGCCAGGGTCCATGTCAGAGCCCTGCAGCAGGCTGAAAAAATGTTAACTCTGAGATCCAAGATAACTTTTCAAAATAAATAGATAAAGACATGATCGTCCACAGGGATATTTCCCCTTGGTCATGGAGCTTTTATCTTCTCTGGCTGAGAAAATGAACTGAATCCTGAACCTGAATTTGGATCTAAATGTGCTTGTTAGGATTCCAGAAACATTGGGTCGTATTTCCTCCAGAGCATGGGCAGGAGGGAGGGGTTGCTGTGTGTCTTACCAAGAAGAGTTGATGGCCTGTGGGAGTCCTGGGATTATCAGAAGACCTCAGCAGTCACGGGAGGGGAGGTGTGGAGATAGCTTCAGTAAACTGTGTTTCTCAAGCCTGTACTTGCCAGCAGGATGCTCTTCCTCTGAGATGGGGGAGCTGCCCCAAGCTGAGGACGGGAGCTGGCGGGCCTCTGTCAGGCCACGGGCCTTGGTTCTGTGTGGGAGGGCACAGAGTGAGGAGATGCTCAGGACCCCGGGATGCTGGAGCACAGGGCTGGTGGGCTTCAGTAGCTGCCTTTACCTGCCCACCCATCACCCCGTGACCTCCAATCACACAGTCCTGCCTGACAGTCCCCAGAGCTCTTTCACGTAGCCTCTGATGGTGGTTTTGGGAAGTTTCTAATGAGCCAGTGACAGGCTGCCCCTGGCACCCTAGGCAGAGGCCAGGACCTCTCCTAAAAGTGCGTTTTCAGCTAAACTTTTTACTCTCCCTCCCCTGTTCCCCCATGGACACTTTCTGGCCTGTAGTGGTTTTGCGTGATGCTTAGCATACTTTTAAGGTCTCCAAAATGCCAGCCATGATTGCTGCTATGGGTCTGCCCTTGCCGGCTGTGCCAACATGAAGTCTTTAAAGATCACTGATGGGGCACCTGGGTGGCTCAGTGGTTCAGCGCTTTTGGCTCAGGGTGTGATCCCAGAGTCCTGGCATCAAGCAGGGAGCCTGCTTCTCCCTCTGCCTATGTCTCTGCCTCTCTGTGTGTCTCTCATGAATAAATAAATAAAACCTTATTTTAAAAAAATCACTGAGAATCTGTTTCTACATCAATGGGTTTTCCCAAACATGCAGCCTTGACACATGTCAATCACCTTCAACCCCCTACCCCGGCCCCACCTCTCCCATAGGCAGTGACTCACCAACATGCACACTGACAAAGGGGCCCAAAGGCAAAGGGGTCACCCAGTGCCCTTCAGTGTTTCAGTACTATTCCTCCGCCCTGGCCAGCAATCCTACCACTACCTGGTGACTATGATGAAGGAGAACTGTGGTGCGTCCCCCTGCCGCACCTCATGAACCTGGAGTCCTGTGCTGATTCCCTTCTCACAAAGTTCTGTTCAAGGGTTACATCCTGTCCTCTTCCCCTGGTGGCTGCTGTGCCCAGAAGGGTGGCCGCCTCCAGTGCCAGCCCCCTCTCTTTTATGGGACCAGATGACCTGTAACAGATGTGACCCAGGACTGGCAGCAAGGACAGGGGTCTTTCCACACCTTCAGTTCCTTGAGTAACCGGGCAGGGAGGACACACAGTAGAGCACAGAGGCTCTGGAGTCAAAATAAGTTCAGACACTTTGCTACAGGTAACAGCTCCCAAGTATTTGTGCTCACAGGGGCGGAGGCAAAGGTGAGCCACCTTCATGAATCACAGGCAGACGTTCTGAGTGGTGGTGATGCACATTGTTGTTTGTAAACATGCATGCCTTGGAAATACTTTGGACAGAATGTCTCTTATGACTGTGGTCTCCAGGTCTCTCCTGCAGGTCCCCCATTACCTCCCAAGCAGAGCCACGGCAGAAGGGAGTAGGTATTGGTCCTTGGGTTCTAAGAGGTCTCCACCTGCATTTAGTTAGAGAAGCTGATTTAAGACCACAAAGCCTTAAATGCAGAAAATACTCTCAATATGTGTCCTACAGGTGGGTTGGGGTGGGGAGGGCGGTTGATAAATAATACTCTTTTTTTCCCCTCTTCCCAAATATGGAACCAATTGATAAATATAAGATATGTGAAACAGATGGATAGAGATTTAACCCATCAGCTTTATTATTAACGAGCTGATTGGAAAATGTGTCTTGAGACTCCTGGCCAAAAGGGCTTGCTGGCACTGGCTATATACATGCCCCCCTAGCGTTGCCCCTGGGCAGATGTTGGGGGCAGCTGACACAGGGAAATTCAGGTCAGTAATCGATGTGTACTCACCCAGGATGGCAGCGTGGCACCTGCCCCAGGTAAGAAGGAAAGCAACAGGCTTGTGATAGATGAGTTCCTCCGAATGTGAACCAGTGTGTGTCAGCTTCTTTTTGATCTGATAACTCAGCCCCCATTCCCCCCTTGAAGACAGGAAGGACTAGGATGAGAGGCAAGGGGGAAAACACGAGCAGAAGAGAGTGGACAGCCTTCCCCAAACACGGATGAAAGCCAAATTTGGCTTGTAACCTGACATCCCTCTTCCCCCTACAGAGAATCATAATGACTCTTCCACAAAGACTTGTTAACATTTTGAAAGTCTTGGGACACCTGGGTGGCTCAATGGTTGAGTATCTGCCTTTGGCTCAGGGCGTGATTCCAGGGTCCTGGGATTGAGTCCCCACATCGGGCTCCGTGGATGGAGTCTGCTTCTCCCTCTGCCTGTGTCTCTGCTTCTCTCTCTGTCTCTCATGAATAAATAAATAAAATCTTTTAAAAAAGGGAAGAAAACCAAATAAACCTCAAGTAACAATTTATATGACCTTGGTGATCAGAAGGCTTTTCCAAGCCCACCAACCAAGTCAGAAACCATCAATAAGACAACTAATATGATTATAGAAGATGTAAAACCTCTATCAGCCAAAACGTTTTATAAAAATTAATTCTCCAAGTTCACACTGGGGAAAAGAATTGCAATATCAATGAGCAAAAAGAGAAGTTGTGTCTTCAATATACGAAGGAAGTGTTCTTTCCAGTCCACAAGAGAGTGAGACACTGAAAAAAACAAAGGACCTGTGTGTAGGCATTTATGGAAGAAGAAATGTAAATGGCTAATAAGCATTTGAAAACTCAAAGTATTAATCAGAACAATAATGTGTTAAAGCTTCCGAAAAAGATAAGAGTGCTCAACCAATAAGGTTTGGGGAGAAAAAAAGAATGTTGGGGAAATTGACCAAAACTGAAAAAAAAAAAAAGTTAATTAGATCCTCAATTTAACTCAGACATTAGGGACGCCTGGGTGGCTCAATGGTTGAGTATCTGCCTTTGGCTCAGGGTGTGATCCCAGAGTCCCGGGATCAAGTCCTGTGTCGGGCTCCCAGCATAGAGCCTGCTTCTCCCTCTGCCTGTGTCTCTGCCTCTCTCTCTCTCTGTCTCTCATGAATAAATAAATAAAATCTTTAAAAAAAATAACTCAGACATCAGAATACAAAAGGAATAAAAAATTAAAATGTAAATAAGAAACTTATAAATGGGGGGCACCTGGGTGGTTGAGTGGCTGAGCATCTGCCTTCGGCTCAGGGCGTGATCCCAGGGTCCTGAGATCCAGTCCTGCAACTGGCTCCCCGCAGGGAGCCTGCTTTTCCAACTGCTTGTGTCTCTGCCTCTCTCTCAGTGTCTCTCATGAATAAATAAGTAAAACCTTTTAAAAATAAAAAAAATTATAAATGAGGGGGTGTAGAAAATTATGTTTTTTTATATTCTTGATAAGGGCAAAACTTTTCTTGATGTAACACCAAGGTTGACAGTTTGGACTACATGAACATTTAAAACTTATGTTAAGTCCAAACAAGCCCAAAGTTAAAAGGCAAACAAGAATGCAGTCTTCATAACACAACAGGCAAAGGTCCTAATAATGTTAGTTATATAAAGAGTTCCTAAAAGTCAATGAGGAAAAGCTGAGCACACTGAGTAGCAAATGCTTAATGCCGGGGACATCATAAGCATTCAGGAATAAAATAAATTATGTAAACAGGCAATGTATACAAGAACCAAAAACAGTAAAATGTTTTGATGACCTTTACCAAAAATCAAAGAAATGGGAATTTAAACAGTTAAGGATGATCATTTTCTACTTGGAAGTTGACAAAGATTTTAAAAGATGGATAATCCGCAGTTTGGGTGAGGCTGTGGAGGCACTCTCCTACTTTGTAGGAAGGAGTGTAAATTGAAACAACCTTTCTGGAAGACAACTTGCCAACACGTATCAAAGCCTTAAAAATGTGCATACCACCTGACCAGCAAGCATCTTCCTAGGAACTCATCCTAAGAAACTCATTTTGAGTGTGTGTCTTTGCATGTATAGATTTGTTTCTCAGGCTGGTCATCACAGCTTTGTTTTATGGCTAACGGTTGTAAGCCACCTTGGTGTCCAACAGAAGAATTGGTTACATAATTTTTGGCAGGCTTACAAAAAGGCATGCTAAACCACTATTAAAAAATAATGTACAAGAAAATCTATTGACATGTGAAGCGATCCACGGTATGCTTCTAGATGGATGAATTACAAAGCAGTGTGTTTAATATAGAATGTAAAGAGTAAGCTTACAAGTAACTTTGGTTGGCTTTTTCATGCTTTTCTCTGTGTTGTCCACGTTTTCTAAATAAACAAATACTGAGTTGTAATCAGAAGGCATACAGGGACCCCTGGATGGCTCAGTGGTTGAGCGTCTGCCTTTGGTTCAGGGTGTGATCCCAGAGCTTGGGATCGAGTCCCACACTGGAAGCCTCCCACAGGAAGCCTACTTCTCCCTCTGCCTATGTTATGTCTCTGCCTCTCTCTGTGTGTCTCTTATGAATAAATATAAAATCTATTTTAAAAAAGAAGAAGATATACAGTAAGTGGTATTTTATTGGGGGGATAGATAAGAATTGTGATGAATGAACTATCATATGCTTAAATATTCCGGTTCTCTCAGATCTCACCAGCCTGTGGATGCAAATGGGGACACATCTTCAAGACTCATCCTGATTTGGTGTCTCTTGACCTGTCTTGAGCCACTCACTCCTCCTGGCTGCCCCGAAGCTGGCTAGGTTTTGTCTGGGAGGAGAAAGGGAGAGGTATCACAGATGCGCACCATCATGAGCCCCATCCTCCTCTTGCTGCTGTGAAGCCACTTGAGGGCGCCCGTGACTGTGGCTCTGTGACCAAAGGGACCTGTCTGGACAGGACGCTGCATCCTGGGACTCCAAACACCAGGCCTATGTGAGGCCCAGGGTGCCTGGTGTCCTCACAGGTCAAGGCCCTTCCAGGGCAAAGAGATGTCCCCCTTTCCCATTCTGGTCACATTTTGACAGTTGGGCCTCATTGTCTCCCAGAATCTACACACACATACACACACACACACACACACACACACACTCACACACATTACTTCTGCCTTGAGCTATTCTTTTAGGGAACCTCACAGAGTCCTGGCCTGGTCCCATCCACCATAGCCTGCTGTTTCTTTCTTTTTTTTTTTTTTTAAGATTTTATGTATTTATCCATGAGAGACACAGAGAGAGAGGCAGAGACATAGGCAGAGGGAGAAGCAGGTTCCATGCAGGGAGCCCAATGCAGGTCCCAATCCTAGGACCCCGGGATCATGACCTGAGCTGAAGGCAGAAGCTCAGCCACTGAGCCACCCAAGTGCCCCTAGCCTGCTGTTTCTGAGCCCATCTTAGACACTGAACCACAGGACACTGGCTTAGACCCCCCCACCCCCCATGGCCAGAAATGACAGGCACAGCCCTCAAGAAGAGCACACGACACGCCCCCGCAGCTTTAACAGTGGACAGAGGTTGCATGCATTCCTGTCGTGCACAGAGCATGCTGGAAAAGACATGCGCACACACCCAGGAACTTCCACCTGGGCTCACATCCCAGCAGGGTGGGGTCTGTGTCACCTTCATCTGACTAGGAGACAGATTTTGTGGCGAATGCCCACATTCTTAGCCTAAGAGTCACCTGACAATTCACCCTGAAGCCTAGGTCTTAGTTCCCCTGAGTTCCTGCAACCAACTCCCAAGCACTGGAAGGGTCAGGGCACCAGGGGACACTGGGTCCCCTGCTCAGGAAAGCGGGCTTGGCTGGTGCAGAGAACACCGGCCGTGAGCAGGCCTGCCCACTTGGCCTCACTCTATGCCATGGGTGGTGGAACCTGCTGGTCTCCAGCGATGATGGGGCCCGGAGGCCAGGACCCGGTGCTGCCTGGCAATGAATGCCCGAGGGATTTGGTGAGTCTGGGAGCCCACGGATGGAGCAGTGGGCGGGACTGTCTCCGCTTGGTGTTTAAGGGACAGGAAATTCCTACTGGCAGGATGACCTCATGCTGACAGGGCTGGGGAGCGTCTGCCTGGGGCTTAGTCTGGGAGAAGCACAGTGGCCTGTCCCAGGAAGATGCATGGAAGCCACCGCCCACGGTTCTTCCCAGGAGGACGCAGGTGGCCAGCTGAGTGTCCTGGAGACTCACCTCCTTGCAGACCTCAGAGCCCAAATGCAGCATGCAGGCCACTGACCATCCAGACCCTTTCTGCACCCCCTCCTATGAGGTTCTCTGGGCCCTCCTGTGGTACCTGGGGCAACTCAGACCCCACACCCCCAACGTGGCTGCACAACCAGCTCCTTCCCCTGGAGACTGGGTTCAGGGAGATCTGCACACTCCTGTGCCCCTGAACGGGGTTATAAAAAGATGGAGGCAGGGCAGGGCTCCCTGTGCAGAGCATGGAGGCGGAAGGTGAGAAGGGTGGCCTGGCACAGGAAGATTGGGCCCAGACTGCCTGATTTAGAGTTGGGGGTTGGAGGTTGGGGGAGCACAGATGCCTGTGCAGTGACATCTGGGTGACACTGGGCACATGTCAGTAGCCAGGGGTCACTCCCAGCCCTGTCCTGGATCTGTAACTCTGGAACCAGCGATCAGGACATGCCCAGCATGAGAACATCCCTTCTGTCATGAATGGTGAGAAGCAGGCAGACCGTGGCAGGGACTCCTGGGCCAGGGCCAAGGGCAGGGCTATACGCTCCAGGCAGAGGTGGCTCAGCCTGAGACATGCCATCACTAGGGAGCCCAGGGCTCTGGGCCCTGGAATTGTCCTTGGTGAGGCTGGGAGCTCCTGGGAGAGGCCATAGGTGAGCTCAGTTGCCCCTGCCTCCAGCTCTCCCTGCAGGCCACAGGTGGCATGGATAGGTGGGTGACCTCAGTGCTCAAAGGCAGAAGCCCACTGTGGTTCACATCTCCCTCCCTGCACCCCCAGGTGGGTGGGACACAGCACTGGGTGCACCGGATGGTGTAGGCCAAAGTGACCAGCTTGGGGGGTCATAGACCCTGTATGGACCTGCATTCCTTGTCTGTGACTTTTACCAGTGCATGGCATGAATACACCTGATGGTCGGGCTGAAGACGGGTGGATGTATTGGTAGATTTAATATAGGGGCTGCCTCTGGTCCAGGTCAGTGGCGAGGGGAGGTGGTCTGCAAGTACCCTCCTGTCTCATCCAGTCCTAAAGAGCAAATTCCCACCCCCAGCCTGGGGCAGGAGGAGAATGGATGAGCTCTGGAAACCGAGGTGCTCTGGTCCTCAAGAGAGGCAGTGGAAGATAATCCAATATGGTAGAGAAAGGCAGTGTCGGCACTCTGGCTTGCCCTTGGAAGGAGCTCATTTGAGGACTTACAGTCACAAAAAAGTGGGAGTTGGAGCCTTATCTCAGACCAGACGAGGAGCCCTGTGCAGGGTGACAGTTCTGCAAGGAGGGAGGTGACTTTTAAGCCTTCAGATTTTGTCTGTTCGGTACTCGCTTTAATTTATGGCTCTTCAGCTGTTTAGCCTGAGTGATGAACATTGGAGATAGAACTCGTAGGAGATATGAGTCAGTTTGACAACAAACACTGTTAAGTGTCCCAGGATTGAGGAAAAACAGGGAATCAGGGAGTAGAAACCTAGGCATGTCGCCTGGGAAAGCACGTGCCTGTACCCCCTGGAGTCTGGGCTTTCTGAGGGGGAGGGAAGGTGGGGATTCTTATCTGCATTTTTGTCTCTGGCAACTAAAATAAAAGACACTCCATACATGCTTGTTGAATGAATGATGCAGGGAGGTGAATCCTAAGCCTGCCAGTGCGTACCTCCTAGCACAGCAACCACTTCTGCTGAGAACCAGTCCTGATGCAGCCCAGCCTTCTCTGGTGTCACTCCTCAACCCCTCAGTTGTGACGACAATCCCGCCAGCGGCTACCACACAACAGGAGTGGCAGGTGTTGGGGAGGACACTGTGAATCAGACAGGATCTCTGCCCTCTGGGCACTCCCAGTCCAGGGCGGGGAAACAGACAAGAAGACAGATGTCATTGATGGGGTGATTGTCTGGGAAGAGGAAGTGTGTGCGTGCGCAGGGAAGGCACAAGTGACAGGGGTGGGGTGAGCCCAGTGCTGAGGAGCAGGACATTTCGAGTCCCAGGCAGATCCGGGCTTGCATCCCGGCCCCACCCTGGAATAACGTCGGGCAAGTTAACTTAACCTCTGCTTCTGTTACTTGTCTACCAGTGGACGTGATGCCCTCCTCATAGCTTTGTGTGAGGATAAAATTGGGCTAATTCACGTTAAATGCTCATCCCAGGGCCAGATACATAATAAACTCTAGTGATGGTATTATTCCTATTAAGGTTTTTTAAAAGAAGGTGAGCTTTGAGCCAGGGCTTAAAGGAGATACATGGCTCCAGGTGATACTGAATGAAATTATGGTAACTGAGCATGTCCATCCATCCAGGGGAGCAAAGCTGGGAGAACATGTTCATGACCTCTGCTTGCCCAGGAAGGAAATAGAAAATATCTAATGAGGAGAGTAGGATGGGGTTTGATGAGCAATGGGAGACATCTGGAATAGCCACCTTGGGGGTGAGTGTTAAGAGCTGATGGGATCTGTCAAGAATCCAGTTATGAGACTGAACATCTAGTATTTAATAAGCTAATCAATAACATTCCGGCCAGGAGTGAGAACAACCAGGGAGGCAAATGATCAGGCTGGACTAGAGTTGGTGCTGGTTAGGAGGTGGTAGAGAACAGACAGGACTAAGAGACAGAGCCAATTCCTAGGTGTGTTGTTCAAGAGAGTGACTCACAATTCCAAGACCTGACACAGAGCCCGCCATATGGACAGTATCCCATCAACAGTCATTGAATTCATGAATGAAGGAAGGAATACATGAAATGAACCTATGTTCTAGCCTGCTGAAGAAAACATCTGAAGGCAGATACAGGGGTCTGGCCATTGCCTCTTCAACCAATTTCCTCAACCTATTCACTACTGATGAAAGGATGCTGGTGGGTCCTTGACCTCAGGGCAAGCATCATGGCTGGCAATCCTGTTCTCTTCAAGTTTGGGTCAATATGACATAAAGGAACTTGGGACCGTTGCCCTCCTCAGTCAAAAGACATAGCTTTCTGTCTCTGCCCCTATCCTTCCACCTTGAGCCCCTGGTGTCACAATACGATATCGGGAGTTATAGAAGCCCCATTGTGACCTCAAGGAGACAAGCAATGGGCAAAAATCCAACATGCTGAGGATGGTAGAATGTAAAAATGGAGGCTAGGTCTTCCATGGCATGGCTGAGTTGATACACCAGGCCTGGAACTACCAACGCAGTGGGCAGGGCCACCATTTACACTATTCACACCATGGTCTATTGGAAGTACCCCAGGAGTCATGCAGTGTGGCCTCTTGTCAACTGATAAAGGCTGATAGCTTCAGAAAAGGGTCTAGAGATCTTGAGGACTTGGAAAAGTAGGTCAATAGGACCTGGAAAGACAAAGAGACGACACTTGATGCTTCTCTATTCCCAGGATGCCTTTCCCAGGAAACGTTTGCCACCTCTACGCCTATGCTTTTCCTCCACTGGCTACCTGCAGGTTCTTCAGCTCAGTCAGCAGGAACTCAAGCTGATCTCCTCCACCACCCCTCACTCCAACCTCCTTTGCCCAGAACTTGCGGTCCTCACTGGTGATTCTCTTGGAGTCTCCAACACTGGGCTCTGGGGGGGTACCTCCAATCCACCCTTCCACATGGAAAAGGGAAGGTATGTATAGTCCATGCAAAACCAACCCCTTAAGGCCAGAAATCTCCTCACTGCTCCTGGAAGTGAGAGGGTAGGCAGCCCTCTGGGGGTGGGACTGGTCCTTGCATCTTCCAGCAAGCCTTGCTGGTAGTGGTCTTTCTCACTGGAAGACCTTGGCTCCTCTCAAGATTGAGCTGCTTACTGACTTAACTGTAATTCCAAGACAACGGGAATATCCCTCTCTCATCCTGTGACTGTCTGATTAGTCATCCTCTGTCATCCTCTCCACCTGGATTCAGATCCACAGTGGCCACACGTTCAGCCTCCTCTTTCTGCCGGATTGGAAACTTGAAAGTTGGAGGTGCAACTATACCGTGTATTCTGATTCTTTAAGTACTTCAGGCCAAATTTCTCTTCTCTATATATCTAGGATCCCTTGAGTACCTTAGAAAATTGATGTCCTATTGGTCACTTTAGCCCAGCTTTTGAACTATTGCTGACTCGTGTGTGTGTGTGTGTGTGTGTAATGGAAAAGTACTTTGTGATTGTCTTAACTTTGTGAAGACTGAAGTCTCCAGGGAGCCTAGAGCAGTCCAGATGAGTAATGTAGTTCCAGTAGGAGCAACTGAAATCCCAACCCCAGAGCAATTCTCCTAAGAGCACCCAGACCCTACTCCCTCCTTTCCTGTAGCATCTAGAAAGCTACTTTGCCACCACGGACTGACCCACCATTACATCATCAAGACCTACCACAGCAATGGACACGTAGTAGGTCCTCAACAATTATTTAAGGAATGTATGAATATTGATCTCAAGTTCACTTAGCCGGGTCAGAATTGGTGGTTAAATTTAGTTAAGATTTCTTGTTTTTTCCAGAGAGTTTGTGAATGATAGCTAATAGTGTTGTAGATAGTGCACGCTTTGACAAAGATAAAGATTAATTATTTAAGTCCATATAAAGAATTACAAGCAAGTCAGGGCAAGAATTGAAAAACATCTTAAGGACAGTTAAGTTGGAGGCCAGTGGTGACCTGAGGTGGGCAATTTCAGGACACATGTGAGAGGAGGTCAAATCACTGAGGTTTAAGGAATGAATGAGGGAACCAAAATGGAGATAATCCAGGATAGGCAGTCCCTTGAAGCTTGATTATGAAGGGAGCAGGATTTCTCAGGGCATTTTTCTACTACCCACACTCCCCTCCCTGCCCCTCCCTAGTACCCAAACAAATAAAACCAGCTCACCAAAGTGCATCCTGAAGAAACAAAAGTTGAGGACATGGAGAAAAAGGAACCCTCGTGCACTGTTGGTGGGAATGCAAACTGGTGTAGCCACTGTGGAAAACAGTATGGCAGTTCCTCAAAAAGTTAAAAATAGAACTACCCTACAATCCAGCAATCACACACTACTAAGTATTTACCCAAAGAATATAAAAACACTCATTCAAAGGGATGCATGCACCCCAGTGTTTATATAGTGGATAAAGAAGATGTTGTATAGATGTACAATGAAATACTACTCAGCCATAAAAAATAATGAAATTTTGCCATTTGTAACCACATGGATGGATCTAGAGAGTATAATGCTATGTGAATTAAGTTAATCAGAGAAAGACAAATACTATATGATTTCATTCATACATGGAATTTAAGAAACAAAACAAATGAGCAAAGGAAAGAGGAGACAAAGAAACAGACTCAACTCTAGAGAACACACCGCTGATCCCCAGTGGGGTGGGGGGAATAGGGGAAACAGATGATAGGGATTAAGAGTACAATTAACCATGATGAGCACTGAGAATGTACGGGGTTGTTGAATTGCTGTATTGTGTACCTGAAACTAATACAACACTGTATATTATTTATGCTGGGTTCCTTTTTCTTTAAAAGTGCACTTGAGAAGGCATACCAGGCCACCCTCTTCAATCCCAAGGACCTCCTAACAGAGGGACGAGAAAGCATCCAAACACCATACTTTGTATTAAAACCCATGTCTTTTGAAAGCCTTCTCTTTCCCATTTCCCAACAACCCCACTTGGAAACACAAGGCAAATTACACTTGGCCTCTTGGCCCACGGGTACTTTGAGACTCAGTTGATAGTTATGGAGAAGAAGAAAAAAAACATATGAAATGATACATATGCTTGAGAAGGGTTCCTAGAGCGAGGTGTCCTGAATCTGGGATCTAGAGCCTCTACGTTAGAAGCCGGATGGTCAGCTTGGATCCATGACTCCAGAACAACTCAAGAAGGAGGTGTCTCAGGTGCTGCTTCCAGAAATGTCTTACTATACACTGTCTGGGAGATTCTGGGGAACCCCTTTACTACTTGACCAAAAGACTAGGAAAGCTCTGTAAAATTCATAAACTTACTCTACTTTCCACTTTAAAATCCAGAGGGATCCCCTGTGGGAGGGAAAGGTTTGGGAATTCCTTCCCAGCTGGGCACAGATGTGCCATGGCTCATCCCTCCTCTGCCCCATCTGCTTGGCCAGGTGAGTAGAGATGAAGGAGGAGTCCTTTGGGCCCTCCAGCAGCCAGGACGCTGAATGCTCTGAACGGTGTCTACTCTTCTGGTGTCTACTCTTCCTCCCACCAGGGAGGTTCCCTGGTGGACAAGGATGCCGGGAGTCTGTACCATGGTCCTGGGTGCAGTGTGCCTGCCCACTGGAGGTCTGCATCTCCTGAGACCAAATGCACTGGTGTGCCCTCCCTGGCTCCAGAAGAAGGGGAGGTAGGCACTCTAAGCCATACCCTCACTGGATGTGTGTAAGGCTGCAGGTCATGCAGCTCTGCTTTCATTCCAGAATGAACCAGGCTGAGGGTGGCCCAGGAGATCAGTATTGACATGAAGATTTCTGCTCCCCACCCTTCCACTCGTTTCTTTTCCATCCTCTCTTCAAGCTAAATCTTCCTTGTCTTTGGATCCACGGCTTCATGTCTGGCAGTGAAAGCCAACCGTAACATCTCCAGTTAGAAATAGATGTTTTGAAATCCCTCATTGGCCAAACACTAATGTAGAAGGGGTACCAAGAGACAGCTAAGCGGAGATGCCTCCTGCTGGGTAAGTTGGATTTAATAGCTACACCATTTAAATCATTAAATTCTCACCCAAACAAGCAAAGTAGTGACAGATTGTCTGAACCAGTCATTTTTCCTAATTCCTCCTATCTGAATCCCTCCTGGAACAGCCCAGCCCCAAGCCTGGAGGCTCCTCTGCCGTGACTCCGTCCTTGTGCCAGGTGATGGTGTAATCAGGTGGCCTTAGGAGGCAGGGAGGCCGGCTGAGTGCAAGCTCTGACCAACCCACCCCCCACCACCACCACTGCCAGGAGGTGGCTCTGGAAGTTACTCCCCCAGGGTTAGTTGCATCATGTCCCCCATGGACACGATAGCATCTCGTTGGCGGCAGTGGGCGGGCGAAGTGGGATCCCCTCCACCTGGCACCTACCACAGTGCCCAGCACTCCGCCAAGGATCTAAGTGGATGCGATCTCTCCCTGAGATGGTGGGGGCTCGGGCGGGGTGCCGGACCACACACGAGGCCGGCTGGGGCGTGCTGGCGCGCGGTGGGGCCAGACGTGTGGTTCTGGTTGGTGAGCGGCAGACGGCGCCCCTCTGCCAGTCTCTGTGTGGTTTGGGAAGGGGTGAGGCAGGCGGGGAGCCTGGGGGACAGAGCTGCACCGGCTTTGCCTCTAGCGACTGCAGAAACCACACCTCAATTAGAGGGAACTGTCTGGAATGTGAAAAGGTCAGGAACTTGGGGGGAGAAGTGGTCATGTCATTTTGGAATGTACACAGCTGAAGCAGGGGCAGGCGGGGGGCGGGGGGGTCGGCGGTAATGAGTCCTCTGAGTCTGAGGGAACGAGCTGGAATCCCAGCTGGCCCACCTAGCAGAGGACGGATGCTGCGGGTCAGCCTCCTCATCCCAGGAGCATGAATAAAAGCCCCCACCTCAAGGATAACTGTGGGTCCTATAGACAGGGCTCCTGGCCCAGGAACATGTGTCACCATCAGATGACAGTAGGTCACCATTCCCTTGGGTCAGGAAAGCCAATGCCAAACACCTGGACAAAACGCAGTTTTAACCATGGCCTTTTTTTTTTTTTTTCATTCATGAGAGACAGAGAGAGAGAGAGGCAGAGACACAGGCAGAGGGAGAAGCAAGTTCCCTGCGGGGACCCCAATGCAGGACTTGATCCCAGGACCCCGGGATCATGATCTGAGTCGAAAGCAGATGCTCAACCACTGAGCCACCCAAGTGCCCCTAACCATGGCCTTTTAAGGAACCATTGCTTCAGCAAAGGAAATCCTGATGATAACCTTTTGAACGACCCAAAGGAGCACAAAGATGAGAGGCCTGTAAGGGAAGGTCTCCATCAGCTCGGGTGTTACAAGCCCACATACTCCAGATGGAAGAGGGGGGGTCACCTACCCCAGAGAAAAACCGAAATGCCTCCCCTCTGCTTCCTTACCACTCCCTGTCTTCGAAGCGAACTCACCCCCACCTGCTGCTCCCTCTCTTCTCATCTTATTCAGAGATGCCCACTGAGCATCTACACTTGCCAATTGCATACCCCCGATCCACCCGCCCCCCCCCTTCCACGGAGGCTGCCCTGGCCAGGATCCACAGGGACCCTCTAAGTTCTTTGTGGGACAACCTCCCCATAGTCCTAACCTACCGTCACTTGGCAGCATCTCCATTCCATTGGGAAAACATCTTTTATATCCCTGCTGTCTTTAGGGCACCAAAAATGCTAGGGTGACTATCACACGGTTAACCACTTCCTCTTTGATTTCCTGGTTTTTAACAATACTTTTCTTTCTTCCTCCCATATTGTCCGCTGGCTCATCTTCCCCAATCGCTGCTTAAATGGGGTTCCATCATGACAACCTTCTCATGGCAATTGGCAAGCTCCCTCCCAGAGGGCGAATGGTCACATCCAGTACAGACCTCGCTCCCCAGCTGCTGATCCTCCTTTCCTGCTTCCCAGTGACATTTCCAGGGGCACCTCCAATCCCACCTGTCCAAAGCAGGTTTGGTTCACACGGTCTGGGAGGCCGCCTACACCAAAGCTCACCACCGGACTACCCCCTGCCTCTCCACCCTTCCCCTGCCCAGGATGCTCACGTCCTGGCCTCGCTGCATGGAACATGCTTCTTCCCTCCGAGTCTGGCTCCTATTGCTCACTCTCGCTGGCCCTCAGGTCACCTGGTTGCATTGTTAGAAATAGAGAATTCTTGGGACCCACCATGGACCTCCTGAATCAGAATCTTGGGGGGAAAATCCTGGAGTCGTACATTTTTATGAAGCTCCCCGAGTGATTATGATGCCTTCTCAACTTAAGAAGGAAAAAAAAAACCAAGAAGCTGTAATCTCAACGTGTTACTAGCAATAGTTGGCAGGATTTAGTGATTGTCTGGATACGGAATGTGAAGGAGAGGGAAGAAAGCAAATCCTTCCAGACGGAATGCGAAGCTGAGAGATCGGCATCAGGGGAATGAACCACATGCAGGAGCTGATTTTCCTGAGTGAGCTCATTAATTCATTTGCTACACCTGCATTTTAACACGTCACGGAGACCCCAGTAGGAAATAAATAAAAACATTGCCGAGGTATTTCCTGAAATGCATTATTTCTTTAAATTCAGAACCATCTTTTATTCTTTGCCCTCTACCTGATGTTGGAACCCAAGTTGTCAACGCAAATGAAGGGATAAGACAAATGATCTTAAAGTAGGTGGGTCTGGGGCAGTGTTGACAAACAGAAGGGAGACATAATCTGGAGTCGAAAAAGACGCTGCTTAATTGGAGCTCAAATTTATCAGCACATCTCCTTCTGCAACCATTTTCTGAAACAATTATCCTAATTTATGTTTTTGAATTGCCAAAGGAATAGTTATGCCCGAACTCCCATCTCCCACTTGCCAAAAACATTTTGGACTCTCCTTGGAGAGTCTTTTGAGAATACCCTCTTTCACTGGCACGGTTGTTTATTTGTACCTTCGAATACCACGATACATCTTATCCATAAATCCTTTCTCTTCAGAACTCATGCTGTGATCACTGAGACTACGTTAATAAGAGAAAAGGTGTGTCCTGAGTGTTCATACTGTAAAGTTAACCCATAGAGATCTGAACCTTGAAATTACAGTCCAGCCTTAACATGGTCTAGCGATACAGAAAATTATAACTGAATCCAAGTTTTGCAGTTGCTAACGAGAATGAGAGATAAACAAATACCAACTGAACCACTGATGATTAAAGATAACTCTGTTGTACCTAAGAAGCCAACAGTGTTTTCTGTTAACATTTGTGCTTCAGGACCCCATGCTTTTATAGATATGAAAGTATTTAAATTTGCTGTCACATTCCTTCATAGTCTTAAATCAGCAAAGCCCAGCCTTCTGCCATGACTAGAACCAAATGTTATTTTCTAAAGAAAAGAGCTGCAGGATCAGGGAAGTGTCAGGCAATTCATCAGGAGGAAGGAGGACAAGATGCCAAGCCCTTAATGCTTTAGGGCATATTGGATACTTAACCCTTTCCATAAAACAGAAAAGCTCTTTTTTTTTTTTTTTTTAATGAAGAAAGCATTTCTGAATCCATGCCTTCTCCCCTATGTAGACAGCATTTGGGGTCCTAAATTATAATTTAATAAGTAGAGATAGATATTTAGAGCTCTCAATCTAGCATAGCAACTTCCTTTGCAGATGGAAGTACAGGGTGGAGAGCCCTGAGACCAGGTCAGTGGCAAAGCCAGGAGCACTTCCCCTGGCCCCCAGGTCCATCCACCATATGAGGCCACCATCTGCAGCCTTCACTTCTGTGCATACCTTTTCACTAAACAAAAGCCATACTTCTACATCAGGAGATTTCTAATGGATACCATCACAATTAACTTTATATCATGTGCCCAAATCCCGGAATAAAATATAGATGGTACCTGTCATTATGTTCAATCTAAAGTTAAAATTATTTTTTAAGTTAAAACAATTATCTCTATAATGAACCATATTCTTTTTGAAAATTTCAGTTGTGTGTGTGGGTATGGATATATGATGTCACAATAGAGGTTGGGTTCAATTTGGTAAAGATACATGAAGCCCTGGGATGCCTGGGGTGGCTCAGTGATTGGGCATCTGCCTTCAGCTCAGAGCATGATCCTGGAGTCCTGGGATCGAATCCTGCATTGGGCTCCTTGAGGGGAACCTGTTCTCCCTCTGCCTCTCTCTGTCTCTGTGTGTGTGTGTGTGTGTCTCATGAATGAATGAATAAAATCTTTAAAAAAAAAAAAGATACATGAAGGACTTTCCATATGCAGGCCCCATATGAAGATGTTGGAGGGAAGCAGAGGAAAGACATGAAACCAGCCTTTAAAGAATTCACCATCTAGCAAGAAGTCAGCCAGCTGGCCAAATACTTCCTGCAGTGGGTTAAGTACGTATAGGATAAAGGGGGTGGTGTACTGGAGCCAGCTGGCAGGAGCCCATGTCTTGCTAGCAAGTATGCATCTTGTCCTGGCTCTGCTTTCAGCATCTTCATGTTGATAGCTTGAAAATGACAAATGCTTAAAAGCGGGTTCTGGAAAGTCAATCATTAAACACTTGCCAGTGCAACACGGGAGAAAATATCACAGAAGAGATGAGTTTTTGAAGTATGAATAGGAGTTTGGTGGAGGGAGGGTCAGGAGGAGGAAAAATCAGCCAGCCAGGAGGAATATGTGCATTGGGGCATTGCAAGTCTAGGAAATGCAAGTGGATCCCTAGCTTGCAAACTGTTATGTGCAGCATCATCTGGAGTGCTTGTGAAAACAGTTTGTTGCTGGGCCCTGCCCTTGAGACTTTCTGTACGACATCTGGGGTAAGGCCCAAGGAAGTGCGTTTCTAACAAATTCTCAGGTGATGCTGGTCAGGATGAGAGGTAGATGATAGAATGCCCTGAGCTCGCCAAAAACCCTGGATCTTTCTCTAGCTCCTCACCTTTCAGAGTGTGTTCTGGGGCCCAACAGCATCACCTGGGAGCTTGTTCTCACTTTTTTTTTTTTAAGATTTTATTTATTCATGAGAGACACAGAGAGGCAGAGACATAGGCAGAGGGAGAAGAAGGCTCCCCGCAGAGAGCCCAATGTGGGACTCGATCCCAGGGCCCCGGAATCATGACTTGAGCCAACAGTAGACGCTCAACTGCTGAGCCACCCAGGTGTCCTTGGGAGTTTGTTCTAAAAGCAGAAGAGCAACAGGCCTCCCGGACCTGTGGAATCAGAATCTGCCGTGTAGCGAGATCCGTGGGTGATTTGTATGCGAGTGTGATAAGCGCTGTTCTCCGTAGCCCATGGCTCTCCGGCCTGGCCTGGAATTAGAATTACCTGGGGAGACTTTCCAACATACCTATACCCAGGCCCTACCTTCAGAGGCTTGGATCTAACTGATTTAGGATAAGCCTGGGCCTGGGTGTCATTTAAAAGTCCTACGGGGGCTTCTCGTGTGCAGCCTTGGCTGCGAACTGTGCTTCAGCCATGGTTTCAGGTAGAAGGGATCCTTGTCAGGGCAGCTGTTGTGAATCTTCCGTGGTGAGAGTTTGAAAAAACAGCCAAAAAGCTGCAGTCATCACTGGCAGCTGAGAATAGCTGGAGCAGGGACAGGCATGTTGGTCGCCCACCGACCTGCCTCCTTGCCACCGTTCTCTTCCTTCTGCTTGGCTTTGACCTGCTGTGCTGTCTTTCTCTTTCTCTTTCTCACTCCCTTGATGATATATATTAGCTAACACAAAAAAGACTCTCCCCACAAGCATATCCTTCCTGTGCGCAAAGTACTTTCTTTTATTATTTTTTTAACTTTATCCATTCATGAGAGACACAGAGAGAGAGGCAGAGACAGGGGCAGAGGGAGAAGCAGGCTCACCATGGGCAGCCCGATACAGGACTCGATCCCAGGACCTGGGGTCATGCCCAGAGCCGAAGCTGATGCTCAACTGCTGAACCACCCAGGTGTCCCTGCAAAGTACTTTCACATATAATCTCACTAGATAACATGAAAAGGAGAAAGTTTAAAGGTCCTTATGTTTATCTAATAAGTTACGTGGCCCTGATCTGTCATTTAAAGTGACAGGTGAATTGAATGGTTTGGATTTTTTCTCTAATTTCAAAACCAATACCAACTAGTAATCGAGATACTTTGTATTTTGCATATGGCCCTCGGTTGGCCCTCCTCCCCTGCAACACCTGAGAACTTGATCCTGAGCAGAGAAGTGACTTCCTCCCTGTATTGCAGAGGACCTGTCTATGTAGCCTGTGTTCTGAGAGCACACTTAGCATGTACACATTAGATGATGTAGTCTTCTGGGACAGTTTGGCCAGTCCAAACGGCTTTGCCAACTAATAAAAGCCATTAGCACTGAACTTCAAAAGCATTAGGCTAAGTGAAAGAAGCCAGACACAAAAGACCACCTATTGTATGATTCCATTTGTATGAAATGCCCATAGAGATAGAAGGTAAATTAGCCGTTACCTGAGGTTGGGGGGGGAAGCAGAAACTGCAAATGGGCACTGAGGAGTTTGTGTCGGGGAGGGGGGTGGTAGAAACATTCTAAAATTAGATAGATTATGGCTATGGCTGCACGATTCTATAAATACACCCCACACAGTTGAATGGTCTTATAAATTGGATGAATTCCACGGTATGCAAATCATACTTCAATCAAGCTCCTTAAGAGTAACAACAGAACATGAGCAGGATTTTTCCACCCTAAAATATGCTTTTCCACCCCCCTTCCTCCTCTAATAATACATAGTGAAAACGAGAGAGCAAAATGATGTCAATACAGACCAACTCATTTAAGAAAAATATGTTTACATTGCATGTGGTTTCAGAGCATTTTTATTTCCCTGAAAGTACTGTTAGGTCTAGCAAGGCAAGGAGAAGAGGGAGAAGACCAAAAAAAAAAAAAAAAAAAGAGGAAAGTTTAAAAGTTTTTTTGTTAAAAATAGCCGCCTGGGGAAGCTGCTGCCCTGGGAGGGTGGGGGGCAGAGCTGCGGGAAAGGGTTAACCCCGCGGGCGCCGACATCTGGCGGGAGCGAGGGCGTTGGCAGAGCCAGGTCGGCCCGTACCAGTCTGTACAGGGGAGCTGTCCCGCCTGCTGATTTATCATTCCCTAATGTCACGGGGATGGGATGTTGAAATTGTGGCTAGAATGTGAAATACGAAAAACATGAAGATTATGATTTAGCGTCTGGGGAAGATCAGTGTGAGCTGGAGAACAGCTTGTAAATGGGAGGCATCCTTGGCAATTGCCTGTGGTTTTCAGGACTCGGGCACTCGGGGAAAGCACGCTCAGGACTGGGGCCGCCAGAGTGTTCTGGTGCTAGAACACACGGAGGTAAAGATGGAATCCAGAAGGGGCGAAACAGCCTCTGTGCTGTGATGGGGATCCTGCCGGCATTCGCCAGGAGGACCAAAGTAAATTTTAATTAAACGGAGATCTGATGTTGAAGGGTAAATAAAACAATGTGGGGTGTAAACAGCTTAAATCAGTGATTCAAATGACACCTGCGGGTGTCTAGACATGAGCTGCATCCTGATAATTTGTAGTCTCAGAGAAGTGCAGATGAGTAGGATAATATCCCCAAATTCTGCTCATTAAAAGAAATAATAGCTTGAATTTTAAGGAGGCGCTAAATAAAGGTGCTGGAATGGTTTTAACAGTTACACGTGGAGGGAAGGTGAGTTAGCAAAAGCAATACAAAATTGGGTGTATGGGTGTGTTGCAGATGGTTGCCATGGATGCCTTTTGTATCTGGGAAAAAAAAATATTTGGAAAGATAGAATAATTAAGGGATGAAATAAAAGTCCTATAATAAAAGGCTCAAAATCCTTCCCCTGCCAAAAAAGCCCAAACGCTACATGTGTGTAAATCTTACATTAGGAACGTGGAGGATGCCTACTTTGTGTAGTTTCTTTCTTCCCGACTGCATGTTACAAACAGCGTTGGAGATTTTTGCATTTCCGCCTGTCAGCATGCCCCCATTTACAGGGGTGCAAAAATGCAGTTTCCACATTGTTTGTTAGTTATAGAAATGAGCGTTGACAACGTTCCCTCAATGCTTAGGGTTTATTTTAATTACTTCCTGTCATGCCGAATGTATCTGCAGTGTGGATTGTAAGAATTGGCCTCAAGACATGGGTGTGCTACCCCGGCAGTTAAGTAGGACAGCTTGACTACGAAGTCTTAACTATTCATTCACTCATTCACTCATTTGTTCGTTCATCCAGGAAAAGCACTGCCCCAGGCAGTGTACCAAAGAGGACAAGTTGGATTCTGCCTTCAGACAGCACCCAGTCTGCAGGTAGAAAGACATGGGAAACGTGTGTGTGTGTGTGTGTGTGTGTGTGTGTGTGTGATGCTGGGGAGGGCCTGTTCTGAATCCCCTTTGCAACAACAGATGGGGAAAATAACTCTTAAGGAATACTTTTTTCTGTCCGGCAACACTGGGCAGAAATCTGGATTTGGCCCAGAAATCAGTACCTTGGACAACTGAGGGTAATCGTTCTTCAAAACCAATTTAAAAAACATGAAAAGAATGATGGGAATCACCCAAAAACAGAGGACTCACTCCCCCACCATCCTTGATCACATTGGGTCACGCCAACCTTCCCTTACAGCCATGTTGGTGCAGGAAGCCTGAAACCTGTGGTTTGGGTTTTTGGGGGGTTTTTTGTTTGTTTTGGTTTTGGCCTATTAATGATCTATCACACTTTTACTGTGATTGCTGTGTGATTTGAAGAAGGGTCCGCCAACCTCCCGAATTGTGCTTCTTTGTAAAAGGAAGGGGAGATGTCACTAGACATTCTTCGAGGGCCCTTTCTGGTTCTGATATTGTACCTTCCGTATGGTGCTGCCAGAACGGTCCCGGGTGCCTCGGGGTGGACGGCGGTGTGCTGGTGACAGTGCGGGACTCCTGGCGCTGGGATTGTGCCCAGTGCCCCACACCCAGGGTTCCCAGGGGGTACAAACAAACCAGACAGCATGGCCTCGCGAGCTTGCTAGGACCATCCTTTGGGGCTGTTGTTTTTCCTTTTCTTTCTCTGTTTTCTTTTTCTTCTTTTTTCTTCTATTCTTTTTCTTTCCTTTTTTTGCTCGTTTTTGTTTTTAGTCATTGTCTGGATGATGGAAGTCCCTTAAATCTTACCTCTAGATGAGTGTAGTTGTTTTTGTTGTTGCTGTTGTTGTTTTTGTGAGTGAAGTTGAACTATGTGTTTACACACCTGCCAGTGTGCTCCTATTTCTGGGACAGAGAGAAATTTCCCCTATCATGTACCCCAAACTTCCAGAGCAATGGCACAAAACATGTGTGACTCTTCTTTGCATCATCTGGGCTCATTTCATCCCTAAAACTGATCCCAAGTTCAGCAAACATTTGTAAGTGCCTGCTCTGATCCAGACCCTGGGTGGGGTGTGGAGGCAGAGAAGAGAAGCCTGTTCTTGTCAGGGTGGGCTCCGCCAGGGTACACAGCTTCCCAGGAGAATGTCATCACCGAGCCCCCCGCCTCATTACACTCGCTTGCAGATTAGCATGTTTGTTCCCAGAGAAGGACCTAAACAGAAACCCCCACTGTCCTTCTATGAAAAGAGAAAACACAGTTGATATTGCCCCATTCACACCCTCCCCAGATATTTTACGATCAAAGAGTGGCTGTTGTTTTCTTTCATAAATGTAATCCATGTTTAATGTAGAAAATTTGAAAAATACAGAAAAGGAGAAAGAGGGAACACCCATCAGCATGAGTTGGCCCACTTTAGAGGCAGCCACGGGCAACATTTTGGCCTGTTTCCCTCTGGTCTGTATTCCACAAATACTTCCTGAGACCCTGTGCCAGGCACGGTGCTGGGTGCTAGAACAGTGAGGAACTCCGTACAGCCTGATAACTTACAGCCTAGAGAAAGAGAGAGACCCTGGCTGAGTGTGATGACCTGGAATTACATGCAGTAGGGACCTGACCTCAGGACTCTTGCTCAGACCCTGAGTTTAGCAGAGGATTTACAGCGGAAGAGATGCTTAAGGCGAGACCTAAAGAATCAAGGGCAGTTGTGCATGAGAGGGGAGGGGTGGCCTTGTGGGGGGAAGGTGTGAGTGAAATGTGGGTGTAGCATGGCTGTAGGGCAGAGGGCAGGGGACCCCAGGAGGAGGGGGACAGGAGATGCTGCTGGGACGGTAAGCCAGGCCCTGCCACGCAGGGCATCTGTCACTATTCTGTAGCTACCAGACTGGATCCTGCTTCTGTTTCTATTATTGTTTTCAGACTTAATTCTGTAGCATAATCATGTTTCACATTATTATCAACTATTTTAATGGATACATAATATTCCTCCAATTAATGAGGCATCATTTACTTAATTTTAAAGGAGAGAGAAAGGGGCGCCTGGGTGGCTCAGTCGGTTGAACATCTGCCTTTGGCTCAGGTCATGATCCCAGGGTCATGGGTTTGAGTCCCACATCGAGCTCCCTGCTAGGTGGAGAGGCTGCTTCTCCCTCTGCTTGCTGCTCCTCCTGCTTGTTCTCTCTCCCTCCCTCTCTCTCTCTCTCTCTCTCTCTCTCTCTCTCATTCTCTGTCAAATAAAATCTTCAAAAAAAAAAAGGAGAAAATTTATTTTTCTGAGCTCCACATTCCACTCCACTCCAGAGTCTTCAGATAGATAGTGGCAAACTGGAAAATTCTAAGCAGGGTACATGTATTTTTTTAATAAATTTATTTTTATTGGTGTTCAATTTGTCAACATACAGAATAACACCCAGTGCTCATCCCGTCAAGTGCCCACCTCAGTGCCCGCCACCCAGTCACCCCCACCCCCCGCCCACCTCCCCTTCCACCACCCCAAGTTCGTTTCCCAGAGTTAGGAGTCTTTCATATTCAGTCTCCCTTTCTGATATTTCAGTAGGGTACATGTATTAATGTTCTTTTATTCTAAATCAGAATTTGAACCCTGGACTGGAACCCACCACCTGACTTTTGACTGCAGAGCTTAGACTCCCTTCTGGAAGTAGAATCCACACTGCTTTCATTCCCTCTGCTAAATAACCCACTCAATCATGCAGAGAAAGATACACTCACAGTACCAGTTTCTAGGTAGCACCGAGTTCCTACCTCCTCCCTCCACCGGGCTCCGAGCTGTGATCACCTTCCTTCCCCACCTCTGAAGAAATAGAACCTCAAAGTCAGTTGACAATATAGCAACCTGTCAGGAAAGAAAAAGCTTTGGAAGAAAAAGTAAATCTCAGTTCAAAATCAAGGTACCAAGAAACCCACCCCTTCCTCCCCCTTAACCCCAAAGAGGCTGCCTGCCCTCTGAGTCTGGAGTAGAGGCGGCCCCCCATGTGGCCACCGGCTTACCTCACTGTTGAGAAAGAGTCTGATGTTCAACAAATAAACATCAACGTGCATTGTATTTCCTACAACAGTAGGTGCCATGAAGGAAAAAGCAGAGAGAATCTGGCACATTTAGGGAACGGAAAGGAGGCCGTGAGGTCAGAGTGTGGTGGGGGGGGGGCGGGGGAATGTCCATTGGAGGAACAAAAGAGATTTTTCTCCTCTGTTCCTCTCTTCTCCCTTGGCACGGCCATAGACCTCTTCTGAGAGACTCTGCCCATTTCGAAACCTAACGGGCTCATCTTCAGCCTGGGTGGGCTGGGCACTGGGGAAGGTAGGGAAAGAGGTCATGTCACCTTCAATTCATTCAGCTTCCTTCTTCCTTTGGTCTTGCTGAGGGTCAGTAAGCTGGTTATGAAGGCAGCCCTCGGGACTGTTAAAATACTAAAAGCACACATGAATGAAATCCTGGTTCTGCACACGCCACTTACGTACAGCTCATTGATTTTCCTTCTGTTGATCATTCTTAAAAAGTATCGTGAGGGATAATAATCACATGAGCACAGATGCTAGCGTGAAGGTGTATTCAACACCCGCGGATTCTCAGAAAAGTCAGGTGTCCTTTAGACTACAGTATTGATTGGTTCTGCCCAAGCGAATCCATTGGAACTCTTTGAGTTACAAGTGCTAGGGAGCCCAACTCAGGTTGGCTTGAGCAGAAAGGGAATCTGTTGGCGCGTGTGACTGGATGGTCCTGACGGACTTAGGCTAAGTGGCCAGCACTCCTTGACGCACACAGGGTCCAAACGACGTATTTGACTCAGCCCAGCTCCGTTCTCGTGAGTGTGCTGAACTTGTTCTCCGACAACATCCCCCCTGGGGGTCAGAAGCTACCGCAGCTCTGTTTTATGCACCACAGTGAAGGGAGAGCTGAAGGTGCTCAGTGCCCACCCTGGGAGCTGGGGAGGGAGGGAGACCCGCCCAAACCACCAGGACGGAGAGTAGGTGAGGCCGGGGGCCTCATAGAAAGATCAAGGGACCAGACCTCTCATTTAATCCAAGAAGGTATAAATAGGACTTGGAGTTTCACGCCCCTCCCCCCAAAAATCACTATCCCTCAAACCTAACTTTTCGTAGGACCCATTGATAGGAGAAAAACTTGCAGAGCAGGGGGGCTGGAAAGCAAGCAGAGTCATCTAGTTTGATCCTCTTTCTTTTGGCAGGATCAAATCCAGATCTTTCCAGGCAGATGAAAGTGTGTAAATGTTTCCAGTGAAAGAATCAAGTCGTGGGCCTGAGCCTCTAATGATGTTAAACCTTAACATCACCCCCTTGCCCCTCCTTCTGTCCAAGCATCCGCAAAGGGAAAAATGGATTCTATTTTCATTTTCTCCGGGATAAATTCTGTTCTTTCCTGCTTCTAAGGCTTCAAATTCCACCATAACATTTTAGATTCACATCGTTTTATTGTTATGTCATCCGACTTCCTTCCTATGCTTCTTTCATCTTAATTCAGGTTTTGTGTCTTGAAAGCATTCCTGAATTTTATAGAGAGAATAAAGCGGATGCCATGTGAAGTGGATTTTTCCCCCGCAGTAAATATTTTTTCAGAAGTGTGTTCTTGCCCTCCCACCTCCTACGAGTTCCTTGGACTCTCTGAGCCTCCATATGCACATCCGTAAAATGGGCAGAGCAATACTAAGAAGTCTCTTGTTTTGTTGGGGTTTTTTTTGTTTGTTTTTTGTTTTGTTTTGTTTTTTTTATGAGGACTAAACTACTTAGAACCTTGTCTCTGGCATTTAGTCACTTATAACAAATGTTAGCTGCTGCTAAAATTATTATGATTAATTGTTATGATCATCACCAGCATTTTATAGACTGTCCATAGACTCTCCTCCCCTTTGGGTATTTCTCACCCTTGCATGATCAGACTTCTCTCGAGACCTGTTTGCCCACTCCCCACGAACCAAAAACCAAACCCGGGTGTTCAGCACTTCTTGAATCCGCCCTCCTGCCCCCTTGGCCTTGGTTACTTGATTTGGTTTGCTATGTGACCTTAAAAACAGGGGACAGTTCTGTGGCCCAGCCACCCAAGTATACAGAGGGAGAACGGGGATTCTGGCAAACTGCATTGTTTCCATCTTGGTGTATAAACAGCCGTCCCCTCATGCGGTCCCCAATCCCAGGCCTAGTGGGGGCAGCTCCCACAACAGCAGAGCTGCCAGGAACCTGGGGCTGAATGAGACCTTCCAGCTCAGCAGCCCTCAAATCTACCTGATTTGCCTCCAGGGACATTTGCTGTTTATAAGGTACCCTCCCTCCCCACCTATCCCCCATCCAGCAAGGCTCCGTCTTAGTGCAGCTTCCCAGCCTGGGGCCCCAGCTGGGGGTCTTCTTCTCCCTCCACCTTGCACCTTTTTAACCTAGAAGACATTCATGATGTCCAGCATCTGCCCCACGTCTCCCCTAACGTTTTGCTCCTTTCTCAGGAAGCTCAGCCAGCTGTAGGTTATATTCAGGCACCTTTTTTTCATCATGTACCATTTATTCTCAATCTAACAGAAACCCCTTGAAGTTTTCTGACATTCATTTGGCACCCTTTGCCCAGCTTCCCACATAAATGCGGACTTCTCCCATTTTTATGGATCTCCCACAACTGAACAGTTGTGAAGAAGGGGACCTTGTTACCCAACAAAGCTGAGCAGGCAGTGTTTTGCTCGTTCAACCTGGAATCTCTCTTTAGCGAAGTATCTCAACTTTGAAACGCAGCCTCCCTTCCCGCTTGGAAAGAAGATTGGAAAGAGACTGGAAAGAAGGCAATGTTTAATATTTTTTTGCAAGACATTTCAGATATTGGAGCCTCAGTGAGAATCCTGTTTCTGGCACCATGCGGGGGAATGGAGGAAGCGGTAATGAGCAAAGCCCTCCTGGGGCAAAGAGCGAGTGGTTTCTCCGCAGTGATGCAGGGTGTGAGCAAGCCAGGGCTTCTGAGCGGGGCTGCCAGCAAGGGCTCTGACTTGCCTGCCCCGTGGGCCAAAGCCCGCTGCAGCCACAGCGCTTCACCGTGCAGACAAAAAAGGAAATTCATGAACAGAGAACGTCAAGGGTCTGGCCGCTGCCAAGAAGCAGGGCCAGAATCTGCTGGCTCTCTCTCTGGGGCTTCTCCTTGGCCTGTCCTCCCGGAGGGGTTGGAGCCGCACCAGGGAAACCAACCTGACCGACTCCCCGTGTGCAGGCCCGGGGCTGGCTTACGGAAGCGTGTCTACAGGCTGTTGGTGGCTCTCCCCAGCCTCAGTGAGGATACCCGTTGTTACCAAGCCAGGTTCCCAAGCAGAGGTCCCGTCCTGGGCAGACACACAGCTTCCCTGGGGAGGGGTGGCCCTCTCCAAACCGGGTCACCTTATTTTCTCCTACGGTTCCCAGCCGGCCGGCCTCGCCGCCGCTGCTCTTTGTGGTCCAGAGGCTAACTGGAGGAGGCCCTGAGGAGCACAGGACTAGGACGGAGCTTCACAGTGTCACTTAGGACCCAAGAACAGCAGCACCTCCTGACTTAGAGCAGATTCGGACAGATGAGCACCGTGTGCCCACCTTCAGGCCGGCTGTGCCTGTTTGGGGCGGTGGGTGCGGGAAGGGGGCGCCCGTGATGTGCAGAACTTCCAAAGGATGAGGTTGGAGCCCCGATTCCTTTTTAGCCAGCAAGGTGGCTTTCTTGTCCCCTCTAGGCTACTATCTCCTCCAGAGTGAAACGGGGACCGGACAAAAGATCTTCTACAGCCCTTTATGGCTTGAAGAGATAGTACAGTGAGCATAAGCTCAGAGCAGTGACCCAAACATCACTGTTCCAAAGGGAGAGAGAGAAAGGAGGCACCACGAAAGGCATCTTCCTCCTCCTGGGCCCAGGCCCAGAGCACAATGCCTGGAAGTGGCATACATCTCCTCTCCCTTGCATGAAGACCCTGGTGGGGTGAGCACCTCCTTTATGGTGCTGGGCACGATCACAGGGCTGGACATCAGCATGCAGTCCTGGGTTCTCTTTGTTCTGTTAGGAAACCCGAGGTTTACTTAATTTACTCACATTCACGGACCATCTCTCCCCTGCCACTATGTATGAGGAACCATGCAGGAGAAATCCACCCTCAAGGTGATTTCTAGCTAATCTGAGCTTCTTTTAGTTACTCAATGTTCTTGGGTTTTATTTGTTTGTTTGTTTACTTCCAGGTCTTAGCTCATGATGTGCCCTCAGCCTGAAATGTTCTGCTTACTCCTACTTTGCTAAGACTGCTGTGTACAGTTGTGCATAATTCTAGATCTATTTACACAGGTGTGAGTGGTGCCCTCAGAAATGTGCAGTGCACAACCTGAACAACTACACAGCATGGCTTTGACTATCATCTCACCCCATTTCTCCTTTCTGGAGGTAGCTCATAGTCATGTCAGCTTTTGGCTCAGTCATTATCTTTCCTTCTTTATTTCTGCCCTCCCTCTTTTCCTACTCCCCTCTCTCCCTTTCTTCCTGTCCCTCACATTTATTGAGCACCTACTATATACATCAGGAGCTGGATGTACAGTCATAAAATAGGTAGGGTCCCTGCCCTTGTGGTGCTTACTATTCTTGTGGTGTGTTTATACTTTCCTACTGTCTTCCCGCTCTACACCAGAGAATTCATCAGGTTACTACCCATTGACCAAGTGACAGATGGACAGCTCTGACCTGGGGACCTTTTGCTCTAGAACACCAGGCCTCTGGTCTAGGAGGAGTCTGAGGAGGGCAGGAGGGGCCTAGGAGACCAACCTGAAGCCCACCGGGCTAGAGCGCCCCTCCTTCCTGGCCTTGGGAACACCCTAGGGGCGTTTGTGAGGCTCATTAGTGCAGCAACGATTAACATGAGGCCCAGAGCAGGACTTCCCCCTGCCAGGGAGGCCGCAAAGTTCCAGAACGTCCCAGGGAGGAATGGAGCACCACCCAGACCTGCCTTCCCTCCAGGGGCTACAAAACAATCCCTAATGAGTCCTCTGCATAGGAGGGTGAAGTCACCTGCGAGGAGGCAGCAGAGCCTCAGGTGTTCTCCAGGAGGCTTAAAATAGCCGGGCTCCCTCCACAAACACCTTCCAACACTGTTTAGGATGGCGAATGCCAGGAAACTAATGAATCTGAGCTTAGTGAATTAATTGTTGATGAAATAATATGAATAGTGTGCTTCCTGTTCATCAGTCTCTACAGAAATTAATTAGCCTCTCTTGGCAGCAAGCAGGATCAAATTTTCAACTTAATTTATGAATTTGGCCAAATTGTCTATGGGAAGCCTTGCCTGGAGGACCTTCCATGGCTGCTTCGTGTCCAGACAGGCCTTGCCTTTCATAGAAGACATGACTGCTCCAAGAACCCCAACAAGAGATGAGGGTGGGGGACAGGGCGGGGGGGAGGGAAGGGGGAGGTTCACAGTTTGATTATGAGGCTCCAAGCAGACTCCATGTTCCCATGTCGCTGCCCCAGCCCTACCCAGCATGCTGTTGGCCTGAGGAAGGTCTGCTAGGTGCATGCAGTGGGGATGGCCCAGCAATGGGGCTGACTTGGGATCTAATTATTCTGAGCTGTGTGCACTCACTCAAATTGCAGGATGATGTGAAAGAAAAATACTATGAGAACTGTATTTTTTTTTTTTTTTTTTGGACTAAAGTAAGAGCAGAACACTTTTTGGGCCTGGGGAAACCCAGCTGAGGAACTGGCTGCCATGTGGTGTAAATTAGCACCTTGGTCCTGTCTGCCCCAGAATAGAGCCCAGAGGAACCCAGCTTTCATCACCCAGTGTGGGGGGGTGGTGAGAGGCAGGCTCTGACTGCAGCCAGTGCCTACAGGAATCCCAACCAGGCTGCCCACTCTGGGCAGCTGAGAATCGGTTGTAAACCTGTAAGCAGAGTGCCAAATGATGCCAGTCTCTGAAACATTTCCGGGAGACAGTGAGTGAATGCGTGTCTGTGTGTGTGCATGCTTTTGTTCCTAAAAACAAACTAAAGCTAGAGCACTAAAACACTAGCTCTCTCATGGAAAAGCCTGTGAACCACTGAGTTAAAACATGCATGTGGAAGATAAGGGGATGTGTTCCGATCTAAACCTAAAACTTCTAGCCAGGCTCAGCAGTCAGGAAAGGACCAGAACCCCCGTGGTCATTCCTAAGACTTAGAATGAGCTAGTCATCATCGAGCCACAGCTGAGGGCTATTCGAGGGATGGGAGGTGGAGCAGGGAAGCAGGGCCTCAGGCCACGCTCCCGTGAAGCGTATTTTCTATGATGAGCACCAGACACAAGCTATCAGCATCTGGTTTCCGATTCTGTTAAAGCTTAGACTTGTTAACATTTTATTATGGGCCACGTTGCCGAATTGGGGGTTCTGTACGAGTTTTTGTTTTTTAAAACGAAATACACATTGCCTAGGAGGCACACCCAACATCATCTCCCTTGCGTGTGCAGCTATTTAAACTCACGTCTGTACAGACGCCCTCAAACATCATCCCAACAGGTCGTCATCTTGGAAAGGGAACCAGAATTGGCAACTGTTTGGCGACGTAGGAAGCCAGGGAAGGAAGCCCGTTTGCCCGTGATGCTGGCCATCTGTGGGTGTCCCTGAGAGGCACACCATGGTAGGTTTGATTGTCACCTGAGAAGCATGTCAGGTCAGGCTGCGTGGAAGGACTCACCTGTGCCCCGCATCTGTGGCTACCCTTGGAAAGAGCCTATTTGGTGGAGTGTGTTGGAACCCAAGCAAGTGCCCTACCTCCTCCCTGTAGGCGTTTGCAGCTGCAACCAGACTACCCTTCCCTTTAGGAATTTGTGATGTTATTACCAGCTCACTCTGTGACCTCAGGCTGTGTCTGCCCTTTGTTTACCTTTGTTCTTCAACTGCCAGGTATATAATTCCACAGGCTCCCTCAGGTAGCTCCTTGGGAGAAGGTAGGTTGCATAAACAAAGGTATGTGTGGGGACAGCTCCAGCCCAAGTGCAATCCATCATGCTAGAGAATCAAAGCACGATGTCCCTAGAGCCTGGCTTCCCAGTGACACCGAAGCTCTGTTTCATTGCAAATGTCCTTCGCTCTGCTTGTCCCTGGCCTTTCCCCACCTGGGGCCTGTCTCCTGAACCACTTCTCCCCACTTCTCAAGCTAAATGCCTCACAGGCCCTGCTCACATGCTAGCCCACCTCCCTGGAGCTGCCCATGCTGCTCTTGAAATAATCCCACCTGCAAATTCCCTAGTCCTCAAGGAAGAGCCATGCATTCTTAATCTTCTTGTGTCTGCTGTTATCTTCACACTGAAGAGAAATGCCATATGGGTCTGTTCCATGTCTATTCCACTCTGGGAACATTTGAGGACAAATTACTGTTTATGGAACATGGTGAGGTTTAATGAAAGAAGTCTTAATGTTAAGTCCGATTGTGCTGAATATCCTCAATTTTTTCTTTACTGAAAGCAAATAAGCAGTTATTCTCTTTGATGCCCCATCGCCCAGAAATGATTTAGGACGGTCTTTCCACCTTCCCTCTCCCTCATTCTTTCTGCTGTGCATATAATATTCAGTATAGAAGGTGGACGCCATGGGTTGACATCAAGAGTCAGGAGACCAGGGTTCAAATTCCAGCAGAGGGAACTGACACCAGCTTCCATTTGCTCAGTGGTGAACTGGAAATAATAGTATCTGTCTTGCCCACCTCTAGGATGGCTGTGAAAGTTCAATGAGATGGTGTAGGGGCAGGTGTTTAAAATGGTCACCGCAGGGGCACCTGGATGGATCTGACACTTGAGCATCTGACTCTTGGGTTCAGCACAGGACATGATCTCAGAGTCCTGGGATCAAGCCCCACATTAGGCTCTGTGCTCAGCATGGAGTCTACTGGAGCTTGTCTCCTCCCTCTGCTCCTCCCCCTGCTTGTTCTCTCTCTCTCTCTCTCTCTCTCTCTCTCTCTCTCAAATAAATGAATAAAATCTTGTTAAAAAAAACAAAATGGTCACCCCAGTGCATTCCTTGTGTGAGGTTCTCTGAGCTGCATATGTGTATCTATCACACTACAGTGAAGATCTTTGCAAGTTCACACTTTGTACAGACATTTCCAATTGTATTAAACTGTTCGTTGTGGGAAAAGATGAAAGAACAAGTTTAAGTTGCCTGTAAGTCATTAACATGGTTCTGAATAAATGTTGAGTTTATATGGGACCTAGCCATTTCAATGCCTAGGGACAACTCCACATTTGGTTAATTATTACCTAATAATCTCAGTGTTTTAATTTTACCACAGTCAAATACAATAGATTCACCTTTTGGTGATCTGGAGATTCGCACTGGAAATAAAATTTAGGAGCTCTCTGTGGGAAAGTATGTGCTCCAGTGAAAGTGATTTTTCTTACATTTTATCTTTGAAATAATGACTGGGATATAGGAGCTATTATAATTGTTTGGATTGTAAAAATGAACTATTGAGATTTCATCAAGATAAAAAGCTTCTGCACAGCAAACAAAATGGTCTATAAAACTAAAGACAACCAATAGAATGGGAGAAGATATTTGCAAACATCTTATCAGATAAGGGGCCAGTATCCAAAATCTATAAAGAACTTAACAAACTCAACACCCAAAGAACCAATAATCCAATCAATAAATGGGCAGAAGACATGAACAGACATTTATCCAAAGAAGGCACATAAATGGCCAACAGACACATGCAAAAAATGCTCAACATCACTCAGCATCAGGGAAATACAAATCAAAACCACAGTGAGATACCATCTTACACCAGTCAGAATGGCTAAAATTAACCAGACAGGAAACAACAAATGTTGGTGAGGACGTGGAGAAAGGGGAACCCTCTTGTACTGTTGGTGGGAATGCAAACTGGTGCAGTCACTCTGGAAAATGGTATGGAAGTTCTCAAAAAGTTGAAAATAGAGCTACCCTATGATACAGCAATTATACTACTAAGGATTTGCCCCAAAGATATAAATGTGATCCAAGGGGGCACATGCACCCCAATGTTTATAGCAGCAATGTCCACAATGATCAAACTATGGAAAGAGTCCAGATGTCCATCAACAGATGACACAGTGGAATATTACTGAGCCATCAAAAAATGAAATCTTACCATTTGCAATGACATGGATGGAATTAGAAAGTATTATGCTGAGTGAAATAAGTCAATTAAAGAAAAAAATATGTGATTTCACTCATATGTGAAATTTAAGAAACAAAACAGAGGATCATAGGGGAAGAGAGGAAAAAATAAAACAAAATAAAAGGAGACAAACCATAAAAGACTCTTAAATAGGAAACAAACTGAGGGTTGCTGGAGGGGAGGTGGCAGGTGAATGGGGTCACTAGGTGATGGACATGAAGGAGGGCAAGTGATGTAATGAGCACTGGGTGTGATATAAGACTGATGAATCACTGAACTCTACCTTTAAAAAAAGAATTTACATATATACATTTATATATGTGTGTATATATATATATATACACATTTAATTTTATATAATTGTTTGGGTTTTGTTCACTTACCACTATATACTCAGTGTCTTGTAGAATATCTGACCAGGTGTCCCCATTTGCTGGAGAATGAGAGGGTTCCTGGGATGTAGAACTTGCAGTGCTAACTCCAGAAATGTCCTGGGCCACCTGAGAGGGTTGGTCACCCTGCCAGCACAAGGAAGATGCTCATGTATTTGTGGATGGAAGGCAGACAGGCAAGGAAATCAGAAATAAAAGTTGATACCACGAAACCCTCTTCTCTTGTAAATTTTCTAAAAATAGACATACATGTACATGTTATAAATGTTTTAATATTCATATTTAAAAGCCACTGCTCTGCACTTCCAGCACCATGGTGGGATAAAATGGCCTCATACGACCTGGCCAATGCTTAGCAAACATTGCACCCTGGGACTGGCAGATGTAGAAATGTCATCAGGTGTCTTCTGATCTAGTCATCCCAATTCTTTTCTCCTGATGGAAGGATTTAATTCTAAGAATCATAAACTGGGAAGGAAATCCTGGGAGAGTCTCACTATAGCCTTACCACTGCAGTTAGATTCCAAATGTGGAGTTGGGGATGGATGTGGTTTTTCTGGCCAAAGGCATGTGAGGCTGGAAGAAGCCTTGGTCATCACACCAGCTCCTTCTGCTGCCAATGGGAGAAGCTAGCGGTGGGGCTAGTGTGGGACCACCCTGACATCCTGTGTGGCAGACATCCCACCTCCCCATGCTGACATTCCCTTTTATCTCATGGCTCTTGGCCTTGATGCCTTCAGCCTCGGGCATTTTGATATTTTGATCAAACTCTGAAACCACGTGTCGGGTTGGAGGATTTCATGTGGCTCCAGGCATATGTACCTACATCTAGTCCAAACTGGTTGCCCCTACCTGATTCTAACCACCCCCAAATTCTTCTCGAAATTAGATACTGTCCAGGTCTAAACAGTACAGAAGCATTTTCACCCACTAATCTCCAGCAACCAGTGTTGGTTTTATTTATCCTAACTTCAGGGAAAACACTGAAGAATGAGACCCCACAAACTAGCTGCCCTCTGAACTTCATCTTTGGCGGGACTGTGGGAACAGAAGCAGTGGAGTGGCCATAGGGAACAGAGGGTGCGAAGACAAGAGAACTCACATACAAAACTTAACAAGTCTCAAGATAAACAGTAAACTCAAAATAACACACATAATGCATTAAAGGACAAGACTGTGACCTGTGAGAGACTGTGTGTCTGTGTCCCCCAAAGTCGTGGGCTGAGGCCTTAACCCCTAGTGTGATGGAATGTGGAGCTGGGGTCTTTGGGAGGTGACGCATTCAATCACGTTCAAATCAGTAAAAAGCCTTGTAGAAGAATGAGCAAAGCATATAAACAAGTGGAAACTGAAGACATACAGATGGCTAATAAAGTGTAGAGAAATATTTAACCTGACTAGTGGTCAGGGAAATGTAAAGATTTTTCTTTAAAGATTACTATTTTGGCAAAAATCAAAAAAGACCGATAATATCTAGTGTTAGTAGAAGTGGAGGGCACATTCTCATAAAATCTTCTAACATATATATCCTGAGATCCAGAAATGTCATTTCTGGTTATGTGTCTTAGAAAAACAATCACAATTGTAAGCAGACAATTACTTACAGTCAAGTACATGAAGCTGGTCTTTATAGCACTATTTGCAATAGTGTAAAAGTCCAGTGATTACACAGCAGTTCAATAATTGTGGCACATGCACAGAAGAAAAATTATCCAGCTACCAAAAGAGTGGGGAATACGGATAAGTACTGACCATGGGAAGATAAGTTTCTATATACACACTTATTAATCATATGGAAGAAATAAAACAAATTTCAGAATAATGTGTATGGTATAATCTTATTCTTGTTAAAAACCTGTTCTCACTATTACATAGAGAGATATTTACATCTACATAGAAGACTGTCTTAAAGATCTTTTAACAGTAATTACCCTTAGGGAATTGGAAAAGAGAGTAGGGACTTTTACGTTTTACTTTACATTTTGTGGCTGTTTTTACAATAAACACATATGCACTATTTTTGTAATGTAAATAGTCTGGTGTGAGTTCAAACAGAAGCTTTATAAAGAAAAGCCTTCTGGGCCAGAAAGCTAGGGGTGTTTCAGGGCCATCTCTTTACCATCATTTATACTTAAAAATATATTTTTTTCAGGGACTATTTTGAGAAAGGGAGCTGGGTTTTTTGTGTTCTTTTTTTAGAATTATTCCTCTCAGATTTGGAAAGATTGCCATGCAGGTGATTCCTTGGTAGTATAGAAATTCCCATCCTGGCTATTTTGCTATTGATGTTTCTGTTACATGGATGTTAAGGGAGACTTTTCTGTCATCAAAGAATGAGAAGGATAATGACTCTACAACATCGCCAGAACTGGGGAGTAACAAATGTGTGCATGTCACAGAGCTGGACACCCATGTTCTAAGCATAATGTTTTCCACAGACGATAAAGAGAATCCAGAGATGATGCATAGGTCTCACCTCACTAACATCTGCCATCCATTGACTGTGATGTTTGGATATCAGGTTGTGAAGCCCCTGAGGCCATATTGTGGCTCAACTGGGAAGACCTCCTAATCAACTGGGGATGTCTGACAGGACAGAGGAAATGAGGGTGGAGACACGTGTGGTGAAATGCCAACAGAATAGAAACAAGAATTTAGAATGATGAAAGTTCATCATAAGGGTGAAAAATGTGATGTTTACTTCTTTTCCATTTTTTCATAAAGAACAAACAAAGTGTATTTTACTATCATAACTCTAACTTAGAGTTCACAACAATGATCAAATGACTTCACTATGACCACGCCTTCCAGCATAATGGCATAGATACGCAGATATTTGAGTTCTTGCAACAGCCACATGCAACTTGAAAACACTGATCTGAGCTAATATTGATTTTAATCTCTTAATAAAAAGTTATTTAGAAATTCTCATTCCCTGGCTGATGAAAATGTTTGTGGCTCTCTGTGCCCACTTAAGCAATATATATTTTTACTGAGCAAATTGCAAAAGAAAGGAAAGGATAAGAATGGCTTTCCCCCAGAGAGGGGGAGATGGTGGTCTGGAATAGTACAGGAAGTTCCCTGCTCAAGAAAACATTTTCCATATGCTGTACACCAGTTAGATTAATCTGGATGACAATTCAAAAGCCCTTAGAGTCAAACCTCATTGCAGTCAATCCTTGCTTATGTCAGCACCTGGAGAAGAGGAATTTTGACTGGGTGTGAAAGTAAGAGAGGCTGCAGCCTACCGTTGTGGACACCTTGGCTGCCATTTTCCTACATTTGCCCCTAAACTCGAAGCATGCCTCACTCGCCATTCTGGGACCTCGATGTAAGCTTCTTGATGCATTCACAGGTTTCCATGTCTTGGCATGTACTCTTCCCTCTGCCTAGAATTCCTTCTATTCTTTCTCTATGGACCATTCCTACTTCACTCAACTTCTCAGCAAAGTCTGCCCTGATTCCCCCAAGTATGAAGGACCCTATCAGAAACCCTAAATTTTCCACTGCTTACCCAGACACTTTTTTGAGAACTCTGTTATATCCCTCATCACAATTGGATTAATGTGAGTAGTTGTGTGTAAAGAACACTTATCATCCTCCCCCCAGGGAGCAAGCCTCTCCATGGCAAGAACATGTCTCCATTCATGTATCCTCCTTATTATACCAGGTGTGGGCTAGTGCAATACCCACAGACTTTCTCTCCATATGGGGTAAGGGGTACTCTAAAATATATCCTCACCAAATGCAAGGGGCCAGCCAGGGTTTGGTTTCTATGTAATCAAAGAGATCACAAGGGAAACATTTTGATGGATTTAACTATGTGAAGAAAAAAAAAATCTTGGGAAATAAAATAGCGTGGATTTTAAAAGCAAGCCATTTGAAAGTATTTAGGATAAACCCAATTTTAAAAATACAGACCTCTGTCAAATAAGTAGGTATATCAGCAATTTTTATAGAAAATGACGTTTCAGAACGAGTATGTAAAGCAACTGAGCTTAGATACATAGCTATTACAGTTAGGATTGCATAGGCTGATAGAAAGACTTTATGAAGTGGAATTGAGTAAGAATATATATATAGGTCATGACACTGTAGGGAGAATTTGTGCACAAGGGTCATATTATAAGGGTACATGCTCCAAAATAAGAATTAGAACAGCAGTGTGTTGGAAGAACGAGATTGTGGGTAATTAATTGCTTTTCCTTGTTACTATTGGTTATATCATGAGTAACATTGGGGAGAAGGAGCCCAAGGTGAAAAATCTCACTGAACACATTATCAGTTAACCACACCTATGATTTTAGGCTCTTGGTGGAAAGATGTAAAGGCGGTACTTTTTTTCACCTGGGGTCAGCTTCCTCTTAATCTTTTGAATTTCATATCCTCTTATTTTTTTCCAGAGAGATAAAAATTCTCCAAAAAAAGGATTTCTACTTCCAGCAATGGCAGACTAGCTTGTTGCCAACTGACCTCCCTGTCAACATCAACTAGTGATAAATAGAAGATACAACCTCTTGCAGTCACCCAAGAGCCATAGGCAGTCAGGCAGCTGACTTAAGGGGCCAGGATCCTGGTGAGAAGGGAAGGGCAGGAGAGGAGAGCCTGGGAGGCACACTTTTCCCAGTGAGGCATTTGTCACCTGGAAGGCAGCCACCACAGAGCTGTGAACAGAACAGGAGCTGCGGAGGGGCGGCTGGGAAGCCGAGCAGAGCCTTCAGCAGCCTCACAGGGCTGGGTAGGAATGAATGTTCAGAGACCACCAAGGAGGACAGGCTGTGATCAGCGTCCTGGCTTTCATTTGGAACCCCTGGAGGACTGGTGTTCTAGACATAAGGAAGAACTGGGGATAGACAAGCACTCACCAATGCTAAAGCCAGCCCTGTTTTGCCTCAGGGTCAGGGATATTAACATACTTCTGGTAGTAGTAACTGATGATAAGTGGACAGACAATAAGTAATGATGGGGAAATATTTGAACAAAGTTGTTCTCATTACACACAACACAACACACAGACACAGTTTAACTAATATATGCAGAGGGCATACCCTTTTTAAGTGTATGTGGAAATATTTATCAAAACTGACTATATTCTATTGGGTCAAAGATTAACTCTCAACAAATTTCTAAGTTTATATATTTATGCAGGATATGTTCTAAGGTCATACTAAATTACTGACACATCAGTAATACAAATATAACTTTTTAAAAAATCCCTTGAACATTTCAAAATTAAGTAATAAACTTCTAAATAACCCATAGGTCAAAGAAGAAATCACAATCGAAAATGTAAAATATTTTGAATTAAATGCTAAGTAATATCTAACTCAGTGCATGGGATGCAGTAATGCGAGGTTTAGAAGGGAATTTATGGCTTTAAATGCATATATTAGGAGAGCAGGAGGTCAATTATTTAAGTGTTTATCTTGGAAAGTTAGAGAAAAAACTAAATTAAGGAAAGAATTCAGATAAGAGCAGAAACTAGTGAAATAAAGGGTTGAAGGACAGTTGAGAGGGTCAGCAGAGTCCAAAGCTGAGTCCGTGCAAAGAACAATAAAACCAAAAAATCTTTGGCTATATTAATCAAGAAGAAAAAAGAAAAGGCATGATAACCAATATCAAGTATGAAAAAGGGTACATCACTACAGTTCCCACGGGCATGACAGTTCTCAACAAGGATATCTCTCAATCTGAAGATACATGATACAAATGCTAAATTTTAAAACATTTTCAATAGCAACAAAAATTATAGGACTACTTGAAGATTTTAACAGCTTTTGTTCTCTTCTAAGATGAGACCCTAGATATATGAGTTTTAATTATATCCCATTAACCTTGACTTAATGAAATACTCGATACAATTCTCACAGCATATATGTCTAGTAAACTTAGAATTTCGGCAGTTAGCTTTTAAGGAAAATAGGAAATCCCCAGAATTATTCAATATGGGAGCCTTCAAAGCTCAAGAGAATCTCTTCCTTTAAGGTGGCTATGCCTGAAATATTTAAGAGACAGTAGAACCCCAAACTTCCACAATCATCAATTAAATTGTCAGTACAGGCTTTTAATTTTTCATATATATTTCTGGTGATAACCCAAATGGCATTAAATCTTTCCTGTACTAATTTCCTGACTAATTTTGAACACCTCTGCAATTAGAACACAAAAGGAAACCCAGTTTAGATTTACAGCCATTTAAAGAGCACTTGTCATGGATTATGTTTCCAAATTCTTGTTAAACACCTTGTGACATTATGAATTACAACCCATTATCACACTGTTAATCTAACAGTGTTAGATTACCTTGTTGAGACAGTGAAGCGTTTTAGATTGGTAACCATCCCCTGAATACTTTAAAATCTCGCCTTTTGAGTGCAAAGGGCTAGACTAGCTTCATCCATCTCTGTACTTTTCTGTGTAGGGGCCCTGTTCTGAGGGAAACAACAGATAAACTGAGATAAAATGGATGACCAGTATGGTGTATTCGTGTCAAGTGCTCTAGAGCAAGAACCTGGCAACAAGGTTTTCGTTCTAATATGTAATTCACTTAGCTCTACATGTAATTGACTAGTGACCTTGGGTGAGTCTCTTCCTGGGCTTCAGTTTCCCCATTGAGAACTGACAACCATGGTCCAGGTGATCTCTGAGGGAGGGGCTTACCTGGGCTGAGCCTGAGGGCACATCCTCTGTTCATGGAGGAAGCAGCAGGGACTCAGTCACTAAGGCAGGTCCCAGGGAGAAGGCACTCCCCAAGGTACCTCGTGGGGCTTAGGTGGACAGATTGGGGTATGTGAAAATAAAGCCCTGCTTCCTTGTGTTTGAATGTGCTTATATACCATTCCATGCAGGAATGTCATCGGGTAGCTCTAAAGCCCCCCAGCCCACAACCCCCCCCCTTATCTACTTGAGAGTCCAGTAGATGAGAGGATCCACTTGCCCCATAGTCTGAGGGGTAGCTGTAAGTCAAGGTTCTCCAGAGAAACAGAAGATGTATGTATGTACCGAGAAAGAGAGAGAGAGAGAAAGAGAGAGAGAGAGAGATTAGGGAATTAGCTCACACAATTATGGAGGTTGACAAATCCAAAATCCAACCCAAGGAAGAGCCAAGTTGTGGTTCAAGTTCAAAAGTCCATCTGCTGGCAGAATTACTTCTTGCTCTATGGAGGCCTTCAACTGACTGGATGAGGTCCACCCACATTGTGGAGGGAAATAACATTTTACTCAAAGCCCACTGATTTAACTGTTAATCTTATCAAAAAACCTTCTCACAGAACCATCCAGAATAATGTATAACTACATACCAGGGCACCATGATCCAGCCCAATTGACACATGAAATTAAGCATCACAGATCTACCCCTTGTCAACTTGACACCCATACACATCTC